>NW_024704744.1:37923036-38554946 GCF_018977255.1 Callorhinchus milii | reverse complement strand
GAGTGTGTGTGTGAGGGTGGTGGTGTGTGAGTGTGTGTGTGTGAGTGTGTGTGTGTATGTGTGAGTGTGTGTGAGTGTGTGCGTGTGAGTGTGTGTGTGTGTGTGAGAGCTCAACATTATCATAATAATAATCCTCATACATGTTATACTGTAAAGTGTGGTGACTGTGGATAATTCGCCCACAAAATTACAGTATATTCTGTGAAGCACTTTGAGATGTCTCGAAGACGTGATACGGCACCATATCAAATGCAAGAATTATTATTATTATTATTATATTGCAGTCAATTTGCGCACAACTATGTCTCGGACACCAGTAGAAAATTCCTTCTCTTTTCAAATAGTGTCATGGGATCCTTAACGTAGACCGGAACAGGCAGATAGGACCTCAGTTTGATATCTTGTCCAAAAATGGTACCTCTAACAATGAAGCACTGAATTGTAATGTTGATCTTGATCTAGAATATGAGTTCAAAGTCCTCTTGAGGTGCTTGAATTCCCAACTTTCTGACTCAGAAGGATAGTGCTACCAATTCAGCAAGTATGACATACTATTGCTGGTTAATAATAATAATAATCCTTACATTCGATATAGAGCCTTATTGTGTCTTCGAGATATCTCAATGCGCTTCACAGAATATATTGCAAAGTGAATTTGTATATTTGTGGGCGAAACGCAGCAGCCAATTGTGCACAACAACTTGCATTTATATAGCGCCCTCCACCAGGATAGCATCTCAGAGCACTTAACAGTGGAAGAGCTCGACTCCAAGCCATGGATACCAGGTTCAGTGGTTAAATTTACAGCAATTCGCTGTTTTAAAACAATCGTTGCTTTACAAGTCAATTGTACAGGCAAAGGACGCAACACTTGACCATACATAGGGCTACCAGACACGCCAGAAAAGTCCAAATATTCACCTGTTAAGGGAGGAAGCGGTTGGTTGTCGAAATTAAGCAGGGTGGCTGTGAAGCCTGAATCTACCAAAATAGCATGGATGGTCCCGCACACCTTCATGGATATAAACGGCCTCGGTCCCTCGTATTTCTTAAAGGGGACACACAACCGATTGCTCACTTGGCCGGCATCAGGATATGGGACCGAAACACGTCATTGAGGGCATGGTCGGTTCCCCTCGACTATAGCCGAGACAGAGCCACCTCCACAGCCCTGATTATGGCCTAGCTGAGTCAAGATTTCTTGGGTTAATGAACGGGTTAACTTTTGCTCCAGGTTCCTCTCCCATTGCTCATAGTTTTGCTGCTCTTGATCAGATCTGGGGTCAGCATAAAAGCTCTGCTCTCTCTGTGCGCGGGGTCTGCGCCCTGTTGGACAGTCCGGAGCCCAATGGCCCCGTTTACCACAGGCATAGCATATATCCCTTGATCTATCACGGGGTCCCTGACTTCAGGGCTGCCCTCGGCTCGCACCATTATTCAGTGGTCTCCATGGCTCTCGCCCCTTTTCACTATTAATAGTTTTCTGAATAGCCCCGTGACACCTCATGGCTTCTGCTATCAGTTGATCAAAAAGGGAGGCGGGATCTATGCCTAACCCCACAGCAGCAGAGGTATTCTTATTCAATTTCCCTAACCAGCATTTTTTATAATTAACAGAATTCTCGCATTGTTGCCGATTCATGGCATTCTCCTGATTAGCCGAATATAGCTGCCACAATCTGAGATGAAAAGCCAGGGGACTTTCATTTGCCCCCTGCTTACATGAGGTCAAATCTTCAAGGGGGTTGGAGTGGGCAGCCAGCGCTCGCCTCACCTCTGCCTGAAAATTGGCCGGGGTAACGACTCCACCTGGGATCGTACGAGGGTCTAAAGCCCCTCGGAGATCCGAGCTTAACATTGCCTTAAGTGTCCTAGCGTAGTCGGCGGGAGTTAAGTCAGCGTTATCCTCTTTCCAAGTATCCCATTTCATTATCCAGGTTGCCATGGGGTTCCTTGAGTTAATTTGGGCCCCAGCTGAGAACAATATGCTACCACGTCTCCCGGGCTCAGGGAGGTGACAATTTTGTCCCGGCCCCCAGCATTCCCATTCGCATTGGTACGCCGTGAAGTGCTGACCGGACAAACACGACCCTTTATTACGGGTGGCTCTGACCCTTCATCCTCATTGTACTGCACTGCCTCTTCATCCAACTCTCCCCAATCTACATTATTATCGTCGGCATCCTGACAAACCCCATTTATCACAGGCTTAATGTCACATACCGCCGCTACTAACGCTTGTCTCCATTCGTTACCTTCCTTCTCTCTCTCTTTTCTCTTCCTAAACTCTTCTAACTCCGCTCGCTCCTGCCTACCTATTTCTTGGTAGCACAGGGCTCCCCTCAAATCATCATTTTCCTGTCTCAACCTGGCAATCATTTCCTTATCTCGCAACCGTTCCTCCTTAAACTCCTTGACCTTTCGAGATTTAACAACCGTTAATTTAAAATAGCCTTGATGGTTATAAATTCCCTGCAGGGTCGTATATCTCTCAGTCATGTCTTTATTCGCATGTTCTAAGTCCCTTCGCTCTAACTCCCTGCGCTCTTGCTGAGCGTAGAAGTCCGCCTTGTACTTTTGCTGCCTGCTCTCTCACTTCTTCCAGATCCTTCTGAAATCTTTTCCTCTCATGCTCCTGCTGGGCATGAAAATCCACCTCATGCTTAGAAGCCTGTTCTCTCACTATTCCTAGCTCCTCTTCTAATCTCTGCTGTTCACGTTTTTTCTCCTCCTGCCATATACGTCTTTCTTCTTCTAGGTGTTGGCAACTCACGACAGCCCAGTATTTCAACAAAAACTTCTTCTTTCTATCACTCAACCTCCGCTGAGTGCCTAACTCCTCGATTTCTCCTACTAAAGGCTTATACCCTGTAGCGCCACTTGGCTGCGGAATATTCTCATCGTTCGCCCCCAACTTCAACTTCTGAACCGTTCTAATGAGCTTCCTTTCAAAGTTCACAGCCCAGTCACAACCAGCATTATTTCCCGGGGCCATAGTGCCAATTGAAATCAACATTCAATTACTATCGGTCCCGGTCCCTCTCCTTACCCAGAGGTAATAGGGGATTTCCTTCCCTCGCTTTGGACTGACTTAACACTTATAGGGGAATAACTAAAAACTTAACATAAACTTTCGTCAAGGCTTGATAGTACTTACTCCGTCCCACTTTCCTGAACGATCCTGCCGACTACGCCAAATTGTTAAGAAAAAACCATTTTTTCGAGTTCCAATCAACCACAACCACTGTTTGCAACCAGAATAGTGTTTATTAAACTCCAGGATCCGTCCAAGTTCCCGATGGGCGTGGGCAAGTAAGCACAATCAATAGATTTACTAACAGAACAATAGTACCGCGTAATCCCTCCTCGTGGTCGTCTACTTCTGCCTTCTAGCTCTCTTCTTCCATTCACGGTAGGTACTGTCCTGGGCGCCGATCTTGGTCTGGCACGGTGTCTTAAGCTTGTGTCCATCCAATCATGGTGCGGACATTAGGTCACCTGGCCAAAATCATGTTGGGTTCACGTGAACATCTCATGGAGTGTACGTGCCTCACACACACAAACCCACTGTCCTTGAGACAGTCCGTTATCTTGTGTACTTGCAGGGCAGTAGTACACATCTTATCCTTGAGACACTCACGTGATCCTGGGAAACTCATGAGTTTCAGTCCAGTTGCCCCCCACACTTAACTTAAAAGTTAACCCGTTCGCAACATCTATTATGATTCTAACATCATACAAAAAGTGTAAATTCTAACAGGGGGAAGGGGGGGGGGGGGTGGATAGGTGGCCATAAGCATAGTTGAATAGGAAGGTTTTCAGGCAGGACTTGAAAAAGGGGAGAGGAGGGGACAAGGTGGAGGGATCAAAGGAGAGTGTGCCAGAGTTTAGGGGTGTAGTGGCTGAAAGCGTGACCTCCAATGGTGGGACAGAAGGTGTGAGGGACGAGCAAGAGGCTGGTGCAGTCGAGTGGTGGCGCCGGGAGGTGGATTGGGGAGTTGGAGAGATAGGGAGGTGCCAGAGAGTGAAGGGATTTGAACACAATTTGCGCACAGGAGTGTCTCACAAACAGTTGTGGACTGAGTGACCACATTTTTTTTAAAAAAGTATTATTACCCCTGGATTAGTAATCTGCCAATCATCTAACAACCTGACTCCTACTTACCGCTAGGTAAACAAAGGCGTGTGGAGTAAGGAAACTTGCCCAATGTTTCGTCCTACTGGGAATTGAATCCAGGTCCTCTCACGTCTTGTTTCAAATTCCTCCATGGTCAAATAGGTTAAATTCAAACAGGTTCTTGTTTAAATCCCTCTTTGATCTCACTCCACTGTGTCTGTGCAATTGTCTTTGATCCTACATTCAGCTCACATCCAGTTAACTATGATTCTAGTTTACTGCTGATAGATGCTTGATTCCCTCTGTGAATTCACTGGAGACTGAACCTTTAACCATCACACCCTGTCCTCTGAAACTCTCTTCCAAACCTACTTTGTCTTGTTTCTACCAAGAATCCATTTCAACAGCAACAAAAGCAACAAATTACATTTGGGTAGCGCCTTTCACGTCCGGAGGATGTCCCAAGGCACTGAACAGTCATATAGCAATGTAGCATGAAGAAAGATATATTTGCCTACAAAAAATTTTACCTTACAGGAAATCCTGTGAAGTGATTTGAGATGTGCTTCTCAAGTGAAAGGCGCCATATCAAATGAAAGGATTGAATGATTTATCATTTACTAGTTAGTCATTTGACATTCAACAGACTTGGGTTCCAGCCCTCACTAGGTGGATGGCAAGCACCAGGAACTCCCTGCGAGCTTCCTGATGCGAAACACACCATAAAATGTGTGAGAACACTGACCAACTAGTGGGACGGGGTAAACAGGTTCCCCTTGGAGCTGAACTGGCTCCAAGGTACATGTTTGGTAACAAAATGTCAAAATCAAGCCCACACTTTGTAAGAGTCTTGATTGTCCAGTTCCTGAGCCAAGCAGATCCGCAGTACTCCTGATGTCAGTACAGCCAGCCTAGCTCATTGGCGGGACTTGGAAGGGCAGACTAGTCACTGGGGACAAGGACTCTTATTGATCTCCCATTGACCCTGCAAACCAAAACCCGAAACATGAAGTGTGGTCCTAATCTGCGTCTAATCTTCTCCAGAATAAGGTGAGCAGGATACATCCCTCCAAGGAGAGTGTGCGCTTTCCATTCCAACAAATACCTTTGAATTTCGATGTGTTGGTGGAATGCATGGAATTCTTAGTTTGGCTTGGATACTCGTAAGCATGGTGATATATGTTAGACACCAGCTGACCAAAACATTTTTCACGACAAACCACTCTAAAATTTCTGAAATTTGGAAAGAAATCCTACATTGGATTACCAAACCGTTTGCTCACCCCTGACAGTTGGGATCATAATGCGACAATTTTTTTAATGTTCGTTAAACTTATTTTTAATGAACACCGACCAATACTTTTGAAATATCATTTTATTCCTAATTGTAATGAGACTACAATTCCCAGAATGCAACGTTATACTTTTCAGGACCAAGGCATCTATCTACAAACACTGGTCCAGAAACAGTGACCTCTGTAGGTAGCTGCCATAGTTGTCCAGTGTAAGATTACTCAATTTAAACTTCACTGTAAATATTTTTTTATTTATTGCCTGTTGCCCTTTTATACCTTGCCCTCGTGCGTATTCTGTGAGCCTGAAAAATGGAGCAGGCTATTCAATCTAATAATAATAATAATATCCTTGCATTTGATATAGCGCTTTTCATGTCTTCTATACGTCTCAAAGCGCTTCACAGAATATGCTGTAAAGTGAATTGACAGTATACTTGTGGGCGAAACGTGGAAGCCAATTGTGCACAGCTGTGTCCCACAAACAGTCATGGATTGAAAATGACCAATTTATTATTGTTTGTTTTTTTGGAGGCGTGTGGAGTAAGGAAACTTGCCCAAGGTTTCACCCTGACCTGGAATTGAACCCAGGTGTCTCGCTTACAAGGCGAGTGCTCTAACCACTGAGCTACAGGACAGGAAGGAAACACTTGCCCATTTTCAAATAAAAACAGAAGTTGCTGGGAACATGCAGCAGGTCAGGCAGCAGGTCAGACAGCATCTATGGAGAGAGGAAAATAAGTTAACATTTCAGGTCTATGACCTTTCATCAGAACTGTTTCAGGTTAATTTTTAAACCTGAAATACATTCAGGAATCTTACTGATCTTTCACCACCTTAGCCGAAGAGACACTAAGGCCAATTGAAGCATAGTGTATTGCTGTCTTGACTGAAATGAGTTAACTCAGCACATATGAAGAATTGAACCACTGATCTTCTGGTCTGTAATGCTTAGTGCTACACTAGACATACTGCCTTGATCGATTATCCATTGGGACAGGGCATTTTTAAAAATCATTTTTAACAACATCAAAAAGGTTTATGGCCCGTGCGTGGAGAGATAATGACTCCCTATTGCACAATAATAGATGTGAAACAGAACATTAGACTTGTGATCAATAGGTTCTTGTTTAGTCTTCCTTTCCATTCATGAGAAGCCTAAAAAAACATAATGCATCAAGATTGACAATAGTGCATTGTATTGTACCGGGTTTGACAATCATGTATTGTAAAGACAATAGTGAGGCTGTTTGTTGATAGAAACTGCACATTAGGATGTGGTGACCTTTGTACTTGCTACACTTACAGTCAATCTTCAGTTACAAAGACAACTATCAATATAGTGCTTTCAACACAAAATGCTTGCCCAAAATGGTAGTGGGTGGGGATTCTCAAAAGGTTAAAGAACCTGCCTGTTCAGGAGGATGTTAGGGATCCCATATCAATAGTCATAAAGTGGAGTTTTCCCAGTGTCTAGCCAACAATCTTCAGATAAAAAATTGATCATCCACTTCATGGCTGTTTGTGGAACATTGCTGGCTCCTGCATTCATCTATAAATAAACATCCTTGACACAAAAACTGTACATTTATGTGTGTCTGTTAATGTAATACGTTGAGACATTTGAACGTGATCAAGTGCCATATCAAATGCAAGGATTATTATTAGTATTATTCATCAAGTATTTCTGCTACCTGATGGGAAACAATTCTACTTTTCTCTCTCAACCCATTGCCTGCTAGAGTCTGACTTGCAAGATTTGCAAAACAATTTGTAACTAGTGGAGCCTCCTGATACTTGGATGTGTCTCAGGCTGAACCTCTGGAACTTTGCACATATCCTGATCTCAGATTCAATTTTCTTGCAGATGGAATGTAGCCAAAAACATCCCCAGCGTCCAGCAGGAGATCTGTATCTGAGCAGATTTCCAGAGAATTGACCTCAGACACATGCAGGTATTTACAGGATTCATTAGGTCAGTTTGATTAGGTCAGGCACCTCAAAATGGCGAGGTTTAGATTGTCATTCTGAATGAAAACATAGTGTTACAGTACAATATGTACAATATTATGCTAATGTATGTTAAATTATTCTCAATTATAATTCTCTACGTGTTGTGTTTAAAGTGCTCTCAGAGTTGTTTAATGAATACAGTATTTATTTTTCTCGCTTCATTCTACATATCAGTCTCATGGTTTACACCCAATGACATAGGTACAATCGTAACCATGCAAATATAAAAGACACAAGACAGTTTTTAAACTCTGCACAAGGGTGCCTGGCATGCCACCAAGTGGATACATTGGCATTAAAGTGACAGTACCATTACTTCTCAAATAATAATAATAATAATAATAATAATCCTTGCATTTGACATAGCGTTTTTCACGTCGGGAGGACGTCCCAAAGCGCTTCACAGAACACACTGCAAAGTGAATTGACTGTATATTTGTGGGCGAACGCGGCAGCCAATTGCGCACAGCAATGTCCCACAAACAGTCGTGGATTGAAAATGACCAATTTATTATTATTTTTGATTTTGGAGGGATTATTATTAGGCGTGTGGAGCAAGGAAACTTGCCCAAGGTTTCGCCCTGCCTGGAAATTAACTCAGGTCTCTCGCTTGCAAAGCGAGTGCTCTAACCACTGAGCTACAGGACTCCACAAAGAAGGTTTGCTTCATCCATTTATACACAGCTTTTCTGTGAGATTTACCTGCTTCAGTTCCATTGTATGTTAAGCCACATGAAGGCAAGTTGTTATTGTTGCTCCACTTTTATTAAGAGGGAATTCTTTCACCCCAATCCCCCCATCACCCCCGTACCCCCATCACCGGCCCCCAAGGCCATGACTGCCTCCTTGTACTTTTCCAAAGTATCTATTCTGTTTGTGGGACACTGTTGTGTACAAAATTAGCTGCAGCATTCGCCCGCAAAACACAAAGTGACTCCCACTTTACACTCCTCTTTTATTCTTACAAGATCTATCCATCTCAATTCCTTGTTTGCTCTTCAGCATTTTTCTGAGGTTGCTATGCTTCAAATATTTCATATCTCTTTATCTATTTATTTTACATAAGTTTAAGTGCTGAAGCAATAACGGAGGATTAGTGCCATTGGAGAGGTGTGCAACCTTGTGGATCAGAGGTTAGTTAGACAATATGGACAATATCCTCTCAGAAATATGCTGAAACACGAATGGCTCCACTGTGACTTCTCATAGGAATAATAATAACCGACATGATGGCTGTGATTAAATCATCAGTAGTTCAGGGATGTAAACATCAGAGCATAAGACAGAATAGAGTCAGAAAAAGCCATTTGACTCACCATCCTGTGCCTCCCACAGACCATATACAATCCATCCTATCATGGACTAAACCCACGCACATTTAATTTCCTGAGTGGAAGTTCTGGATAAATGCTCCCAAAGGTAATCGAGCAAAACTCCAGTAGTGTCATCCATCCCCATATCTCCACGATTAAATCCTGACTTATCAGTCTCCATAGATGATATTCTATCCCTGAAAATATACAGTCAAGTATACCTCATAGTATAAATCCTAAGAAGTGCATTGAGACATTTCAATATAATAATCTCAATATATCAAATGCAAGCATTACTACCTAGAAAAAAATAATCATCTTATCATTCTGTATTACTGTATTTATAATCTCCATTACTCTTCCCAATTGGATATGTATCCTTTTGTGAAGGACATAATTGACACAGCATCAATTCTTTTGCCACAATTCTGCATTTTGTTGGAAATAAATTCTGCTAATCTGCAATTTTGGTTTTAATTCTTCTTCTAATTAAAATCCTTTCAATAAAAATTCCTAAATAATAATGTATGCATCTGGTACATTCCCATTAGTCTTTAATTTAAAAATGGTATCCTTTGATGGGGGAGGGAGAGAGATACCTCACATTACCCTGGCTAACAAAACCTCCCATTTAAAAGAGAAAATGTGGAGTTAAATTGAACAAAAGAAGAATGACGGAAAATGAACTTTAAAGAGCTTCTGAAACAAATCCTAGCAGGTGGTATTTCCCTCCACAAATGCATGAGAAAAGGAAGGCTCATTTAGACCATCAAGCTTCCTTATCACGTGCAATTCACTCTATCATGTACTCCACACACATTTTTCACCTCAAACAAACAGTGGGAATCATGACTATGTTAGCCTCAAGACTCACTTTCTATTTTGGAGAATAGATTTACCAGTCATATGACACTTTTTTCTGTTTCCAAATAGCAATAACAAATTGCATTTAAGTAGCATCTTTCACTTCAGCAGTACATCCCAAGCACCGAAAAATGTAACTGTAGGATATAAGTAGGACTTTTCCATTATTTTCCATTCAGTAGTAAGTATTAACATTTAGTACTTTCATCCACAAATAGATCCTATTTATATCTCCAAAATTGCTTGTCATTGAGAAGATTTCAGTTGTCATCATTAGACATTACCATGCTGGGTGTTCATTCTTGCACTAGCCCTGGAGCAGTGAATTTATACTTCTTTCACAAAATTATTGATAGCCCGGGCAGGATCCGCACATCTTGATAAAGGCGTATTCCCAATGGAGAACTTTCAGAACATACAATATTACTGTATTCACCATATTGGAATCTAAATAAAAGCAAGAAAATATGAGTGATTAAGTTAGTGTTTATATTTGTTATCATTTTCATTCATTCATGCTTTATTTAAAAAAAATAGTTTTTACTTTTACAAAGCTACTACAACAATAGATATAGACAAACTCTCTTGATGTTATTAAATCCCACCATGGAGGCTGACAAAGAATTAAAGTAGCTGGAGGCACCAAATTCAATGAAAAAATAGAATGAATGTAACAAAAGACCAGTGAAAAAGACGTTGGCATAAAATATTACGTTTTTTTTAAAAATCAACTCAAAGACAACAATTTATACAGGGAAAGAAAAGAGGTTATCTACACAAAATAGTGGGGACGCTGAAATGTGTTTTTTTACAGTGGTTTATATTTTGAAAGTGACAGCGTAAAAGCTAAGAAACTTGGCTGTATAATGAGGAACATAGAGAACAGAAGAAGCCATTGACTTAAAATGTCTTATGGATCTCTCCTGGATTCTATACACATTCACTGTATTCAGCCTAGATGGAAAGAACAGAAAACCATGGTTGATTTTGCTTAAAGAAAAGAAAAATATACCTCCCCATGCAAAATTGACAATAATGCAGCTTCTTAGGAACTATTCACTGTAGATAAAATGGTTTGAGAACCTTGCCAAGGGATATCCTTCAGATTAAGACTGCTGCTGTGTTTTATACTAATACTTAGTATGTTATGCTACTTTAACAGGATTAGTTTTTCATTCAAGACCCATCTCAAGACCCTCCTCTTCAACCATGTTTTCGATCACCTAGATCCCCCCCCCCCCCCCCCCCCCCGCCCATCACCTTCTCCAATCCCGACCTCCAGCTAAAACACTGATTGTCCAGCACCTTGGGATGTCCTCCTGATGTGAAAGGTGCTATACAAATGTAATTTTGTTGTTGTAGTTGTTGTTGTCAGTTTAACACCAGCATGTGGCCAGGACATGAAAGTTCAATTGATTCTAAAATAAATCATGATCCCAGTTGAGTGTGTAAAAAAACTGGAATCTGTAAATTGAAGCCCAGTGTTTGACATTTCCCCCATTCACCAATATATAGCTGTAAATAGTTGGGATTATAGTATAATAATCATTAGTATTGATCATGTAGTGAATAGATGAATTAAGTAGAATGAATTAAAGAAATAAAAACAGTCCTAGTAAAGAGGCACCAAGCAAGGAGTACTCTGGAATGTGACATGGCTAGGGAAGATAAGGATAGCTGGATCTAGAGGATGGATGGTAGGCCATCTGCGTTTACAAGGGCATGTGACTTATGGGCAGGAGAGATAGGAACCTGGGATAATTGGACCAGGAGAATGGATGGGACACAAACTAGCAATTAAAATTGAGAAAAAACTTAAAGTGAGCAGGTCACATGGACAGAGTTAGAAAGAAGGATTGAAACTTCAGGGATATAGAGTCAGATGGTTTGGTCAGGATAGATAAGATGGAATAGGAGAATTGTTCTCTTTCAGAAAATACTACTAGATGGTACAAGAAGAAACAATTTGAAGACCGGGAAAGAATGCCTGGGAAAGTGCAGAGAATGTGAGAAAGAAGTCTTGGGAAAAGAGTTAGAATGCAGAAAAAGGGGTACGAGAAAGGGTATAAAAATCGATAGCCAAAACTAGTTTGTAGAAAAAAAGAGAAGAGCTATGGGAAGAGCCGTGGGATGAAACTCGGAAGAGCCTCAAGAAGAGCCTCTGAGGATTCTCTGGAGAGCCTTTGGAGAGTCTCTGAGGAGCCTTTGAGGAGAGGAAAGGAAGGAACCTCTACAGAGAGGAAGAAGAGTGCCTTTGAGAGAAAGAGGACAAATCCAGCTCTCGCCGGAGCGGACCGCAAAGCGAACAAGTTCAGCCTTGCCAGAGTGGACCACCAAGAGACATTTGCAGCTAGCAGCAAGCCAGAGACATTTGTAGCCAGCAGCTCACCAGAGACAGTGTTTAACTTTTGTGCCAGCCTTAGAACTTCGTCACGATTTCCTGCCTGCACGGTAGTATCTCTCCTACTTGCTAAAACATGCACCCAACATACATACAAAACAGTTAGAGATGATTTAGGTACATTTCATATATCACATAATGTTTTTCTTATATATGTTTAGAATTTTAGTATTGAGTGCATCTTGTTAAGATAGAGCTTTAGTAATGTATCTTGTTAAGATAGTGCTTTAGTAGTCATTCGAGCGCGACGAGTAATGATAATGCATCGGGTGTAATGTGATGCTTATGCTTATGTGGTGTTATAATTGCTAATAAAACATTTTAATCGTATCCTTGGTGTAGTTTCTGACAAACACTTGAACCCAAAATTTCACACAGCTCTTCTGGCTTCTCTCTCAAACTCATCGAATCCATGCATAACCTTGGTGTCCTTTGCACTGGGACATCTTGCCGACGTGAAGGGCACTATACAAGTGTAATTTGTTGTTGTTGTCTAGGTTAATCCTTAGTTCTCTCCCTCATACTTGGTCCCTGAACAAGACCCCTCTTCTTCACCTTCATTACATCACCTACCTCTATCCCTATCTCACACCAAATGCTGCCGAAATCCTCATCCACACCTTCATTACCTCCCACCAGGCCTTTACAAAAGCACTCCTCGCTAGTCTCCCTAGCTCCATCATCCATCAGCTCCAATTGATCCAAAACTCCACTACTGTATGCTCACCCACAGCAAACTCCATACATCCATCACACCAGTTAGTCCTCGCCAAGTTTCACTGTCTTCCAGTCTCCCAACAGATTGATTGTATGGTCCCCACCCTCAAAGGGCACTATATAGATGCAAGTAGTTGGTTTTGTAACCAACATTGCTCCTGAAGAGACTTCCTCTTGATGTGAAAAGAGTTATGTCAAATGCAAGGATTATTATTATTCAATCGATATAAATTCTACAACTGATACTATGGTTTCATATGATCCGACATGAAATTAATCCTTATAGGTCTGAGATTCAATCCCTGTTCTCTGTTGATTTGGTTGATATTAACTGGAATGGTGATAGGTCCGCTCTAATTGTACTCAGTGTCCCTAACTCTAAAACTCTAAAAGTTACCATTGCCAATCACTGGACACTGGAGAAGTGTTTTATGTGTCCAGAAAGAAGCCTGATATGTGTCAAGATCTTAGCCTTAAAATTTACATTTGTGCAGAATTTGGGGAAATTCATTTCCATTTTAAGAGCTGCATAAAATATTCTCAGAATATAATAGTAATAATAATAATAATACGTGCATTTGATACATATTTTAATACATCAGACAGAGGACCACCTCCAATTAGCAACACAAATCTCTAAAAAGAATGCAGTGTGTTCACATACTCTTCTTTCACCACAGAGAAATGGGTTTAAATCTAACCCAGAATGATAGAATGAAGTGTCCTCTCTGACATGAAATTAGTTTGGAAAACTGGTCTGAAATGGCTACCACAAATCTACCCTAATGTACCATTAATATGAAATTAGTTAGCACTAAATTGTTTCCCTGCTCCCACTATGTTATTAAAAGCGATTTACCCATGCAATTCGTTGAGCACAACGAATGATGTATCAATTTTTCTACAATTTTTGGATAAGAGGCGCGATGCATCCTCATTTGACTAAATCAACTCCAAAGTGACACAGCTGGTTATTCAGGGAACTACATAAGGAGAGTTTGGAAAGTCCACCAAATCTCCAATACTCTGACTGACCAGCAGAGTCCTGTGGAGGAGATTTAGCTGAACAAAATTGGAAATGTGGAAGAATACAGTAGCTTCAGGACTGTCCTGTACTATATACACACAGCATATAGCATAGAGAGGGGGTGTGGGGTGGTAAGCTGAATTGGCTCCAAAGTGATATATTTGGCAAAAGAATGTCAGAATTGAGCCAACCCTCTGTGGTGGTCTCGATTGTCCAGTTCCTGAGTCAGGCGGGTCCACAGTATTCCAGGACACTGCTGATGACAGCACAGCGAGCCTAACTCATCAGCAGGACTTGGAAAGACAGACCAGTCACAGGACTATTCCCACTCAGCTCTGGTTAACTCTGCAAGACACTGAGAGTGATCTTAGCTGGTCAAGTAACGGGAACGCTTGCCAGACAGTATGTCAATGGCAACCTATCTAGCTGGTTAGACCAGCAGTACCCCAGTGCACACTCTGAGGTCCCCAAGCTTTGGCTCTTGTCAACCTGCACCTAATATTCTCCAAAATTAGGTAAGCAGGATGCATTCCATTCCAACAAATGTCTTTGGAATTTCCCCATATAGGTAGGAAGCATGAGGCTCTCAGTTTGGATATTCTTCAGGTGATGGGTTTCCACAGGTCACACCGAGCTGACCAAAAAAAATAAGAATACAGTATAAGGGTTTATTTCGGGCATTAGAAAGCTAATGAGCTCATACCCCTGCCTTTCTTTTGATATTTAAAAAGGAATGAATATTAATGATCCTTGTGTTTGATATAGTCTTTCAAGTTTGGAGGACATCTAAAATCGCTTCACAAGATTTATTGTAAAATGTGGTAACAACTAATTTGCACACAGCAATGTCCCTTAACAGCAATGAAGTGAATAACAAATTTTATCTGAGAGATTCTTAGCAAGGACATCAGGAGAAACTCCCTTCACTCTCAAACATTGAAATGGTATTTTTAATCTCCAACTGAGTAGGTAGACAGGACCTCAGTTTAATTTCTTATCGAAAGGATGGTACCACCAACAATACAGTGCACCACCAGCATGACATTAGAGTGTTATCCTACATTATGTGAGATCAAAGTCCCAATGTGGGACTTTTTGCATTCTTTTATACACCAACAGTGCTTTTTAGGCCTTGACCTTCTTGTTTCTTATTTTTTTCTGTTCCGTTTTTACCTAATTTTTTTTCCCCCAACTTGTTTTTTGATTACATAAGAACATAAGAATTAGGAGCAGGAGTAGGCCATTTGGCCCCTCTAGCCTGCCCCGCCATTCAATAAGATCATGGCTGATCTATTCTAACTCCCCCTACCCGCCTTATTCCCATATCCCTTAATCCCTTTATCCACAAGAAATCCAATAATCTCAGTCTTGAATATGTTCAAGGACTGAGCATCTACAGCCCTTTGGGGTAGAGAATTCCATAAATTCACTATGCTCTGAGTGAAGAAGTTTTTCCTCAACTCAGTGCGAAAGGGCTTACCCCTAATTTTAAGACTGTGACCCCTGGTTATAGTTTCTCCAACCAGGGGAAAAAGTCTCCCACTACCTATTCTGTCGTGCCTCTTAATAATCTTATAGGTTTCTATAAGATCACCTCTCATTCTTCTATATTCTAGAAAATATAGGCCTAAATTGCTCAACCTATCCTCATAACTCATCCCCCTCATGCCTGGTACCAACCTAGTGAATCGACGTTGTATGTATTCCAACGCGAGTACATCCTTTCTTAAATAAGGAGACCAAAACTGCACACAATACTCTATGTGCGGTCTCACCAGGGCCCTATATAGTTGCAGCAAAACTTCTCTACTCTTGTACTCTAACCCTTTTGTAACAAACGCCAACATACCGTTAACATTCCTAATTGCTTGCTGCACCTGCAAACTAACTTTTTGTGATTGGTGTACAAGGGCACCCAAGTCCCTCTGAGCGCTAGCACTATCTAGTTTCTCCCCTTCTAAAAAATAATCTGCTCTATTGTTTTTGCCATCTAGTTGGATGACCTCACACTTCCCTACATTATTTTTCATCTGCCACCTATTTGCCCATTCACCTAGCCTATCTATATCTCGTTGCATATTTTTAGTGTCATACTCGGTGTTTACTCTCCCTCCTAGTTTAGTGTCATCCGCGAATTTGGATATATTAAGTTTGATGTCCTCATCTAGATCGTTGATGTAGATTGTAAATAGTTGAGGCCCAAGCACTGATCCTTGTGGAACTCCACTAGTCACATCCCGCCAATCTGAGAAGGACCCGTTTATCCCTACTCTTTGTTTTCTTCCGGTTAGCCATTCCTCAATCTATGCTAATATATTCCCCTTAATTCCATGAGCCCTAATCTTGTGAATCAACCTTTATGTGGCACCTTATCGAATGCCTTTTGGAAATCTAAATACACAACATCCACTGATTCCCCCCTATCTAATCTGCTTGATATGTCCTTAAAAAAATCTAAAAGATTTGTTAAGCATGACTTCCCTTTTGTAAAGCCATGTTGACTCTGTCTAATCATATTGTGATCCTCTAAGTATCCCACTACAATATCCTTAATTAAGGATTCTAGAATTTTCCCTACCACCGATGTGATTGTGTTGTTCTTTTCCCTCTTTCATTTCTTTCAAAACCTTACATGGTTTTTGAAATCTCTTGTTCTATTTCAGTTACAGAATTCACCTACTAAGATTTTTCTACGTGCACGTTGCGGATCATATATCTAAATGTGTGAAAGCCATCGAAAATAAATAAAGTGAATGATTTACTGGAAGAGGAACTGTTTCTGTTTTATTTACTTGGATAAACTCGATCTTCTACCTATGCACATTAAAGTTTCATAAGATGCACGCAGAAGAAAAATTCTTTGGACATGAAAGATAATATTTAAAACATCCCTATTTCTAAAGCATCTATGTGCACTGACATTACGTGAACATTTTACATAGTGTTGCAGTGCCCACTATTATGCTTTACTCAAATCCAAGTGACAACCCGACCGTTCTCAATGTGAACAATTCATCACAGTCAACTTTAATAAATCTACTTTGTTTATTTCAAAACTTCCATTCGGTCACCTCAAAATCTCCTCTGTCCAGTGAGAACAAAAATCATTTTTCATCTTTCTTTATCAGTTCAACTGCACCCACTCAAAGCAAATAATATTGATCCTATTCGCTGAACAATTCTCCAAAAAAACACACTAAATAGAATGGATGCTTTATGCAGAAACAACATGATCTCTTTTGATTTATACCACTTGAGCAGAACAGTCCAGTTACAACATAGCAATCAAACCATGAAATTCATTGTGTTTTACAATTTTTAGTAAATAACTAACTGTACCCGTTGCAGCTACGCTTGCAACCAGTTTGATTTAATCGTCCTTCTCTCTTTCACCTGGCATTTTTATTTGTCCTTGAAAGGCTTGACCTTCGCTTTTTAGGCATCTTTATCCCTTAACATGAAGAAAATGTGCTATTGAACTCATTAGCATCCCTTGTTCACATATTTGCACACATATCCTTTTGGCAGGATTCCTGGGGGAGGACTCCTGTTGGGAGAGGACTCAGTGGGAAGATTCAGTGGAAGGCCTCAGAGAGAGGACTCCTGTGGAAAATCTCGTGGTTGGGAGGACTCTTTATTGGGAGGACTCCTGTGGGAGGACTCGTGTTTGGAGGACTCCTTGTTGGGAGTCCATACATATGTGATGAACTTGTTTAAGGTAACGATAGGAGATCCTCGAAAAAATGTGCTCATGGCACTCCCCCATGCAAGACCACTCTGATGTCTCTACGTCAATCGGTTATTATGTTATTGACACATCAACAGACATTTCGTTTTTATTAGTAGAGGTATATCTCGCTAGAAGAGTGTATAATTTCCTCTGTTGCTACTTTTTGCAGAATACCATGCATATCTTTTGGGGGACTTAATTAAAGCAGTTTTTAATATAGCTCATCAACAATAGGAGACACCCCCCCCCACAAAAAAAATGCCCATGATACTCCGCCATGCAAGATCTTTTCGATGAGGTATAAATCATGTCTCTACATCAATCGGTTATTGCATTCTTGCGGACACACAGACATTTAGTCTCTATTAGTTTAGATGATTAAAATTCTTAAATCAACTAGGACTGAAGATATCATTTTATTATAACAAAATGAGAGAAGCAGATAATGCTAACATAATATGGATCAGATAGAGAGCCTAGAGTAAGTGAAGGTAAGTGGAAGAGAAGACAAAATTGTAGTGTAGTTGTGATTTCATCCACAAACTGATGCTACAAGTAACTTAGTTATACAATATGAGTAACCCTATCTACACTACAGATTAAACACATGAGGTGAAATGAGGTAAGCGCTCCACGATGCAGTCTGGCATGAAGGGCGCAATATAAGTACAAGTTGTTGTTGTAAAATGAATCCGTAACTTGGCTGTCACATCTGAATACTTGGGAGCATCACTAAAGGACTCAGTGGTGTTCATTGGATGACTTCTGCTTTCTTTTTGTGAAGACTCAGTGGTAGGATGGAGCAACAGTCATTGAAAATATTCCCAAGCTATTCAGACATTTTCTTCTACCTTAAGAGTGATCCATCAAGTTTCCCCCTACCTAGCAGAAAAGAAGCAGGAAATATTGTTCAACAGGACATACCGTGAACTTTTTGATTCCACTCCCTGGGTCAATTGTACACCTGTGCATTGATATTAGAGTGTGTGCAAAAGCAAAGGTAGACCTTGCCGGTTTAGAGCTCTTCACACCATCAAAGTGTCTCATAGCATTTCACAGGTAATTATTGTCAAATATAGTGAATATGTTTGTAGGTCATTTTCATCAGCAAGATCCCACAAACAGCCATGAAGTGAATGATCAATTTATCAGAAGGATTGTTGGCCAGGACAAAAAAAACTTTGCTTTAAGTTTAAGTGCTTTAAGCACTCTGGGACACTACCCTGTGTGATTGGCGCTGTATAAATGCAAGTTGGTGTTGTTGAACATTTCCTTTAAGAGACAAGAACTCAATTTAATATCTTGTATGAAAAAGGGCGTCACTTCCCCAACACTGGACTGCAGCATCAGTGATGAGAGATGGGATCTGTGATCTTGACATGGGATTTCAATCCACAATGTATTGAGGTAAGTGTACTAACTGAGCCAAATCAATACACAAACACTCTGATATAATAGCGTCTTCTAGTTGGTAAATACCGAATTTTCAGCCCTCGTGTTATCAGTTCCTTGTGGGTAACAATATACTTTTTCCCCATTTTTAATCTGTTATTATTGCAGCTTCCTTTGTGAAAAGGTTGGCATTGTTAATCACCCGTATTTGCACCTCAGCCCCAATCATGTAGAAAACAATTATCATCAATTTCCAAAAACACTTTGGTGTGTTAATAGATAAGGATTTAGAATTCTGAAGTCTTTTGATAGTAACATGTAAATGATTAATTCCATCATCACTTTTACAAAAGCAGAATTGATTAAAACAAGTACAACAAAAAATACTTTAAAGTACTTAACAGTGGTATAATTACAAAATATAGGTTCGCATGTCAGAGCCATTTATAATCTAGAAAGGTGCCCTTATCATAATATCCTGAAAGTTAATTCTTATTCTAGTTACTTTATTTATAATATATTTTTTCCCCTCAAATTCACTGTAAGCTTTGATCTTAACAAATCTGTTCATTACACTGAGGTTAGGTGACTTGAATAGGCTATTCTATGGCACCCCAATGGAGGTGCAGAGGAACAACTGACCTTTTGCCCTATCCGATCATGCCAACCTATTTCCCCTCAATCCTTTCAGCTTTCAAAAATATTCTGATTATTCCTCTGTGATCAAAGATAATAAACTAATCATCCTGTATTTTTGTAAAGCACAGAAATTAACCAACGAAAGTTGAACTTGCAATTCGGACTGTACTTAGTCCGAACAACTGCAAATTTGTAGCATAGTTAGTATAATACCACAACAATGCTTCAAATAGCTTCTGTCTAATTCCAAATTCACCCAAAAATGTAAGATTAACCTAATGTAAAATAATATTCAGTATTGTATTTAATTATACCCCTGCCCCCCAAAAAAAATATTGAGCCAGGGGATAGCTTGACTCAGTTGGTAGCTTCTCTTTGAGCTTCTCTTTGACCGTGCCTTCAGCTCCCCTCTCGACTCTCTTCCTCCTCCTCGCTCCCTCCCTTCCCTCCCCTCACCCTGACCATTTCCCCCCTGCTCGGGTCACGACCCAACTGTGCAGCGCCTTGGGATGTCCTCCTGACGTGAAAGGCGCTCTATAAATGGAATCTTGTTGTTGTTGTTGTAGCATTCTCGCCTCTGAGTCAAACGGATATGAGTTCAAGACCCACATCAGGGCTTTGAACTCATTGTCCATACTGATATTCCATTGTGATAAATGGGAAGGGTTACATTGTTGGAAGTATTGTCCTGATGAGATATTAACCCGAGGACCCATCTGCCAGTTTAGATGGACATTTACAATCCCACAGCACCACTCAAAAAGGTAACAGAGTTTCTCTTGGTGGGCTGAGCAGTTTCATGATTGTTTGAGGGACTTTGCTGTGCACACATAAGCTGCCACATTCATCTGCAAATACACAGTCACTACAGTTTACATTAACATATCATGTGAAGCGCTTTCAAACGTCTCGACAATGTGGTAAGACTTAATATCAAATACAAAGATTATATTATTATAAAAACATAAAATATTACAGTTAGTCTCCTCATACCTATGTTAGGTAGGAGAAAGTAGCCTGAGTTTCTACTCTTCATCACAAGCTAGAACCCTTCGCCACTCACACTGGAAGATGAACATGAACATGTGTGAAGGTCGGATGAAGACACGATTGGGTTTGGCTGTGGTGTTCCTACGGTTAAAAAGCTTGCCATCATTCACTGTCAAAGCTCACGAATGAATAACGACACTTGGGTGACGTGCAGTGTAAAGGGTGTAGAGTGGAACGATACCCAGTAAAAAGAAAAATAAGTCAATATTCTTCAATTCAGGAGGGGAGGGTGAATAACGGACCAGAAATACTGGACAAGAAGAAAAGAATTCTGAATTTGTTTGGAAACTACATCATGTAGCTATGCTTTCAACCGAAGCAGACTCGATCTTTGATGCTGTATTTAATAATGCTGAACGGGATATTTTATTGTAAAGGTAAAACAAGCAATAATAAATGAGATTTACATTTATTAGATGTGTTAACACATCTGGGCAGGAGCAGATCTGATAGATCCTGGATTGCATGTGTTAAACGTAATTATTTGCTTACGCATGGATTATTTCTAAATATGTCATTTACTCTGTGTATTGTTCTTATTTTGTTTGTTTGATTTTGTAGCAACATTCTTGACACAGAACAAAATATTGCAGAGTTGGAAAAACAAGAGAGATTTTACAACAGTTTTTTACCACTCTAACATGTTTATTATTCTTGACAATAGCCTAGAAGATACAAGCTGGGGCTGCTAAAATGAAAGTGAATCTTCATTATTTGCACTCAGTATCTCTCCTTTTAAGGAGCCTCATTAATTAGCTCACAAATGTTCTCTTTGGGAGGAAATGTTACCAGCACCATTGTGAACAGCTAGTGACTATCCTCTTTGGAGTAGGGTGGGAGGTAAGTGGGAATTCCTTGGAGCTGCACTGGCATGCTTGGCAAACAGAATGTCACAATCCAGTCAACTGTCTGTGGTGGTCTCAGTAACCCAGTTCCTGAGTTAGGTAGGTCCACAGTACTCCAGGACACTGCTAATGACAGTCCAGCCAGCCAGCCTGACTCATTGGCAGGACTTGGAAGGACAGACTGGGGACAGGGACTCTTCCTACCCAGCTACTGTGAACTCAAAGCCCTATTGGATCCTAGTTGGACAAGCAACAGGAAAGCTTGCCAGACCGTGCTTTCAATGGCAAGCTATTTTGCTTTAGCTGGTTAAATTCTAGCAGTACCCCAACACACACTCTGGGGTCCCCAAGCCTTAACTTTTGCCAGCCAATGCTAAATATTCTCTGGAAATAGGTAGTCATAAATAATTCTTGTATTTGATATAGAGCCTTATCACATCACTGAGATGTCACAAAGCGATTCACGGGATATTAGGCTCTTGCCAACCTGTGCCTAATACTCTCCAGAATTAGCTAAGCAGGGTGGTCCCTCCAGGGAAAAAGTGTGCATTCCTTTGCAATAAATATCTCTGGAATTTCCATGTATAGATGGGAAACATGGAATTCTGAGTTTGGTTTGGATTTTCAAGTTTGGTGATGGGTTTCCCCATGTATTAGATACCCAGCTGACACCCCAAAACAGTAGCATCCCTTTGAAAAACAAAACAATCAAACTATCCAAAGAATAATCATTAATCTGAGTCAGATGCTTTTGGGTTCAACTCCCATGGTGGAACTCTGAGCTCATCGTCTAGGTTGATACTCCAGTGCAATACTGGGGAACACTGCATTGTCAGTGGTACCATCCTTTCACATGAGACATGAAACTTAGGTCCAGTCTGTTTGTTCAGATGGGCATTAAATATCCCATGGAACTATTTAAAAAGAGCAGGGCGTTTCTCCCAGTGTCCTGGTCAGAAATCCCCCAGATAAAAAAAGGTCATTCACTTCACGGCTGTTTGCAGCATTTAGATGTGCACAAATTGGCTGTTAATTTCACCCATATATATATATAACCATTACATTTTATGGTACAAAATCTGCATGAGGGACTTTGAAAATTTTGACATATCAGGGACTATAACTATGTCAAGCATAAGGATTATTATTATTTAAAATATTTTTCATTATGGATCAACCATTTTAATTTAATAGGTGATGACATATCAAAGAATTGACTTGGAGATGTTACTGCTCTGAAAATAGGAGGAAAATCCATAGTTGAAGCTTACGAAACTCTGGGTTACTTAATAGCTTCCTCACATTGCTGCAGTCTGGTTCCTCTGTCATTGATAGCATTTGCTGTTGGAAATATTTTCAAGGAAGACTAAAAGAGGAACAATGATTTACCAGTTTCCTATAACTTTCCGAAACACCATAAATATCATAAATATCTTGGGTTGCCTCACTGCTGCTGACATTTAATAAATCATGTTACGAAATCCTGCCTCCCCTTCAGTTTGGACTACACGACCTGCCAAAAATGAACAACCTCATTAATACGTCACTCGTAATCCAGATATGTAAACTTTGTATCTGTCCACAAATAAATTAAAATAAAATAGAGAAAATGTTTCAGTGTTTTGAATTAAATATTTAATTAAAGAAATTGTTTTCGGAGTCGCTTTCTTACACTACAACATATTTCACACTGCAAAACAAGTTTGTTTTATTTCTTTATTTGTATTTTTGTTTTTAAAAAATCCTGTACAAAATGCAAGGCAATCCAAAAATGAAAGTTTTGTCTTTAGAGAAATTGGTTGCTAATGTAACCATATAAAGTAATAATATAAATTTAGAATTAATTGTTTTATCGGACCTATACAATAACTTCTTAAATACTATATTTTTTGCATGTTCCCCATAATTTCCTGAAGGTACTATGTTTTCCAAATGAAACATACTTGCCATTCAAATGAAAAGTTACTTAGTTCCCTGAGAATCGCTGTCCACATTAAAATAGCTTTTATAACAAAGTGTTATGACCTTCATCAAATGTTTACAAATGAATCACACAGTGACATTTTACATTAAAATGTTGGATTTATAACAGTGATGATCACGATCATGTGGAAAATGATACGTTTTTTCTTCCTTCTGCAAACAAAAAGGGCTTGATGAAACTTGTTTTTTTTCTAAAGACTGGTCTTTTAGAATTTAGAATCTTTTCACAGCAAAAAAACATTGGATTCATTTAATTCACGTATTCTGTTTCTTAGTTTAAATCCCCTCCAAAGTAACCAGTTTTATAGTTTATAGTGACGCCTGAAGGATGTAGAGATACACAGAGGCTATTTCCAGTTTTAATTTAAGGTTTTACTGTTTCCTCACCAGCTAACAGCCATGTCAGCAAAAAAAGATAAACTGTGGTTCCCTCTGAAACACAACCCCTCCCCCGAAGAGCAAAGGTCATGGCAGCTGTGTGCCCTCACAGAACAAACACATCAAAACGTGAAGTAGTCTTTGCATCCACTGCTCATTGACAAAGGGAACATTTCTAACTTTTATCAAAAAAGAGATTTGCTTAGAATTTCATGACACAGGGAGATTTACAAAGGATTTAACCAGTTGCAAAGCAAAGGACCATTCATCAAATAAGAAATGCAACATAAAATAACAGCCAAATCAATCATCCACCAAAGCAACAAGACTATAATTACTTTTATATTTTGTTATTAGAAAATGTTATTAATAAGGATACAGTTTTGCAGTGATATAGTATTTAAATGTTTTAAAAATGTTGAACCAGACTCTTTTGATGATTAAATGTCTTTGGATCAAGGTATATCAATCAAAGTGCAGAATCCATTTCGTAACATTCATTTTGGGGAAAAAAGTGGATAGGGAGAATGTTGTTAATACTCCTTTCAAAGAAAATGCTTGTGGAATTTGTGATAAATAAATACTTACAATGATATTGTCATTCTTCATTCACACTTTCCCCCCTTATCACTCATTTCCTTATGTTTATTCTTGCAGATTTTACATGGATATTTGACGTGTAGATCTCTATCTTCTCTGGCAACGACAATAAACGAAACACATAAGTGAAGTCTCATTGTTGAAGTAAGATAAATATTTCCTGTACTTGTTCTATTCTTCCAACGAATACACTATGAAAAACAAAGCTGTAGATATAGCAATCTTTTGTACATACAGATATTTACAAGAGTTGTTTATCTCCACTTCCATATAAAAAATCATTCTGCAAGCATTTATTAAACGTGAATCCTCATCACACTGTTTAATTTTAAATATATAATGTAAATATTTCCTCAGAAAATATTCAATAAAATATTGTTAATTTGAAATATGGTTTAATGTATTGAAATTTTGTCTTACAATATTGCATGTTCAATAAGTATTGCAATAGGTTTCAAGTCTCCCATGACTTGACGTGCTCCCCAACCTAAATCAACATTTTAAGAATAATTTCACAAATAATTCTATGAACTTTCCAATTGAAACAATGATTGTACTAAACAATTTAACAAAAAGAGCAATTCAGTTTAGTTTCTACCTTTTCTATCTTTTATTGTTAAATATTTCTTCAAAGTAATACAGTACATTGTAGTACGGTAGCACAATAATTTATTTTGTTTATAGACACATTTGAATCTTTCCTGCTGACTGGTCGATACTTTCAACTGCCCCCCAGCTCAAGCATTTGTTGAGGATGAAGAACTTTTTTTAGATTAATCTCTTCGGTATTGTGCAAGGAATTTGTATTTTCTCTATAGTTTGGGGGGAGGGGTGGGTTAGAATGGGATGACAGGATTTCCCCCCACAAATCTCCAAGAACAAAGCCCAGCAAACCGTTTGAAACTCCACTGAAGCAGTGAAAATGTTTTATTTCATTGAATGCACATTTTTTAAAAAACCTTAATTTGTTATATCTCCTCTCCTTTGAACTTCCCATCATTTCATTCTTTCCTCCACTCCAAACCCAATGCTTCCTCACAACCTGCACAGACACCTAAATTCTTTATTCTGGATACAAACCTCAATGTGTTATAGATTGTTTTAACATAGAGTTTATCAGTGAACAAAGATTGGGTTTTAAATAATACTTAAGATGCCCCAATTCCGAAAAGCAAGACAAAAGCCACCAATCCTCGCTGAAGCAACACATTGTGCTGACTATTTGGGAGTACCCTGAGTTTTGCAACACCCACTCCCATTCTGAGGTGTGTGTAATAAACACCAATTGTGCAGAAAATAGAATCGGGGCAAATGAAGGTGATTTAAATGACACTAACACGCTGTGCCTGAACACATTCCCAATACACTATTATACCCAGTAACCAAGAGTGCATTCATTTTGTGTTTTTTTTTAAAAAATTCCAGTCACCTGCCAAGATTTTATCTTCTTCTGATTACAATGGAAACGAAGAAATCGCAGTCACAGTTTGGGGAGAACTTGGCTGCTAATAATCGGAAGAGTATGACTTAAAATGACAAGGTTTAAGAACGAAAAGAATCATCCCCCTGTCTGTGAGTACACACAGCGGTTTAACCCACCGCCGACCATCGATCAGCCCCTTTGTAATTCACATCCAGCTTTGAATATCATTAATTGCAACAGTAGCACAGAGAGCAGTCCGACAGTTCTCAGATACAGTGCGTGTGTGTGTGAAACTGTGACCCAAACTTTAATGAGGACGGAGATCAGTTAGAAGGCAATGGTCGGGATAGTGAAGGTTGTTGGGGTGGAGGGGGGGGGGGGGGGGGTGTTGCATGAAGCAGTGAGGCCGCTCTCCCGCCCCCGGCACAGCCCTGAGTGGGGAACCCCCCACAGCACTGGCTGGCGTGTTGTGTGCAGACCCCCCCCCCACACACACACACCAACCGGGTTGGGCTACTTGAGGAGCAGCTCCTGGACTCAGTCGGGGAAAGTTTGTGATTTCTCTTTTAGGGGGGAGGGGGGGGGGGCGATACATTATATATAAACGCACAAATTGGGTGGGTGCGCACTCCCGGCTCCCAACAACAACAAGTCACTCAGGAAGTGGAAATAAAAGGTCTCAAATGACGCACGTAAGGTAAGGAGGAACATGAAGTCTCCCCCCCCCCCTCCCCCCTGTGTTGGCTGTCAGGGCTCTCCGGCTCAGTTAACCTCTGGTCCGTGCAGTGCGTCGCCGAAACCAAAGCGTTGTATTGTGAAACCCGAATCAGAGTCGGGGACTGGTTCCAGAGTGAAGCTCTGCTCTGCTCTGCTCTGCTGTCTGCAGCGCCGGGTTGTCCACAATGCAGAGATACATGTTCTTCCGGGTTCAGCAATATCTCGCTGTGTATTTATTTGTATTGATATTGATAACTATCTGTCTATTTACGGGTACGTGCCCTTAAAATGCATTCGTCTCTCTTCCCCCCCCATAGATGGGTGGATTGTTGCACCATATAAAAGGCGCCCAATATAATAATCAAAGGTTTTTGAGGTGTGAAGTGAATTGGGGAGGGAGGGGGCGGGGGGGGGTCGTTAACCTGCGGGAGGGGAAGGCAAGTCAGTGTGTGGAACTTGAGGGAAAGTAGAAGTTGGGAGCGGGTGAGTGTGTGAGTGGGTCGAGGGGGATGTGAGTGAGTGATGCGACTGCACCCCCCCCCCCCCCAACCCCACCCTCGGTCACCTGCAGCTGCTGTCACTGTCTGGGGGCGCCCCACAGCCGGGCAGCTCCACACAATCCTCCACTCCCCCCTCCCTCCCCCCCTCCCCAGGGCTGGACACTGGCCACTGGCCACCACTGGCCACTCATTGCTTCCACAGAGGAAAACGTTTGCTAATCTGGGATCAATTACACCCTCTCCCTCCCTCTCTCTCCTGCTCTCTCTCTCCCTCCCTCCCTCTCTCTCTCCTGCTCTCTCTCTCCCTCCCTCCCTCTCTCTCTCTCTCTCTCTCTCCTCTCTCCCTCCCTCTCTCTCTCTCCTGCTCTCTCTCTCTCTCCTCCCTCCCTCTCTCTCTCTCTCCTGCTCTCCCCACCCGCCACCATTGCGTAAACCCCCGAACGGCCGCTTACAGGACTTATCTCTCCTCCTCTCCCACTGAGAGGCTTATGGTTTATTTCTGTACACACCTCGCGCACTATTCGAAACGCTTTCGTGAAATGGTATTTGTTTTTTTTTGCTTAAGAAACATCTTTGTCGGGATTGCAAGCTCTGTGCATGTTTCGCTTTGACTGAGAAATGAGCCCTGGACGCGAAGTGGGGTCTGTGTTGGACGAAACGTTTTGTCCTAAAATCCATCCCTAAAAAAAAACGTTGTTTGCAAACTGGTGTGGGGTGTGGGGGGGTGTGGGGGAGAGGGGGGAGCGCCGGGCGGTCCTCTTTTGGGGCCATCGTTTTATTTGGGATGTCGAACTTGTTGCCGAAAAGAGTCGTTGCTGTCCTCCCGCTCGACTTGAAAAAGAAGTGTGTTTGGGGGTAGAAAGTGGCCATTTTGATCCGTTGTCATTGGCCATTTGCGCGTCTCGCTGTGGCGACTGCGTCTCTCCCCCCAGTGCCGCGCGCCCTCCTCTCACATGTCTCCTCAACATCGCTGTGCGCGCAAACACCAACGTGAGAGTCTTTTATTTCCCCCCCAGAGAGGTGACGCTGACAGGAATGGTGTCCCCCCTTCCTTTGTTTAAACCTCCTCGGTGTTGCACATGGAGCAGTTTCGTTCTTTCAGCAGAAAATCTTCTCCAGGTTGTCCTTTCCCCCCCACCCCCCACCCCCCACCATACAGCAACATCTATCTCTACCCCCACTCCCAACCCCCAGGGGAGGGAGGGGGGAGATGCTGCTCTGTAGGCGATTTGTCTTGAGGGGGGTAGCTCTGTAATTTTGTATTGTTTGGTGATGGTTCTCTTAAAAGTGTAGAGGATTTGGATTTTGTTTCACATTTTTATGAAAATGCATTTTCAAAAAAGATTCCAACAGAAAAGGGTTTGTGGTTATTCTGTTGTAAAGTTTCAATATTTATCACAGACTACGTTTCCAGTAAATACTTATACCAACGAAACATTGATGTATGTTAGGTGTAAAAGTATTTTTCCAAGGCCCTCTCCTTATTGAAATGCCAACATTTTCACCACCCAGATTAAAATTAATGAACAACAACAACTTGAATCTATGTAGCTGCCTACACCTTGGATAGTGAAGTATGGTGATGCAATTTGTTTAGCACTTTTAGTCTCTGGGTTAATCCAATCTCAGCCCTTCTATATGATATAACATGTTGCAACAACTTGGATATATTAATAATAATAATCCCTGCATTTGATATAGCGCCTTATTACGTCTTCGAGACGTCTCAAAGTGCTTCACAGAATATACTGTGAAGTAAAATTGACTGTATATTTTGTGGGCGAAACGTGGCAGCCAATTACGCACAGCAGTGTCCCACAAACAGTCATGGATTGAGGTATCAATTTTTGTTTTTTTTTAAAAAGGAATTATTATCCCCAGAAAAGCGATCCGCCAATCGACTAACAATTGGGTTCCTACTTACTACCACTGGGTAAACCGGAGCGCATGGAGTAAGGAAACTTGCCCAACGTTTCGCCCTGCTGGGAACTGAACCAGGACTCTCGCTTACGAGGCGAGTGCTCTAACCACTGAGCTGCAGGATATATTTAGGATATATTGGTGTGATTAAGATCATAGTTACATTATTGATCCTGTGGTAATTTTGTCACTACATAATTTGCATGACAATATATTTATCATATTTCAACTTTTGGCTGTCAATATTGCAACATCGTATCATATAGAAAGTTGTCTTGATTTCCTTCTGCTTTCCAAACTATTCAAAATTCTACTTTATTTTTCTCAAGTGACCAACTTTTGAGTTTGATATTTCATTAGAATGCTACTTTATGCAGATTTAAAAAACAAGTGTTTCAAAATATTTTTCATATGTTGAACGTTTTCATATCTTAACACGTTTGGTGTTAAGAATTTGGACTAAATTGTAGATGCTATATGGTAAAACAAGCAAATTATTTGAGGAGATTTTTGAAAGATGACTTAATGAATACTTGTAGTATATTGTATGCCAATATAATCGTATGAAATTATACTAATTGGTATAAAGTATTAATTTAAAGCAGTATAGCATTAATCAGTTTATGATGCCATTTATGTCCCAAACAAATAAATGTTCAGTAGATTTTGTTCAAAAAGTTAAAGTGAAGTTTCATCTTTAATTTTACATTATAAGTTAGAAAACACCAACACATTGCAATTATATAATGCCTTTCATATCAGGAGGACATCTGAACGGGCTGGACTTGAAAATACAGCAAGTAAACTTGCATATGTTAAATTGAACAACAGTTTGTAAAATAGTGGTGTAAGGTTTTATACAATTTGCAGATTCTGATTTCCCAATTTTAATTTATAAAATTTTCTGAGAGGAAATTGGGGGAAAGTCAGTACCAAACATTTATAGTGGATTTAGAATTTGACTAAGGTCACCATCAGAAAGAAATGGCCAAATTGCAGTTGATGCTAAATTACTGATGCAGAATTCCTGTATATTTGCTTTTTTGTAAATATACATGGTAAAAAGTGGATTTACTGTTTGTTAAAATTTTAATCTGTTGGTTATAAAATTGCAAACACTATTTATATTTCACAAAGATGTTTTATTTTAGTTTGCACTACTTGATATGCCCAATTCAGAAATACAAAATATTTGAATGCATAAATCAGGTAGTCATTATCTACTTTTAGAAATTGTACCTAGCTTTTCGTCAACCATGTTGTTAGTTGGAAGCATCAGTGCATATTTTGATAATTATGATTTATGTATGTTTTGAGCGGTCTGGACAGAATCATCTTCTCAACAAGATCAAACCATGTTATATGTAAATAAATACTGCCAATAATTTAATTTATAACACTTAAATTGTACTGAATATATTGTAAATATAAATACAAAAAGGAACTGATGAAGCTAACAACCAAATAGTTAAACAATGCTGAAGTAATGTTGTAACTGATGATCCCAAGATGATCATCTATTGCTGTTATTAAACTAAAATTATTTCTGTACACCTTCTAGAATATTGTAAAGCAACCATTAAATACTTAATTCAGCATCAATTTGTTTGATACTTACCTTGTACTGACTTCACGTAAATGAAGATCTAAGTGTAGATTTTGTGCAAAGCTCTTAATTTTATGCAAATTCTGATTGAAGCATAAATGTTTTCCTGCTAAGCTTTTAAACATTCAAAACCAAATAAAAGCAAATCAATGCTAATATTGATTTAAACCAGTGGCAGATGCCATAGGGACATATTTCTAATATTTGTGACGTAATTAATCTGTTTTGGTTAGATTTAAACATAAAGGATAAATGTGTTTTCTACCATCATTTTTAATCAAAAATGCTGAACTAACTATAACTTCTTGCCAAGCTCATTCTTTTTAATTTTTTTTAAATCAAAGTTGTGCACAGTTTACATTTTGATACATTCAGCATGTGACCAAGGTTAAAATAAGGTTGTCATACCTTGCTTTAGACAGCTTGCTTTGTCAACAAAAAAAATAGAAATTAATTTCTTTACAAAAACTAAGAAAATATGAAATTCCAAATGTGTGTCTTTAAAAAGTGTCCACATCATGTCATTAGCACAAGACAAATATTTTGAAAGACATTACATTGTGTTTATATTTGTCTACATACGTTTTCAAAAGAAAAATATTTTATAATCACCTATTCAAAATATTCTACACATTGTAAACTGGTGAAACAATGTGTCTGGATGATTTTGTTTAAAAGGGCAAATGTGTATATTTGCTTTAAACTTTGTAAATATTGCATTGTATAATTAGAAATTGGGCAGTGAAATTTCATAAGGTTTCTCTACTGTTCTGCTAGTTTTTAAGTAAACATGTAAGCACATTTCTGGGGGAAAAAAACATTTGCAATAATTTGCAGAGAAGGACCAACAGAAGCAAACCTTCACAATATAAAATGTTGCACTATAAAATCAACCTGGCTGTTGTTTACACAGTTCTCCAGCTTACAAGTTCATTCACTTCATGGCTGTTTGTGTGACCGTATGGTACAAATGGCTACCTAATTTGCCTACACGAACAGTAATTACTTGTGAATGCTTTGAGAAGTTTTGATATAATAAAGCACTTTAAACATTCCAGGTCTTTCTCAAATGTGGCTGAATTTGTTGATAAACAACATTCATTGCATCTGGTCCATGTTTTCTGAGATGAAAAGGAAATGGAGCATCTTATTAGAGTAGTACATTGTATAGACTGACACTATACCATATTCAATTTAGCAGTTTATTTAACATATCTAATTTATGACCTCTAGGAAATGGTAATCTTGGGATTATTTAACCATTAAATAGTTAAGTAGTTGATATTAGTGAACACATCTTTGTTCTCTTTATCATCATCACACTGCCTTATTTATTCTGTCAGACACAGCAAAGCAAACCACAAAACTAAACATGGGATGATTACAGGCCCAGCTGGCAGCCAGTCCAGTGAGTTTGAATTCCTATTGCTTTGCTCGGTTTCCTTCTACTGTAATATTCAAATCTAGTAAAGTATATTGGAGCGTTTTTTAAAAAACAGAGTTTACTCATACGTATAAGCATCTAGCTTTAAGCCTGTCTTAATTTGCACAAGAAATCTGATATTGTGGAGGTGCTCTTTCCATGACATAATGATCTTGCATGATGTCGCTGACCGGAGTGCTGAATCAAGACAGCCATATTGATCATTACTGAATCTCACTGATCAACCCGTATTTGGAAGCTTTACAAAGCTGAGCGCTGAAAGATTGCCAGTAAGTTATTTTCTAAACCTATTATACACACAATGATAAATATAACTCATGTTTTTTTTAAAATAACGAAAACCGGTACCATAGTTAAACTCCACTGCTCCAAAATATTGAGTTCTAAAAGCAATATCTCTTCAATCAATATCCTTTGCTGTTGATTTATCTGAAACAGTCGCTTCATTGAGGGTAGAGGAGAATGATTTAAAATTATATTTTATATATCAAATAATCAATGAATTGGTCAGAAATTTAATGAAAGGGATTATTATTAGTTCACAAGGAATTGTTGATTGCAGGATGGCTTAAATGATAACCTAGGATCCTACATGTCAGGAATTAATATTAGGCTGATGATAACTTGGAATTGGTAAAGCTTTTGATCAATCATCAAAAGAAATTCCATTTGATAGTTTAAAAAATCCATTTTGTAGACCAGCTGTACTGCTTAAACCATATAGTCAGTAGGAGGTGCATTTTCCAAGGAATTACAGTACCTTTTCATCTCACAGCACCACACGTTTCAAAGGCTATCAGCTAATAAATGGATCAAATTTGATCAAATCATGGTAGGAAGATATAATGATGATGCAAGAAGATTTACACTGAAATGTAGATTTCCATTATTTAATTGAGAATATTACCAAGTGTAGTGTTTAATGTTTAATAAAATTTTCTTTAATCAAAATGTTTTTTAAATTTTTATATGTATTATAAATTAGCTAAAGTATTTTTGGGAATTTGTCGAAATTACACAATTTCTTAATTCATAACTTTAGATAGATTAAATACTAATCTGTGTCAGGATTATTCAGTGCAATATTCTAAATTGCAAGATAATCCCATTCAATTAAATGCAATGTTTAATGCAGTGTGGTTTGTTTTAATGCAATGTGAAACATGATTATTTCTGTATAGCATTAAGACTATTATTTTTATCAATCTTTGAAAGTGGAAATTGCTTTGCATTTTTCCATAGTAAAGTGTGGAACACTGGTTTCGTTTGTTCATATGAGGGCTGTTGTCATTGGAAATCAAATAGAGCTGTTTATTGACATTCTGCCTCTAAAAATAGAGTCTGAGGATATACGGGATCATTAGATTAAAGGGCATAGGTGACAAACCAGGTGGAAGGTCACTAAGCTCATTTTGAACAGGCCAGTACCAGTTTTCCCCCATCTGAACAAAGGCTTAATTATGTAGCTTGGAAGCCTGTAATAGCCAGTCACTGTGGTCACTGGAGATTGAATTGGCAGGATACATTACTACTGAGAACTAACTAATTGATGTCTTAATTTCAGTTTCAAATGGACAGAAAGGACATTAAAAGTTACCTTATTCTTTCCTACTGGACCTTATATGGCATTAAAGAGAAAAAGAAATTGTGAAATGTGTAGCTTGAAAACAAAATTTTTGTTTACGTAGTTAAATAGCTCTACCTATTTCAATTTATTGTTTAATATAACATTGTGTTATGGTCAATCTTACTTCATATTTAATAAGTGCTTTTACTAATAAATATGCCAAATTAGAAAATACCTACATGCTACCTGGTGATAAATGCAGGAAATGATTGTTTGGATGACAACAAACAATTTGCTATTCTTATTTCAAGAAAGAGTTTTTTTTAATGTGTATATCAAATTATGTTCTTGTATAAGACAAATGGCTATTGCCCTTTTGTAGTACAAAATGGTGTCAAGTTTCCAATTGTGGAATTATATTTAGACTTCAGGCTGCAAATCCCAGGCATTTTGGAGTCCTGTAGCTATAATAAATTAATAATCCTTGCATTTTCTCAACATCTCAAAAAGCTTCACAGAATAGACTGTAAAGTGAATTGACCGTATATTTGTGGACGAAACGCGGCAGCCAATTGTGCACAGCAGTGTCCCACAAACAGTCGTGGATTGAAAATGACCAATTTATTATTGTTTTGTTTTGGAGGGATTATTATTAGGCGTGTGGAGTAAGGAAACTTGTCCAAGGTTTCGCCCTGCCTGGAATTGAACTCAGGTCTCTCGCTTGCAAAGCATGTGCTCTAACCACTGAGCTACAGGACTCCACGGTTAGACTCCAGCTCAGTGGTTAGAGCACTCGCCTCACAAGCGAGAGATCTGGGTTCGATTCCTGGCAGGGCGAAATGTTGGGCAAGTTTTCTTACTCCACACATCTCTGTTTACTTAGCAGTAAGTAGGAACCCGGTTGTTAGTCAAATAGTGGATCATGTTTCTGGGTGTAATAATTCCTTCAAAAAAACAAAACAATTAATAAATCGGTCACTTCAAGCCATGACTGTTTGTGGGTCACTTCTGTGGCAATTGGCTGCCGCGTTTTGCCAACAAAATATACAGTCAATTCATTTTACAGAATATTCTGTAAAGCGCTTTGAACATCTCGAAGATGTGATCAGGTGCTATATCAAATGCAAGTATTATTATTATTTTCATGTCTACTGATGAATATGATTCCATATTGCAGATGTCTTAAATCTGTTACCACTAACGTTTGGAAAATTAGCACTGCAATGTGTGTCCTTAATTAAGATGTAAACCTTGTCTTGTTGCAAGATCTTATTAGTGAGTGTATGTTTATTCCCCAATTGCTGCAAAAACTGGAGCATTATGATGAGTAGAGTTGTATTCAAAAAATCTATAACTTAAAACCAGAATCAATATTTACATGTATGCTTGTTAAATATTTACCTCTGCACAATTCAAAAAATACAGCAAATCTAAACTTCTATTGAACAACTTTAGCTGCATCATCCACTAAGATTTTCTGATATTATACAAGCTTCTACTGTCAGTATATGTTTAAAATTTGGATTTTTGTTATTTTTATTTTAAACAAAGGTTTGTTACAGAAAATGGCAGTAGTATTTTGTTACTCCTAAGGAATGAATTGTATTTGTTTGAAATTCAAAGATTTAGGTTGAAAGCATGTGAGTTGCCCAATTCATGATTGAGCCTCATGATATTTATCCATTTCCCCCTCTTAGTCACTACAACCAATGCATAAATTAAACCACATGTTTACCATTTAATATCATTGTTTCTTGGAGAGGAAAGAAATAGGGAGCGCAGTGATAATATTGTTACATACAGCAGTTAAACAAACCAAACCATACTGTTTTGTAGGATAGCAATCAACAATAAGATTTAAACCTGACAGTCAGCTGGATAGAAGAAAGGCCAGAATGCAAATGGTACAAAATTATGCATGATTTGGCCAGATTACATTTCCACATCCTGCCTACTTGTTGAAATGTATTAACCCAATTCAAATAGTGTATATACATATCAAAGTAGTTAAATAAGTAGCAAAGTATGTTTGTTTGCAAACAAACATACTATTAAAATAGATAATAAAATAAATGTTTTCTTGCCAAATTAGTTAGACTTATCACAACTGTGTATCCAATTGAACATTTAAAAAAAACAAATATAAAATTCTGCTAGATGCAAATTTAGTCCTTTACTGATGTATATAGTTAGTGACATTCTTTGTTCTCAAATATTACTTAATAAATCAGGATATATTGAATAGTATTTCCATGAAACAGTATCACCTTATCGTTTAAAAATGTAAATTATATAAATATTGCAACAATTTAAGAAAATTCAACATCTAGAAACTAATAATAAAACATTTGATTAGTGTCTAGATTGATTTGAAATTGATTGAGATTAGATTAGACAATGTACTCAATTTTTAAAAAAAACAAAATTACCAGAGAGCAAGTTAACATTTTAAATCAACTATCAAATCAGCTAGAAGCAAATGTTCTGACCCTAGGTCAATGGATCAGTCAATATGGTATTTAGTTGATTCTTGTTACAAATAGTTACAACCACTGTCAAAAATAGTGTTGTAAGGAAGTTGCAATGGGAACATACAACGTGTTAATATGAAACAAAACAGACATACATATGCTAATGTGCTAAAAAGGAAATTAGCTTTTTCAAATATTGTATTTCTTTTTTACTCAAAATAAAAACAAGCTTTAGTTTTACTCATCTGTAACCCTCCTTTGTAACATATTCTGCAATTGTCATGTTGGTATAATTTTAGATGCAGCATGTGAGAATTCTCCCATAATAATAATTCTTGCATTTGGTATAAAGCCTTTCACGACTTCTAGGCGTCTCAAAGCGCTTTACAGAATAGACTCTAAAGTAAATTGACTGTATATTTGTGGGCGAAATGCGGCAGCCAATTGCGCACAGCAGTGTCCCACAAACAGTCGAGGATTGAAAGAATAATGGCAATCTTAATGATACTGAGAAAAGTGTTAATAAAAATAATCCTTGCATTTGATATAGTGTTTTTATCACATTGTCAATGCCTCAAAACACTTCATAGGATTTTACCTTAAAGTGTATTTTGTAGTCAAAATTCTGCAGTAATTCAGGAAAAACGAATTATGTCTTAAATTTCATTCTGAACTAGAGAATGAACCTGGATTCTTATGGTTTTTTTTTCATCAAATCCACATTTGAAGCTTGAATTATATTCTGCAGTTTTCTGTCAGAAAAATAACATTTTGAAAACAGGAAGCAGCATTCAATGTTCAGAAGCCTTTGCGTCTAAATTTGGTATTACAATGAATCTGTAATCTCACATGTTCAAAGCTCCTTTTATTTCTTATATGAAAGAAAGTTTTTTAAAAAATCAGTTCTGAACAGTAGGAGAAAACTGAATATTCCATTGATAAATATCTGCAAAGATGATAGGTGGTAATTACATGATTTGCATTACACAGAAATTCTGTATAGAGGTTTTGATGAATGGAATAAGAAATATGTTAATAAAAAGTAATGTTAAAATCCTGAATGTATAAAATGTTATTTAGTAAACTATAGTCGTCAGTAAACAATGTAACCCCTATGATGTTGATTTTAAATTGCACACATGTTGTAATTCAGTATATGACCTTTGAAAATGTATTTTCTATGAATATCTAATGCACAATTGGTTAAAGCAAATTTACAAAAAAAGCCACTATTTCTTTCTGTTTAAAAATGCAAAATATTGTGCTTATTTTCTATTTAATAAATGGAGTAGTTCTTCAACAGAGAATCTAATGGTAAACTTTTCCCAAAGATACAAATTGCTTATAATGTTGCCACTGGAAAATGTCAGTTGTTTTTGTTGAGGTTCTGAAGCAATTTCCTGCCCATTTCTGTTTTTTTTAATCTTTTCAGTTACATTTTCCATTGTCCAGAAAATGCTTTTTCATCCAGAAATATATAATTATGCAGTATTTATATTCATTTAGAAATGTGTAATTTCTGTTCCCTTTTCTGTTTGTTCCTCTATTCTGAGGTCTAATGCAGAATTAAGATATTGAGATTTTTGCACTTAAGTATTTTGTTGCAAATTCCAATGAGTGTTTAAAACCAAAGAGAAGATAAGTGAAACTGTACAGGCTCATTCATTTCTAAAGTTGGTTCAAATTAATACACTGCTCCAAGAATTCTATATTTACCACTATTTATCATGCAATCCCTAATGTCATGTGTGCCAACATTCCTTTCTTAATTTAATTGTCTTTCTATCAAGTAAACTTTGATATTTCTGTATGAACTCAATTCTAAATTGAAACTGTCACTCGTATCACTCTGAGATTAACATTTACTCAGGGCTACTCTGATTTAAAAAAAAGTATCTAATGCAGTATTGAATTTAATCTGCACGATATATTTAGGTAAATCCTGGTAATCCATAATGAACTAGAAATTGTATTCATAGCCTTTAGTCAGTGTCACCAAGTATTGATTTGATTTTGTAAACAATAGTTTGAGGACATAATCCATATTTCAGCTGTCACCAACAACCATACATTCCAAAAATAGTTTAAAACACACACAAAAAAAATCCTGTATAAGCAGTGACTATAAGGGACAGATATTTTAGGTCAGATGACTGTTAGGAACCAAGAGTTGTTCTCATAGTTTAAAATTTCACAACTTTAAATCAAGCTCAGGTGCCCACTGCCTACTTTTTTTGGTCCAGTGTATGATACTGTATTCCTATGGTTTCAAATGTTGGAAAGATGTGCAATGAAACAAGATAAAGAGCTTGGAATGGTTATTTGTCTACTTTGAGTTTCTATATTTGGTGCAGTACCGAATGCATGAAGTCCACCACTAATATTGCTGGTCCTGAAAGCACTGTGTGTTGCTTCATAACTAATTTCCTTGACTTCTCACCTTATACCGTTTAATAAAATAAATTGTATAAAACATGTTTTCAATAGTTTAAAAATTAAACACTACAATTTGAGAAGAGCCATTGAATTTGTTGATAAGTTTGTGGATGAAGTTTGTGTATAGGGAGATACTTCCCATTTTCCCCTTCTGCTCCTTAGAGCATTAATTCATGCTGGTTACAATTCTGTGTGTTTGTTCATTTCTGGTGCCCCATTGAAATGGTGATTCTTCATGAAGGAACCTAAACCAGTGTCGCCATGTTATTCAATTGTGGAAATCTGATACCCTAGACTAATTCCAGCCTCAACTGATGTCCAAATATATATGCACTTCCTAGCAGGTTCATTCATTTCATAACGTTCAAGAACAGGAATGCTGGCTGATTCTTCTCTCCCTTGATCAGAAGTACTGTAGTCAACCATAGCACCCATATAGCTACCCTGTTTTAGGTTAGGCAGTGACATGGACTGAGGGTCAAACGTGGAACCTTCCTGTTCATTATGGCTTAGTCCCACTCTAGAAATGGCTTTTTATCAGTTGAGCTGTTGGGCCATGTATCTTGTATTTTATGTTCAAACACCTATAAATAGAGTGCATTTTAAAGAGCATAAGCCGACACAGTAGTTTGATGTCACAATGAATGAGTCAAGTTTGAGTTTGATCATTAAGGTTAGGATTTGTTAGATAATTTGCAGTTGGAATTGGAGATGACAAAGTACATAGTACAAAGTATCCTGCAACAGTGCCAATGTCTGAATTAAAATATAAAAAAAATTGACTCAGGCTTGTCTAAACAATGATAGTCCAATTACTTAACATTTTGTGTTGCATTCATCCACAAGTATTATTTTCAGTATGTTGAAGTGTAGAATGCTAAAATGTTATAGAACTAATAAAAACTCCAGTCAGTATGTGTAATGTACACAAATTGACTTGAACATTAATGTAATTAGATCTTACTTGAAATAAATACCAATTACAGCATCATTAATGTTATACATATTTAATGCGGGAAAAACTCCCATGTTGAGTTCTAACTACAATGCACTATTAATACTTCATGGTTACAATGTCCAGTTTAGGATGATTTCCCTTTCCCAAATTTGACGAATGTCATACAAGAGGCAACTGTATCAATGAGATTTACTACCTAACCGACTAATATGGGTACTTATCTGATTCCCTTCTTGGGATTACCTGTGTGAACTGTATTTAGATTCCTTACAAATTACTCTTCTGTTTGGGAAATGGACCATTGCTTGGTTTAACTGGCTTTGAAATGGGTTGTGGTTTGTTTCTAATGATGTGATATTGTAGAACATCTCAGGGTAAGCCTTTAGCTTGCTTTGTGTCAGTCACATGTGATGTCCAATTTTACCAAAAATCTAGAGTGTTAATGAAGTATGCCTTTGTCATACTTCATTAACACACGCTGTGTGTTTGTACTTTAAATGAAATTACTGACTGGCACCTAATGTATTGCCATAAATTTAAGAGGCAAAGTCAAGCAGCAAATAATGTGGAAGAAATTGGGGTTAAAGCAATAGATTCAATTGAAGCTTAAAAATCAGATTTGACCTGTTCAATTGAACAAATGTTAATTTAACAAATGTAAATTAATCTATTTGGGGTCAGGGTAAATAAACTACATATTTTTTTGATCTTGAAGACCATTGTATATAATACAGTGGAGGACAGTGGTTTGGTCGTCCAGGTCATCTAGCGCTACTGTGAAGCCTCTGAGACGCCGTCCGGCGTGGAGGGCGCTATATAAATCCAAGTTGTTGTTGTATCTACATAGGAGGAAGACCAGGGCAAGCATGTCAAGCTGTAAGCAGTCCTCTTTGTAGCAAGAAAATACAATAAACTGCACTGAAACAAGTCCCACCACCCATGAATACCCAGACTATAATACATTGGGCTGCTTGTTAAAGCCCCTGTGCTGGAGATGTGTGTATTTATCTGCTTTCATAAAATAAGCGAATATCACCATAGAAACGTGCGTACCAGGATGTCTAGAAAATAAAAGGTAATCCATTACATAACAATGGTGATAAGAGGGTCGCATTGTGATTCTGCAATTGAATGTATTGCAGTTTTTTTGTTTAAATTAAACGATTACATAAAACCTTATGCTTTTCAGGAAGAAAATCAAAGCATCAGTTTTAGCGTGGGATGCAGAAAGGAATCGCAAGGTAGTTTGTAGTTTTTGATACCTAAAGGCCTGGTCTTTTTAACTGAGAATGACATGTTTTATAGATGGCTGCACTGTCAGACAACTACTGTAACAGTCTCACAGACTAGCAGTGGCTGTTTGTTTCCCTTTCCCCTGTTTCCTTTATCACCGTTACGTGACTTTTCCCACAATTTATCTTTATAGCGGCTATTTTGTAAGAGAGTACACGCAATCTATTAATGGGCTGAAGAACACGAAAAGTTATAAATATTGTGGATGCATTTACTCAAGGCAAGTGAGGAAATGGGGAGTGGGAGGAGGGGGTGAGGCGTGTTCTAGGCAACAGGGGGGAAAGTGTCAGGTTTTTGGTACAGTATTGTAAACCACCCTTTGAATACTGGGGGAGGGAGGGAGGGAGGGAGATTACTGTTAATTTTTAATATACTGAAACCATTGAGGCACTGATTTTCTTCAGCACATTACACTACAATCTCTCAAGCAAAACTGTGCATCGCTGTTGTCGGATTCAAATATCTTTCACCACGTTTCCAATTACAGTACTTTATACGACAGCCGATCGTCTGACCGCGAATCAGTAAAACCCGCTTCATTCCCAGAGACGGCGCTTAAAACAGGAGAGGTTGGGGTTGATTCCCCCCACACCCCCCCCCCCCCACACCCCCCAGCTTCGTTTTATAAATCTGCTACAAGATCGCGTGTAAACTTGGGGAAGCAATCCGTGTAGAGTGCTGAGAAACCAGGCGCCGGCTGCCTCGGTGCCCGCAACCCAGGTGGCTGACTGTTAAGGATCAGCTTTATTTTCTGATGTGATAGTGAAGCTGGTGTGTGTGTGTGTGGGGGGGGGGGGGGTGTGGGTGTGGTGTGTGTGGGGGGGGGTGTGAGTGTGTGTAACAGTGTGTATGGGGGGGGTTGTGTGTGGGGGGGGTTGTGTGGGGGGGGTGGGGGGGTGTGTGTGAGTGTGTGGGGGGGGTGGAGGTGGGGTTGTGGGGGTGAGTGTGTGTGTGGGTGTGTGAGTGAATGTGTGTGTGGGTGTGTGTAGGTGTGTGTGAGTGTGGGTGTGTGTGTGAGTGTGAGTGTGGGTGTGTGAGTGAGTGTGAGTGTGAGGTTTTTTTTTGTCTGTCGGCACAAGGAAACCGTGTTGTCTGTGCGCTTGTCATTCATGTCAACTCCAACCCGGCCTGATCTGATGTCTCGCCTCCCTTTGCCTTAACCACTTGAAAGCCACAAGCAAGGCTGCAGTGTGTGAGTGAGTGTGTGAGTGAGTGTGTGTGTGTGTGAGTGAGTGAGTGTGAGAGTGTGTGTGTGGTGTGTGTGTGTGTGTGTGCACAATGCACATGTTTTGGGCAATCGTCGAATGGTTTCCATGGATCCTTTTTTCAAAAAAATCGCTCCAACACACACAGAATGATAAACATATGATATCGTGTGCACACCTGACTGCCTGTACACCTAAGCTCCGAGAATGCCTTGTACTAGGGTTGGTGCGGTGCCTGTGAGAAAGCAGACGTCGCTCGTTACCAGGTGAGTGTCTGTGTACACAATCATGGAGCCAGCCAGCCTTAAAATAGCCCCATCGAAACCTGAGCCCTCAAACCCAGCCAGCCAGCCTCAGCAACACCACTGCGCACAGCACAACACTTTCAAAATGGCAACAGTATTGAACCATACACCAGTCTGTACAGATAATCACATACAGTGCAGTACTGTACAGCGGGTATCTTAATAACATCTCCATCATGTTTCCCCTCGCAGTGGCCGGGCGGCCAATCTTTGTCTCTTTTCGCGGTGGTTAGGACCTCTCCAAATGATTTTTTTTTTTAAATTGCAGTATATTCTGCTCCGTTCCTCTTTTTCTGCATGTAGTATTATAAAGTGCAAGTTTCCATAATCCAGAATTCATCATTAAGTTGAACCTGGTGGTAATATTATTGAGGGATGTTGGGACTGGGTCAAGTAGTGTAATTACTATGTTTAATGCTTTTAAGCGCCAAATGAGCTCTTGAATATTACTGTACAGAGAAATTAGCTCATGTCACTGAGCGAGTAATGGAACGCAGGGAGTTCTTGTGTTACAGTCTGCTGATAAAATAGCATTAATGATTAATAAGTTGGAAGCATATACACCTCTCTTTTGCAATAAAGAAATAAATCCGTATGTCTTGCTGTCAAAAAGTAACCATGGGCATGCTCGCTTGCTAGTGATGTAACACTGTAGGCAGCCGATGGTTTTGGTGGTGCTTTCTTACCCAACTTATATAAACACCTGTCTGTTCTGGAGAGGGGGGATGTATGCATGTGTAGATGGGAGAAACTTGAATTCCACCCAACTTTAGCTCCATTCACCTACACGGTTCAGTTCTGTTGTGTTATCTTGTGACAAAGGTAAGCCCTTACTTACAGCCCATGGCCCTTTTTTTCTTAGTATTTCTTATTTGTTCCGAATCCAAACCGTGTAACTGTACATTCCAGTGGCAAAATGTTTCATTTAACTGAAAAGATCAAACATGTGTAAAAAATGTCCATTGTTCTTTCTGGTCAAATTGAGCCTCCGTGTTAATTTCCAGATCCTCCAGAAGATGATGCGTTCACTCAAGATAGTCTCCTGCCCAGACTCAGGTTGGTATTTCTCTCTCTCTCTCTCTCTGTTGAATTATCCTTGGTTTTGCAAAGTATGAGTGACACTGTGTGTGATTGATGCTTATTTTTATTCCCATTTCACAACTTGATAGTTCCCTAGAAAATCCAACTCTAACTTGTGCCTCTTGATAACTATGCCTCTTGGTGTGTGTGTGTGAGTATATGTATACACCCACTTTAACTGGACATGTCAAAGGGCAGCTACGTTTCTAAGTGAATTAATGGATTCTGTTAAACGAATTGCACTCCCCCATGACAATTACATAAGCTTTCTATTCAATGCTTCTTCCAGATGCGCGTTAAATTCCATCTTTAGAAATAATATAATTGCTTATTGTAGCGTGCGGGGCATTGAAACAAAAAAGTGCAACGATTTGGGATTATTGAAATGCCTTCTTTACCGATCTCCCCCGTTCCATCAGACACAGGATCCAGTGGATCCACACTAAGCTCCTACCCCAGTTCTGGCCAGGCTGCACTGGCTCCCTGTGGCGCCTGGAGACCCTCCTATGTGATTGTGCTCCACCACTCACTGTGGAGCGCTCTGCGACCCTTCCCCGCGGCGAGGGATGTTATATAAATGAAAGTTGTTGTTGTTATCAAGTCTCAAACAGTTTTCTTTGGGAGAGAGGGGGGGGTGGGGAGCGGTTAATATTGAAACCATAGCGTGTAACTTCCGACCAAACCATATACTGGTCAGTATCACAAACGCATCCCGGTGGACCGTAAATCACGGTTTTTTAGTGTTCTTTGCTCATTGGTTGTGATTTAGGTATCGGGATCCCACTGGATGGGGGTACTGTAGTTTAAGACATTATGGCATAGGAGTAGCAGTTTTGTGTGGAGTGAAGATAGGTGCGAGGTGCTTGTGTTCAACTGAACACCCCCACACCCCGCTCAGGGGGCACAGCAAGCTTCAAGCTGAACGCTTCAGGGCAGGAAGCACTGCGGCGCTGGAGGAGAAAGAGACTGTTTTCCAGCCTGGGATCCAGGTCCTGCCAGAAGTTGATTTATTTGCTTCTGGAGCCTAAGCCTCTAAAATGCACTCTCTTGGTGGAATGCATTATAAAGCATCACCATTGAGTGGTAGAGACATGCATTCATAAGTATCTACTGCATTTTGTTTCACTTGTACCGATTTATTTTTTTGGGTGGTGGTGGTGGTGGGGGGGGAGGAAGTTTAGTTGAATCAATAATAAATTATACAGTAGTTTTACGAGTTATACTCAGGGCAGGGTAAGGTGGGATTGCAATTCTGCAGCAGCAGAAATGAAGGTAATCATTTTCATTCATGAAAATGACATTCAGTTTTTGCTCATGTCAAACAACCGTTTGCCAGAAAGTCCGTTCATTTTAAAACTGTTCCGGAGATTTTGGGGGATTTTATAAAGCCCCAAATAAGTCAACAGACAAAGCTGTTTTGCTCAAGTATCCTCGGGCTGCAGGCGGCGCGCTGGGGGGTGGGCGCTGGGGGGTGGGCGCTGGGCGCTGGGGGGTGGGCGCTGAGCGCTGGGGGGTGGGCGCTGGGGGTGGGCGCTGGGCGCTGGGGGCTGGGCGCTGGGGGGTGGGCGCTGGGCGCTGGGGGGTGGGCGCTGGGGGTGGGCGCTGGGGGGTGGGCGCTGGGCGCTGGGGGGTGGGCGCTGGGGGGTGGGCGCTGGGCGCTGGGGGGTGGGCGCTGGGCGCTGGGGGGTGGGCGCTGGGGGGTGGGCGCTGGGCGCTGGGGGGTGGGCGCTGGGCGCTGGGGGGTGGGCGCTGGGGGTGGGCGCTGGGGGGTGGCGCTGGCGCTGGGGGGTGGGCGCTGGGGGGGTGGGCGCTGGGCGCTGGGCGGCTGGGGGTGGGCGCTGGGGGTGGGCGCTGGGGGGTGGCGCTGGGCGCTGGGGGGTGGGCGCTGGGGTGGGCGCTGGGGGTGGGCGCTGGGCGCTGGGGTGGGCGCTGGGGGGTGGGCGCTGGGGGGTGGGCGCTGGTTGGGCGGAGCATTTAAACGGGAATTGCGCCACCGGAGGAGCTGAAACGGGAATTTAACTCCATTGCCCGTGTGTGTTGGTTATATTTTGACTCGCATCGACTCTGTTCGGCATAAAAACAGTTACAACCGTAACCGACCCCGGTGACATCTGTGGGAGTGCATGTTATTGCCCCGGGAACTGCACCGGGGAGGCCCCGGGGGGGCGATCGCCTTCACAGAAATGTGGTCTATCTTTAATGAGGACCGAGCGGGGTTTCCAAACACTTCACATCCCATCGGGGCATCTTTGTCTCTCGCCGCAGTCAGCACAGTATCCGCCAAACCAAAGCCACTGAACTTTTCGCTTTTTCTAAAGATACATTTTAGTTAACGCGATGCCCCCCCCCAACCCCACCCCCTCCCCCCTGCCCCGAACTCCCACCCCAGTGCCTCCAGCGGAGTGGGCTTCCCCACATTGCACTGCCCTCTGTAGTCTCCTCGTTGGATTTGCAGTGCACACACAGCGGGTGTATTTGCCGAATGCCCCGAGCGCTCCAACCAGGCGGGGTAAGGCCATGCGGGAACACATCTCGATCGACTGCATTTGGAGTGAGATGCTTTGCTTTACCTGAGCGACTTGTCGGATTGCCCCCCGCTCCTGGTCGCAGTCCGGACCGGACCCTCAGCTGTCGGTACATTGCTGTTGGGTGGATCCCCGCAGCGCTGCTGTGCGGCGCTCTCGGTGCCTCTCTGTGACCTCCTCCTCCTCCTCCTCCTCCTCCTCCAGCAGCAGAGCAGCCCCAGTCTGTGCACCCACTCACAGCACCAGCCGCCGGAGAGGGGGTGCCTCATCCAATCAACACAGTCCCTTTAAAGAGAAGGTGTCCTATTGCCGATTTCCTCCTTCAAAAAGGGCTGGGAAGGCAATTTTTCAATAAAGGTTATTTTTTGCGTGTGTGTGTGTGTGTGTGGGAGGGGGGAGGAAAATAATTCCACTTTCCTGTTGGTAGTGTCAATTGTCTTATGATTTGAAATAAATCGAAGTGTGTAGATAGTTCCCATTACCTCCTAAAAGTTGTGTGGCATCCCAGTTATCTTTATTTTAAGAACGCTGCTGGGAAACTAAATACTTAAATCATTCCCCGAGTTTCATGGAAACAATAGCACCTATAACTTCTAGAATATTTCAAAGGGCTTCACAGAGCTTATGTTGGCAAGTGCAGCAAGCATTTTATATACAGCAATATCCCACAAATATCCATAAAGTAAATGAATTTTATATTTTATGGGTGGTGAGGGCGGGTTCTCTTTTTGAAGAGTGCCATGGCATCTTTAAGATTCATCTGAATAATAATAATAATAATAATCCTTGCATTTGATATAGCGCTTTTCACGTCAGGAGGACGTCCCAAAGTGCTTCACAGAACACACTGTAAAGTGAATTGACTGTATATTTGTGGGCGAACGCGGCAGCCAATTGCGTACAGCAATGTCCCACAAACAGTTGTAGATTGAAAATGACCAATTTAATTATTGTTTTTGGTTTTGGAGGGATTATTATTAGGCTCTGTGTGGAGTAAGGAAACTTGCCCAAGGTTTCGCCCTCTGCCTGGAATTGAACTCAGGTCTCTCGCTTGCAAAGCGAGTGCTCTAACCACTGAGCTACAGGACTCCACAATAGTATAGAATAGGCAGATAAGAGACAGATATAGGTTAATGTACAAGGTTTACTTCTTCAGCAGGAGTTCACCAAATATTATCTTATTTGTCTCTTTCAAATGCTGCTTGACCAGCTTTGCATTTATTTGGGATGATTTTCATAAGGTTACATATGATGGCTTTCTCAAAAAGTTTCAAAAGTGTTGTAGAGTGCTCCCCACAATTCCCGCTAATCCAATGTAAGTATGATCCTGTCCAAGATGTTTGTGTGTTTTAAGCGACTTCCTTGATCAACAATGGAATTTTCTTACCCTCTTCAAGTAAGTTTCATCAGTTGTCAAACAGACTACTTATATAGGGGATCATCAGAAGTGAATCTCTGAGGTGTTTCAGGAAACAATATATTTGTGTACTGGAGGATTATCCAGAAGGCGTGAATTCATGATATAAAATAATAATTAATCATTGCATTTGATATAGTGTCTTTCACATCTAGAGGATGTCTCAAAGCATTTCACAGGAGTTACTGTAAAGTGTAATAGTGCCTGTGTATTTTATAGCAGAATGTGGCAGCCAATTGGCACACAGAAATGTCCCACCAAAAACAGCCATGAAGTGAATGATCAATTTCATCTGGGAGTCTTGTGTCTTGTGTCTTGTGTCACTCATAGCTCTGGTATTGGGCAAAAGAATCAATTCTGAGGTGCCTACGTGATGAAAGGGAAAGAGAAATTGCCTGGGATTCAATCGTTTATAGTACTTGAGTACCCCATGCTGGTTGACTAGAACAAGGGAGATTTTCAAAACAATGTCAGTCAACAGTTGGTGGTATATTCATAGAGTGAGGAAAATTTACACATGAAAAGACCAAGTTAAATATCCAATGTTTTCTGTTGATTGACAATTAATGGTTTATAAGATCTTTAAAAAATGAATGCGCCTTTCTTGGTTAAATGTAATTTATATATTGTATTCATTCAAAAAATGTTGGGTGGGTCTGAGTTCATATTGCTTTTTTAAATGCAATTTGCTGTTGTTGTTCTACAATAACAAAATATAATCCTGATATGTGTGTGTGCTACAATAAACTGAAAATTAAACTCAGAAGACAAAAAAACACATTTTGGGTTCATCTAAATCTAATTCATGGAGCCACCTGAACAAGTATTTCTATAATAATATCTTGTATCTTACCTTGAAAATTCTAAATTTTTTATTAAATGTCATCAGATACAATAATGACATCGAACACCATTTAAAATGCTATTATTTTTCAACATTTGTAATATTTTACCAATGGTTGGATTATATTTAATGTGAAGAAGATTAAATAATCTACAGAAATCACTTTCTGAAATATTAGTTTGATTTATGAACTAAAAATCGAATTAATCATTTTCCTTTACTTAGCTTCTTAATTATATTATGCAGTGTCCAAACCATACCTTTTCTGTGAAGAGTGGACAGTATAGTTCAGCATATTTTCAAAAAGAACTGTAATAAATATTATGAAGATGTCACTGTTTGCCTGTACAGTAGTTTAATTGTAAAGTGTATACGTAATATTGTAAACTGAAATAACTTGTAGGGTGTCATTAAAAAACACCAGTTATTTGTTATGAATCAAAAGTGAATTGCAGAATTCAGTCTTAAGAACAGGGACAACACAAAGAAGATCTATTATGAACTTTATTTATGAGAAAGCTGAAAGTTTACTTTTAATTTTATTGATTTCAACAATTTGTGTTGCATATTTGTCAACAGACTCCAGTATTCTAACTGTCATCTGTGCCTTTTTACTGAATGCACTATACAATTACAATGCAATTTACGTTTTGTGTTTTTTACATCAGGAGGCCATTTCAGTATGCAGAACATTCAATATGCACAACCTCTCAGTTGACAGTTCACTTACATGAAATATTAAAACATAGAAGCAACATGATCAATGAACCAAAAAAGTTTGATGTACGAACATCTTGAACATATGAAGCATCTCTATATTCAGGGTATACCACTTACTATTGGCTGGTCTCTGTAGTTTAGTAAAATCAGCAACAAAAAAGGAGGGCTACCGTATAACTAATAATAATAATAATCCTTGCATTTGATATAATGCTTTTCACGTCTTCGAGATGTCTCAAAGCGCTTCACAGAATAGACTGTAAAGTGAATTGGCTGTATATTTGTTGGTGCAACGTGGCAGCCAATTACACACAGCAGTGTCCCACAAACAGTCGTGGATTGAAAATGACCAATTTATTATTGTTTTGTTTTGGCGGGATTATTATTAGGCGTGTGGAGTAAGGAAACTCCACTAACTAAGAGATATCCTGATACAGATTATGTTTTTTTCACCTGTTTCAAGTACCACCTCATGTTCTGACAGAGAAAATGCATGTTGTTTGTTTCCAGGTCCCTTCCAATGCTGCTCTTGATCTGGCCACTGGGAGGTTACAAGAGCAGTTTGGGTGACTTTTTTTCCCCCAAAATGTGCTCTCTCTCTTCCTCTCTTCCTGTGGGGAAGTATCACACCTTGTGGGTCCTCACCACTTCCTGTTTTATAGGAACTTGCAGTGCATAGAATATTGGGAGATCTTCCACTGTGTAGTACACAGTTTTATTGCATTGTGCTACCCTTCACGTTTGATTTTTAATAGATTTTGTTAAAGATTTATCTTGTCATATATTGCGAAAAGCAAAACAGCTTAAACCATAAACAGATCCATAGAAATTTACAGCTCATAAGAAGTCCATTCAGACATTATGTCTATGGCTGGCTCTTTTAAGAGCATTGTTTTTAGTCCCATTCACCTGCCCTTCTGCAAACCCTGCAGCATAGTTATTTTTAGATACTTATCTAGTTTCTTTTTGAAATGCATGAACGAAATATGAAACTGTACAAATATTTCCAACAAAAATTATTAAACAAAACACGTTTGTATAGGTGTCTCATTTCAACCCCAATTGTTTCACTGGCTGAAGATCATATCATTGTTAATTTGCTGGTCATTTTAAGAATATCTGGGAACATTGTTTAAAATTAATCATGTTATTATTTATTTTGTTTCTTTTTCCCATTTATTTAGAAATTAGTTAATTGTTCTGCCCACTTTATTACAATAAACATAACTGACACATGATGGGCTTAATGACTTGCTGCACTAGCATATTCATTCTGTGGAAATTGTTGGCACAAACTAAACTGATAAAATTTTCTGATAAACTGATAAAAAAAAACTGCTACATTTTAGAATCATGGTACGCTGTACATACCATTGCTACTGTATATTTAGCTGCACAGTTAGCTTGGTTGGCATGGTGAGGATCATTGTAGCACAGTATAGATAAATAGATAGACAGAAACGGGTAGGCTATTCAGCCCCTAGCGCTGTTCCACCATTTTATAAGATCATGGTTGATCTGTACCTCAGGTCCAGTTACCCGCCCTTGCTCCATATCCCTTAATAAACTGACTGAACAAATTCTTATCTACCTCCACCTTGAAAATGTGAATGCATCCAACATCCACAGCCTTTTGGGGGAGAGAGTTCTAGATTTCCACTATCCTTCAGGTGAAAAAGGACCTCCTAATTTCACTCCTAATAGATTTTATTAAATCTGTGGAGTCCTGTAGCTCAGTGTTTAGAGCACTCGCTTTGCAAGCGAGAGACCCGAGTTCAATTCCAGGCAGGGCGAAACCTTGGGCAAGTTTCCTTACTCCACACGCCTAATAATAATCCCTCCAAAAAAATCCACTAATAAATTGGTCATTTTCAATCCATGACTGTTTGTGGGACATTGCTGTGCGCAATTAGCTGCAGCGTTCGCCCACAAATATACAGTCAATTCACTTTACAGTGTATTCTGTGAAGCGCTTTGGGACGTCTAGAAGACGTGAAAAGCGCTATATCAAATGCAAGGATTATTATTATTAAAGATTTATCTGATCATACATTGTGAAAAGCAAAATAGCTTAAACCATAAATAGATCCATAGAAATTTACAGCACAGAAGTCTGTGCTCTAATTTTAAGATTATGCCTTCTTGTTCTGGATTCTCCCACAGAGCAGATATATCTGGTTACTGCAGGACTCTGTTTTCACATGACACTGTCTTCAACTGCACTGTATAAGTAGCTTGTACAAGTAGTGCTAAAGCTGGGTGATAAGTACTGTACAGTTTGGTGTGGCAGCACATTCTGTGCTGTTTGAGAACAACAAGTTTCACTTATATAGCATCTTCATGCAGGGTTGCATCTTGGAGCCCTTAATTGCTCTCTTCTCTTGGAGAGCCACACCTAGATTAGGTTTAAAAGGTGGAATTAACTTGATTAAGCAGTTAGTAAATTTATTGCGCTATTGCAAAACTGTGTCATATGAACATGGAAATTGGGTTGAATCTGAGGTCTGTGCTGAGATGGTATCAGGCTGGATAGCCTGAACCCTCAAGATTGGCCATAGTGTTCCATGGTTAAAGGGTGGGGGTAGAAAGAATCACACAGAAAGAATCTACTTCTGGCGAGTATTCAATAATCCCTGCTGCAAAGTGTACGTATGAGTTTGTTTCTTGAGAGGAAAACTGGACAGTCTTCATGAGTGTACCTAAACAAAGACAACTCCACTAATCAAAAGGGGGAGGGGCATCACAGCAAAGCTGCGGCGTGTGTGTGATCGAACTTCAGTGTTGTATCAGTTACTGCCCAGGAGGGAGGAATTTGGACTGGGAGGATAAAATAATTATTGGTACTGTCTTCTACATATGAGGGTTTAAATTACAATATTTGTAGAAGAATTTGTGGATACAATGAGTGTCCAAATATTTTTGAACCTAAACCTCCAAAATTCTGCTAAAACAAGATTGCCAACCAGGTGCCAGGAGCCATTTTCTTTTACCATCAACCAGCTTCAGGTTAATAGAAACAGGACTGGACCAAGTGGAGTTCCAGAGGGTTGGTCTTAGATATTTTGAGGTTCCTGCAGGACTTGTTACTTGCTAATTTTGCAAATCTCACAAATTAGATTCCTTTATTTCAGAAAAAGCAGAAGATGACTTACTACTGGTGTGTTTATATTTGTTTCTTATGCTGTATTTTGCTTTTCCTGGAAAGGCGTGACAGTTTGGGTCAGCTCATGTAAAAAAAAGTCACCACATTGATGTGATTATAAGGACATGGAGATATAATGGTTGTGTCCCTGACTGGCATATGCTCAACACTCGATACAAAAATGGGGTTACTATTGGTACCTTTTATAGCAGTCTGAACTCTGCCACCCTGACCCTAGTTAATAACAGTGGAACAGGATAGGTTTTGTTTAAGGGGGTGGAAGCAGTAATCTAAAAAGACATAAGTGTGCGATGATGGGGTTAGAAATTGAAAGAAAATTTCAGATTTTTTGTCTTCCATCTTTATAACTACACAAGACTGGTACATCTAAAGTATCGCAAATTCACTTTGTGTCCTAAACAGAAAGTTCTGGTTTTATCTCCACCTGATTTGTTTCTCTCCCTTTTCCAGGACATACCTCGTAATGGCAGGGTTGATTTTGAGCTAATTAGGACCATATGTGCCCTTAACCTCTGTTTTCCACATGTCCTTAGTTCAGTATCAAGGACTGATGCTGGAGATTTGAGCCCAGCCCCCACTCTTCTTCTATTTCTAAGACATCTAGTTCATACATATCTTTTGCCTGCTGCCATCAACATTGAGTTTATTAGACTCCTGTTCATGTTGGTCATACTCTGTGTTTCTCTTTTTGATGTTAATAATAAATTCTTTTTTTTGAAAAAAGGTTGCATTTCCTTTCACAGTTTTTGTCCCCTCCTCATTTTCTTCTCTCTTGAATGAAGTAACCCACTGTCAACTGTGTTGTGTGTGCTTCTGTGTGGATGACCCAGTCATTGTTTAACACCACACAGATACACTTTCCAGCAGAGGTCACTGTGTGACAATCAGGAATAGAAACCCTGGTTAGTATATCTTGTATATTTTTACACACATCTATGCCTATTGGGGCCATTATAATGCTTTCCCCTCTGCCAGTTGGTTCAGCGGCCTCAGAACAAACTAATGTTCAATCCTGGGACATTTTTAATGGTCCATTTACCACCTGAGACATCAGTCCAGCTACTATTTTCTAACTTTTTAAAAACATGTTTATAAAGTAATACATGAATTAAAATAGATGATAACAATTTTTTTAACAGATTGGTGACTAATCCAAAATCAGGAAGTGATAACAATGCAACCCTTAATTATCTTGTTTCCTGTCTAAAATGATTAGATGAGTAATAATTTGAAGATGAATGATTTTTTTATTTCAATATAACAGCATTGTTGTTTTTGTTTTTAGGAATAAGGGAAATAAACTGAACTGAATGGATTGTTATTTTAAAGAACAAGCAAGCACAGGCATAATGGACTGATTTGCCTTCCTCTCTTGTAATTTCTATGATTCTAAGCTTCACTTTCTGCCTTGATGATAATAATAAAATAATAATTATAATAATTATTATAATATAAGGAAATGCAGCATCCAAAGCTTGTTAGTCTTGGAATTAATTGATAACAATTATTATGATAATTATTAATAACAATTATTAATTGATAATACGCTTAAAAGTCTAGCTCTTTGACCATGCTTTTGCTCAATAACCATTAATTCTCCTTCTTTGCTCACTACTCCCTGTCATCTCTGTAAAAAACTTGAAATGTTTGTCTTATGTGAAAAGTGCTTTGTAAGTGCAAATTGCTGTTATTGTAGATTTACTGTTCAAGAAAATTAAACAGATGGTCTTAACCGTATGGGAGATAAACCCTCCTCACTCCAAGCTAAGTATAAGTAAATTGCAGCAGGATAAAATAAAGGGTACCAGATTGAAAACAGTACATACCTTTAAATGTTGGCAAATGGAATGATAGGTCTGGCTTTTGGTAGAAGGCACCATCTGGTTGGAGTTGGAGAGGAAATGCAGCAACCAAAGGTTGGAAGTCTTACAATTAAATGATACACTCTTAGAAATGTTTATATTCTTTTGGGCATGTGGATTAAGATGGATGCATCGCATTCTGTTGCAGTGCCCTTATGTAAGCACCCTAACATAGTGGTAGCTCATAAATAAGTGTTGTTTAATGATTGTCTTAAAATCTGCTTTATTGAGGTTATGCATGAAAGGAGATGTATCATTCCCAACAGATAAGTCAGCAATTTCAGCCCTCCTCAAAACAATCTCTACCTTTCTACAACTTTGAGGGATCCTTTGGAATTTCAGAATTTTATGCAGCCAGAAGTTTATTAATCTTATTTTACAGCCAAATCTTATAAGATACTTAATATGGTGCAGTATAAAGCATTAATAGAATAATTCTTGTGGAGCTGCTTTTTCGCAGCTTAGTACAGTACGAGACCCTGTGGGTAAACTGAAATACTCATCAGAGAATAAATGCTGGCTTTGTGTCTCAGATCAGGGGACTCCTTTGCATATATTTTGAAAATGTCCTAAGATACCTCCCTTCTGGGAAGGAGTGGTGAATACGAGAGCAAGGGCAGAGGGGTTAACCATCAATAGTGACCCTAAGATATGTATATTAGGCTCATTGTCAGAGGTTAACGTTCCACAGCATTTAAACTGAATGATTCTGTCAGCACTATTGATGGCAAAGAACCTTATAGTTTTGGAGTGAAAATCAGGAGAGCCACACACATTTTCTCATTGGGTGAATGAAGTCCTTGCAAATATAAGTTTGGAGAAATTGTTTTTGAAGAAAGTGGATTTTTTTTAACAAACCTTGGATAGAAAAATGAGGATTTTTGGAACAGAGGGACAAGATCAAGGAAATTAGACTCTCTTTTCATTTAGCAGCAACAACAACAATTTCTGTTTATATTCTGTCTTTTATGTTGGTAGGATGTCTCAAAGTGTATCATACAGGTGACTAGGAAAACAACCTGCAAAGGCGGGGGTGGGAGAAGAAAGGTGACCAAAAGTGCAGTTGAAAAGATAAGTTTTAAGGCAGGCTTTAGAGGTAGAGGCTGAGGAGGAGGGTCTCTGGTATAGAGTTTCAGAGAGCAGGGGCAGAATGGATTTTCAAGAATTTTCAGAACCCTCTGGGGTTTGGAGAACATATTTATCTAGCTGTCTGTCTGTGACTTTTTGTGTGTGTGTCTGTGTGTATGTGTATCTCTCTCTACTTATCTGTTCCATTCTATCTCTCTCTGTATCTGAGTCAGAATGTGGATTCAAGCTCCATTTCTCAAATTTAAGATCATAGTTTAGGCTGACACGCTGATGCAGTGGTGGAGGAAAGCTGCATTGTCAGAGGATCCATCGTTCAGATGAGATGTTAAACTGAACTCCCATCTGCCTGTTCTGGTGGACATTAAAGATACTATAGCACTTTTCGAACAGAGGGAGTTGCTCAAGATTTTTAAAAAATGATCATTCACTTCATGGGTGTTTGCCGGACATTGTTGTGTGAAAATTGGCTGTTGCGTTCATCTGGAAATACATAATCATTGCACTTTATGTATTTTTTTATAAAGAACTTTGAAACATTTTGGCATGATAAAAGCCTATATCCAATGGAAGGATTGGTATCACCTCTCTTTATGTCTCATGATAGGTACATAATGGGATTAAAATCTAAATGCAATGGAAATATCTGTATGGTACATTTTGCAGATACGTCTGCTTTCTTCTCCAGAAGAATATCAAGGTGTTTCCTCCTTCACAAAGATTCACAGAGAAACATGTTTTTAAACTGAAATTGACAAACCAAAATATTTGTCATTTCTTCAATAAATCACAACAAAGATTCCAATATAGGACTGAAGAAGAGAAGGTATAATGACTTAGTATGATTATCACAAAACCCTCCTGAGTTACTTATATTAAATGTTTTAACTCATACCGCTCTGCTCCATTAAATACAAATATATAATGTGAAACACAAATAGAAATTAATTGTCACAGTAAGTATTTTGGATGGCATAGTGATTGTCACCCTTTACTCTGATGTCTCAGCAATTCAACCAACCTACAACAATTTCCTCCAGGTTTAGGCAAATTGGCATTTGTCCTGCGGAAAGTGACTGCACGCTCCAGAAATGGCAAACAAAGATCTGCTTTTGTAAGTTTAATTGGTGGCTGAAACACCTGGTTGACAAAAAAGTGCATTAATACAAATGCAAATGTTTGTGCAAACATTTAGCATCCTAGATTTTGAGATATTGTGGCACAACTACTGTTTTACTCTCAAATGATTTCAGTTTGGTTGGCTGCTATAATGACTTGTTATAGTTTGTAGTTTATCATTCTGAAACACAAAAGTTTTATATGCTTGACTTATTCCCCTATAAATAAAAGTGTTTGATGTGAAGTTAGATTTGCAAGATTCTCCTTATTCTTTCTTAATCATTTATACTTGTAATTTCATTTAAGATAATTGAAGTTATTGCCTGTCTATTTGTACTGATGTGTAAGGTGGTACTAAAGTCAGCACTGTTTATATGTTTACAAAGACTTTCAAAGACAGAAATATGGTAGAGAAGGCATTCAGTTTTCACAAAGAGTTTAATGCATTTTGTTTTGTCAAGCGTGTGTCTGATATGCAAAAAAAGCACCTTGTCATGTTTAAGAATTTTTCAGTTTCAGCGACCAAGAAAACTCACTAAAGCAGCTCTTTGTTTGTCAGTTCTAGAGTGTGCAATTGCTTCCTACAGGGGCATTAACCAATTTGCCTATGCCTGGAGCAAACAGCTGTGGGTTGGTTGAAGCCAAAATGTTTTGGACTTGAAAATGCAATTTGGGTTTCTCCTGGAATCTGACCAGGTTGCTCATTTTTGCAGTAAGAAGCATTGGTTTGCTTACCATTATTTGTGCAACTCGGGCTACCTGTGCTTTGCAATATTAGCTTGCACTGTTATCAGCACCTAGATGTTTCCCTTGTGTCTTGTCTACCTCCCAAAGATTTAGTGATGAGCCAGGCAAATTGGTCAATCAGGAATGCCGTGGAGTACTTGGACCTCACTGAATTGGGTATCAGATTACAAAGCAGTGATTTGAATTCACCAGACAAGTCACCTTGGACAAAGTGCCCTGATGTTAAAAGCATTTACCATGTGTAAGTGTAGCACAAAGCCACTGAGACTCCTACTTGCCACAGGAGGATAGTCACAAGTTTGTCATTGGACACACTAATGCGTGTAGATGTGAGTGCTCACGAGATTAATAGAAAACACTAGGAGTATGGTGAGCACATCACCATAACGTATAAGAATATATTGCCACCTTTCTCTAGGCCAAATGCGGCAATCCATTGCTTAGGCATTCTGCCAGTTGGAGGTGCAGAGCTTCAGGAGTGGATGCTGAGGTACCAACCAGGAAGACATTGAATTCTGTCTTATGTTCGTGACAACAAAATTCACAACTCAAAATTGTGATCCCAGACTGAGTTATTATGTCAGTTTTTTCAAACATCCACTTTTAGCATGGTGAGAAGTCCTCTTACAATGTGCCACCTTGTTCCTGAGGTTTAAAGACCAATATCATGAACCAGCCTTGCATCACACAAATTGTTTAATATTACAATCAATATCTCCTTGATCAATGTACAAGTACACTGAGAAGCACCAACCACTGTATCCCACCAATGAGAGTGGGATGGTAACTAATATATATGAGATCCGCAGACAATACTGCCATTAATGCAACAACATAAAAAAAATCCCGGAATCGTAAAAGACATGCCTGGAATATAATCCTTAAGGTTGTCCATATATAAACTACATCCTGTAGTATATCTGTCTGTGTAGAATAGATATTATACAATGCAAGTAGAAGATATTATTATCAATTTCCTTCGCTTTAGGTGCTGATTTATGCTAGAGCACGGTTCCAGAAACACAAATATCTGCACTAATCTTCCCGTGTGAGCTATTTGTCTATGGATGGCTTCACAGCATGCCTGCTCCTGCCATCTCCTAATAACCACACATAACAACAACAACTTGCATTTATATAGCACCCTTCACACCGCACAACGTCTCACAGAACTTACTTTATACACTTTGCAGGTGATGATAGTAATCAGGAGAAGCAGATTCCCTTGACTAGCCCAGGCCAGCTTTGTCCAACCTTCATACCCACAACAAACATAAAGTAGAGCAGGATTGGAACATGAATATGGCTTCATTTGAGTATGGCTTTGTGGTACACTGACACATGGTAAATGTTTTTAACATCAGGGCAAGTTGCAGACTGAAGATTTAAACACACACACATTCCAGACGAGGGTTGGTGGGGGGGAATAAACATGCATTCTAATAATAATAATCATTGCATTTGATATAGTGCCTTACTATATCATTGAGATGTCTCAAAGCGCTTCACATTATATATTGTAAAGTGGATTTATTGTGTATTTTGTGGATGAGCCATCTCCAAGAATCCCAAAAGACAGCTTTAAAAGTTGGCAAGAAATGTAGTTTTAAAATATTGTGTCTTTTTGATACATCGATTTGAAAACAACAGCAGAAATGTTTAAATTGACTGCCCTAAGGTGATTAATGTTGAGGAAACGTGGTTGCATTTTATTTTTCCCGTTCTACGGGGAAAAAAAACAACTGTGTTGATGGCAGCCACCGTTTAGAGCGGACTCCACGGTGACTGTCACACAGGAAAAATACACAAGAATTAAAAGGACACGAATTGGAGACTGAATCTAGAGTTTCTGAGCCAGTGGTTAGCTGGGAAGGCGCCCTGGACATTCCTGATCTCTATATCTTTCTGGAATGCCTCGTCCTCGCATGTCCGGCTATGAAGGAACAGCGTTTCCTGGAACTTCAATGCCGCTCCAACAATAAACACTTGTCAGTGCACTTTGACTTGTTTTGCTGCTTGCGACACAAAACGGATAACAACTACCCTTTATACATTTACTGTCCAAGTACAATGCACTTGTATTTCACTATAAACGCAGCTGTTGGGACAATGTTGACAGCGAAACGGCTCACGCGATTTAACTTGTTAAGATGAATTAGGGATGAACGGCGTTTTCAGTTGCAAACTGTTTCTCTCGACTTCTTGTTAATCGTCCTTAAATTTTGCACATTACACGCACATACTAAGTGAACAGACAACATTGATACCTTGTCTTATTAAATAATTCCTCGGCATCATTTGGTTTTAAACCAATAATACTTTTGATATACATTCAATTACTTTATTTTCACACGTCGCGAAAGACCAGCCAAGTCAATGAATGGCATGTTGCCAATCCAAGCGTGAAATTAGACTTTTAACTGTGATGGAAAAAAAAGGTAGAATCATGTTTATGCATATAAAGCTTAGGACGTTGCTGTCTCCAACTGGCATTTGCAAATATTAATTATTTTGCGGAGTTCGCTAAAAGGACATGTTTGTCTGAAGGATGTTGTGTTGCTCGATCTCCAAGTCGGCATTTTCAGCTTTTGTAAAATGCAAACCTTCAGCCAAGCCAGAAAATCTTACCCAATAAGAAAAGCAACTGCCCACTTCCATTAGGCGTAATTTGTAAGACCCTCAGGAACGCCAGTTTAAAAGGGATATTGCAGATTTTAAAAGGATATTTATCTACTGGTGTCACAGAGGATGTCCCTGACACATGGGCTTATGTTCATTTCTCAAAGGAGCCTGAACACGGGCTGAAAGGTCGGGGACCTCCTTCTCTAGAGCATTCCTGTGAGTACATATTATCGTGGAAACTGAAAGGAAAGGAAAGTTGAACAGGTTAATAATAAAAGCTAACCGCGCCACCGGGAGATAGTGAAGTCTCTAAACCTGTTCCAGTCCCACATGCTGTATTTTCTGTGTCCTGATGCTGCTGTTTATTGAAACTCGCTCGTAGTTCGATCGGATCAACAGCTCCCAACAACTTTAAGTTGCGGGACTGCACAATAACATCCCATTGAGAAGATGTTTAATATCGCGGGTGGCGTTTCCGTGCGATTGCGTTGCTCTGAAATAGTTTCTCTGGTTAATTTATTTGGAAAAAATGATGGATGACTCAGAGAGAGAGAGAGAGAGAGAGAGAGAGGGGAAGGAATGGGTGGATAAGAGAATGTAGTAATGCGATTTCAAGTTAAATCTGTCGTCCAGTCAAGTTTTGATGTTCGCGCTTTCGTGGAGATATATTCCCAGTGAACATGGAAACAAAATGCTGCCTCTTAACACCCAGTGCACCTCGAGGAAACGGAATGGATATCGGGACTGTGGGTGGGAGGGACTTGCGAGCGATCGCTGTGAAAGTCGGGACTGAACAGCGTCGGCGTGTGACCGAGACAGAGCACAGGCTGTAAGGAACTGGTTGGGATCTGCGGGTCTCTGGTGGATTTTACATCGGCCGACTTTTGCCCTCCGACTATTTGCGCTCCCGTTGATCGTTCGGAGTGTTTGCGATACTTCAGATTCCCGGTGCAGTGTGTTTCATTGCGTTCATTAGCATTTTCATTCTTCACCACTGTGTGAGGCGCAGGTAGAGTAGATAAAACGACCGACCAAGAGTATATCGGCCAAATTGGGGGAGGAGGGTACAATCCGTTTGCCTTTCTCTCGTCCTCAATGGAAACGTGCAGTGTTCCCGAGCTCCCCATTTATCTACACATTACTGTACTGGCGCATTCATTGGTCAATACTTATTTTGGGGGGAAAACGCCTCAAACGAGTTCATCTTAATAGCAAAGAGCTGTTAGATAATTGAACTGCGAACGGGTGGGTGTAGGTTTGCAGACGATATTCTTGTGCAAAGATCCCATCGCCGTGAAACAAAAGACCATACGTTTGGATAACTTTCTCCAGATTCTGCAGGTCCTAATGTTCTTGTTTCTGATAGTGAGTTGGAGTATCTTTTGATGTCGATCGGCCGTCCATTGGGAACCAAGTGCTGTATCTAACAACAATCATTTGTTTTTAAACCAAAAAAGCAAAAAGTATTGAATGCCCCCATCGCCCCCCAGGAAACCAAAAAAACACTACATATTATAAATAATTTTAAACCGTTCGACAATGGGAGGATTGACTAAAATGATTTCAATGATACTCCGAACTGGGGTACAGGGTTTTTTTTTGATTTGGAAATAATTTCTCGACAATGAGAGACAAAAGTCCGTGTTTGCAGTTCTACAGATCTTTACGGCTATTGAAGCGATTGCAGTCACCGCTGTCAAACAGTTGATTGGACTCAGTCAGTACTGCTCCACTCCACCGAAACTCACATCGAAATCCGTCCCATTTGCTTTACCGTAATCTATCGGCTCACACTCGATAAAAAATCTGGATAAAATGTCATCGTGCGGCTTGACAGAACGAAGAACGAAAATAATTATGTGCATAATTTGTCAAGTCGTAATGCGGAAATATCTTGAAAATCTGTATCCGTAAACAACAACAGTAACAAAATTACATTGGTACAGTGCCTTTCATGTTGGGAGGACGTCCCAAGGCGCCGGACAGACAGAGTTTCGCTAGAGTTTGATATATATATATATACATATATGTGTGTGTAGGAAGTGGATGTCGGGTTTTTCTGATCACTCTGCCCATTGGAAAAGGAGTTAACTCGCTAAGGCGTGCATTTCCTTTCTCTACCCCACCCCCAATATAGAAAACCTCGAGAAAATCTAATTCTCGGATGAGATGCTGGGTGCTGTCCACCCCGATCCGCCCCCCATTCCCATCATTAAGCTGAACACTTGACCACAAATAATGTTAACAAATGTCAGCCCAACATTTTTTCAATTGAAACGCCTCTAAAACGGAGGGAAGGAAAAAAAATCGTTGACTGTTTGATCTATGATCGGTAACTATGATCTTTGCTGAAAGTCGATATGAGGTCTTTGTTACCTATATATATATATATATATATATATGTATTGTCAGTGTATTTTTGGAATCAGAAGTGGCATTGAGCGGAAAAATGCACATTTTATTGATAATAAAAACAACTATATTACTGGTCTGTTCCTAAAACCCTAGAGATGACAATATGTTGCCTGGCGAAGCTGCAAACACCTCACTCACCTCTAGACACAGATATGAAAGTAGTATTTGTTTTCGACTCAAATAAAGATAATAATAACACTTGCATTTGATATAGCGCCTGATCACGTTTTCGAGACGTCTCAAAGCGCTTCACAGAATAGACTGTAAAGTGAATTGACTGTATATTTTGTGGACGAAACGCGGCAGCAAATTGCGCACAGCAGTGTCCCACAAACAGTCGTGGATTGAGTGACCAAATTATTATTATTTTTTGAAGGAATTATTACCCACAGAAAAGCGATCTTGACATTGTCGAAGAGGTAAGGATTTACAAATACACTGCATTAGTATTATTATTATGCCACACATTAATAATATTTTATATTATTTCACAGATTTCTTACTAAAAAGCGATAATTGGCCAAACGGACAGTCAAATAGTGACTTCATGTGAGGTTTGATACCAGAGAAGGTACCATGTGTGAGGGGCGCTGGATAAATGCAAGTTATTGTTATTTGAAGGTGAGGATGAGATATTAAAATTGAACCCCTGGGGAATAAGGAGCCAGTGGAACCGTGCAAGGATGGGGATGATGGGCACAGAGAGCCCAGTGTGGGAAAGGATATAGGCTGTGGAGCTCTGTACGGTCTGGTGTTTGTGGAGCTGGGGAAGCTGGTGAGCTGGGCTTACCTGAATTGCTAAATTGGAAAGAACAAGAACTCGCCAATGACTGTTAAAAAATGGAGTTTGTTGATTTTTCCCGTTTAAACCTCAGGTTTCTTTAAGGGATTTGTGTATGGTCAGAGCTCAGGAAGTACACAATGAGAATGCATTTCAATTTGCTGAGATGGGCTGTGTTAAGAGTATAGATACTTTTTAAAAAAATATATACTGAATGGCAAAACATCTAAGTAGTTGAAATGAGTCTTAAGATGGCGTCAAGCTGGTAGCTGGTGTATTGTGGTGGGAATACAATAGTTATTGGTTATTTCGTTCGGATTTCCAATAGGGCATCTTCTCTCGGCAAACAGGAGGGCGAGAAGGCATTCAGTCCTTTGCGCTAATCTGTCTTGTTTGATTTCGGGCTGTAATTAGTGTTCAGCAACAAGCGCTGGTGTAGCTCTACACTGATGGGTCAGCTTGTGCTTCTGCTCCAGCTGCCCCCATCGGCAGCAATATAAAACCTTCACATTTATGAATGAGTTGCACGCACTATACTCCACCAGGTATTGGTGTGTGTGTGTGTGTGTAGGGGGTGGGAAAGGGACGTCAACGAACGCACGTAGATGAAGAATTGTCACACATACATATACACACACACATATATATTATATATATATATGGCTCATTAAAGAGGTTGCATTTACCCACTGGATTTGTACCGTGCTGCTACCGGAAGCTGTGGTTATTTCCACGCTCCACAATTTAGTAAACATTGCTCAGTGTAATTCCTTGTGCGTGTCCAAGCGGAAAAGGACAGCTTTCTTTAATGGAGCCGTTGCTCCTCTCTCTCTCTCCCTCTCCCTCTCTCCCTCTCTCCAGCGGCTCAGAGTTGGTGCTGCGCAGGTCTGCGTCCCACTTGCATTTTACCCCCATCCCCCCCCAACTTGGAAGTATTTTCCGGGTTGAAGACGCGTCGTTATAGGGTGGGCTCGGATACCTGACGCAAAGAGAGCAGCTCGTCCTGCTGTCCTATCGCCTACTCGGAGCCCCGCAATCCCCCCCTCCCCACCCCTAAAGCCAGCCCTGTGCACTGGGGACACGAAGGTAAGACCCGAGGTCCTGATGCACAGGCGATCGCACGGAAAGCTGCTCCAAAACGCCGGTCTTTCCGGACTGATTTCCTTCATATCACGTGAACCAGGCGAGAAGAGCAAAAAAGGGGAAGAGAAAAAAAAGCGTCATGAGTCAACCTTCTCGTTGCTTTTATTTGGGAGGGAGGAGAGAGAGGTGAGAGAGAGAGAGAGAGGGAATAAAGAGAAACAAAACAACGACACAGTGCTCTGCTTATCACAAATCAGCAGGTTTTGTTCCTGGGGTTATTATTATTATTATTATTACAAAAGGCTCGTTCTTATCTAATTAATAACTCTGATCAAGTATCCAACTATCCAGTGGTTGACCCTCCCCAGTTAACCCCACACATTGAGTTTTGTAAATTAATCCATTTCAATAGTCAGCAAAGTCATTTCCTGATCACTAATGTTGTCGTTTTAAGTATTATTTGATGTTCGATATGTGAAATCGTTTGCCTTTAATGTATTTTTCAGCGTTGCTCCAACAAATGGAAACACTTTGGGGATTTTTTTCTTTTCGAAATTCGTTTTGCCATACGCACCGCGAAAATAAAAACAAATTGGGGATTCCAAAATAATAATAATAATATAATAAAATATAGCGACTCCAAGGGATTTCAGAAATCCTGGTTTGTGTGATTAAGATGAGCAATAAAACATTGAGGAATTGCATTGTGTAAATATCAGGAAAATAATATCCATTCAGCTTGATGTATCATTAAAAAAAACATCCCCAGGTCCTGGAAACCCAATTAGAGATAATACCCAATTGTCACTCTAAATTTACACGCCACCTTTTCTTTCCCACAGGAGATTTTGCAAATGAGCTCTTTGGTTTCAATGCACAACGTATTTTTTTTTATCGCTCCATCAACACCCAATTTAAGCCGTCAAAATACAAGATTTTAAAGGCAACCCTTTGCTCCCCTTTGAATGAACTCCACATCTGCAACTGCAAAGAAAACCTACACAGCAGCTGATCAAACGCATCGGGGGGTTTGTCTGTACCCACAGATGAAGTTCGATTGAGGCAAATTGTGTGCGTTTGTGGCCACGAGTCCGAGGCCTCGTCAGTAGGGTTTGAGCAGTGCGATGCTCGGTTGCTGACCACCAATAATGTCAAAGGCACATTCAAACCTCTTAACATATGGGTCCCCCCCCCCTCTCGAACGTAAAGCGTACTTTTTTTTAAAAAAATGCAAGCTGCCAATGAGCACCATCACATATTATTAAATACTTGGCACGACTAAAACATTTCAAATAAAGACTTGGCAGAAAAATGCGTTGCCCCCTCCCCCCCCCCGAAATAAAGACATGTCCTACACGAGACGTTACTACAACCATTAACATTTCTAAACTGCCTTATCTTTTGTTGAAGGGACATATATAAATTCTCCCCTCCCCCTCCCCCCCATATAAAAGAACGACTTGGGCGATTATTTCTGAATGGGCTGAAGGTGGGAGCCGGGCTCCCGGTTGACCAAAGATTATACCTTTGCATAACTTGAAAGGCTGATAGTCTTCTCACAGGAAACGAAAGACTCGATAACATCTGACACCAGTGACCACTACTGACCCGATCTTAATTTTCCTAATACGAGAATAGCCCAAAACAGCCACTCCTACGTGCCGGAGCTGACGGATCAAATATTAAAGGGGAAATTGGGAAACCTCAGTTCTGTACATTGCAGATGCAGTTTTGCAACTGACTTTATCAATTTGTATTGAGGTTAATTTATGAGTTTAGGAAACATTGGGTAATCGGCAAAACTGGGAACTTTTCAACTTCTTACAGAGACGGTGTTCATTAAAGAAAGACTTTTAAGAATGTCAAGAATTTAGCACTTTATATCCCGCATTTGTTTTAGATTTGCATTAAAAACTCGGGACGTTTCATTTAGTTACATTAGTAATGAAGGAGCAAACGAAGAACCTTTCTATAGGGAGAGCCATAGATATTATTTGTGATACATTTTTAACGAGTTTTATTTATTAAAGCCTTCCGAGGGAAACAACGTCAGTTTTTCGGGCAAGACTCGTGTTTAGAATTGATGTTAAAAAAAACACCTATTCGTTGCACGCAGTTAGTACAAAATTGTCTCAAGAAGGTAATGGCAAAAAAATGTGCTATGCAATAGGTTTGAGATACCGATCGCTTTAAATTAATTCGACGGAGCGATAAAAAAAAACGTATTGGAAATGCTGAGAGAGAGAAAAATCCGAACCAATGAACGCAACCATCTTAGGTCAGTTTAGGGATCGGACCTGAACTCACGCTCTGTTGAAATAACCTATAGGAAATTTATGGTTGAAGACTTCAAAGGAATTTCAGGACTGAGAGCTTCTGCATTAGTTACTGGATTCCACCCCCAGTTTATTTTTTAGAAAAAACGCTCACACCACAAGCAATACTTAAACTCCACGCTGCAGGGACAAAAGCTCATATGTTGTGTGAAAGCATATATCATTTTTTTCGACATTCATTTAAGGCGATGATGTCGAATTGGTAAACAAGCCCTTTAAGTGCAAAATTCCCCTTACAATTGGTCAGACTAGTTGGCGCCGACACGTCAGGCCAGTTTTCTGAGCAAAACGCATGGCAATGGACAATACGTGTTAATCGATGTGAAATCGGTGGTTTCCACGAAAGATCCCATCGGTGACAAACTACTTTTTTGCTGACCTGCCTTTTCCTTCTTCGGAGAGAGCCCTTTTTCACATTTCTCTCGGAAATACCAAACGTAAAGGTATTCCAAAATAACAACAGAATCAATGAAGCAAACGCTTGACCTTTGAACCTTTTTGGAGGGGAATTTCCTTTTCACAAAGAATGGGGGAAAGTCGCATGTTGGAGAAGACTAATCATCTTTACTGATGATGTGCATTCAAAACCTGCCTTCTCCAGAGCCACAAATACTGTTATAAAGTCAAACGAGGCGAGCTGTTTAAAAAGGCAGCTGCTCCATGGAGCACAGCTAACCCCGAGCATCGTTTTATTAAACCCCAAGTACTGTCTGTTTAAAAGGAGATGGGTTAACGTAGAAATTTGAATTTCAGATAAGAGTGACCTCGCTCTGGGGAGGTCACCCGTCCGCGATTGTGGTGCAAGAAATAATTATAAAGTAATCAAATGGCTTTGTGGGGCTGTTGCTGTTTTCATGTAGGGCTACAGTGCCGCTAATGTGAAAAGGCACCACAAGACAGTATTCTGTGAGATCTATCTGATACGAGCATTTTATTATTTTGCTTCAAATCACCCTTTATTTTACCCATTTCCTCTGTTATTTCTTGCTTGCTCGAAACTTTTGTTTTGGAAAAAACGAGCAATTCCCCAGCCTTTCGGAAACACCCGCTGTAATGTTAACGGACAGTAACATTATTTGTGTGGAGTCTTGCGAATGAGTTTATCGATCAGGCGTTATGCCTTATCCTTACAGTCCTAAAAAGATTTTTTTTAAACCGTGACTTTTTATTTCAACACCGTGAGATTGGGGGGGGGGGGGGAGTTTTATTCCAAAGACACAAACGAGAAGGTGGGGTTAGGTGGTGATGATGATGATGGTGGTGGTGATGATGGTGGGGTGGGTGAGGTGGTGGGGGTGGTAGGGTGGGGGGGGGAGAGCAAACCTTGTGTGTTTAAACGTGCAGACGTGAAACATTTCTGCAACCCCCTTCCACCCCCCCCCCCAAAAAAAAATTGGGCAAATTAGCTGGGTACAAAATCTGGAAGGTTTCCCCCCCCCACCACCCCCCCCCCCCCCCCCCCCGCCCCCCTCCCCACCGCCCCCCGCCCCCCTCCCCGCCGAATCATCGATTATGTGCGGTGACAGGTTGGAGCAGAGTGGGATTGGCTCGGCGCTGCCTCTCCGAAGGCTGCGATGTGTAATTAGCGGCAAGAAAGCATGTAATTGACGGAGTCACGTGCGCCAGGGCCAGGAAAGGAGGAAAAAAAAAGGGGCTAAAGAGGAAAAGCACGTTAGACCATGCGAGCGCTGGCCAGCGCTAAAATTTTGATCGCCGAATCCTCTGAGGCCGGATTGATGCAGAAGGTTACCCAGTGCGAGGAAAAAGTTCTCATCGGGCCGGTCTGGACATAGGGCCTGTGTGGCAACATGGCCGAAGGTTACTTTTTTCTCTTGTTTTCTTGTAAAAATTTCCCTTTGCCTACTTTTTAACCCCCAGCAGATCGCACGGGGTGGGTGGGGGGGCTTTCCAACCCCCCCCTCCCACCTCCTCCACCCACACCACCCCCCACCCTCCTCCTCCCTCCCTCCCCAACCCCCTATTGTTGTGGATCTCCCAAAATGTACGTGCCCACCCGGTCCGCCCGCCCTCCCCTCCCCATTTTATTCACAAACTTCAAAAGCTTTTCGGGGGGCTATTGTGTGGAGCGTTTCTGGCCGCTTTTACGCACAGTTTTCTTTCGGGTGCGTGGAGGCAGCACAGTACACCTGCCCTCTTAAGTTTGACCGAAGTACAATCAGCGCACGCTGGATGCTACAGTAAATGTCTCCAGTGTAACCGGCTATTTCGGGTGGGGGTAGGGAGGGAGGGAGGGAGGGAAGGGAAGGGAAGGGGGTGAGGAGAGGGGAGAGGAAAGAGCTCTCGCAGTCGATGCTGCTGAACGTTGCTCGCGATTTGCGAGAGAGGTGGATATACAAAAAGCGAAGCCTGGCGGGTGGGTGCGGGTGGGTGGGTGGGTGCGGGTTGCGGGAGATGGGGTCGGGTGTGAACCAGCCCTGTTCCAGTTACACACCGGTTTGCCAACCTAACTTGCTGCCTCAAATATGGAGTAAAATCTGCCCGCATGCACATGGATCAAAATCGATATTACAATGGCTTTGCCATACAGCCTCAGCCAATACATACATCCGTGTGAATGCCAAGTGGTGCTTTTGCTTGTCTCTCCCCCAACCCCCAACCCCCCCAACCCCCCACTCCCTTAAATGTACTTTGCGATCTATTCATGATGCTTTTTTTTATTTCCACCCCCCCTCTTTACAATCAGATGAGTTGAAACATGTTTCTGTCCGTGTGTATGTGTGTGTGTGTGTGTAATTGTCCAGGAGGGGCGAGTAAAGGTGGTGGAGACGAGAGAGGAAAATTGGCAGAGAGAGAAGAGGAGTCTCAGATCCAACAGGGAGCAGGCCACTGCAAATGGTTCAACGTTAGAATGGGATTCGGATTTATATCTATGACCTCCCGAGAAGGCAGTCCCCTGGAAACGCCGGTGGATGTCTTCGTACACCAAGTAAGTTTCCGCCATTCCGTTGCTTCCATTCATAAAAAAAAAGGGTCTTATTTTTTTTCCGAGGGGGAGGCGAGCGAGGGGCTTGCCTCAAGGGAAAAATTGAGCACAGCTCATTTAAAACCGATTTGCAAGGACGATCGGTGCAAATGTTACCTAATGCTGAATGGGACTTCGTTAACGTGTGTGTGTGTGTGTGTGTGTAACAACTTTTAAGAACAAAAAGCAGGACATATCTGTACATGTAAAATTCACGTTTTGTATGTACAGAAATGCTAACACTTTTTGTTTATCAAAACCTAAGAGCCTTTGCTTTAATCCAGAGCTGCATGCGGTGGTTGGACATTTATTTCTCTATATAAGATTCTTTGTTATTATTATTATTGGCACCAAAATGCAATCGTTTGCCTACAGGTCTATACGTAACGCGTGAGGGTAAAAAATGAAAGTGGCGATTGGGATTCTCTGTCGACGTAAATATCAAAATAACAGTCTGGTGGTCAGGGTTGAAACCCGGAAATGCTGCAGAACCCGAATGTTGCGTGTATTGTATTGGGAAATATTGTTGGTGTGGTGTTTGGGGGAGGGGTGGGGGGGGGGGGGTAGAAGCAATGCATACAGTACATCCTAAAATAGACTCGCTTTTCTCAATGCTTTCCCGCTATGTGGTGTTCAGGCAGCGATCTTTTCCTACAATGGTTGGAGGTAAAACGCTGCAAATGTTTCCGATTGCGATTAGCCCGATGGTCAGTGGTGGAGTGAGTGAGTGGCGCTCGGTTTATTGAAGGAAACTTGTATCTGAGATGGTTGGCACCACCTTTGGATACAATGTTTACTGCGAGATGCAAGGTTACAGGGGCAATGCCACGGAGCACATCATTTATGCACTTGAAGAACTTTTACCCAACTCGTCTAATTGAGCGAAAATCTGATTATAACGTATGTCCGATTTTAGGGGGAGGAGTGTGAACTGTTTATTTGACTATTTGTCGCTGCGGTTCTGTTCTGCCTTAGCGGTGCGGTCCCTTCCTATTGCCTGACGTCTGCAAACGCAGGTCCTGCTCTGCTCACCCCATTTCTGAACCTCCTTCGAGTCGTTAAGTGGCAGTTAACGACCTCGTAAGATTGCTTTATAGATGAATGCAGCGACAAGACGGGGAGAAAAACCCACAAGTTTTCCAGGTTGCACAGTCCCCCTCCCCGACTAAAGCATTCAGAAATTCTTACTCGGTTGCCATCGGCGATCTAAGGTTGAAGCTCTGTATTGCAGCCCTCCCCTCCCCTCCCCTCTCCCCGCAATCTCTATCGAATCGTGTAACAGTTGTATTTTTACTCTTCACTGACCGGTTCCAACACAGCATGTGTTTTGTGTTTACTGAAATGATTGGACCCACGTCTGAATACAACGCTTTCGGTTTATAAGATAACAAATCGCCTTTTGAATGAGTGTTTTCCAAACCGATTTTTCATTGACAATTGTTCTTTTTTTTTGCAACAAAAATACGTTTATCGGGAAACGTATGCGATTCCCCTTTAATTCGCGTTTGCTTAGATACGGTGTCTTGAAACCCTTTTGTTTGCCCCACTCTTTGAGTTACATGAACGTATATTTAATTTTTATTTGATCGCCTCTGTTTGACAAAATAAAACACGTTTACATTGCCGAGTACCTTCTGCGACTGTTCTTGTCCACCTATGTCTTGATCAAATAGCGATCAGCTTTCAATATCAGATAGACATCATTTGCCGACAATGTTATTTTACTTGTGCTGAAACAAATGACACACAAAAAGGATTGAGAAATCTGCCCTTGTTATGCTTAAATCTGCTTTTAGAGTGGTGGTCAATGCACACCTTATCAGCCTTGTGATTGCACTGAAATAATCAGAGCAGGTTTTTATTGAGTTGGTATACGATGCTGCATGTTCTCCCAACATTTATTCTGTGTTCTAAAGTGATGAAAATAACAGTCCTATTTTGAAACAATATGCCACTAAAGATGATGCAGTTGTTTAATAAAATAAAAATATACTGGCATAAACCAACTTTATTGTAGAAAAGATGAATGAATGAATGATGCTCCACAACATCATAAAATAAGTGGATTTCAGATTATTTTGTAGAAATAAGTACTGTACTAAAACATGCTATCTTGTAGAGTAGTTAATTGATCTTACACCAAATACTGAAGTCAGATTTTAAATGTAGTGTCTTAAAATGACACACGTGAAAAGTAATATCTGTGTGAATAGCACAGTAAGATACATTGTAAATGCATGAAGGGTGTGGAAGAATTAAATGTTGAATTGAATGATGTACCCTACCAAACCATGCTTTCATTTGATTTGAATGATTATTCTCACATGTAGATAGCCAGACAGTGTTTCCTTATCACACAGTGTTGTTAATACCTATAACATTTTAGCATGCCTCTAGAATGCCAAAATCCAACATAAATTGATTCTCAATAATTCATATAAAAGCAATCGCCTTCTTCAATTAGGTTAATATTCAATGCAGTAATTGAATGCAAAACTTGCTTAGAAAATTCATGGTTTAGTTGCTGTGAAATTGTCTTCAAAGTAAATTAGTGAATTTCTTAAGTCATTGATGGCAGCAGTTTTTTAAAAACCGCAACAATTGCTTCCTGTTAAAGAAAGCTTTAAAACTAAAGTGGCAACTCACTAATAAGGTCAACAAACAGACTGAGGAATTTTAACCACATTAGTAGGTTGACCTCACAAGTGTGCTTGTACTAATGTACTGTACAATACATGTTGAAATGAAAAAGACTACAAAAATACCTGAGTTTTTCAGCAACTTGATTGCAATTTAGTGGGATAACTATAAGGTATATTTTTATTGTATTGGATGCAATATATAGTGCAGAATTAAAATTGTAAGCGAGTATGCTTCAGATGTGCAATCAATTCTATTAAATTGATTACATTTAGTTATATTAAAATATAAAAGAAATTAAGCTCAAGGAAACAAAAACCTCTTTTAATACTAGATCGTTTGTTTTGCTGCAAAATAAGCCATTTTTAAATCATTCTTTTCAAAATGTCTTTGAAGCATTCAGGCCATTTTAAGATCTGATTGCTTGGAACATATTTCCCATAGTTAATAAAATTAGTCTTCCTTGAGGGATGTCAGCCACATAATTATTGGGGGAAAAAAAAACCCAAACATAATGAGATGGTCATTATTAAATGATCCAACAATGACCTTTTAAATAAATGTTAGAACTGTATCCATACCCTTGTGCATTTTAAGCAAGAAAGTAAAGCTTCAAACTTCAAATATATCTGTCATTCTTGTTATTTAAACGTGTCATTCTTAAACTAGTAATGAAAACAATTGTAACAAAATTGATAAATAATATCTTAAAATCCTATAGAAAATGTCTACTTTTGGAAGGAATTTGCAAATTTTAGTAATGGCTCCTCAATAGTTATGTAATTCAGGAGGATACAAAATAACTTACTTGGATGAATATATCTGAAATATGTATATCAGTTCCTTTCAGCACTGGATTCCTCCCCCCCCCCAGCTTTAACTTGAAGACATCACTTGTAGAATTGTTAATCATTCAGGTTCAGTTACTCGGGTCCAATTTTTGGAATTGCTAAACAGGTTTTTTCCCGATACAATTCCCATTGACATGCAGGAACTCTGCTCTGGAAGTAGATCATGTTATATCGGTCAGTGTCCCTTAGGTCATGGTGATTTACCTTTGGTTGCTAGGAGACGTCTCTTTCCTGATTTGAAGTCGTAAGGAATACCGATAAGAAATGCCACCAATTAAACAGCATTGTTTAGAAATTGGGGCTATGTCATGACCAGGCATGATGAATATCTACACAAGTAAGGCTGACTAGATGATGTGACTGAGGATATCATAAGAAAGGTAGTGCTTCAGAGAGAATATATTACAACAATATGTCCAGGCCAGAAATGAATTTTAATATCTATAGTATATGATGGACAATTAATATTCATGAACATTTAATTTGTAGTTCTCCCAAATAGTTGGAAGGGAATTTCTGATGACAGACTTGAGGACTTGCATATTCACATACATATTGTAAATAGAAATTTATTTGGATTTGTTGCACTGCTAAATAAGTTCAGTAATTTCAACCCAGAGATACTGAGGGTTAGTAGAAGTAGAAACAATTTCACAAAATAGCAGAATATTATTTGGTGCCCCCAAATTTTCTGCTTTGGCATATAGCACATTATTTATGAACTTGTGGATTTGTTTGCATTTTTTTTCTTTAAAAAATGATTGTGCTGAAGAGAATAATTGGCACTAAATAATTGCTTGTAAGGTATTGGGATTCAGGGGCTCATGCCATTTTTAGTAAGTGAGTCAGTAGTTTCAACTACCCTGTGATCAATTCTATAACATTTGTAAATTGGGGAAACATTTACTGCTTTTGTTTTGAAAAAGACTCTGATTCCACATTCAAGCTTCATAAGGGATCAATGTATCTAGCAGCAAAAGCTTACGTACCACCTATTCAATAAAATTGAGAAATAATTAAGAGCAAGACATGGGAAGAAAACCTAAGAAAGTGAAATTGCAGAGCTCGAATGGAGTATAATTTGGCTGAATGTTTAAGTGTCAAAAAGTTAGTCATTTGACATCTGATGAACAAGTTTGAGCTCTCACTAGATGCATAACAGCTACCAGAATCTCCTGGTGTGCTTCCAGGTGGGAAACCCAGCTCAGCATGAAATGAATGAGCGCATTCCTACCATCTTGCTGCCACAGCTTGGACAGACATGCTTTCCCATCAAACAGTGGTTCAATGTGAAACAGTTGGGAGTTTGAGCAGCAACTAATTACCTCTTTGCAAACCATTCAAGGTAGATTCCAAATACTGGAGATCCGAACACATGTTCGTGAACCTGGATTTGGGTAACGCCTTCCAGCAGCTGTCACCCCAAGCCTTAGAGTTTCCTCATCGGCTATCTGATGGATATTTGCCTTCAGTGTGGTGGGAGCACCTTTACTGGACATCTTGTGATGTGACAGCCACCTTGATATTCTTGAGGTCCTGCAACCCCAGGATCTCAGAACTATCAACTGGAACTGGTTAAACGTAGGTCTTATATGCCACAAGCTTGACATCTATTGGGATTTTGCTGTCCTTGAAGAAAGATGAGCATGACTAGAATACCCTTCGTCCCTTCCCTGTGCAGTCCTTCAGGCCACTGTCCAAGCAAAAGTTGGTCCACCGCAACCTGCAGGTACCAATAAGAATCAAAATTGGGACTTATGTCTTCGATGTCTTGTCTTAAGCTGTGCAGAATTATGATTCCACACTCAGGGGCACCCACCATCATGTCCCACCAGTTGGCCGAGTGTTCAAGGTGGTGAGTAGAAAAGGTCCCCAAGGGAGTCTGCCAGCAGTACAATATCATCCACTAACAGAAGCACCACAATCCTATCAGAAAGGCCTGGAACAGATGCACCAAATCTGTCCTCTTCGACGCCATCCACCATAGCTTTGAGGTTCAATTCACCGCTATGTACCTCAGAAAATCCATTGTGAGAAAATATTAATTTGTATCCATTTGGTCTCAAGTCCAAAATGTAAAGAGAGACTGAAGTAACTTGAAAAAATATTGGGAAGGGATTATAAAAGCTCTTTGGGGAGAGTAAATTCTGGTCCTATAAGTCTGTGAACTTATAAAAGGGAAAGAAAAATGAATAACAATTTTTGCGAAGGATTTTGAGAGGAGTTCTGTTAGATTTAGCAACACTCTATTTTAGATTTTTCAAAAAAAACTTTTCTTTTTGTTGTTTGGCTGATGAGACTTGAGACATTAATTCTATGTGTCTATCATTAAACAGAAGATGAATCCTATCCAGGATATTACCGTTTAGTTTCTCACTATGCGTTGCTACTGCCTCACAATTGTAACTAATCCAGTCACTGTGAAAGGTGACCATTTTGATTTCTAAAGTGTGCTTCATATCTGCTGATCATTAATAGAAAGAAGAGGAAAACCTGTGTGATTGAAAACCTGTGTGATTTGATCCTGTCTCATTAAACTGTGCAAAGTACAAGAACATGAGGAAAGGTTTATTAATTTAGTATTGGGCTTCTGTAAAATTGTGTAAAGTTGTGGAAAAGGGTTTAAATTATCTAATATTATGTTTTCCTGCAAGTCAAAGAGAGCCTTAATATATTTTTGATGACCCTAAGAGTTTTTTATATATAAGCAATTAGCATGTAGGACAAAAATAGTTTTAATAGGAATGTAGCTATATAATATTTTCCTTTCAAATGGGTTTAGAGTAGATTTTTAAAATAAGTGATCTGCAGGAATTTGTACCTTTTCATGATCAACCTATCGATTCTGATAAGAATACTGACCCTTTTGTGTTGCCTTTCTGCTACTCGCTTTTGTAAGATAAACTGCAGGGAACTGTAAATCACAATTTAATTTGTAGATCTGGCAGAACTGGTATATTGTGTGATATTTTGCTGTGACATGTTATTTGATCAGAAAGGTGAACTGTTATAACAAGCAATGTGAATTGGTAGCTTTAAAACATATAAATGGATCCAACAGAGTTTGCAAATCTGCAGAGCCTCTAGAGTTTATATGTATCCTTTTTCCCTGCCCCCATTTCAGGGTGGCAATTAAGTTAATATTTAATAATCCTTGCATTTTATATAACACCTTGTCATTTAATCCAAGTATTTCAAAAGCACTTCACTGGATTTTCTGTAAAATGTGGTGATTGTATGTTTATGAGTTTATATGTGGAGTCCTATGGCTCAGTGGTTAAAGCACTCGCCTTGCAAGCAAGAGACTTGGGCTTGATTCCCGTCAGGAAGAAATGTTGGGCAAGTTTCTTTACTCCACACGCCTTTGTTTACCTAGCAGTAAGTAGGAACCTGGTTGTTAGTCAATTGGTGAATCGCTTTTCCGGGGGTAATAATTCCTTTTTAAAAAAAATTGGTCACTTCAATCCATGATTGTTTGTGGGACACTGCTGTGCGCAATTGACTGCCGCGTTTTGCCCACAAAATATCCAATCAATTCACTTTACAGTATATTCTGTGAAGCGCTTTGAGACATCTCAAAGACATAAGGCGCTTTTTCAAATGCAAGGATTATTATTAACACAGCAGCTAATTTGAGCACAACAATGTCCCACCAATAACCATGAAGTGAATGATTTTTTTAAAATCTGGGGGATTGTTGGCCAGGACACAAAGAGAAACTCTTCAATTAATGAGAATAGATCCACAACACATTGTTCTAGGGTACTGACATGAATCCCCTTCATTTTCTATACTATTTAGAAAATGAATGTTTTAGAAGAAGTTAACTAAATCTGAAAATCACTCTGATGTGGTATGAATGCATCTGTCTTAATATTATAATCTATAGTTCATGAGAAAATTGAAGAAAGATTTTCTTTTTTCAAAACTCTTATTTCAAACTAGCATTATAATAGTCGGATTAAATTTTTATATGTTGAAAAGACTAAACTTTTGTAGGATTTAGTTTCAAAACAACTGTGTGTCCACTTAAAGCCTGGCTTTGGAAAAGGTGAACAGTTGTCACGTTTTGCATGTGATGTAGTTTACTATAAATGTACCTAACAAGTACAATAGAATAAATTGCTAAATACCATTTCATGCTTAATTGTATTTGGTTGATGTATATTTGTAACATTGAAATGAATTGTTGCTCTTTTCTGTTTCAAATGTTTTTAATGCAAAATGTTTGTAAATCTAAAAAAATGCCTCCACCACATATTTATTATCGGAAAAAAATCTTCAGTTCTTGAAAGATGAAAGATTATCATTGTTCTAGTTATGCAAGTATTTGGGGAATGCCAATTGTTCTAGAAAGTATGTTTAACTGATCCTGGACCAGATCTGGGTGACACTATCATTCTTTGAAGATCTGGACATTTGGCTTCCCACGGAGTATCCAGCTAAACTGTCAGTCCTCTTTGATGGGATAAAACGGATAAAACTCCCATGCTGATAAAACATTTGGAGTTGTTCCTGTCGTAAAATCATTTAAATATTTGTTCTTCACTTTGTCAAAGGTCTGGGTTCATTGAGCATTTGCATATGTTAATTGTGTTCTGGTAACAGAGAGTCCCGTAACAATTTGACACTTCCGCAACTGTTTCCTTGATTGTTCGTTGCCTTTAACATTCATGGTTTGTGGCTTAAATTATTAACAATTTGTAAAAAGACTCCACTTCAATCCTGTTCATGTTAAAGGATGTAAAAGTACTTTTTAACCCTTTTTTAATGTTGCAAGTGTATGTAGCAACAGCAGTTATGATCAGATTGCATAAAAACCTGTGCCATTGAAAATGTATTTAATTTATAAATAAATGTTTCAATCAATACCTGTAAACTGTAATTTAGAATGAAGCATTAATGTTGGGTTGCAATTTTAGTATTCTCTTGTGTAGTTTTACAAGAACCACCAAATAGTAATTTTGTCTGTCTTGAAATATAACTTGTCAATATTACCAATTGAGCGAATATACAAATTTGTTGTAAACAGTGACTCGTTGCAATGTTAACTCAAAATGTTTTTAATTACAGCTGTACTGATAGTTAAACATATTCTGTGTGAGATCAACATCAAGCATAGGGCAGGACCACCACACCATAATGTCCTGGGTCTCTGGGTCCAATATCTTAGAGCTCTATGATAAGTAGAGTGGGGAGAAATTAACTCACTGCACCACGCACTTACCAACTTTTATGTCATCAAGACAACATCACTTCTTGCACATATGATTGTGAGGCAGTAGGAATGAATGTCAGCAATGCCAATCTGATGACCAATAATGTTGTTATAATTATAATCTTACAGTAGTTGGCCACTACCAAGATGTGTTGCTTAAGACAAGTTTTGCTTAAGTTAATAACGACAAAGGCTTTTTATTTTATTGAAGTTTTAACCCAGTTTTGCTGCACGTTTGTTTCATTCTGAAGATTTATTTCAAGGTTTTTGCATTCAGCACTACTAGAAAGCATTCATGAATTGCTTTTTCCTCTGTCTCAAGAATTCCCACATTCTACTTTTTTAATATGTAACTAGTGCATTGTAAATTAGTCCATAGAAGAATGGTATTTAAAACCATTGTAATTCTATTCCATTCTTTTGTGGTTCCAGACAGTAATATCCTCAGAAAGGGGAAAAAACATGTAATTAGTCAACTACTAGGGATGAGGCATTTTGAATTATGGAAATCAATTTGAGAAGATAGAATTTTTTCACTAGATCTAAGGAGGTTAAGGGGTGATTTGATGAAGGGCTTCAAGATTATCAAAATTTATGATAAATAATGTGTTATTTCCTCTTGTAGCAAAGTCAGTAATGTGAATGACTGCACATAATTATAAGGGGAGCGAAGAAAAAATTAAAGAGTGTGGTTGGAATGTGGAATTCTTAATCACAAAGAAGAGTCCATACATTTTTAGGAGATTTAGGTAGATGGTTGAATATGAGTAATATTATAGGGTATGGAGAGCGAGTAAAGAGAGTAGGATTAGGCTAGGTGTATCATGTGGAGAAAAATGCCAGTGTATACTTAATGGACAAGACTGTCTGTTTCTATACTACAACATTTTTAGCATTCCATGTTATTTGGGCCATCATGTCCTGCTCATGCCAATCGAAAATGCTGCTAGCAGGCAACAAGTATGCAGGGATGGGATTTGCATTTTCTTGATTCAAGAGCCTTTCAAGTGGAGGTGGGGGGGGGCAGTGTAACGTATTTCTGTCCGCTCAAACTGGTCTGAAAAAACAAAATGCTCTCTGAACCAACGTGCCTAAAATGTATAAGAAACTGTCTTCTTTGCTTTATTTCTTACCACATGATAAAACCTAGAAACTGGTCCAAAAATGTAAACGATTGAAGTTCAAAACTAATGCATTAACAATTGCTATGTCATTCTTGCACTGAATTTGCTGCTTTTGTTTTAAAGAGCATGAATGTACTTCATTGTGTTGTGTAAATAGCTTTTCCCCTTTCAGTGAGATATTCTGAAACAGATGATGGAAAGGTTCCAGCCGAGGTTCTCTGATCACATCCGAGACCCTCCCCAGATAACCAATCTATTTGTAAGCCTGTGTAGAAGGCACTAAATTGAGGTCGCTGCTGCTCACTGATTTACGTTACTTGAAAAGACAGTTGCTGTTAATTTCTGTTTTCCCATGAAAGCACGAACCTTCAGGGAAGATAATGCCCATATGGCCATGATGAAAGGAAATGGGGCTTTGTTTTTGCATGTCTTTCGGCAACTGGACAGTTATGTGCAAAAGTTGTTGACCTTTATTTTGTGATTAACGAGCCATATTTAGAGACCTGCATTTTAAAAGCGTATACAAGATTCAATTGTTGATCAAACCTAATGCTTCTGGTAGATCGTAAAGATTCATGTACGATAGTCGCCTATTCGTAAATGTTTGAGTGCTCATCAAGGACAAGAGCTTTTTGACTCAGTTCAGTATTTCAAATACTATACAGTAGCTCAGCTAATAACATTTGGCATGTGTCTGACAATAACTGTGAGCAAATGTTTGCTCTCACAGCCTCACATACACGTGTACATACATACAAGGCAGACACATACTATCTTGATGACCTTAACCAATAACATTTTGTGGAAAGCAATCTGATGTTTTAGATTATAATGAATGCATTTAATAGAGAGTCTATAATGTGAAAAAGCACTGGACAGGGAATTGTTGCAAGGTGCACTGACTATTTGTAGGCAAACACATCGACTTTATTTCACACTTTCCTGATGGGGTTTATTTGTTTGCTCTTAACTCAAATTAAATTAAACTCATTTTTTTTAATTGGGAGGATGAGAGTCCTGTACACCTGACTTCCGATGCTGACTCATCAGCTGAAAAATGGCTGACTTCCATGTCATCAGGTTGTTGCTATGGTCACTTCAAGTGCGTTGTGCACACATGAGCTATACACAGGAATTGTTATAGATATTACTTCCTGTATGCTGTGTGCAGTTCAATGGTTATTTTTCTGGACCCATTTATAACATGGCTACAGAGATCTTGGGCCCAGTTGATCTCATTATATCAGGATTTTCCTGTATATTCCTGCAGTAAGTGGGTGGTATGTGAGTTAATTTGTTACCTTTTACCTGTGAGACTGGTTTAAATTCAGGCTTGACTAATGAGATACAAAAGTCTTCTATCTGGTGAATTTGATCTTGTTTTTCCATTGGATCAATCCATTCCAACATGAAGCTATTACTGAACTGACTGAAGTCTTGTCCTTAACCTTTCTTCCTATAAACTCTTTCTACTTGCTGTATACCTTCTTCATAAAGAGCTACCTTTTGATGTTTGGACTGAAAATTGCACTTTTTCAACCTTGAATGTGCCTCTGCCTTGGTATTTCTGAAATTATTATTCTATTTTATCTCAGTTAGAATTTATATCCTGTCCTGTTGAAATGTCTTTTTTGAAAGTCAATACCAAGTCATTCCTTATCTCTCAACACTAGAAATGAGCTTTATCGCTCTCCTCTGCACTGTGGTTAGAGGCTGGATGTGGTGAGAACTACAACCAGTACTGCAGGCATGGCCTGATTCGTTTAATCTGACTTCTGGGATTTGAACTCCATTAACTCAGCAATGTAGCTCAGTGTCCTACCCATTTTGTTTTGTTACTATGTTGCACTATTTGAACAAAGTGAGAAAGAGTCAAGACATCAAGGTCTCTTTCGGCTTAGCAAGTTAGTAGCTTTTTTGGAAGTTTATATATCATACAATATATTATATGACTTCCCAACTTGATTAGACCTGTAATGGTCAATTCAACAACAACACAACAAGATTCCATTTATAGAGCGCCTTTCACGTCGGGAGGACGTCCCAAGGCGCTGTACAGTTGGGTCAGGACCCGAGCAGGGGGGAAATGGTCAGGGTGAGGGGAGGGAAGGGAGGGAGCGAGGAGGGGGTAGAGAGTCGAGAGGGGAGCTGAAGGCACGGTCAAAGAGAAAGGTCTTGAGACCGGCCTTGAAGGAGGAAAGGGAGGAGGCGCGAAGGCACTGGGGGATAGAGTTCCAGAGCTGAGAGGCTGAAGGCCCGGCCACCGATGGTAGCTGGGGAAACACTTGCTCATTTTCAATCTATTGGAGCTTCCCCAGGGGTGACTGACACCTTCTTAAATTTACCAAAAGAGCTTCACAAATTGTCCTCATCACAATTCAGATGAAAACCTCCCTTGGCCCATTCCATCGCATTCTTGGAGAAAACCAACAACAACAATTTGCACTTCTCTACCACCTTTTACATAGGAAGAACATCTCAAAGTGGTTTACAAAGAGTGAGGGGAACCTGAGCTGGGAGGGAAGTGGCCTAAAGTGGAATCAAACAGACAGGTTGTTAAGGTTTTAAAAGCAGAGTGGCAAGGTAGTAGATTTCAAAGAGCGCCAGGAAGGTGGGGGAAAGTGGCTGAAAGCTCGTCTGCCTCAATATTTGTTTTTGGAGGGGTGGGATGGAATTCGGCCAGAATTTGCAAAGCAGACGGAACGGCTGGTGAAGTGATCAGAGATCAGAAGGCGGGTGATTGGAGTTTCTTAAATTAATCCAGTATCATGGACTCCACTACCCTATGATGGAGGCAATGTTGAGAAAGTTTCACTGTGCATCATGCCTCAGAGTACCCAAATGTGATGGTGTTTAACACTAAAGTAGAAAAGTGACTATTCTGCAGCATTAATACTTTTTAAAAAAGAATGTATTTGTGCATGATGGTCAAATCACTGCTTAAGAAAAATGTTCTTATTTATATAAATAAAATTATATCCATTTGTCTCACATAATGTGTATAAAATTGATTATACATTTGTGTTTCTTTTGATTGATTATTTGCAGTTTTGTATCATTGATACTTTTTGCTCTTCATCTTTGTTTGCCTCTTGTTACGATTTAGTTATGCTGCCCATATATTGTATGACAGATTTGTTTTATATTTGCAAGCTCCATCTGTTATGATTTCGAAGAATTGTGCAACTGGTTAATTGTTCCTTGTAAAAGTGTAAATAAAGTTGTTTTTAAAGTGAGAAAATAAGACACCTTATTGCCCTTTTCTTATTATTCAACAGGTTCGAGAAGCCCGTTATCTTATTTTCCCGCTCAAACAGAATTTATGCTGTACTTTAAGCATTGATTTGTCATGAAAATGGCATCAAATCGATACTAAAATAATGTGCAAATCTTTTTGGACATAAAATCTTGGTGGTTCACATTTTGGAGAGGCTTTAAAAGGCAGTGTTGGAAAGATTGATTTGCATCGCCACAGCATAAATGCAATCGGTACACATCAATTCCAGAGCTCTGCTTTCCCCAGCACTGTATTTTGCAGATCACAATGCTGACCTGTTATGTCGATATGCAAAAAACCCAGAACTGTGTGAATGTGAGATCCAGTGAGTTGATTCCAATTTATTTGGTCCAGGAGAATGGTTTCAGTGTGGTCTTTTTGCTTTTATTGCTTTTAGCATTAAGGCATATTTTATACATCTAGTACTGTCAGCTGAGTTACAAACAACGATACTCACATTTGTGTGTTTCCTTTGAAATTAGTAGCTTGCCTTCCAATGCAGTGGAATTTAGAATCTTGCAAATTAATTGTGCATTTTAGAAGGAGAAGGATTATGGCTGTATTTAAACCTTAAGCTTTGTGATTCAAGAGTGGTACCGATTGCCTTTGCATTAGTTTAAGAAATAGTTTATATTTATCTTTAATAATTGCAATTCCCCAGCTTACAAAAGAAACCAAGGCTGCTCAGGAGAGGAAGAAAATTGGTGAGGGAAAAATTTAATGTTGTAGATGGGCTAATGTTTTTATATGGGATTCTTGACCAATCTATTTCAAAATATTTTAGGAAGCATCCTTGAACTTTTATTGAATTTTTTTTGCCCATTTTCTTTCTCGCCTTTTCATTTATTTTGAGGGAAGGTTTCCTCTATTTTGGTTATTCTACGTCTTTTGTTTTCTATCATTTCCGCCCCCGGGTGTGAACTATTCTTCGTCAGGAGGATAGCAATGACCTGCTTCCAAGCCTTCACCATTGGTGACACTCTGAAACCAGAAGATGAAGAAGGATCAAGCAGGTTATCCTGTCCCCTGCTCACTATCTGGCCACAATAGCCAGGGTAATTTTGGGTGTTGTATTTATTGCGGGAAGGTTATGACGAAAGCAAATGAAACACGGATTTCAGCTACATAGTTGGACAAATAGGAAAAAACTTTATCCAGACATTTCACAGTCTGTGGTGTGTGCTTCCAAGTACTAAACCACAGGGCAAAGTTTGAGATCCTCTTTCAAGTCCATTGGTGACAAAATGTCTGTCTGATGCCATTACTGCATAGATTGGTGTGAGAAAAGCTTTTCACTCTATCTGTGGTTCTAGTAATGTGAAACTGTGGAAATGCATCTGATTCTGCAAGCAATAAAACTGACTTCAGGACTACATTATAAGAAAGGGGGTTAAAATCAGCCAATTGTAAAATGGTCCAAATTATTAGCTTTGTTTTTTTAAAGCTTTACACCTTTTTTACTTAGAATTTAAAACTCCAGGAGAGTGACTTTGGCTTAACTGGTATTCTTTTGCAAAATATTACTTAATTGAATTGAAGTCTTTCTTCCTTTTGGATGGTGCATAAGAAGAATGCAGATTGTTAGCTCCAATAATTGCTTTGTTTATTTACCTAAGGAACAAGCTCAAGAATAAGGTAGGAACGCCTGTTGGTTCTGGTTTTTACTTGCCTCCTTAATAGTTTCCTTTTCCCTCCTCTATTCAAGGAATTCTGAATGAAGAAGCATTTTGCACCCTCTGGCTCAGGTTGCAACCCCTCTTGATCAAACCAGGGATGGCCTGGAGGCCAAGGCACTTCATTGCCTACCACTAGGACCATTAATGGTCTGTTTTCTTCATTTGCCAATTATAGTCTGTATCAAATAGAACACTGCTGGAAATTTAATACAAAATTGCCACTTAACCCTTGCTAATTACCCCTCCTCCCCATATGAAAGACTGAGTAGTACCCTACTTTTCAAGGAATGGATTGAGAATTCCTTTTAACTGCAGGCTAGATCAGGAAAATCAGGTACTTGTAGTTGTGGATGAAGCCTCAACATGTGTTTTCTCTTTCCCTTTGTTGTATGTGGGGGGTTGGGGTGAAAGAGTTAAATTATTTCAGAAGCATTTCCAGCACTACAGCCTTGAGAAGCTTTGGATGAAATTTTGTGGTTAGATTCAATGTGGATATTTAACATTAACATTAAAAAAATCAAAAATATATCTTGATTGCCACTAGCCTGGTTCATCGCTGATCGCAAGCCACACACCAGCCAACATTTTGTTCTTATCTGCCTGGTCCAAACACAGTGGAGCCTTGGCTGGAGCCCTTAAGACCACCCATTGCCCTGGTCATTGGATACTCCTATTTATCAAGAAGCTAGCAGTAGAACATAGTTCGGGTGGGGGAAGGGTTGAATCTCTAAGCAGAGGTTACAGACAAGCGAGAGGTAACTTTTTTTTAAAAAAAGAGGAAAAAAAATAAAAGCCCCTTTCCTTTGCAAATGAACCATTGTTTTAAATTCTGCTAACAAACACACATATGATTGCAATGGTCTTGGGATAGATGCTGTTCTGGCCTTTTTTTTGATGTATTCAGAAGGTTAAACTGGGCCCCTATTAAGATTAACCTCAGCCTATTACAGTTTTTTTTATTTGGCATTCAGACCCCACCCTTGAATAGCCATGGACAGCTAATACCAGGCTTTTGTTTCTTCTGTAGAAAGGAGTTTTCTATATAAAGCCAAGAATCCCTGTTCAGTCTCATACACCACTCTGATCACATGACTTCCCCCCACGGTGAGTCATACATGGGTTGATGGTGAATCAGGGAGTGAATCACCATTCTGAAATTCCCTTCTGAATTTGTGTAAAGTGTTTAGTAAAGTGAGCAGAAACCAGCAGTTTCTAAGTATTGCATGTAAAATGTAAACTTGGGAAAACAGGAACTCATTGCGATTCCTCACCCTCCAAAAAACCATGAATGGTCGTCTGGATATGCTAAGATTTATAATAACTTAGGATAGTGGCACACACACACAAAGCACACGCTTGCTTCCGCATGCCACCTGCTATTTCATGAGGTTACAACATGTTACTAAATTATTTTGCCCAAAGAACCATCTGGTGTGGAGAAAAGGTAGGGGAGAGACCACACTTTCACGACTTAGCATGTGGGTGGAGGAGTGTGGAGAATGGTTGTCTTTCCCTCTTAAACGAAAGGTACCTTTAATATTACAAAAAGCTGTTTTTTTTTCAAATACTATCTTCCTTTACTGTGTAATTCTGAAATACCCAACTTTGGTTACCTGGAATATTCACACTTGTGATTGTACAACTCTTAAGAAGTGTTTATTTGAAAAAAAAAGGCTATGTATGACTCAATGGTGGTTGGTTACATGTTGACTTGGTTTATTATTTTGCAACTATTTACTGCCATATAAAGTGAGAACTGTGAATTGTTGCTACGGAAAAGAGGCTTCTAACATAACTGCTGAGCATCTCACAACCAAAACAATTAAAGGGGCCCAACATTCTTTTTGAAAAAGAAATGGGGAGCTTAGCTTCTTGTCAAACATTAATAATGACACATTAACAATGTTGCCTCACCTCCCAGCATTTCTGTTCTCAGATTACTTTTCTGAGAACAATGCTATTAAAATGAAGGAAAGTACCAGTCAATAATGACACACTTAATGACTCCTATTGGTAGGAGTCCAGTAGCGCAATGGTTAGTGTGCTCGCCTTGCAAGCAAGATGACCCAGATTTGATTCCCAGGCAGGGCAAAACCTTAGCCAAATATCCTTACTCCAAATGTCGCTGTTTAGCTAGCAGTAAGTAGGAACTCGGTTGTTTGCCAATTGGTGGATCACTTTCTGCAGGTAATGGTTTATGTGCTGAGCAGACAAATTTTAGCAATAATGTAGAAGTAGTGAAACATAAGTGTGAAAATAGCAGTGAATGAACGTGAAGATAACAGAATGAATGCAGTATACATTATCTTAGTCTCATGGCCAACACTCCCTACGTTGAGAGGCAAGATTAGCGCACAAGCAGTGTGGAACCAGCACAGCTCCAATAACTGAGGCACATGAGACCATAATGAACTTGTTCAGAAGGGCAACATTGGATGGAGAAGTAGAGAGAACAAATTAGTGGTAGGTATCGTGTGAATTGTGCTATGTAACTATATATCCATGCTTTGCATTGGCACATCATAGTACTGCTCAAGTAATGACAACAGCAATGTTTGGGCAAAGTTTTCAGTACTGAAATGGATGTGTGTACATTTCTATGGAGAACTCTCCTTGTAGGAGACTGCAGTGAAGTATCTGTCAAAGCAGAGAGGAAACTCACACTGCTAAAACATCTAAATAGAGTTCAAACGGTTCAGTAGTTAATTTCTTTCACAGCAAAGTAAAGGTTTATTTGATTTGTGTGACTTTCATTCCAATCTTGGTGGTGACTTTCAGTAAATGCCTGATAAATGATGCACCACTTAATTAAAGAAAACTTGTTTTGCATAAAGTTTTCACCAGAGTATTATTCTTCTGCAACTGATGCAGTAAATCTTAAATGATCTCCATGATGAAATATTAAGGTGGCGATTACTTCGAAAAAATAATGTGAAAGACACCTGACCTATTATTTGCCATGAATAACCACATGTGTACAATGGATAATACTGTTGCCCTTATGTAAATAACAACCAATGAAAAAGATTAGTTAAGTACCAAATTAATAAAGTCAGGCCTTTGCAGTTATACTGCCCAGATTCTGACAACTGGGTTGGTGATTTAAGACCCGCTTTGTTCCAAACATTTTTCCATTGGCGTCATCTGCTCATATTCATTCTGAGGCAGACTAATGGAAATGTATGGTCAGTGAAGGCTTTTCTTGTGGTTGTCTGTAATTTGTCTCCAAAAGTATGATTTTTGTGTCCGTTGTCTAGCCATCAGAAGACTGGTTGCACCATAGTCTAACTTGTATCCTCAAGCTTGCAAATCATAAACATCTGCAGGAAGTGGGACTTGCATTACCTTTTAGACTATTCTTATTTTCCATTTAGTTTTCTCCTCTTCCCCCTCCCCCAGTCTGAATGTTAGATTAAGGTTAGTTTACTGTTTGTCTACTGCCTTGGCCAAATGGAAATTCTTGGATTTGTAAATCTTAGCAGTGAGTGTTGGCAAGTATGGAGTTCAACCATGGAGGGTATCACACCCCTTCTTATTCCTGTCATACATAGGCATTTTTTTTTGTCTCCCCAATCTTGGACCACTGTAGAAACCACCAATTGCAGTGTTATACCTAGCTTAGGGATTCATCTCAGTTACACACTGAAAAGCAGTTTTACCAATGCAAGCTATTGGGGAGCTGGGTGAGAGTGAATGTTTATTAAAGTCTTAACATTTCCCTTTTTAGTTTTTTCTTGCCTAGATTACTACAATACACCCCAAGATGCCCAAAAATTAAATGAAAAGGGAATTTTAAAAATTAATATGATACAGGACTTTCTTCCACTAAACAAAACTGCAGCGTTTGTCAAATGGGGAAAACAAACCTGTACAACTATGAGATGTCTTGCATTTCAGGATATTTGATCTAATTTGCAAATAAGCAAAAAGTGGTACAACCACTTTTTGAACATTTCAGTGCACTCATATTAAGTGAATTCAATTTAGCTCCAAACTGCCACATAAGAGGAATTTCAGCCACAAAAAATTCCTTGAATCACCCAACCATACATTTTAATTATGAGATGCCAAAACCGTAACCAGAAAGATTAAGACATAGTTAAGAAACCCTCAAGCTGACAATATTATTGTTGTTTGTTGTAAAGATAGAGCCCTTAGGTGTCAACATGTAAAAGACAAATATGGGCATATAGGTTGCTGATCTGTAGCAAAAAAATCATTCTGCACAGATGATATAATGCTATACTCAACCTTCTGGTTTCCATTGAAAAGTCATGGCATGCATCAAGCCTATATTCTGCTCTCTCTTGGTGTAATTGATCTTACACCTAAGTGTAAAACTACAATTTGGCGTCTGCTGCCTCTTTTGTGAATTAATATTTTTCTGTTTTCAATCGGCTTTTAAATGTGTGGGGTGCAGACAAATCCTAATCTGCAGAATTTTGTGCAAAGATAACATTACTCTCCGGTTTCATGTTTCATTTGAGAGGATACATCAAAGAAATCTTGCTTAATATTGTTAAGGAGAAAGTGTGATCTAAATATGAACACTGTTCCTCATCTATACTTATTTTCAATGCTGTTGGTGCTCATCCTAAGACCTACCTTAATTTTTTTTACCAATAAACACCATATAATTTATGGAAAGGTAAATAACCCTGTATTATTTTAATACTTTTCTCCCATTGCACAGCAGCGTCACTCCACTTGGTTATCTTGTTCGTCTCCAGGTTAGGTTTATGTTAGACTGGGATCTGTATTACCTTATTTGTATTCTTGAAAATTGTTCATATTCAGTAAAAGGGTTACACTATCACTCCCAGTGTCCGAGCCAACAATCCTCCAGATAAAATTGGTCATTCACTTGATAGCCAGCCATAGTTCAAACTCTGAAGATTTTGTTCATTGTTTTTTAAAGAAAATGTGAAAGTTTGTTTCCATTGTTAGAAGAGGTGGTGATACAAAATATGGGAAGCATTTTGTGACGTTTCTATATCCTGCAGCCGTTATAACACTCATAATTTTATGCAATGCACTTCAGTAGTTTGATGTGATTCAAAAGCAAAATTATTACAAACTATTAATTTCTATTGCAAGTGACTCCTTCAGCAACAAAGCCAGATGAGCTGTACTTCTGTTTTTACAAGGATTTGAAATGCTGAAACCTAAAAATTCACCTTGATTTCTTTGATTCGTCAATCCTGTTAAAACTAACCAGACTTTCAGAACAATTTAAGGGATTGACTTAGCTGCCAAATGTTTGTTTTGTGACCAGAGAAAGGTGACCAGTATCACTTACCTCCAGAGTAGACGCAAGCCCTGCTGTACAAGTGGTGGATAAAGTTTTGAATTAAAGTATTGTACAAGCTAAAATGATTGATGCAGTATAAACGCAGTCGTGCAAATGATATTGGCTCTACTTCACTATGTTTCCTTTTTTGGGTAGTCCGATGTGTAACCCAGGAGATCAGAAATTAATTGCAACTTAAATTGGAATTTGGTAACTCAGCATTTGACCAGGGTTTGAACCCTAAATCCACCTAGGTTTGCATAGCTCGGTTTACATTAGGCACTGACTTTAGCAATTGTGCAGACTGGAACTTGCTTATAGATATCAAAATGTGAATCTTTGAATCTTTGAATCTTCTCAGACTATTACTTAAGTTCAGTATTAAATCGTGGAGTCCTGTAGCTCAGTGGTTAGAGCACTCGCTTTGCAAGCGAGAGACCCGAGTTCAATTCCAGGCAGGGCGAAACCTTGGGCAAGTTTCTTTACTCCACACACCTAATAATAATCCCTCCAAAACCAAAAACAATAATAAATTGGTCATTTTCAATCTACGACTGTTTGTGGGACATTGCTGTGCGCAATTGGCTGCCGCATTCGCCCACAAATACACAGTCAATTCACTTTACAGTGTGTTTCTGTGAAGCGCTTTGGGACGTCCTCCCGACGTGAAAAGCGCTATATCAAATGCAATGATTATTATTATTATTAAAACTTAAGACTTTTGTTATGGCCTCTTTGTTGAATTGATACATTAAAGATTTTCTCGATGGAGCGAGAATATCAGTTTTGTTGAGTCACGTCAACCCTTTGAGATCAAATTCTAGGTAAAAATAGAAGAAACCCTTACAGACATTGGAGTAGACAATAGTTCAACCTCTGGAGATTTTTTTCATAGTTTTTTAAAGAAAATGTGAAAGTTTGTTTCCATTGTTAGAAGAGGTGGTGGTACAAAGTATGGGAAGCATTTTGTGACTTTTCTATATCCTGCATATGGATCTTCTCCCAACAGTAAGCCTCTATTTTGTTGTGAAGGTGGTTCAAATTAATGAATCCTTAATTAGATTATAGTTACTTTATTATTCAAATCTAATTCTACTATTACAACAACAACAAGATTACATTTGTATAGCGCCTTTCATGTCGGGAGGACGTCCCAAGGCGCTGGACAATGTACAGCATTTGGACCCGAGCTGAGGTCGGGGGGAGGGGGAGGGAAAGGGGGGTGACCGATGGCATGGTCGAAGAGGAGGGTTTTGAGGCGGGACATGAAGGAGGCTAAGGAGGCGGCGAGGCGGAGTGATTGGGGGATACTACTATTGCTATTATTCAAATCTAATATAAATTTCAATTCTATTCTACGGTGAGCTTTATCTTTATATTCATAATGGTTTATAGTACTAATGAAAGATGAGTTATCCTTTTCCTTCCTTACTCTTAACAACTTGACTACAATTTGCTATTATAAATAGACCACTGGGGTTTAACATTGTATGATGTCACAGAATGAATGAGTGAATGCTGGGGGTAACTTGGAACATAACTATATCTACATCCGTCTTGCTCTATATCTGGAGCAAAAAAGGCTGTTCCCTCCACTCTCTACCATGTTGCCTAAATCCCCTAAATTTGAGGTGTGTGTACTCCTAAGCCCCGTTTCAAACGATCAGAGCTGTTAATTCACAAGATAAATTGCCACAGGAAGCTTTCAGACAAAGAGTTGTGCATGACATTTCAATCCTCCTCTGCATTTTTCAGTAAATGTTAATTCAAGTTACAGCCAGAACATTACAGTTTCACTCTAGTTGATTTGAGGAAGTTGATTCAATTAATTCAGAACTTGAGTTCAAGATGAGAATGTAAAAATGAATCTTTGACAATCGTAGAATGAATATACAAGTTTAATCCATTCTTGAAATGTAGAGTGAAGTACTGCAATTGGAAACATGTTTTCCAATCAGTAAAACATAGAGAAAGAAAATGTAAACTAATGGGAATTTGTTAATCACTGCTTATCTGCTTATCATCTTCTCAGTTAATTCCAATGAGCATTTGTAAATATACCACTGCTACAGAACATTTTCCCCATTGATCTTTGATAGTACCGTAAAACGAGCATAAATCTTATCTTTTTTAATTTGTATGATTGCCTAAGTCGTAGATGCATCCGAGTCCCATTCAGTTTCCTATCAAAACCACTTAGATTTCTTTGCACTATTCGTATTAATCATCTCCTCTAACTTGTAATGCCGCTTTCCTATCATCCATTACTTACGTCCTACCTTTCAACGCATGCATAGTTATCATCTGGCTGCATTGAATCGAGGGGAAACTAGTCTTGACTCGTTGCCGCATCTGCAGAAAAACTTCATTCCCCGCGATTCAATGCGATTCCAATACTTGTTGGTAAGCAGGCATATGGCAACGGGTCAAAACTACATTTACTGCAATTCAGTGCAGCCACATGTGCACTTCCAGACACATTGAATTACCATGTGAAGTGTAGCTTATTGATTAAATTGGATTTATATGATTTATACAAGTTTGCCCATAAATCATATTCAATGTTATGGTCCTGACCGATATGACTAAAGTGAGTTCTACTGTTCTTATAAGGGATGTTATTACAGCTGCATGGCTTTTCTTCTGATTACATCCATGGAATCAGGTACCATTCAACGTGTGTTCAAGTTGGTTTTCATTTTAAAGTTATTAGCTACACCAGCTTTGCTATTTTTGCTTAATTAAAAAAAACTCACTTGAGCTTGAAATGTGTGCATCATGACTTAAAGTTGTGTTTTTAGGTGTTAATAGTAATAATAATATTGATGATAATAATCCTTACATTTGATATAGCGCCTTGTCACGTCTTTGAGATGTCTCAAAGCGCTTCACAGGATATACTGTAAAGTTAGTTGACTGTATATTTTGTGGGTGTTAACTATCAATTTAACTATTTTTATTCATGTAACTGAATGCAAACCTCTGACTTCTACATTTAGTGACATACAGTAGCATTGTTCCTTCCCTGTCTATGCTCTGTTTTAAATAATTAAGTTTTTTCCAATAACTACACTGAAAAAGCCCTCATACTGTGTCATTAGCTATGGTATTTTTTAATACCAACCCTGTGTACTGAAGCCACACTATAGTATCGCTTCACTTTTAATATGATTTAGATGCTGAACCTGGCATGTCTTAGCTAAAAATTCAAATGAAGCTATCCAAATCCAGTCATTGTGAAAAATGGCCAATTTCCAGGTTGTCTGATCACCACTAATGTCGTTCACTGTGAATCAGAGCTTGTGTGTACTGTGTTCAGGGAGTGTCACTAATGTTACTTCCTGCGCTCTGCACATGCATGAAATGCCAGGAAGCACTGTTTGTGCTATGTGCAGGAAGCCCAACTAGTAATGAACATTTCTTTGCGATAATGTGCAATGCGCAGGAGCTAAAATTAGTGATGACTTGAGAACTCTGAAGTCAACCATTTTATTATGCCTCTTTATAATGTGGGACATTGGATCTAGGTGATTGTGTTGTAAAGGGATTGCCCTGTATATTTTTGTAAATGCTTGGTGATATCTCAGGAACAAAATGTATGTTGTATAAGTAGAATCTCAGGCTTAGTGTTGCTTCCAAGTACAACAATTCTTCCAAGTACAAGAAGCACTGTAGCACCAATTCCAGTCCCCAGCAATCTTCTGCACCCTCTGCTCTTTGACAGTTGTATTTTGACATTGGTTCTAGTTTTTGTTGAGTCAATCTTTTATTAAAAAAAGTATTTTGTTTTGCAAAACTTTGCTCCCTAATTGCCTAGTTGTCGATCAATTTACAAAGAGATTGGCAAATATATGATATATCAATTACATAATCAGTTGTCCTATCAGTATTCAGTTTATTGGATGAGGGTGCCTTCCAGTTCCAAGTTGAGTATCAAACAACTATTTAACAATGAAAGTATCCTATTCTCACCTTTTTTTTCCCATGTGTGCATTTTCCAACACAGAACTTGGGATAGTGAACAGCAGCAGAAGCCCTGTCTCATCCCCTTCCCCCCCCTCCATGATCCAGGGGCATCAAGTCAATTTAGTGTATCAATTGATTGGCTAATTCAGCATAGACCAGGTTCAACCTTTCGTGTGTGGATTAATGCTGAACTACCTGGCAGTGCCTATACCTACCAGGCCACGTGAGGAGCTAAGCAGCAGTTTTAAAGGGATTTGTTATTAAGAACTGTGGAAAACCAGTTTCCAAATTAAGCAGAAGCAATTTTGGAGTTTTCTGAAAATCCTTGCTACCTTAGATTTTTGGATAAAATGGGCCTTCAAGCAAAGACTTGGAGGAATTTTAGGCTTTCTGTATGTATAAGTCGAATCTTTTAGCATCTGCACCCCAACTGTTCACTCTCCTGATATTCACCAAAAAATATGTTTTGTCTTGTAAACTATCTGTACCGATGATTAGCGTGTGTGTGGAAATACAAAGTAACTATTAGCAATAGCAAAAATGGCCCCTCTCAAGAAACTGTCAGTAGTGGTAATAATGAACACATCCTGATCTTACTGAACCAGGACCTGAGAATGATTAAACTGCTGACCTCAGCATCTCCTGCCACACAAGCCACACACAACCTATTCCAAGCAAAGGAAGCTTCCATTATCTACACCATGCAGAAGCAAAATTCTGTTTGAAGTTTGTGTTAATTGATTTGGGGGGAACTCTCAATTTATCCACCAGAGGGGTTCCCTTCAATCCCCTCTGGATAATCGCTATTCCGACTCTTACTGCATGAAGTATTTGGAGAGATTTGAAAAATCAAACTCACAGCAACCGTGGAATCGGACATGGGTCAGATCAGTGTACCAGTACTTTGCTCAGAATATTTATTTAGTTCGAAATAAATGGAAGTGTTTATTGAGCACAATATCTGTCGTTTCTGTAGATGCCGAATAGAGAAAATTATTAATATAAATATACCATGTACTATAGAAAACGGAAGGTATTTAGGACCTGGAATGTTCTGTACCAAACACTGAAACAGAATCCTTTTAAAAGCACAATAGCTTTTAAAAGGGTATTAAACAGATATCTGAAGAGGAAAAATAAAAGGGTATAGGGAAAAGATAGAGGAGTGCAATTAACAGATGTGTTATTATAGAAGGGCATAGCAATAAATTGCATTTGTAATTTGTTGTTGTTATTTGTATAGCACCTTTAAGTCAGGAGGACATCCTAAAGACGCTGGACAGTCAGTGATTTGGACCCAAACAGAGGGTTGGGATCAGGGGGAGTGGAAGGCATAGAGAGAAGGGATAGGAGGGTGCGGTCAAAGAGGAGACATGCCTTGAAAAAGCCAAGGGAGGGAGTGAGGTGAATGAACTGTGTGATGGAGTTCCACAGGGTGGGGGGAGAGAGCCTGAAACCCCAACTATTGATGGTGGGGAAGGCCAGGCGGGGGATGTGGGGCAGGTTGATATGGGGTTAGCAGATCACACAGGTAAGAAGAGCAAGGCAGCAGAGGCCTTGACGAGGATTTTGAACTCTATCCTCTGGGGGATGGAGAGCCAGTGAAGCCGGGCGAGGGTGGGGGTGATCGGGTCATGGTGCCTGGTGCGGGAGAGATATGAGCTGCAGAGTTCTGGATGATCTGCAGCTTGTGGAGGGAAGAATTGGGAAGGTTGACAAGCAGGGAGTTGGCGTAGTCAAGCCTAGATGTGAAGAATGCGTGAATGAAGGTTTCGGCAGCCTGAGGGTGAGACAGCGGTGGAGCTGGGCGATGTTGCGGAGGTGGGGGAAGGCAGAGTGGGCATGGCACGGATGTGGGCTAGAAAGGATAGTTTAGGGTCAAACAAGACACCAAGGTTCTGGACTGGCTTAGTGAGGTGGAGTGGGCATCCTTCGATGGTGATGCTGCCAATGTCTGAGTTGTGGAGGCATTAATGAGAGCCAATCAAGAGAGTCTTGGACTCATTGAAGTTCAACTGGAGGAAGTTAGCTCTCATCCAGGATTTGATGTCTGACAGATATTCTGTCAGGACAGCAGTGGGTCTGGAGTCGAGGATGGAGGCAGAGAGGTACAGTTGGGTGTCATCTGCATACATGTGGAAGTTGACCCCATGTCTGTGGATGATGTCACCAAGAGAGAGCGTATAGATATCGAAGAGGAGGGGACCCAAGGACAGAGCCCTGAGGAATGCCGCATGAGACGATGCAGCAGCTAGAGAAGAGGCCCTTTGTGGAGACAAAATGGAGACGGTGTGAAAGGTAGGATCTGAACCAACCAAGGACAGAACCATGAAGGTTGAGTTGAGAAGATAGAATTGTCAACAGTGTTGAAGAAAGCAGAGAGGACAAGGAGATAGGGTGAGCCCTGGTCACAGATGGATACAACGTCATTTGTCACATTGACCAAGGCTGTTTCTGTGCTGTGCTGCACGGAAACAACAACAAGATTGCATTTGTATAGCCAATCAGGAGGGCCTCAGTCTTGTTCACATTCAACTGTAGGAAATTTGCCCTCATCCAAGACTTGATGTCCGACAGACAGTCTGTCAGGACAGCAGTGGTCCTGGAGTTGAGGGTGGAGGCAGAAAGATAGAGTTGGGTGTCATCCGCATACATGTGGAAGTTGACCCCATGTCTGTGGATAATGTCACCAAGGGGGAACATGTAGATATTAAAGAGGAGAGGGCCAAGGACAGAGCCCTGGGGGACACCAGACGTGACAGTGTGGGGGCTGGAGGAGAAACCGTTAGAGACAACGAAGTGGAGACGGTGAGAGAAATAGGAATCGAACCAGGCAAGGGCAGGTCCGCGAAGATTAAGTAAAGCGGAGAGGCGGTGTATGAGGATGGAATGGTCGACAGTGTCGAAGGCAGCAGAGAGGTCGAGGAGGATAAGGAGGTAGAGGGAGCCCTGATCACAATTGGAAACCTAATTGGAGCGGTTTGTAGAGAGTGTGGCAGGAAAGGAAGGAGCGAAGCTGGGATGTGAGCTGCAGAGATAGTGGATCTGGGAGAACAAAAAGCAGGGAATTGGAGAAATCATGCATGAAAGGTGACAGTTGATGTAGAACAGGGCTTCGGCTGTATTGGGATGACAATAGTGGTGAAGGTGGATGACGTTGTAGAGATGGAGGTAAGTAGACTTAGTCAAGAGTCCAGATTAAAGGTTTATAGGAGAGTTGAGGGTAGTAAACCAACAAGTTTCTGCCCAGGCTTCATAAATTCATCGTGAGCAACTGAGGAGAACAATGCAAGCAGTCCCTGGGATGAAGAGGATGACATGAGTTTTTTTAATGTTGCATTGGAGAATGTTAAGGCTCATCGTGGACTTGACATCTCTCAGAACACCAATATGGATACGTAGAGAAAGAATAGGGTGTCCTCTGTGTACATATGAAAGTGGACCCTATGCCTGTGGATGATGAGCCTGTAGATGAGTTAAAGGAGAGGACTGAGCAAAGGTCTCTATGAGGAATGCTACACACGAGGAAGGAGGAAGTGGGCTCAGGAGGAGAAGTCATTAGATGCTGAGATGCTGGGACAGATGGAAATAAAACCAGTCAAGTACAGAAACTTGGGAGGTGGATCAGGGAGGAGAGATGAAAAGAAGCACAGAATGGTAAACTGCATCAAAGGCAGCAGTGAAATGGAGAAGGACGAGGAGACACAAGGATCCCCGATTGCAGATGGAGAAGATGTCATTTGTGACTTTCGCCTGGGTGTCTCAGTGCTGTGAACTAGTTGGAGTCCTGATTGGAAGGGCTTATATGGGACTGGTTGGTGAAAGAGTAAAACTTGGAGGAAAGGCAGGTAAGATGATGACTTGTGAGTTGGGAGGGATCCAGTGTAGGTCTTTTGAGAAGAGACCTCTATGCGCTGACCAATTTTATATTTATTTAAACACTGAAATAAAAATATCAACAATGCATTCCTCCTCCTCCCCCCACACCCCTCATATTCCCCAGGCAATGTTGGAATTGAAGAGATATTACTATTCTATATTTGTGGGCAAATAGTATAGTATTATGCACATTAACTGCTCTCTAAATGAAGGCTAACTGCTTGCGAGTGGCTCATTTGTCAATTGACCAGTCACTGACTGATATCCTCCATTATCTATAATATTCATATAATAGCAGTATGGAGCTTCACCATCTGTCACATTATAAAATAATTCTTCACTACGACTACGAAAAGATGAGCAAATGTTGTCAGTATAATACTTTTAACTCATTTTCATTCTACCTATATGAGCAAAAACTGTAGAATCAATGGGCAGTTTCTGTATCTTGTATCTATTGGGAGAGTTGACTAACCTCCTCCAAACTACTTTAAATTTGGAACGAACAGTTATTGTGAAGTACAATTTAGCTCAATCTATCTGTTGGCCATTTGATTTTGAACCTAGGTGTCACCAAAGATTTAAATTATTTTTTTCCCCTTTCTTAAACATCTGGATTCCGTTGATGCTGATGGTACAAGAAGCCTGTTGTGCCTCTGTATTGAGATCTATTAGCACTAGTTGCCTCTGCTACCCTTAAATGATGAATTATCTTGTATCAACCGGGGCAACTGTTGTGGTGCCACAACTGGTTCAGCACCTTTGGGCTAAACAACATAAATAATTTGGGATTTCGGCTCCTGACTACTAACCAGAGATTTCTGGAAGAACGTTTGTGCTTTGCTGTTGGGTGAGGAAAGAAAAAGTGGTGATGACCCTGAGGTTGTCAGCATGAATAATTACCAATTGGGTGAAGTTCTGGAGGGAAGACTCACTTTGGTGGAAACTTAACAATTTGCATTCATTCACGTGGGAAGCATCTTGGAGTGCTTAACAGCAGCATGGCTTGACACCAAGCTGGAAAGTGGGGGGAGGTGACTGATGGTACTGTCAAAGAAGAAAGTCTTCAGGTATGACTTAAAGATGGGCAAAGCGAGTGCAAGATGGAGGGATTGAGGCAAGAAGTTCCAGAGATTCAGGACACTGCCACCAATTGTGGAGTGGAAGGGGCGAGGGATGTGCATTAGATCCATGTCAGCTGAGCGAAGGCAGTGGTTAAGAGTGTGGTCTGAGGAAACATATCCTAGTAAAAGGAAAAAAGGATTTGTACCTCCAGGAAGGGTGGAGAAAATTGATGGAAACAACATCTGGAACAACAGAAGTGATTAAAGTTTATAAAGTGAGTTTGATAGAAGTGATTTTTTTAAAAATCTTCAGCCAAGTGTGAGTTAATAGTTGTTAAAGACCAATTTGAAGACTGCCAACAATAGGAGTGTTACTTTAGGATTTGAAGGAAGTTCATAAATCTTGTGCCAGATAGTAACTTTACAGTATTTGTTGCATTGATTTATGATAGCAGAGATTATGATTTGGGACCAATACTAATCTTTACATAAGATGATCCATGAACTCTCTTAAAAAATATATAAATTATGTTCAGTTTAGATTGGGGAACATAGTACAACTGTCATTCAATGCATTTAATTCCCAAAACAGCAAATGATAGACAAGCTTTCAGAAATGTAACAAATCTTAGAAATCAAGCCAGAGACTGAATTAGAGTGAAGATTCATCAGCAAGTAAGTCAAAGCTATGGCTAGTACAATACAATGTGGCTAAAATCCCAGTTACTTCCTGTATAAAGTTAGTATTCTCAAAATCTGATAAGCTCCTTTTTACAAAATAATTAAAGATGCACCATCAAAGTTTAGTGACTTTTGGCAATTAATTTCAAACAACTCTGTGTCAAGGCAGAGATCTGGATTTGGTAAAGACTTCTACCCTGCCATTTGGTTTCAACACTTCCTAATTGTGTTCATTCGTAACCAATGCATCTCTGGAAACTTTCTTGTCCTAACTTTTCATTGTTTCAATGTAAAATTACACCGGTTATTGACTGAACAGGAAATATTTATTTAATGTAAAAAGATAATCAACAAGTGGATGGATGCTTCAGAACACGTTTAAAAATATAGCTTGATGCTGTCATCTGAAGAAGATAAGTGTGTAATTCTGGAAGAATGAGATAAAAAGGATCTTCTTCATCTGAACTTCTCTTGATCTCTGGTGAGGGTCTGAAGGCTGCAGGTATTGAGGGGCACTTGCTCTGGGTGATTTCAGCTCCACACCAAGTCAATGACTGCAATGTGCCAACTGATTTGCAATGATTTTAGTGTGGTCGTCAATGACTCCTAATTGTCTTGTTTTTAACTGAAAGTGACTGCAACAATAATCGTCTACTGTGGAATGGTTCTGAACATTGGGGATTTTTTTCGGGGGCTGGAGGAAATCTTTTTTAAAAGATCATAAAATAAACTCGGCCATTTCAAACTTAAGGGTATAAATAACTCGTACTACAAAGAGTCACTGACTGCTGTAGCTTAATGGTTAGAGCACTCGTCTCTCAAGCAAAAGGACTGGGTTCGATTACCGGGCAGGGTGAAATGTTAGGCAAGTTTCCTTATTCCACATGCCTTTGTTTACCGAGCAGTAAGCAGGAACCTAGTTGTTAGTCAGTTGGTGGATTGCTTTTCTGGGGTAATAATTCCTTTTTTTTAAAAAAATATATAATTTGGTCACTGAATCCACAACGTTTTGTGGGACACTGCTGTGTGTAATTGGTTGCCATGATTCGCCCACAAAATATACAATCAATTCACTTTACAGTATATTCAGTGAAGCGCTTTGAGACAGCTCAAAGATGTAACAAGGCGCTATATCAAATGCAACGATTATTATTAAATGTTTATGGAATACCAACCTTCTTGAATCACTTTTGTTAATGAGAGGCTTTGATTGCACAGGTTCACATTTGGTCAGATAACAAATTTTAAATGCTTCATAACCAGATTAGAGGCTTATTTTCTCCCAACTCATTAGGTTCTTGGCCACCCTTTGTGCCATTTTGCAAACCCCTGTCACTGCGTAAATCAGCCTCCAGGAAATGCTTTCCTGCACTCGACTCCCTTTCCAATTTACCTTCCCTCCCGTCAGCATTCTATCTTCCCGACACACAACCCCCCCCTGCCCCCACTTTGCTTTTCACTCCTTTTGAGTTTAGTCCTCCGCAAGGGAACAAGCTGGAGATATTGAGCTGTGCACAGAGCAATGCATGTACTGCCATTAACCAACTGTGGGCATTAACAGCTGCAAGGCAGAGTTACTATTTTTTTGAAATCTTTACCAAACCTACACACTTTCATGTAAGCATTAATTATGCTGTGATTACTGTTGAATCTTAGGATTGTTCAATTGGCAAATAAAAACAGCAAAAACGGTGTTTAAACATTATTAACTTGTGTTCAACTTGAAAGTTTGTTTGTGGTATACAATTGTAGTGTTTGTAACGGCTATTGTCACTCTGCCTGTGCAACCCTTGCGAATGGGTGTCCATCTGGTAACATGAGCCGAATTTCCACTTAGTATTTCCTGTGTTTGCAACAATTTCTCCTATTGACCTGCCACATGGACTTTGAACAGATGACCATTATAGAACTCTGCTTCTGAACTTCAGTGGGCACTTCAAAAGAAAATTAAATTACTTGAGACATAGACAGCTATAAAACTGATTCAGGGTATGTGAACACCAAAAAAAAAGGCTCCCCTACATCTAACTGGCTTCACTTACAAGTATACTTTTTTATTAGGCAATGTAGCTAACTTTTTTTGAAACAATTACCAAAATCTACAAAACTATTGCCACTTACTTTGGGATGGGGCAAACAAAACCAGCTGGTTTTACTGTTAGAATTTGGTAATATGCCCATTCATTTTATCCCTCTTGTCTATCACTCTTACACTCTACACTGACTCTTGTCTTTCAACACAATTTTTTTTAACGTGGGTAAATTATTTTGAGAGTTATGTGACCACTTTATTGGAATGGTGATGAATGAACAAGGGCACTTGAATTTTAAATCTAAATAAATACCGAGTTCAGTTGAGATATTGTCTTAAAAATGGTTCGGGTTAGTGCTGTTTAAATTCACAGCTGATTTCCAATTCATTCCAGCCCCTCCCCCTTCAAAATAAAGAAGAGGTTTTCTATGCAGTTTTCTTTTCGGGCAGGTGGTTCTTTCAGACACCTTTTATATGGCTTTTTCTGATTTAAAAAACATTGTTCTTTATTTAACGAAAGAGCTCTTGCATTGACGACCCAAAAAGTGTTTATTTTGACCTCTTTCAAGAAATCTGTTTTGTTCTCCACAAGTGATAAGGAAATGCTACTTCACTGAAGCTGAACAAAATATGCTGTAGGCATTTCTGCTGCTTTCCCTTCATCTTCTCAGGGTGCCCCCCCCTCCCCCAGCCACCCCTCCTCCACGGCCCTCCTCCATTTTGTTTTCTTTTTCACAAGTCCTCTGGTTGTGCCCTCTCTTGACCTCAGTGTGTGAACCTAAACCATGCAGGACATCAACGGGGTCAAAGGATGCCAGGTCGAGATTAAAACTTCAGTTCAGAAGTCTGAAAAAGGAGTTTGAGGCCAGGGGGAGTGGTGGAATTAGGATCTAGGATGCTTTTATAAGAATAGTCTAGTGTTGGGTTAGTGCAGAGGACCTTTGCGTTGTATGTGTGCTTTTGTTTAAACAGTGTGATCCCGTTTGTTTCAAAATCAGTCAAGGTAGTACAATGAAATGAGATGAAGGGTTTGGCAGTCATAACACAGAGATGGCTTCATCTGGATCAAACTGAAATTTCACAATTCGTTTGACTGGTGTGGAAACAATATGAAGTTAAGCTCTGGTTTGGTTTTGGATGGTAAGGGCAAATAAAGAAAAATCCTTTTATTTTAACAAAAGGGTCTGGGTCCAATTTCCTTTCTTTAAAAATAGAATTAAATTTGAGCCCAGCACTCTGTTTGAAAATACTATTAATAATTACGAGCTTCATGTGCAACTCATTCATTGGTTCAGCTCTCCCTATTGTTTCTGTGCAGTTGTATTTTAGTTTTATCATAATTCATTAATAAATTCATGAACACTCAAGATCATATGTTTCACTCAAGTTAAAATGATTTTATAACATGGTTTTCTGTCGGTTCAATGATATCTATTTGTAGATGTGAACAGGGAATTAATAGAAATTAACAAGGGTTTAAAATTCATTTTGAAGAAAGAGACAAACAAAATTGATTGACTTTTATGAAACAAAAAAAGCCCAAAAACGCAAATCTGATTTCCTAGGTAACCTTTCTACTTTTGCTTTTTTTTTAAACCTAAAATGTCTTTTTGGATACAGGGAAGGGAAATTCTGTTTGAAGCAGGATAAAATTGGTGGTAAGTATTGTTTTGAATTGAAGTAAGCTTTGAATCGACTTTAATTTGTGTGTGCGCCTAAACATATGATCTATGATTACATTTTGATTAAATTCAATTTTTTTTACACTCTGGGGGGAATGGGGGTGACTAAGATCATAGTCTAGGCTAACACCTCACTGTAATGCTAGGGAATATAATAATCCTTGATTTTGATATAATCCTTTTCACATCAGGAAGATGCTTCAATGCGCTTCACAGGATTTTGTTATTTTATAGGGAAACACAGAAAATTCTTAGGTAATTTGAGATGTTTTTACATGAAAATATCCCTTGCATTAGGAATGCCACAAACATTATTTATTATACATTTTTTTCAAATCATAAATAAATACTTGCATTTGATATTTTGCTTTAAAACTTTTCTAAACTGTTTATTCACCAAATAGAAATTAAAACATTGAAATGCAACAGTTTAGTAAAAAAAACATGAATCCACTGAACATTGTAACATGTCAATCATTTTAATTATGTGGGAGAGCCTTGTTTCCTCTAAAGAAAGGTAACATTTTCCCTTTTTAGGGGGAAGTGACTCGCTAATTTTATAAATCTTGCCATCATGAAACTCCTTGTCAATTGATACCAGCAGCAAGGAATATCAATTGCGTTTACCATATTATCTTTTGTTAGTTTCTCTTGCAATCAGCCCGGCCCGCAGGAATGTGGTAGAAGATAACACAGAGGAACCAGGAGGTTTGGTAAGGATTAAAGTCCGTGAAGGAATACTATGGGATGGGAGATGGAAATAGTAAGCAGCAATTTAACGGGAAAAGACCGAAGCTGAAGTGAAGGGCTGAGTTGTCCTGCTTCCGTGCCTGTCCACATTGATCAGTCAGCTGACACTGTAACCTTTGGCCTCTGAACTTCATGACCTAGCAGTTTTAAGAGCTCACGGGAAATGGTTGGCTTGCTATGTTAGGAAATTCCTGTTAAATATTTTAATCAGGAAAAGTGAACTTTCTGTTGACTAGGTGGCACATCTGTAAAGAAATACACCCGAAGGTGACTTGGGTTCTTCTCCATTTGAATTGTACAAGTTAGAATGAAAGGGACAAGAGATGTGGTGGGCAGATCAATCCTATATATAATCTTCTTGGATTTTAATCTCGTTTGGGAATTAGATGTGACTCTGAAAACTTTTCCAGTTTAACTGATTCGCTGTTAAAGAGCAAGTCCAAAGCAAGCCATGTACCGTTTTAGAAAGTCGTTTTTGGTATCACAGCTATCGTGAGTGTTTTTTTTTCTGGGAATAAAAAATACAATTTTTTTAAAAAAAATCCAAGGAGTAATTATGTATGCGAAAAAAATCCATAAAAGATACTTTTTAATCCTGTTTCTTTTTGACTTGAAGCACATTCTGTATGATTTGTTTCAGTGCATAATTTTTAAATTAAGCAAAATATTTGGATAAAATTATCATTAGTAATGTGAATATTTTCCAAATTCTTGTGGGAAAATCAGCTGCATTTGACAAAAGTATCTGGTCTTAAAACGATATCAAATAACTTCTCAATTGGTGATGTGAAGGAATAGTAGAACTGACTTTGTGAGTGCAATGTAGCAGATGTAAGAATTACATAGTATGTATTTGTCGTCAAATACACAGTCACAAATACTTTGTCACTTTGAGACATTCTTGACATTATAGGTGCTATACATCAAATGTAAGGATGATTATATTACACACCAGTCAATTTTAAATTGTGGCCAAACTATTAAGTCAATCTAGTCACTTTAGACATTTATGGTAAATGCTTAACATTCCTTCTCATCTTTATTCTGAGGCATTATTCTGAGTAAATTCTTAAAGTTTAGATCATCATTTTTCTTTCCAGTACAATAATTATTCTTCGCCAAATGAGATCCATAATGGAGGTGGATCTGTGTTATTAATTGTTTAATGTGAACGTGTGTATGCATCTCTAGTTTTCAACTACTCTTAACGTGTTAGCCAGAAACATACTCTATTTCTTCATAAGAGTGCAGCTGAAAATTAAGTCTGTATTAAAGAACGAGTGATTCCAGTCACCTGCTCTTTAAAGAAAATTACAGTTTAAACAGCTGAGATTAATTTTTAGCAACTTTTTGACTTCTATTTTTGTGATAGTCTTGATGAAATAGCTCAGACTCGCCTGGGAGAAATGACAGAAGCTGGCAGAGAGGAGAAGCTGAATTAGTACATGTATAGCTAATGACTACAGTGTTGAGGTATCCTGGTGGTGACTATCTTAGATATTTTTTCCACTACTTCATTTTTCTCCCATTGAGATCACTGCTGATGATATCAGCACATACAAATGAAAAGTAAATTAACCTAAATAGACTGAAAAAGATAATAGTCATCACTTTAAAGACTGTCCTTGAGGAGGGATTTCATAATTAAGACATATTGTGAAACTAGAAATAGTTTATGTAGTATATTTATTTGTGAAAAAAATTCCCCAATTATCTTGTCTTTTATTTACTCAGTCAATAATAGCTGTCTGGACTCTTGCACAAAGAAATGGGAAGTCAGATGATGCTTGGCCAATCTCTGAGGAAATTTGCAACCAACACGAGTTTGTGGCTTCAGAAAAAGAATGAGAAGATAGATTCTGTATATTTAGGAATGAAGTGCTTGCTAGAGCTGCTCATGAATTGTTATGCCTTTGTTTTTTTGGGGGGGCTCATGATGCATGTTTTTGTAAATTTTTTTATTTTAGTCCTGAGCCAATAGCTAACTATGTTTCTTAAATCTGACTAAGCAAATAGTGTTGCAATCTACAACATTGCATTCAAGGATTTTGTTGTTCTCAACCATCTGGCACCAAATTGGGCAAAACTTCAGCTGAAATAGTAACTGATCCTTACGATGATTCCTCTTTTCTCAACCTCAAAAGATCTATCTCATGAAGAGCAATTGACAGTGATCACTTTAGCTAATTTCATCGACTCTTTGTGCTTTTGATACCTCCTATGTTTTACTAATGAGGAGTACCAAAGTTGTTAAGCTTTTTTTAAGCTCATGGATGGAAGGTTTGTTTGCTGATGTATTTTCACAAATCAAGGTGCAATATGAGTATTTCAAAACAAAAAACATTCAAGCATAATATCCGCTCTTCCCAAACAGGACTATTTCAGTCTTACTCTTCACTAGTTTAGACCAGTTGTTTTGGACGACAAAATTCTTTCCTCTCTCTTCTCCCCTCATCTGTAAGGATTCCATTATTTTCCTGAAATCTTTCATGTTTTTCATTATTTCAAATGTAATATAAAATAATAATAATGATCCATCATTTCAATGCTGTTCCCTTGTTCAGTCTTTCAATCCTTAAGAGTCAGACTGGAAGCTTATTATGGTTTTAAAGTTCTTGCATTTGATATAGTGCCTAATCACATTGTTGATGTCTCAAAGTGCTTCACAGAATTTTACTGTGAAGTGTAGTGACTATCTGTATGAGTATATGGCAGCTAACTTGCACACTGCAGTCTCCCACAAACAGCCATGAAGTGACCAATTTTATTTGAAGGACTGTTGGCCAGGATACCAAGAGAAACTCTCTTGTCTTTTTGATCATTTCAGCCCCGAGGCTCTGGAACTCTATCCCCCAGTGCCTTCGCCTTGCCTCCTCCCTTTCCTCCTTCAAGGCCGGTCTCAAGACCTTTCTCTTTGACCATGCCTTCAGCTCCCCTCTCGACTCTCTACCCCCTCCTCGCTCCCTCCCTTCCCTCACCCTGACCATTTCCCCCTTGCTCGGGTCCTGACCCAACTGTACAGCGCCTTGGGACGTCCTCCCGACGTGAAAGGCGCTCTATAAATGGAATCTTGTTGTTGTTGATCAGTGCCATAGGATCTTTAATGTATATCTGAACAGGCAGGCGGGACTTTGGTTTAACATCTCACTTGAAGGAAGGCAGCTTAGTGGTTAGCACACTTGCCTCGCAAGTGAGAGGAGCTGGTTTCGATTCCCAGACAGGGCGAAATGTTGGGCAAATTTCCTTACTCCACACCTCTCTGTTTACCTAGCAGTAAGTAGAAACCCGTTTGTTAGTTGATTGGTGGATCGCTTTTCCTGGGGTAATAATTCCTTAAAAAAAAATTGGCCACTGTTTGTGGGACACTGCTGTGGCAATTGGCTGCTGTGTTTTGCCCACAAAAATATCCAGTCATTTGACTTTACAGTATATTCTGTGAAGCACTTTGAGACGTCTCGAAGACGTAATAAGGTACTATATCAAATGCAAGGATTATTATTATTAATGCAGGACACCCTGAACACTACTTTCAGTGTCCCAGAGTTTGGGTTAGATTACTGGCTTCATGTCTAATAGGTTTGCAGTGATTCTGCAACATACTTTCCTGTCTCTTTTGATCCTGAACCCATTCTCTTTCTGCACACTGTCCTTGCACAGCTGTACATGATAATTTGCTAATGGATTTGAGTGGATTTATCTCATTAATGTCCCTCATTTGTGTCATATCAATGACTGAGCAAAGTTTTCAGACAAAAGGTAATTGTGTTTTTTGTTTTACAGGATGAAATGGCAAATTAACAAACACAATTGACTGATAAATTAGGACAGTAAATACATTAGAAAACTTTCTTAAAGGGTTAGTTCAATATTGAGTGAATAATTCCTATTTGACCTGTTCAATTCAATATGAGCTTCATCAATGACACTATCTGTCTTTAACTACCTTCCTTACTTCCCTCAGGGTTTGATGAAATATGAAATTTTGGTCTCCACCCACAGCTAAGTATAAGAATGCTGCTTATGAACTAATTTGATGGTGAAAACTTTTAGCTTACTCAACGTTGATTGCCTTGCAGCCTCTTTAAACCATCTTACAAATCTCTCAATTATAGCCTCTTCTGGTCGTGGAGGTTTCCTGCCTATTAGTCGCATGAGATAAGAATCCATTTCAACAACAATTTCTTTAAATACATAAAGCATATATTTACAAAGATTTCCCATCCTCCCTGCCCCACCATCGATTGTAGGGCTTTCTGCCCCCATTCTCTGGAACTCTTATTTGGATTCTCTCCAATTCACTCTTTCCATCACCTCTTTAAGAGTTCATCTCAAAAGCTATTTGTTTGATAGTGCCTTCCGTCATTGCAAGGTGCTTAAACTGGCAGAGCTGCTCAGTGCACCTTGCGATGTTCTCCCGCTGTGAAAGTCTCTATATATAGTGAATGTAAATTTGTATTGTTTCTATAAACCAATTACCAACCTGCCTATTTTATGATGTGATGGGTTTGCCCATCAAGAAGAGGTTAAGGTCAGATTTGTATTTTTCTAAATAGATTATTACTTAACAATTATATACAATTCTGATTGACTTCATTCTATGGCAAAAAAGGGGGCCTTAGATCACAAAAGGTATTCTTTCATCCCACCTTCTTAAATTTACAGCAGGCCGTTTGACCCTTCTGCCATTAGCCGTTCCTAAGCCTGTAATCAGCAATACTTTGTAGTGGACTCAGTTCAAGTGGATCTCAGTCCTGTAAGGTTTCTGTTAACTTGGTATCTACCATCTACTGTATACACCTGTACCATTTTGATGTTTTTAATCCATAAGTGTTCTTCAGAATTCCTACTCTGAAAAGTTGCACTTGATCTCTCTCCATTTCAGAGAGAACTGAAAACAGTATTTCAAATGTATGAACAATCAATCTCCTAAATTAAACGCAAGGATTATTGTTGTGTTTTCTTAAAGTTTAATTTCTGTCTAGCTGTAGCACTGAAATCTAATACTTTCTACAAAAAGAAGACAATGTTAATCATAAATAAGTCATTGGTGCTCAGCTCTTTGCCCTTTTATTTTGTTGAATGAAGACTGGGATTAGTTCTCTTGTTAATGAATCCTATGAAGAACCTTTAGCCAAAGGATCCTCCAACACTGGGCCCCGCTGCCCCCCACTGGCTCCTCCACTGTGCAACAGAAACTCTTTGTAATTCATAACTGAATTTATCCTCATGAGTTGGGGTCAGTTGCCAGCAGGATAAGTTGGGCATCGGAAGACCATCCTGTACATCCAATGTAACTTAAATTCATGTTGCCTTTGTACAGTCCTGCTTGATGCATTTCTTTGGGATGATGTACTTTACAATAACTTCAATCAAACCGTACAAGGTTTGTTTATTGTTTTAAAGTTTTTATGAATTCCTACATTGCCTATTTAAAGTTTGCATTATAACTAAAATTTAAAGAAATTTAAGTAATACAGTTACACATTTTAAAACGTACAATTTTTATATGATTCTATGTGGGTTATGTTTCTGGAAAGGAAACACAAAAATATTGCTTATGCAGCCCGGATGTATTCCTCAAATCCGACAACAGGCCCTCAGCAGCCAAACGATTGGACCAAGCTGCTCTAAAATAGATATTTATATTAAATTGGCGGTGTTTGAGATAATTGAGGCACTTTTAACACCATATCATTTGTCTGTCTCAGTACTTCAGTGTGCATTAACGGTGAGATGACCATAATTCAATCAGGCCAAGGTAGCCCTTTAATATCATCATTGTTTACATTGGTGCAAAAGCAAATTTTATTATTATACTTACAACAAAGCATATCTATGCAGACCAACAAAAAATACAAATTCAAACATCTGCACATCACAGGTGATTACTGGTTGAATCTTTAGAACAACTGGCTTTTTGAGGTGCTGCCTGGAATTGCATTGTCACATCTTTCACAACAAGGAGTTGTGCCCCTCCTTATCCATTAGAAATTTGACTCTTTGAGACATTAAAGCGTTGATGAGAAATGTTAGTCACTTTCTCATACTTGCAAACCATGCCTTAAAGAAAAGCTCCTTGTCTGTAAAAAAAATTGTATTAATAAAATAAGCTGAGTAAGTAGTTTTCCATACACAAAACTACCCCCACCCCATACATATTTTAAAAATGAATGTTTTTTAGTTAACTGATACAATGCATTAACTTTATTGGAGAAATCATTCATAGCCTTTTGTTACCACATACCAGGAGACAGCTTGTTCCAATAATCAATGTTCCCATTCAGATATCCAATAAGCCAAGATCCCAATAACTCATGTGGTTTAAAACAAACTTTATAACTATGGTAATGGTAACCACAATGGCTTTAATTTGCAATATATGATATTTTTAACAGGTTTTTCAATAAAAAGTTTCAAATGTATTGCAAGGGCTGACAAATGGGGGATGGGAGTAATATATTTTGTGTAGGCAATAATATTGAGCTCAGAGATTTTCTGCAGTGTAGTTTGCATACTATTTATTTACAGATTTATATTGATTGCTGACTATGGCTACAAAGATAATAGAAAACAATTCTATTATCTAATAGAAAACTTTCATAATATTTTTCTCGAGCTGCCTTGCTTGTACTGTTAATGACACAAACGTATGGCATTCCATTTGATTCAAAACTCGAAGCTATTTGGAAATCTATAGCTACTGAAATCAAATTCTAATAATATATGAAATTGCTTAATTGAATTTGCCTTCTACTTATTTATTTATGCATGCAGAGCTCAATCCAGCGATAGTCATGTAGATTGAATTTTTGTCAAGCCATCTGTTTGAAAATGGTCTTGTGGGTGAACATTTTTCATTAGCAGTCAAGTGCCACATGGCCTGTGGAGGTTTAAGGGTGGGGGAAGGGTTTACATCTTGAGGATACCTCTAAGGAATTGGTCACAGCTTCCCAGTAAATCCTGCAGTGCCTCAGGCTTGGAGACTATTATGAGCCTTTTTTTAAATCCAAACCTTGTATCACTGCGAATCATCTTTTCATAGCTATAACACTGTGTTGAACTCTTTTCCTTGATCCTCGTTCAGGAGAGACACAATTAGAGCTCTTGTTAAAATGCCATCAATTAAGTGTAATGTAGAGGCAAATGGAGGAATCAAATCGAAAAATCTGTTAAAATAATCCAGGTGTATAATTTAATTCTAATTGGATACTGTGATAGCTGTTCTTAGTGGTTTTGAATTAATTCAATTGATCTGTTTTGGCTTTACTAATCCTTGGGCATGGGCTGTAATTCAAAACCACTCCGAATTCACATGCTGCATTCCTAATTTAGTCCGATCTTCAGAAAGAGGTCACTATTTCACTAACTCTGACCCTTCAAACCCCATCCCCCCCACCCCCCTTCCCCCAGCTGTACCTATATACCAGGTATGTCTAATACTTTGGAATTTAATCATAAAATAAAGTACAATTTTGCTTTACATGTCTGATACCATTTAAGTTAGAATACTTGCTACTACAGCTAGTTTGAAACCAATTTAGGGAGGTTAACTTAGGTCCCCACTTAGCCTTTATCCTTTAGTTGTCTGTCTCAAGTAAGCTGAATGTTGGCAGATCAATATTTGGCTTGTGGTTCTTGCCTTCTATCAAATGGCCATGTGTTGCATCTGTGACAAGCTGGGTAATGTAAAATGTGCCCAGAACATTAGTTGGGTCAGGAACAGAATGTTATGTAAAGATTACGGGAATGTATTCCATTCAAGTCCTCCTGGCATAAGCTGAATGTCATCACTTAATGTAAATAAAAGTATGGCTAATAGTGCTTCAGAATTTTTTATAGAAAAGTTAAATGTAATAATCAAGTACGTAATAATGTAATACTTTTTCACATAAACCACTTAAAGTGCCTTCAGTTGTAGTTACTTGATTTACTGCCAATAAGAGGTCTTTAGAAAACCGTAAAGGTTATTTGCTGAAAATCTTATTTGTATATTTTGGTTTATTTTAACTGTACCAAGAAATAGTAGTACAAATCATTTTCAGTCAAGTGGAATAGTGACTTTCATTTGGTATAGTACCTATAACATCAACATTTCTTAAAGCAATTCACAAATGATTGCTGTTAAGTGTAGTGACTGTATGTGTATTCAAACACAGCAAGGTCCCACGAGCAGCAATTTAATGAATGATCAATTTATCTGGAGGATTCTTGGCTGGGACTCCCTTCTCTAGAGGATTGGCTCTGTGCCATGTTGTGTAGGATACAATTTCATCACATGAGCATAGAATTGTCCACCTTTACAATATCAATACCAAGACACAATCAAATTTAAGCAAGTTTGATGTCAAGCTCCAGTTGTTCCTTAACCTGACATGCATGCAGACAGATGTTTGTTTGCAAGTTACATAACAAGTATTTTTTGGGACATTATTTATTATTACTACTACTAAGGATGTATTGGTCATTATAATATCTTCTGTTTTTAAAATAGGAGTAAAGTTTACAGCTTGGTATATGCTTGAAAGACTCCTCCTCAAAGCTTAACTACCTGTAAAGCTTATCATTAACATCTAAGTGAAATGGGGAGAAATTGTGCCATTCTATAAGAAATTGTTTGATCTGGATTATTATTTGGCAGTAGCTGGGACAGGTGTTTTTTTGCCTTGGGTCTTGGTGATCTGAATCCATAAGAAAATGACGGACATGTTAAGAAAGATCCGGGGATGGGCGGTACTTTAATTTGATGATAGGATTCGTTTTTGGATAGGATAGGTCCACCCAATAGGGGAGGATACACTGAACACAGTGCATTTTAAAGACAACAGAGGAGCGATTACGGTGAATGTAGCAGAGACTAAACTATTTAAAAAATAACAGACCAATAAAATTGTCCCATCAAGCACATTCCATACAGAATTTGTACAAGATCATCTTATCATTCTCTACCCTCTTCCCCCCATTTCTATCTTGCATATCTTAACCCACGTTGTAACCAACCACAGGAATATCAGATTGCTCTCACCTCGAACCTTGAACCCTTTCTCAAGAGATATTTGTCCAGTTCCTTTTAAATGTATGAACTGACCACAAATTAACTACTTGTAATTCATTAAGAAACTTGTTACACATATTTTCCACCCTTTCTTGGGTGTGGGTGGGGTGAGGGGAAGGAGGAAATTATTAACATGCCAGACAGTGCTCTCAGTGACGAGCTATGAGGGTTTAACTGGTTAAGCTCCACCAGCACCCCAGCACACACTGGGGTCCCCAAGCCTTGGCTCTCACCAACCTAACTCTCTGGAATTAGATAAGCAGGATGCGTTCCTCTCGGGGAAGAGTGCACATTCCAGATGCAGGGAAATTTCCATGTGTTGGTTGCATACATACCTACGAAGTTCAAAACCACTTACAAATATTAGTGCAATATTTACACTCCAGCCTGAAGCTACTGGGTTACGTTACAAACTCTCTGAGCTGTCAAAATGTGAATTATATTATTCAATTCCACATACATATTAGCTTTCAAAAGGGAACTAGATAAATATCTCAAAAGGAGTAAACTACAGGGATATGGGGGAAGGACAGGAAAATGGGACTGAAAGCATTGTTCTTAAAAGAGCCTGAATGGCGGCCTTCTGTGCTGAAAAATGTCTGGTCTATATTGGTGAAAGCAATTTGGAAGGAACACTCTGGATTACAGAACAGTCATTTGCACCATCGAGCCATGTAATGAGAATATTCTGCTTTGTGAGCCTCTCTTCACATCTTTGCGTTCAAAGACCTCAATTATCCTCATTTCTATCTTTTTCAACTTTATTATCCACTTGAAGCTGAGGAGTCCAAAAGTCCAGTCAGTGGGTGAAATTTAATAATACCAATAATAATCCTTGCATTTGATGTAGCGCCTTATTAAGTCTTCAAGACGTCTCAGAACGCTTCACAGAATATACTGTAAAGTGAATTGACTGTATATTTTGTGGGTGAAATGTGACAGCCAATTGTGCACAGCAATGTATCACAAACAATCGTGGATTGAGTGACCAATTTATTTTGAAGGAGTTGTTAGCAATTTGCCAACAGCATCTCAGACTTGCAACAAGCCACTTTTGAAGCTACCACTGACTCACTCTGGACTTGGGTTATTTGAATGTTACTGATCACCTCTCTTGCCATAAAAAAGACTTCACCCTTTTGTTCCAATGACAGTTCTAGACTGATCTACAAGTAGTTGGAACAACTGCATTTAATTTATACTGCAATCAAATGTCCTAAAATGCAACCCTATTATTTGATTTTGTTTGATTGGTAAACCAACATTGATTAATCAATAACATCCAAATTCTTTACTTTCTCTTTTGGTCACAGGACATCCCTCATTGTGTACATTTCTTTATTATTTCTTGTTCCAGTATGCTTTTCCTTCCTTTTATCTACATTAAAATTTATGTGCCATTCCATGCTCTATGCTATTTACTCTCATGTTGTTTGCCTGCCCTCTTAGCTTGCTATTATTCATATATTTTTTGATGGAGACTTTTGCAGAACTCTCCATTACTTACTGCTTCCAAATATCTCCTTCTGATGCCTGCCTGTTGCTAAGATAGTTTTATGCAACTTAATTTACTATTTATCCCATGAGCTTTAACCTTCTTTAAAAATCTAATGTGTGGAACTACGGGATAGGTCTCAGTTACAAGTTTCAGTACTCTGAGACACTATACTGAATGAAAGGTGCTATGTAAATGCAAATTGTTGTTTTGTTTGTTGGTTGCTTAGTTACTCCCTTAAGATCCCTGTACATTTGTTAAGTCATGATGTTTCGCCCACAAAATATACAGTCAATTCTCCTTACAGTGTATTCTGTGAAGCACTTTAAGATGTCTCAAAGACGTATAAGGTGCTATATCAAATGCAAGGATTATTATTATCTATTCCTCAACAATCAATGCTGTCTGCTCCAAAATAGTCTGTGCTATTTGGATGGAAACTGAGAACATCCTGTAAAATACGCTCAGAATTTTCACTACGACCGATGTCCAGATAGATCTGGCGTCCTTGCCCTGCAGCATCTTGTCATCAAGAATTTCACCCAATTTGTAAGCAAGGAAAGACTTGCCTGTATCCAACAATTAGCATAATAAGCCCCAGCAGCTGAAAGCATTCTTGTTAAGGCCACAGTACCAGAAATAGCATTTCTTGTTTATTGACTTAATTATCATTGGCTGTGTCAGCCATTAATAATGATGCTGGTGGTTAATATGGACCCTTTGGAAGATAGAACTATGTAGTTTGATTCCATGTTTCATACGTCAGTGTACTTTTATGTTTTCCAATGTGATCCCTTCGTCTCATGAAGGCTCTAACTAATGCTGGACCCTCAGTCCCACAGGCGTCAGCAGCCCAACATTATCTACCCCAAATAGCCATTATTCCTCCAGCAACTCACCCAAATGGTCATTATTGTTGTGTGGAACGAGACAGCGAATGTAGCCAGGCAATTTGATTGGAGATCATCACAGCTGAGCCCAACTTTGTCCTCAATGATGTCTGCACACAATCACTTTTTAGCAGATGTCACTGGACGCAGATAAGGCTGAGAACCTGAGCTGAATTCTTTCCTTTCTCTAGCGCAGAGATGCGGAGTCCAATTGTGGTGCCCTTTCAGCTTCCCTGAGTTCGATAGCAGGGAGCAGGGCTTGATCTTGGGGCTTTCATGACACGGTACATTTACCTACTTGGGTATTGGGGACAGTCCCTGTTTGCATACATTTCCAATTCTAATGAGCCCATATTCATCTCCTTGATCACAGATATTCTTTATCAGAATAAGTGTTTTGATTTCTTGGGTGCTTTGCTCTTAACCCTGTTGAAACTTTCAATTTGTCACACGTTAGGTGAGACTGTGATGCAGGTTTCAGTTATATACAATGTTTTGTTGGGGTGCAGATTACCTTTTTTGCATCCTGATCTACAGCTAATTGAGGTTTTAAAATTGAATTCCATGAATAGATTTTTCTACTGTTGTGGGATACAGTTGTGTGTGAGATACACTATTTGTAGGAACAGCTATTGTGATGTAAGCCATCCGCAGTGGCAAATTTAGAGGGAGTCTGGTGTTTCCTTACTCCACAGATTCCCTCGCATTAAATAAATTGTGAATGTTCCACACAATTGAAAGTTGTGGGGGCTTTTAAGTTCAAATTCGAAAGTTGGTATAACTGCACAAAAAAATTAAAACAAATCTACTGTTGATTTTAACTTGATTTTTAAAATGTTATTTATGAGAATAATAAACATATCCATCATTGTACCTTGCATAAAACTTCCTAAAGAAACAAAGTGCTTTCACTTTTATAGTGCATTATCAGGTCAAAATGTCTCCAAGCACTTCACAGATCATTGCTGGCAAGTGTAATGATTGTTTTTGTAGGCAAACGCAGCAGTCATTCATGCCAGCAAGATCCCCAAACAGCCAAGAGGCTTCTAATTATAAACCAACCAGAATAAGGAAACAGCATCATGCTCTATAAAATCTCTGATGATTGAAGATAGTTTTCTGTATAATTTAGTCGAACAATGCCGTTCTGCTTAGGATTTCACTTTTCATGACCTAATTCATACTAATCGGTGCTTAACTGCATGGAGTTGCAGCAGGACAGACTTTCTGCAAAACGCAACCTAAAACCGTAGCTTTAATAAACGTTTATTGCTTGTTTGAGTTAGCCTTAAAGCAAGGAGTGCAATGACAATAAATGACTACCAATAACTGCACTTAATCATAACACTGGAGCTTTTTCAATCCTTGCAACTTATGCAATTCAGGTGTTTATTATTAAATGGTGAATAAGTTGACCAAAATGCAATTGTGAAATTTTAAGATTGGGAGCTTCTAAAATAAGAAGCAATAATACTAATACTAAAGTGCAAAGTAGTCTGTGTGCAACACCTGAGGGCTATTCTACATGCATATTTTACAAGTGTATTTCGCAATGTGGCCACATAAGCAAAATTTGGCCTGCCGGTATAATAAATGTATTAAAGGCATTCAACTTGAAAATTGGCAGGTCTAATTTGAAAAATAACATTATTATAATCAAAGTAGATGTGCAATGTTACCAAATGTTATTAAAATTGCAATGTGCAACAGATGTATAAAGATCACTCCAAAATCCTTCATTCTGGCAAAAACAGAGGATCTAAAGAGTGGTAACTTTTTAGGATAGGAATTGTTAAGCAGTAGAATGAGTACAATGAGTTATTGTACTGACCTAATTTTGTTTGCCAGCCAACTATTTAATCCTTTAATACACATGGTAAAAATGGAGATTAGTAAAATAAACAAATAACAAATATTTAGTCTTAGTACTAACAACACTGATTTTTAAAAAAAAACTTATTTAAAGCACATTTATTTCAGTCATGATTTAACTGCAGTGAGTTCCCTTTCTGCTTTTGCATCTACAGAGCAAACTTTACATGGAAGGATTCAGGAGTTTGAAAGAAGGAGAGCCCGTGGAATTCACTTTTAAGAAATCTTCCAAAGGCCTGGAGTCAATACGGGTGACAGGCCCAGGAGGTGCCCCTTGTTTAGGCAGTGAGAGGCGGCCTAAAGGGAAGACGGTGCAAAAACGGAAGCCAAAGGGAGATCGGTAAGTGGCACTATTTATAACTTTTACTTTGTAAAATGTTGGGCAACTTTTCTTACTCCAAAACCTCTGTTTACCTAGAATGTATGTAGAAACCCGATTGTTAGTCGACTGGCAGATCACTTTTCTGGGCGTAATAATTTCTTTAAAAAAATAATAAATTGGTCATTCAATCCATAACTGTTTCTGGAACACTGATGTGTGTGGCTGCTGCAGTTCGCCCACAAAATATACAGTCAATTCACTTTACAGTATATTCTGTGAAAGTGTTTTGAGATGTCTCAAAGACGTAATAAGGCGCTATATCAAATGCAAGGATTATTATTATTATTATCATTTGTGTACATGCTGATTCCCAGACTGAACAAAGAATACATTTAATCAATGTTCCCCATTTGTTTACCCTCCAAATTCTGATTGGATATTTCCATACTCTCTTAAGAAAAAGTAACTCCAGGGATACTTCAATGATTCATCTTTTTCCTGTAGTGTATTTTATTCCCATCCTGGTTATATAGACAGCCTCATTTTGAACATACTTTTGAAACATGATATAGTTTTACTTTTGACTCCTTCTCAGCTAAACTTAATGTATCACTCTAAATGACGTCTCGAGGTATGCCTCAGTCATTCACTTCCAGGTGATTTGATAAAATTTGTCTTTTTACATAAATATATAATATATACATCGTAAATCTTCAATTGCAACTTGTATCAAAACTGCTGATATTGTACCTTTTTCTCAGTTACCATTTGATTGGTTACCAATTCATCCGATGTGAAAGATGTATCTCCAACTGCAAGTTGTTAGTTCAGCAGTAGTATGTGATACAAGAACAAATGTGAAATTCTCACCATTTAGATTGATTTTTTTTCTGATTCTCAACATTGTTGACTTGGCATTTTGCAACAACAACAGTTTTCACTTGTATAGCTCCTTTCAGGTGTACTACATAGGGTGGGAGATTGAGCTGGAAGGGGTGGAGGAATGGAGGGAGGGTAGCAAAGGTCTAAGGCAGATATTGGTCTTTAGGTGAGTTTTGAAAGCAGAGAGAGGAGGGATGAAGTGGAACTTGTTTGAAGCGAGTTCCATAGAGGGAAGCAAAGTGCCCAAAAGCATTGGTTGGGTGGGACATGAAGCAGGCAAGACTTGTCAGAGTGGAAGGTGTGGCTGGGTGGAGGATTGTAAGAGGTTGCAGAGGTACAGTGGGGCAAGGACATGGAGGCATTTGAAGGTTGGGATGGGAACTTTAAAGTTGATTCATAGGGGATGAGAAACCAGGGGCATAAGGATCAGTGGAACAAGGAAGGGCATTGGGGTGATGAGGTTGTAGACCCTAGTGGGGGAAAGGATGTGGACTGCAGAGTTCCATATGATCTGCAGCTTTTGTTGAATGGAGCTGCGGAGGCCGATGTGCAGGAGGGTTTCAGCGCGTTGGGTTTGAAGTAGTGATCGAGGTGGGCGATGTTGCAGCATTGAAGTACACATATTCAGTGTTCAGTTTGATACAAGCATAGGAAATGAAGACCTGACTTGTCGATGCATGTGCACCTACTGGCTGTATTCAAGTACGCATGCACAAAAGATTATTGATTAAATCAGATTTTATATGATTTACGCAAGTTTACTTATAAGTCATATTAAATGTTATGGACCTGATTGATATAACTTATTTGAGTTTTACTATAGTTAGTGAAGAGCTATAACTAAACCAAAAATTAAGCTCTATTAGTTTAGTGTTTGCTGTCCTGCTATCTGGAAGTTGAAATCGAAAGCCCAAAATTGAATGCTGTAATGCTGGCTTTCCAATTGAACGACTTTGGAAGGTCTACCTTTGGCACACCAGGGCAGGTTTGATGTGATAAATATTGAATGTAATGTTAAATGGAATTAAATATCTATTCTTAATAGGTTGCCAGTCTGGGAGGCTGAACATGAATCTGTAAAGGAACCTAATTGTATAGAAAGAACATAAGAACATAAGAATTAGGAGCAGGAGTAGGCCATTCGGCCCCATGAGCCTGCCCCGCCGTTCGATAAGATCATGGCTGATCTTCAGACCTTACTCTAATTACCTGCCCTATCCCCATATCCCCTAATCCCTCCGTTTTTTAAAAATCTATCAGTCTCAGCCTTGAAGATGTTCAAGGACTGAGCATCTACAGCCTTCTGGGGTAGTGAATTCCATAAATTCACTATCCTCTGAGTGAAGAGATGTTTCCTCAACTCTGTTCTAAAAGGCTGACCCTTAATTTTAAGACTGTGACCCCTGGTTATAGATTCTCCTACCAGGGGAAACAGTCCCTCAGTGTCTACTTTATCCAGCCCTTTTAGTATCTTATATGTTTCAATAAGATCTCCACTAATTTTTCTGTACTCTAGAGAATATAGCCCTAGTTTATTCAGCCTATCCTCATAGGTCAGTCCCCTCATCCCAGGAACTAACCTAATGAATCTAAGCTGCACCCCCTCTAAGGCAAGTTTGTCCTTTTTTAAATAAGGAAGAAACCTGGCATAGTGGGAATTCTTGCCAATCAAAGGGGATAGAGGTTGAAAGACAACTAATGGAGTCCACTCAGAACCCAGCAGCATGGATACCTGTGCCAATAAACAAATATTTTAAGATCTAATATAATTGGGGAATGTGACAGATAATCAACTTAACAAAGTGCATAGCTTGGTCTCCCTGGACAGCTATCGGTATGCACCTTTGGGCAGGAGAGATACCCTGTTGATATTCTGAAAGTTCCCTTTCCAAATAGAAATAAGGAATTGGCCTTTGAATTTTGAATTGAAAATTCCCAGAGAGCAGGGTTAAGATAGTCACTAATCTTTAGAAGATAAGATTAGAAACCCTTAAAGAAAACAAAGGTAGCACAAACAAGCACATTTTTAGATTATTTTATTTAAGATGGGGCTGACTGGCCAAGGACAAAGCAGAAAGATCATGTGTAGTTGAGGCATTGATGATTGGGAATACTTATGGTGACACACATGCATTTGACTGGATATTTTTGCATTGGGGGGTTCTGGAAGGATGAGATCAAATGAACCGAAGGGTTGGTTTCCTCCAAACTAATCTTGTGATCTTGTGATAAAGACTTGTATAAGGATCCAGAAAAGCATTGTTATCAGTTTATCATGATCAGTTAGAAAATGAGCTTTTGACAGAGTGGCTAAGTGTCTCCCTGAACTCTCTGATCTGAGCCATCTATCTGTTGGCTGAAAGAGGGATAACCCCCTTTTGAACTGGAGGAAAGATTAGACAGATTTTCTACTTAGTGGTCTGAGAGTGTGAAGTTTCACATCAACTAAGTCTGAGCCAGGCAAGGACATTGCCCTGAAGTGAGAATATACAATAGAAAAGGCACCACTAATGAATTCCTTTTTATTTTGAGCTGTTAGGTAACATAAAACCAAGAACATTCAATAGCCTAGAAATTACACCTGCAAGTTGGTCAATGAGATTGAAAACAAGTGCTTAGAAGTGGCAGCTTTACCTCATATAACTGTCACATTAGTTTATTCACTTGTATAAATGAAAGTATCGTGAAACTTGATATGTACAGCGTAATCGAGGTCAAAATCTATATTCGTTCTTTTGCATTGTAAGAAAAGTGCAGCATTGCTATGAAGAACCAATTATGAATATTTACTTTGTTTTTGCTTCTTTTCTTCACCTCTTTGTTTCATAGCTGCGTAATTGCATTGTCGATTGGTGAAATTGACAACTGATTCGTGTGGCACCTGTAATTCAAAACAACATGATAATGAATTCCTTTCTACATTGAGCTATTAGGTAACATGAAACCAAAACCATTCAACAGTGTAGAAATTACACTTCTAAGTTGATCAATGAGTTCAATCATTATGTAAAGCTATATTTAAAAACTCCAAACTTCGTGCAATATTCAAACTTAACATGAGTCTTACACAGTACCGTTTTCTGTTTCTGATAATTTAATCTTTTTGGATCAATATTATAAATTCAGCCAAGATTTCAATATCAGGATGTGTTAAGGAAAACGTATTAGGTTTTAGCAGTGATGGAGGCAAATTAAGAAGCAACACTAATGGGTTACAGATTTGCTGCAGACCTTTCAGCTAAAGTTGTATTTAAAAATAATAGTGCAAAATGGTGCCAGTGAACAATTGAAGAGGTAGCAAAAATAAAGCATTTCTGAAACGTATTTATTTCTTTGTTCTATGACCACCATGTGTTCTATTTAACTGTAAATCTCTTCATTTAGTTGATGTATACAGTTGACACAAAATCTCATGATACAAATGATCCTTGTCCTAACTTTTAGATGCTCCCATGGTCTTGCTCCACCCTCTGCAACCCCCTCAAACCCTACCAATCTGGTCACTCCCTTCGCTTAGCGTCTGCTTCACATATACTCTATGTCACCACCAGGCTTTTGGTTTATCAGCTCCCACACTGGAACTCCATCCTGGTGTCCCTTTGACCTGCTCCTTCAAGATCTGCCTCCAAACCTTTTTGACCATGCTTTTGGCCATCACCCCGCCCCCCACCCTGCTGCCACCCAAACTTTAGGTGAAAACTCTAAGACTGCTAATTAGTTGAACTCTATTTAGTTGAAATCTGGACAATTAACCTTGAATCCTATCACTAACTGAAATGAATTGGGATGTTAAAAATCTGAAGACTAGGTTTCTATAAGTATCTGCCCCCTGACTCTCGAACTCCATCCTTGAATCCCTTTGACTTGCTCCGTCAAGGTCCGCCTCCAAACCTTCCGTTTTGATTGGACTTTTGGCCATCATTTTTCCTCTCCTGAACCCATTGCTTTGACTGTGAGGTGAAAGGATTCAGCTTTTCAGAAGTGTTGCAATTTTAAAAAAATTAATATTGTCAGAAGTTTAGTGTTTTTATAAAGCTTTACACATTGAATTAAATCACATTGGGATTTAGAAATCTGCAAGGCCGTAATAATGATGGAACAGGCTCAATGGCCTCCTTATTCCTGTTTCCCAAGGATCAGGAATATAGGTCTTTTTTAAAATGAAACCTCTCACCTCAGTAGAGCTAAAGTTAGGCTAATCTCCCTGCATCATCTATTCTACAGCTCTCTAAAGACTAACATTTCAAACATAATATGTCCTCAAATATAGATGTCTCAATATGCACTGAATTGTTACCCAAGTGTCAAGCTCCAGTGAGAGGCTATCCCACAGAACTACAGTGGTACTTTGTACTGTGACCTCAGAGATCCAGTTCAAAGCACATTGACAATTAGTCTTCCTGTAGAAGACCAGTTTCCCCAGTTATCCAGATCATCTGGCGAAAGAGGAGGGAACAGCAGATTCCTTCTTGCACTGCTGGCGGACAGATCAGTGGGAGCAGCATTGATGACATGCATGGATATATCTGGGCTAGGTTGTCCCATCTCTTAACTGAGGATCTGCAGCTTTTTGAGTTTTCTCTTAACTGAGGATGTCGGCATGGAAGTGGTGACTTAACTAAAGGAGGAAGGGAGATAATAGGTTAAGGTTTACCAAACTATACATGACTGAATGTGCAACTGCATAAGCAATCCGAAATTAGTGCTTTAATGTAAAAAGGATATTGTTTACATTACGCTTTTCAGGAGATTATTTGAAGCATTTTAAGACATTTGGATGTAAAGGGCAGTATTCTACGAAGCGTTTTTGAGACGTCCCAATGTGAAAGGCTCAATATCAGTGGATAGGGGGAGAATCTGCCAGAGTTTTTCCTGATTGTTATTTAATGATCCCTGCTGGAAAGAGCACTTGTGTCCCGAGAAAGTGTGAGGGCTGATGAAAATGTACGGTAAATAATTTGCCAAGTTCACTGCCTTGACTCACTGATTTAAAGTACCTACAAAAAGTATTGGAAGGCTCTGGGACTCATGGAACCATTCCCAAGGATCTCCCTCATTTGGAGAGGAGGAAAGAAATATTGAGGCAATCTCAGAGAAAGTCCTCCTAATATTGTAAAAGGTGCTATATCAAATGTAAGGGTTATCACTTAAAAGATAAATTGATCCTAAACAGTCCAGACAGCAGCGTGATCTTCCATTGCTTTCTGTTAGGTGCTTGGCTGCAGTACTATATTGACATGGCTTGGGTACATATTATCATTAATGAATGCAGTTACCTTGTGGGCTACTTCATTGTAGGAATACAATGCCAGATGGATATTGCCTTTCCAGCAGTTGATATGGATATTTTGGTCAGGCTAGTCTTGTAGGAGAAGCTCACCTGAATGGAAGGTGAAATTAATAACATTAAGTTAACTTATTAAAGATAATCTTCAAGTTGAAAATGAGTCTACAGATGGGAGTGTGGTGCGATGAACTGATTCCCTGAAGTTTTGCTTCACCTTTTGGAACAAGCAGCTTCTTTTGGCAGGTAATATTTCCTGTAAATGCTCACCATAACCTTCATTGAGGGAATACCAGAAATTGACACTGGGTCATTTCGGTGATCATCACATCAAATATGTGGAAGTTGTATCTTCTCCCCCCCCCCCCCCCCCGCCTCCCACTCCACCCCAATGATGTTGTTCTCAAATGATACATCCCTGAATTGAGACATGGTGTTGGACTTCTGGCTTGCTATCGTGGCTTTGATGTTCGTTAGAAGGATATCATCTTTTTACTAAGGGGAAGAGGTCACTGTTGTGTCGTTAACTGACAGTCAAAAGCTGCAAACTGCGAGCTGGAAGTACAACACTGTGTGTCTAGCAACATGGACATTGCATTCAAAATATTGTTTAAGGGGACTTCTCACTCCAGAGTTTCAATGTGCTAAATATCTAAAGTACCCCTGAATAATTGACCCAAATAGAAAGAGTGTGGGGGGGGGAGCGTACACTGAATTTTAGCACAATGTCCCGATTCTTTAATTCAAACCGTTCCGCAGATATCTGTTTGACTTTGTTTGGCCTGTGTATTACCTTCCTCACCCTTCATCTGACTCATTAGGCAGAGCAGGAACTAGATTGGTGAGTCTGTTTTTACTGCGCTATATTATACCGATGTGAATTAAGAGGCCTTATGGCATCTATTAAAAATTATTCATTGCGGCAGTCTTTAATTCTGAGTAATAGTAAGTAAGAAAGCCAAAGTCTGGATTGGACCTACCAGCAATTTGTAATATGTGAGTTAAATCTCAGGAAGAAATAGAGGAGGCTTCTAAACAAAGGAGAACCACAGTGAATAGAATAAAGGGAAAATGAGAGGAGCTTATAAAAAAATAGAAGATTAAGGAAATAGCCAAGTGAGAGTACTGGAAAATATGAATCTAAAATAAATATCGGAAATAAAATGTAATTGTTCACCCTAAAAAAATTACAATGATCAAGGCAAAACTTAATGTTTTTAAAATCTGTTGTTAGATGATTTGATATTTTTGTGGTCCCTTTGGCATTCTGCTGCCTTTGTCATCTTTTGTGAAGCTAGGGAAAGGCATCTTTTTGGGGGGTGGGGTTGTGTGTGTGTGTGTGTGTGTGCGCACGCGCGTGCGTGCGTGCGTGCTAGATAACTGATGGTTCAGTATATTGAAGGTGGTGTGCTGACAATTCTGATGGTGATTAACATTTTCAGCAGGGGGCATGCTAGAGGAATAGTTAATGCAATTGGCAGTGATTTGAACAGAAGAAATGTACTCATAAATATGCAAAAATTAACCTTGCCAATTGACCTTTAGCCATTAGAGCATACAAAATAATGCATCTGACTAGAAAGCATTACAAAAGCAAGCCATCTGGTCGAAACAACATTTGACCATTTTTATTAAAAAAGAAAGATGAACTGTTCCATCAATCGTGTTTGTCAGTGTATTTTGCAGGCTTCTCATTGTAATTTTATTTGCTACTTTGTTTACTTTACCAAGGTACTTTGCACCAAGAGAGGTTGTTAAAGGAATTGGAGGTGTTTTGCTATAAAATGGGTAAAATAAAATCTGCAAAGATGCATTTTAAGATCCTGTTGAATTTACTATTTGTCATAAGCAGATCTGACTGAGTAATGTATTCATTGACATCTTTGAGTCCATTGGGTTGTTGAACAAACATTGTGTCCAGTGAAACCCCAAAATATGGGGTTGTGTTAATAACATACTTATCTGAATTTTGAAGGTTTGCCATTTGTGTACATTGAGGAATTACATTAAGGTTTATGTCACGGGGATTATATTTGGCAAATGCAGGAAGGACCTTTATGTTGGTCTTGTGCCGGAAACATTCCATGTTAAAATGATCTTTTTTTGCTGAGTTGTAACAATGGTTACACAGCATCAAGCAGTGCAATATCAAGTATTTGTTCAACAGTAATGTCTAATGTCACAGTTATGCTGCTCACTTATTCTATTCTTGAGTGGGGAGAAAAGCAGAGCTGCACAGATTTTTTGCTCGCAGGGATTATTGTATGGAAAAGAGCTGTGAGTTTAAACAGAAAATAATGGTATTGAATCTTTCATGTTTTGGATATATCAATAACTTGATCAAAAAAGCTGTTTCAAAAAACATTTTATACCGTGCCTGAAAGAGCCAACAACTGTGGATTTTTGGCAAAGGTTTAATCTCTAGTACATTAACAATATGTCTTGCCAAGAGGGATACAAGATTGGTTTTGATGATAAAGGCCCTTCGGTCCATCTGATCTCATCTTTCCAGAACACCCACCATACTGTCGCTTACCACCACACACCCCCACCCTCCTCCCCCATCAGAGCATCAAGCTGCTTTTTAAATGAGATGGTGGTATTCAGTTTGTCACAACTTTGAAGATGGGTAGTTCTAATGGCAAAATTGCATGGAAATTGCACCTCATGACTTGATATTAACATATCCCTTAAGGATGTTTTCAACACGCATGAAATTTAACAGTGATATCTCTAGTTGATCTTTGAATTTAAGGCTGTATATGTGGGAGAAGTAGTAAAGTTGTAAATGACAAAATAAATATTTGTAATATTTGCACTAATATGACTCGTGCAGAAAAACAAATGACCAATTAAAAGAAATGCTAAAATACAACAACCTCATTTTGAAAAGGACTACAATGTAAATCCATGTGTTTAAAAGTCTATTAATCTCTTAGCCTACAATGTGAATAAGACTAAATCCTTGGCACCATTCCAGGTAGAAGTGGTTTTGTGATATCTGAGTGTCTATAGATGTGTTCGGTTGAGATTGTGACATGGATTCAACAACACTGGGAGCAACCCCCTCCCACCAATGAAGTCCTTCACTCAGTGGCCTATTGTCATTGTTTTGATGGAGCAGGACAAAGCGCTGATTACCTTTTTGCTGGACAAAAGTTTTACTCTTAAATTTCCGCTCTCTGTTTTATCATCTGGTCTTCCTCTTGGAGACATCACATCAGTCTTCCAGCCTCTTTGGAATTTGTTCTGGCGTTTACAAGAGAACTGTGTTATCAGGCTCATTGATTGTTGCAAACACATCACTGCCCTTATCCTAAAATACACACTCGTTACTAGAAATTTACAATATATGCTCCAACCTCACTCAAAAATGCCTGATGTGGAAAGTGAAAAATATAAGCTGGAACAGTGATATTTTTAGGGTGGAAAATGCATCGTAGGAGAAAAGCAAAAAAAAAAGCCCTGTGTCTGGCCCATGTTATACCTGACCTGGGAGTACTAGATACTGACACTGGTGCCAAAAGTAGCAAAGTGTTGCATTCCCCAACACTGACATCCCCCATCACTTTGATGAGCACAAATAAATAACCTTTCACAGAAAGTAGTGGGTGAGTCTTCCTTAATGGTGTCTTTATCTGTGATTTATCTTCTTCCAGAAAGGTTATAATCCGTGTTGCTGTGGGACTCGAATTCCACTCGACTCATGAAGGTGGCTTCTTTATCACAGCATCAGGCATCTTTGTAGTGGCACTTGCCTGTTCAAAGCTAACCTTAGCTGAAGCCATTTACTGTAGCAATCTTTTGCTAATATGTTATTAGAACCCCACCCATTCTGTGGAACTCATTCCAGAGCCTCTCCGACTCTCTCTGTCACCTTGTTTAAAGTGTGTCTCAAAATACAATATATGCTCTACAGTCAAGGAGGTATGTATCTACCTCCTTGACTGCTTTTGGTCATATTTCCCCACCCCTCAGCTCCAATCCCCAGCTCGGGTCCCCAGCCAGTACTTTTGAGCTCTATGGGACATCTTCCCAATGTGAAAGGTGCCATTTACATGTAAATTTGTATTGTAGAAAAACATTGACATCCCTATTTATGAGATTAGAACAAAGTTGAGGTTCAAAAAGGACGCATACGATAGTTATAGAGTTGATTAAGTCAACCAAATCTAATTTGAGCAATACTGAAAATGTTTAAAGAGGAAGCAAAAAAATATTAGGAAGGCTATGGGGTACTATATAAAAAGACTGGTAGTCAATATAAAGAGTAATAGGAAAGGCTTTTACAAGCTTTTAAGAAGTAACAGAACAGTCAAAAAAGGCATTGCTCCATTACAGCTGAAGGGAGCATTCTTCAGCTGGAGGGTGACAAAAGTTAACACCTTTGTGAAAACTGGGCAAGAGATAAGATGGAGAATTATAGGCCAATCTGTCTTCACTTGATTGTGGATAAATTTGTAGGCATTATAATACAGAACGGAATTTGTGAACACTCAAGGCAGAGATCTATCCAGGAGGGTTGGGATGGATTTATAAAGGGAGGTCATGCTCAAGTCATTTAATGTTTTGAGGAAATAGAGTACACATAATGCTGTATAACTGTTATGGGTATGTGTATACATTTTGCTAAGATGCTACATAAGAATGTTTGAATAAATGGCCACAGATCGTGTTAAGATAACTTGATATGGATAGAGAGGGAGAGTTAAAAGATGCAAGGCTGAGAATAGGCAATAAATGATTCCCTGTACTGTATATCTACAGGTAATAATAATAATCCTTGCATTTGATACAGCAACTATATATCCTATATGTGTAGTGACTGTGTATTTTGATGGCCACAGTGGGAGCAATTCTCTGTTTGCAGATAGTGCCAAAGCTTGAGATTGGAATACTTTTGAGGTAGAATGCAAGAGGACATAAACAGGTTATAAGAGGGAGCAGACGTAATTTAAAGACCTGTGTTATCTGAGTAACTATAGAATTGATCTTCTGACTTTGTGTGACAGATTCCACAGCAATGGGAGCAACAGGCCCTCATTCTATTCTTGCCTCAGTAGCTAGATGGTTGGGCTGAGTGCTCAATACTAACTAAAGACAGAAATAAATGGTGGGTTGCAGCTCCAGTGCTATGGCTTACAGAGGGGTCAAGAGAACAACTTCTTCAGCACTCATTCACCTCTCAGCACTGGCTTCAGAGTTCGGTATTCTGCCAGTGTAACTACTGTGGCTATAGGAACAGTAGCATTCCAAGAGTGTTGATATTGATATTGTGCGTTGAATGGCTTCATCCATTCATTATAGCAATCTAGCTTTCTACAGGAATTGTCACTACAGACTTGCCTGTTATGATAAAAGGAGCCACCTCTACGAAGAAGTGGAATTTCAGTCCCATGACAACACTGATTATGAGCTTTCTAGAAGAAGAGAAATCACAGATTAAGGAAGACTCAACAACTACTTTCTGTGAAATTTTATTTATTTGTGTTCATCGAAGTGTTGGGTGAAATCAGTGTTGGGTTAATGCAACACTTTGCTAAACCATTGGCACCCAATTTCAGTGTCAGTTCCTCCCATGTCAGGTATAACATGGACCAGATGCGGAGTAAGTTCTCCTTTACTCTTCTACAGTAGGCTTTAATTCCACCCTTTAAGGAGTAGAGTAATCCATGTCCATATCAATGTAAAAGCTTCATATTTGCTACATCAACCATCCCCATGGCTTTTTTGGAGTGAGATTGCTATTCTAGTATAATGTAATTGAATGTAAAATATAATTAACTGCAATACACCTAAGGAATAGAAAAGTCATGAATATATTGAGTAGCATTTTTAAAAATCTGCACTGCTGTGTTTTACTACAATTGTAAAACAATTGTCGACTGGCTGGTTTATCTTAATCGTGTGCTGTGGATAAATAAATCAATTCCACTCCTTCCTGAGTGACTGCAATTTGATGGATTATATATCCAGTCAGAAATATAGGCTAGCTTTGAAAAAATACCACTAATCCTTTTTTTTAAAAAAAAGAGATGGAAGTCCCTAGGCCTAGTAAATGTGTGATTGCATTCGGGATACTGGGATTTCAAGATTTACACTGATTTTAAATCTTCAAATCTGCAGCGGATGAATTGGTCAGAATTTGCACAAGAACATGCTTGTGTTTTCCCTTCTTCTGCTCCACTGAGCTAGAAGCACTCCGGGACACAACCACCCGTGAAGGGCGCTATGTAAATGAAAGTTATTGTTGTTGTTGAGCTAATCTTGTGTACCACATGCCAGTTACAATGCAATATGGAAGACGTTTACTGAACCTGTCCTAGGCACATAGCATTAATACTCTTGCTGAACCTAGACATTTAGTAGTAATAGTAGATTAGTAATCTTGTATTTAATATTTTTTCCAACAACTGCTTGGTGGAGCATTAAGCCATAATACCGGTAATTTGTTCAAAGGCTAAAAACAAAGCAAAATCCATTTTCTTGTTTCAACAACAACAATAAAATAATTACATTTGTATAGCACCATTCATGTCAGGAGGGCATCCCAAGGTGCGGGACAGTCAGTGTTTCGGACGGAGGGAGCGGGCAGGTTGGTAGGGGGTTAGGAGGTCGCAAAGGTAGGGGGAGTGAGGCTATGGAGGGCTTTGAAGGTGAGGACTGGGATCTTGAACTGTATCCTCTGTGTGATGGGATGCCAGTGGAGTCGGGTTACGGGGTGATAGGGTCATGGAGCCTGGTACGGGAGAGGATGCGGGTTACAGAATTCTGGATGATCTGCAGCCTATGGAGGGAGGAGTTGGGGAGGCCGACAAGCAGGGAGTTTGCATAGTCAAGCCTGGACGTTATGAATGTGTGTATGAGGGTTTTGGCGGTGTGAGACAGTAGCGGAAGTAGGAAAAGGCAGAGTGGATTATGACACGGATGTGGGGTAGAAAGGATAGTTGCGGGTCAAGCAAGACCCCAAGGTTCCGGATTGGCTCAGTGAAGTGGAGTGTGTAACCATGGATGGTGATGCTGTCAGCGCCTGGAGTGTGGAGGCGCTGACGGGAGCCAATCAGGAGAGCCTCAGTCTTGTTGATGTTCAACGGAAGAAATTCGCTCTCACTCAGGAATTATGTCTGACAGACAGAAGTGGCCTGCTCCATGTCCCCCCCCCCCCCCGCCAGTTCCACCATCGGTGGTTAGGTTGTCAGCCTTTCTGCCCCCATCCTCTGCAACTCCATCTCACACCCTCCCTTCAAGGCCCATCTTAAGACCCTCTGAGTATGCCTTTGGTCATCCTACCATCTCCCTTGCCCTCGAAATCCCAGCTCGGGTGCAAACCCTTCACTATCCAGTGCCTTGGGTCATCCTCCAAAAGTGAAAGGCCCTCTATAAATCCAATTTGTTAATATTGTAGTAATGGTTATTTATATATCAGTATTGGGTAAATTAACCAAACTATGTTAGTTGATTTTGTTCTGAGCTTTCAAGATTTGTTTGTGCCGTTAATTAAATATGAAAAATTCACATATTAAACATTTTTCACTTTCACACTGCACATTGAAATGCTGCTCATTTTGCAATCTTTATTTCTCATATACTGTAGAGCCCCACTATACAGTACAATTTATATTTATATAGTGCCTTTTAGGTCAGGGAGGAGGTCTCAAAGCACTTTACAGCATCTTATCTAAAAATCCAAAATCTCAACATTGCTCCATCCAAATCCATCGTTGCATTTCAGATCCCATTGTCAGGCTTCAAAGAGCATCCAGTGCAACAATGGGGTTTGAAGCTCCATGATGCTTTTTTGAAGCAAGACTGTGGGATCTGCACACTAATGAAGCTTTTAGTGAGCATGTGCAGTGTTGTTGGCGATCATGCGATCACTCACATCATGACGCAGAATGATACATCATGATGAGAGTGGCTATATCCTAGTATAGCGTGGGTTGAAATTTCATGGCCTCCCAACTAGTGCCCTATAACGACATACTGTAGTGTGTGCATGAGTGTGTATCTAACTTTTTTATATATATATAAATTCTTTTTTATATTATATTTATTTTCATTGCCTTGTGTTCTTCTCGGTCACTCTTTATTGTAAACTACATTCAAATCTGGTATGAATGAAGAGAAGTCCACATCATTATAGATGAAGGAAATGTGTGTCAGAGAGTGAGTGAAGCAGACAATGAAATTTTTGCCCTGAGAAAAAGGAACCTGGTTAAACAGAAAATGAAAGGAAATAGCGAAACCAAGAGGAATACCAGAAATTAGTGCCAGTGGAAAAAGTAGCCAATTTAAGACAGAATGCAGTGAACAAAGGAGGATTTCCGAGTGTGTTGTGAACTAATGCACATCACACTGTAATGTTCCTCTTTCTCCTGCTGTAAGTAAAGTCACTTTTTTGTGATTTCACAGCACTTTGCAAATCTCCCTCTTTCATGCCTGAAATGCATGGCTGTGTCTGTGATCCATTACAGAGATTTGTGCATGTGTCCTGACTATGAGGGGCAGCTTTCAGGTGGAGCTCCTTTTAGATATCCGTATGAGGGAAGCACAGGCTCCACATTTATAGCGATCAGAGTGGATTCAGGAAACTGGAAGGAGCAGCGTTTCTTTTTTTTTACAAGGCACGTGTACATTTTAAAGGGAAGGTTCGGAGGAAGGGAACAATATGCTGCGTTAAGTTTTCTTTGTCCTGCTTTTTTATTAATCTGATTCATTTTATGAAAGCCTCTGCTTTCAAGCAACAGCTTCTCAGTGAATCTGCTCTGCAGCCTCCCTGAATTGTACTTTTGAAAGGGAGAAAGCATTAATGTCAGCCACCAGATTGTCACACAGCAAGTCAGTTTCAAAGCATAATCAATTGCCTGTAGGTTTTGTAGCTCACACGCTTTTGGGTCTCTTTTGTTTAAACATTGAATACAATTTGCCAGGTTCTAAGATTGATTTTTAAATTGCACACTGCGGATTATCATGGAATGGAGCCCTGCAGCTACAAGTCCGTTCTTTTTTAAAAAAGTCAAGAATTTTCACAGCCAATGGAAGATGGTGTGTTTGGGTGAAGATTGGTGCAAATTAATTGGAGGGGAGCAGTTTCTTCAGTTCTAACACCTAATGTTTTGGAAATCAGGTTATTATTTCAGATCGTTTTCATAACTAGACTAGCCATCAATATCACAATGTCTCACTGTTATGGTCGTCTTTGCCGTCTTCTGTAGTTGCCTTTTTTCATTGTTCCCTCGCCCCAGCCCCATCCTCCTCCCTTGTTACCTCCGTTGCTCTCTGTCACCCCCCCTACCTCCCATCGCCTATATCTAGCTTTCTGTCCATTGTTACTTTTCTATAGGTCATCCTGTAAACTTTTACTACTTCTGAACTTCTCAGTGGGAGTAACTTGTGGATATGTGGAATTCCATGGATAATTGTTCTTTAAAAGATTTTTCACTCTGCATAGTTATAGCCAGTGTAGCATCTTAACCCATAGTTCTACCTAAGTAAATAAATCCTGCACTCGATCTGTTTACAAAGATGGTATCAAGGTATTGGATCTAGCAGAATGATTATTTGTACAGATATAGTTTGGGTGGGCTAGCTCCACTGAGCTTTATCCAAACCAAAATGGAATTTTTGAGAATCCACCAAGATGCATGTGCTGTAATATATGACTTTTAAGGATAGCTTTGAGCCCTTGCTAAAATGTTTCTCTTCCTCTCCATAGTCCACCCCCTATTTTTCTCAACTGCTATTCCAGGATCAGATTACAGATGTCACATCACTTAGGATTTTTACGTTAAGTTAATTAAGAAGTTTGAGTATATCATTTTAAAATTGATGCAATTAATACTCATTTAATAGCTCAAATGTTAATTCTCTTTTTCTAAAAAAGAAGACACAAGAAAGAAAATTAAATAATTCCCCAATCTAACTGAAATGGAATAAGATGCACCGAATAATTTCTGATGAAGTAAGATTTATTTTTGTTAAAAAACTTTCTTGTTACGAATTGTTATTTAGTACATATGGTTCTCTCCAGATCAGGAGATGGCTAGTGTGTGTTCCTAAGTCAAAGGGGGAAATTGTGCATGTCCCCAGGTCACAAGGGTAAGCCATGTGTGACCCAGGGTCATGGGAGGAATGGTGCTAGTCCTATATTAAAAGAGCGGCAGTTCCATAGGTTATCTTGAACCCTGAATTTTAGACTCTGAGTTTAAAATGTGCTGTCATGACTTCATTAACAGCTGTTGTTCATAATTAAAACTGGTTAGAAGTTGAAAGAATTTTATCAGGATTTTTTCAAGATGTGATTAAATGGATTCCAAAGCACCACAGCAGTTAGAACCTAAAGGCTGTGTTGATGTGTGATTTATTTTGAGCAAAAGGCATTGTGCCTTTGGCGTTCCAATTATTTTGAATCTGATCTTTGTGTTTCCAAAATGTACACAAACTGGAACTACAGTATTAATCCACTAATCAAGTTTAGTAAGCTTTCAATTAGCTGATCTCTTAATTTGCTCTCTTGGTTCTTGAAACAAAAACCTGGATTGCTTCAGTTGAATCACATTTTACTTTACAATGTTGTATGTAAGAAATATGCCCAAAGACTGAAATTCTGGCAAGTGTTGGGAGGTGCTACACCACATTGTGGTGGTACATATTGTTTGTGCCCAGATTTATGTGCACAGTCAATTGTTCAATTCAGTCAACTGTTGGGAAGGCATTTAGTGGAAAACGAGGCACTGCAAAGTATCATTTGACAGGAAAATTGTTCCGATTGTTACTTGACGATGGTCGAGGAGTGGTGTGTTTTTCTATTGAGATTTTTTTTGTTGTCAGCTGGGTGTTTGACTCATACAAAAACCCATCACCATGCTTAAGAGTATCCAAACCAAGCTGAGATTTCCATGCATCCCACCTACACATGGATATCCCAAAGGTAGATTGTTGGAATGGAATGCACACTTTCTCCCTGGAACGACGCATCCTGCTTACCCAATTCTGGAAAGTATTAGGTGCAGGTTGGCAAGAGCCAAGGCTTGGGAACCCCAAAGGGTGCGTTGGGGTACTGCTAGAGTCCATCTAGCTAAAACCGCATAGTGTTCCATTCATATTGCTATCTTGCTGCTAGTCCAGCTAGGACCACCCTTCCCGTTAGGACTTTGGCTTGCAGGATTAACAGGAGCTGAGTGGGATGACTCCCTGCCCCCAGTGAATGGTCTGCCCTTCCAGGTCCTGCCAATGAGCCAGGCTGGTTGTGCTCTCATCAGAAGTGCCCTGGAATACAGCAGAGCTGCCTGCCTCCCGACTTAAAAGGCGCTTTATAAATGTAATTTTGTGGTTGTTGTTCTCAGCAACCGGACTACTGAGCCCTCCACAGAGGGCTGGCCAGATTCGATATTCCATTGCCAAGCATGTTCAGCTCCAAAGAGACCCTGCCCCAAGGAGGATAGTCACTAGTTGGTTCGACATCCAACAAGTGCAGGTTTGAGCCTCACTAGGTGGATGGTAGGTACAAGGAACTCCCTGCGAGCTTCCCGGTGGGAAACATATTTCAACATGAAATGGGTGATAGCATTGCCACCGTCTTTCTATCCAGATCAGTGTAGGCTGGAGCCATCTCTCCCTGTAGCTGCTTCCCGTGTTTACCACAAATCCACCTCATTGCTTGATCCTGGACTTTGCAGATGAGTCAGATCCGTAAAAGAGGATTGTTCGCACGCAGGTCTTGTATGCCACAAGCTTGACCTGCATTGGGACTTGCTGTCCTAGAAGAGGGTTGATCACCCCTTCTCAGCTCGGTCCTTCAACAGAAGTTGGTGTCCACCACAACCCCGAGATACTGATAAGAGTCAACAATTGGGACTGATGCCCCTTGTATCTTACAATCACTGCTTTCAATGTCTTCCTTTGGACTGTGGAGAATCATGATTCCGGACTTGGGGTTACCTACCACCATGTCCCACCAGTTGGTTCAAGATGGTGGGTGCAGTGTAGAAGGTCCCCAGGTGAGTCTGCCAGCAGCACAATATCATCCGCAAACAGAAGCCCTGCAATCCTGTCAAAGAGAGGCCTGGAACAGATACACCAAGTCCTTCCCCCTTGATGCCATCTAATGTTGATGAACACATCGAACAGGGTGGGTGACAATGGGCAATGCCTTTCCCCCCTTTCCAAAGGGATGGGCTCAGTAAGTCCACCATCGACCCGCGCACAGATCTTGGAGCTGGAGTACACATTCCGGATATAATCCAGGATTTGGCCAGGTACTCCCATGGCTTCCAGTCTTGTCATGAGGACCTCAGGAAGCACTGGATCGAAAGCCTTGCGAAAGTAGATGAATGCAACATAGTTGAGTTTCCCCTCAACCTTATGGCATTCTGCAATTTCATGCAGAGCCACAACCTGCCCACATATTCCTCATGAGAACAGAAGCTAGCCTACTCCTTCCTGATCACACTGTGAGCCTCCAATGAGTGTGATATATGTGCAGTGACTTACCCAGAGCACCATTTCCACTGAAATCAGCGAGATCCCTCTGTAGTTATCGGTGTCACTAGGGTCACCCTTACTGTGGAGAGACACTCTGGAACACTGACGGGGTGCGATTCTCAGAGAGAATCCTGTTGACTAGCTCTAGGAGGGCAGCTCCAAGGTGAGTTGGGGGTTCTTGGCTTGGATCTGTAAGATCCTCACCGTTCCCCATCTCCTTCCTCAGAGCAGCTTTTAGGAATTCAGCATTGATGCAGTCCAGCTGCCTTTGCATTGGCACCAGAGTGCGGAGTCCAGCTTCTCCCAGCAGATTGGGTTATTTAGGTTTTCAATCTGGTCCATGTCTCCCGGCAGCTCTTCCAGCCTCCCTGCAGATGTGTCTCTGCTGAGGCCTGTTGGGTCAGAGGCCAACTCCTCATAATATTCCCTCCAGATCCCAAGGATACCCTTGTGGGTCTGTTGTAGAACACCAGACTTGTCCAATACTGGTATTGGACCCAGAGGGGCCGCTCCGGTCATGCCTGACAACAGATTTCAGATAGCAGAAGAAAGATTTGGGTTTGAGGTTAAAATCTTCCAGGCTGCAGATTTGTATTTGTGGCAGTGGAATGTATCTTCTGTTTCTTACCTGATGTAAGGCAGATCTGAGCCAGGGACAGACGCATCTATCGTCAGTAGGGAACCCCATGTTCATTACCAAGACTCACAAGATCTCTGCTCCAACCTGATGTCACCTTGGAACTGAGATCTTACAATTTGTCACATTGCTGGAGAAAGTTTATCACAAGGCATTTTTTTTACAGCAGTGAGGTGCTAAGATACATAGATGCTTTACAGAGGATGTTTGTACCACCTTATCTTAGATTTCCTGCAGTCCTATTCCATTGCCCACTCCCTCTAATTTTGTCTACTCAGGCCTGCTCATGCCCCATCAACTCAGGCCTGCTTATTGTCTCCCTTCCACCCCATCTCACCATCAGTGGGTGAGCTTTCACCACTTTGTACCCTGCTCTCCCTAAAACCCTCTGACTCACTCTTACCCTCTCTGTTTTCAAAACCCATTTAAAATCCTATGTTTCTGACTGGCTACCCCACCACCACCCTCTTCTCCCATCTTGTCTCAATAAAGCAATTTATGCACAAAGAAGTTATAGAAGTAAAAGTTGTTGCTTAATGCTTCTTCAATCTCAGTAGGAATAGTCTAGAAGATGACTCTTCTCATCACTCTCCCCATGTCCTCTAAAAGTGGTGCAGTTCACAAAAGTGATGTATTTAGCATTCACGTTTAATATGGGCAAACAATTTTTTTTACTAATCTTGTTGAGGGAATATGGAGTTCGGAAGAAAATAAAACTTGCCAAAGGCATTTAAGTCGTGAGTGATCTTTTAAAGCTCATTTGATTATTTTGAGCACGTGAGAGAAAATGAGTAAGTGTCAAATGAAATATTCTGTGCAGTTGTGAAATGCTTGAAATGGTTTTGTGACCGCTAATGACTGGTGCATTAAAGGGCAAAGACTAAACTTAAATTAGAACTGTGTGTGGGCCAGAAGGTCACTTCTTCTGGTGATCAGCTTTTGTCCAGCAAAGTAATTATACTGGTCCTGCAAACTCTATGCAGCCTAACGGTACAGAAAATCTGCTCCATCCTCCTTGTTGAAAGGCAATGGGGGAACCAGAGAAAGGAAGTTCCTCATTGTAAAGCCTTTCCTGTTTTAAGCAGTGCAACACCAGTCATTGACATTTTATTTCAGAGAAAGTCAGCAATACCCATGGCTACATCATGGTGTTGAAAAATCCATTTATATTTTTTATTGATAATAATTACATTTATAATAATAATCCTTGCATTTGATATAGCGCTTTTTCCACTGTCAAAAGTGCTTCATAAAATATATTGTAAAGTGAATTGACTGTATATTTGTGGGTGAAACGCGGCAATTGCGCACAGCAGTGTCCCACAAACAGTCGTGGATTCAAGTGATCAATTCATTATTGTTTTATTTTCTTGAGGGATTATTATCAGGCGTGTGGAGTAAAGAAACATGCCCAAGGTTTCGCCCTGCCGGGAATCGAACCCAGGTCTCTCGCTTGCGAGGCAAGTGCTGTAACAACTGAGCTACACGACTCCATTTGATGCCCCTTATCACCAAATTCAAAAAAAGTCTCAAAGCGCTTTACAGGATTTAGTGTCTAGTGACTGTATTTGTAGGAAAATTATTGTAGGCATTTATTGAATATTGACAAATTATCTGAAAGACTATGCATTTAAGTAGATGCCTTTAAAGGTCCTTACAAGCATGGACAATTGCCAAGTCAGTGGTTCTGAGTCTGGGCTAGCTTTCAATTAGTGCAAGAGATGTAGGGGTCAAAATGATAGTGTTTCTAAATGAATTCCTTTACTTAATTTTCCTTTATGGAACAATATGGAAAATTCAGTTTTTGAAAAAAAAAGCTTCTAAAATCTGCCCTCGATGACGTGTGGACAGTTTTGGGGGAGGTATTGGCCTGAACGTAAATCAGGAATGGTTGTCAGTCAATGACCACCCATAGAATGGCATTACAGCTTATCTCATCCTGCTTTATAAGTCATCTACTTAAGAACATTGAGATATAGAATGCACTCAGGTATGCGTATATAATACATATATGTATGTATAAGCATTTAAAAATCGACTTTGCTTCCTCGTTTTCCTTCACAAAGGTATTTATTTTACGTCTATCACAATTTTTCAGTGAGTAGGTATTTATTATACATCTGGAAAAGCCCATATCAATTATTTACGCTGGTCGTGTGAATTTGCCTGAGGAGATACTTAGCAACAAAATGCTACGAGTTGCCTCTTTAAACAAAATATATGTACTGAAATATTTTGTAAATCGATTACAACTTATTTTGGGGGCAGAAGCAGGTTTGCAGTGGGACTCATTTCTGGTGTTTTTCTTGAAATTCAGACAGACTGATACAAATGCTGATCCTATAAAATAAAACCAACTATTTTTTGTTGTTTGCAAAATAAATGGCAAATCTGTCCTTAGTAACTGTAAGAATTTGTTGCTTCGTACATTGATGCAAAATGTGAAAAAAAATAATTGCTGTAGGTACCACTCCTCAAAAATATTTGTGGGGGGGAGAGATGGGCAAGGGAGGACAGATGGGGTGCTGCTGCTATTAACCAAGATACTTGTGGACACACTGTATTCATTCACCATCAGTTCAGCAGTAATCTGACTTTGAAGGAGCTGATTAACGGTTTTGTCTTCCGGATGCTCAGCAGTGTGATTTTTGAGAGCAAGTCTTGGTTCAGTTTTCACAACACAAAGTGTCTGAATTAAATCAAACGTTTCACCTTGGTGTTACCCAGGTAACACCAGATGTTAATTAATAATGAAATGATTAGAGGTGATAGATTGCTTTCAGCACCATTCCACCTAAATGAGAAATTCCACCTGGATTCAGAATTACTCTTTATGTATTTTAGAGCATCCAGAATTTAGCAAATTATTGAATTTAGTTATAACTCTGTAGTCGCCCATGGAACGGTATCCTGCATGAGTCAACACTTTTAAGGAAGTGTTCCAAGAAAGACTCCACTCCCCCCATCACCACCACAGGGACTTGGAAGTACTGGCCACTGGCTGGCTATAGGATAGCACAACCCATTATATGATTTTATGCACCCAAACCACTGAGCTATAACAGAGTCTGACTGTGTAAAGAGGAATGGACATAATAAACACAGCAAATAGTGATCTGTGCAGTGTGTTCATCATTATACTATTAGGTGACCCATTCGAGGTGGGTGGGGGGGGTTGCAGAGGAAATTTTTGCAATGAATAATGGGCTCAATTGCTAATCTGATGCTGCATTGAATTGGAAGAGCTGTTGCAGTGTTTTTTTTCCTTCCTCGCCTGCAGGTAGAAGGTTTTAAGTGCAACATACCAGGCAAAATCAGTGGATGAACAAATGATGGATGAGCCTGGAACTTTTAATCACACTGTACATGCTTATTTTGTTGCTTTATCTCATGGCAGTCAGTCTGGAAAATAAATTCATTGTTTTGACTTCAGACTACAAGTTTCAAATGAGATTTTGATTGGGTAATAGTTTGTACAAATAGATTCTCCAGTATAAAGTAATTCCAGCCTTGTATGTTTTGCAAAAAAAGGTATGTCAGCTTAGATAGGTTGTACACTGAACATCAATTATACACTAAACTATCAATCTTTAATTCCTTTAGAAAAAGAGAGCAAATAGCTGGTTAGCTGAATAAAAGATGCTGTCCAATGTCCATTGTGCTTAATCAGAAAAGCTTTGCAAGCAGCACAGAATCGATTTCTGGTCATTATTGCTACCAGTGGTGCTTGTTTGAAGGCTTGAAATTATTACAAACTTCACACGTTCGTAACACAAAATTAAATCCATGGTCATAGCAGTTATTGTACAACTATCGCAAACAAGAACTGCTTCCACAAGCTACACAAACAATACCAAGGGAAGAGAAGGATTTAGTTATTTATTTTGCCAAGAAACTCCTATATCTCTGTAATTCCTCCAAGTCGGATTGTGCATAGCTAAAACTTTTATTGCAGCTTTGATAGGTAACGAGGAATATCTCACACCTGAACTCTTTTATAAAGAGTCTTCATCAAAACAGTGATTAGTAACCTTATTTTTCAAGGTGGGTAGAAATCAATGTATTGATTGTTTGCTGGCTCAGTTGGTATCACCCTCGCCTCTGAGTCAGAAGGTTGTGGGTTCAAGCCCCATGTTGGAACCTTGAATTCATATAGTCCAGGCTGACGCAACAATGCGGTGTTGGGGTGTGTTGCCTTGTTGGACATCCTTCGGATGACATGTTAAACTCCGGCAGCTTGTTCAAGTAGACATTAAAGATTCCATGGCCACTATTTGAAAAGGAGAAAGGGTCAAAACAAAACTGATCATTCCCTTCATGGCTGGTTATGAGATATTGCTGTGCACAAATGGACTGTCCTGTTTGCCTACAAATAAACAGTCACTACATTTTACAAACAGATCTGACATGAAAAGCGTTATTATTAATTTTATCACAATGAAAACATTCACATGACAAGTCTTTGTAACCAAGATGGGGGAGAGAAGATTTGCTGGACACAAACTTTTCATGAAAATGTTTTGCAAACTATATGTAAATGCATGCACATTGAGGGAATTGCAGGTTCTATTCATTCTGTAATTAACCGTTAAAGAGGTTAATTCCATAATCCTTTCCATTGATTGTTAATTCCATGATTAAGAGCCCCTGTAATTCCCTTTGTTTGCGCAATTCGCAAATTAGACCCAGTTTTGCTATTCAGAAAATGTTACAGAAATGTCACAAGTCTACGTAGAGGATGGATTCACATGAATGTTCATTTAAAGTTCACGCAGAAATGCTGGTGTTTGCTACTTCTGTACAGTTAACCACCAGCATATTTTATACCAGTGACATTGTGTGAAATGGCTGCCATCTGCTTAAAAGGTTGGCATACCTCTGGTTACTTGAGGCATTCCTGCGGTTTCAATGAATTGCACTTATTGTGGATGGACCACACTATTAATAAATCTTATCCAAGAATTTCCTTTTGATGAAGTACATGCTGCAATTTGCGTGTTTTTAAACAAACCCTTCTCCCCCCCCCCCCCCCCCCCCAGCCAAACCTTGTCAGCTGGTGTGTATGAGAAACATGAATGGTGTTTTTTTCAAAAAATAAGCTAGCACAAAATAGGGAAATTGAGTTTGTGCAGACTAACCAAGCTGGGTGTCTTAATTTTTTAATTTGTTGTAGTTTTGGTATCCGACAAATGGAAACCTAAGCAGGAATGCTGAGAGAGTGTGCAGTTGGCCCCACAGACTGGAGGTCTAACCCAAATTCCTTTTGCCCTTCCCCCTTCCTTGCTCTAATTTAAGATGCCACCATGCATGACCCCATGCAGGCTTCTTGATTATTCAAGTAGAACTTGTTTCTATTTTGTTTCCTTTGCTCCTGTTAAACATTTAAAAGCATTATTCTCCTCTCTTCCTCATCCCCCTTTCCGTGTTTTTAGATGTCGCAGGTATTTCTTTAATGAGCTTGAATTTCACATTTTAGCTTTGAGTCTTTTTTAAGGTTGGGGAAAGTATGTGTTAATCAGCTTCAGGCAGCGAATTCCTTTGGCTTTTGCGGTTACTAGAAAGGAAATATCTAATGGAGGATCGAAAAGTTAGAAGAGATGGTGAAGGAATAAAAACTGTGGAGGTATGTCTCGTAAAGTTGTAATTGTGCAAGTTGCTTTTGGTTTGGAAAACACTCTATGTCAAGTCTGGTTTGAAAATGAAGGGGAAAGAAATCAGACTTCTGTTGACTACTAGAAATTGCTTCTGACACATTGAGTTTTCAGTACTTGCGCTGAAAGATTTAATCTCCCATCCTGACAATTGTCGACATCCCTCATATAACTAAACATTCAATTCAGATTCGGAACCAGATAATGATGAGGACAACGCTTTCAGCATGCAAGCGATTACGATTTCAAAATAAATGGAAAGCCAAAACCTGATTATAATCTCTTGTCAATACCTTAATTTTCTGTCATTTAGCACTTTCATTTACAAGAAGGGAGAAGAGAGGAAAATGCAAGGGTATAGTTTCACAATGTCGTGCTTCCACCCCCATCCGAGTTATAAGAGGCTCAGGGCTTTTCTCCACCTCTGACCTACTCATGCTGCACTTCAGCTTTTGTATCACAGCTTATCAACTAGCCCTTGCCTCCTCAGAAGATCTATTGACCAGGGACTGAACTTATAACCTACTTTAATTGATTTCCTGCTGGAGAAGATGGCTGCAATGTGCGTTTTTTTTCCAGAAAACTCCCAGCTCCTACGCAGCTAGGATATATGTGCTTACTTGTCCAGTGCCCTGGGTGTCTTTCCAATGTGAATTATACAAGTGTAATTTGTTGTTGTTGTACTTCAGCTCATCTGTGATCTGGGGTTGAGTGTAAACAGACGATGATTTGAGGTTCAGTGTGAATGGACTATGCTTTACTGGATATACTTGGTGGGGGCAGTGGTGAAGTGTATTACATCATAAGGAAGTCTCAAAGCTCTTCACACAAATTAATGTGATAATGGAGTGACTGTGTATTAGTCGGCAAACACAGCAGTGCAATTTCTCACAACAGTGTCCCACAAACAGCCATGGATTGAGTGACCAATTTGATTTGGGGGTTTGTTGGCCAGGACACTGGGAGAAACTCCCTTCTCTTTTTGAATAGTGCCGTGGGATCTTTAACATATACCTGAACGGGCAGACGGACCTTGGTTTAATGTCTCATCCGAAGGATGGCACCTCTAACAATGCAATACACCCCCAGCACTGCATTGGAGTGTCATCTTAGACGAAGCAATTCCAAATCCTGAAGTGGGATTTGAACCCACAACCTTCTGACTCAAAAGCTAGATTGCTACCACACACAATGGCAGTGCCCTGCTCTAGAAACTGCCTCTTCCTCAGACTGTACCTTCTAATAGAAACATATCTGACCAATCAATGAGTAATCATTGGGAAATCATAACTCCAGTTACAAGGAATTATTTTCAGTTGATTGATGTGGAATTCTGGGTCCATTAAATACTATAAAAATCTGGGGAATCTGGGAGTGATTACAAAGCAGTAATCCTGCTGAGTTCTCGTAACACCATAAACTATGACTATGAAGTTTGAATGGTTCATAACTATCATTTGAACCACAAGCTGAGATTAATATCTCACAATCATTGCCATGTACTGTATTTATTAGTTTAAAAATATGTACGGAGGAGTGGTGGGTGCAGAAACCCATTTTTTTAACAACGTTTTAAAAAAAATCCATTTGGCCAGCTTTCCAACAAGTTTAAACAAATATATAAATTGGGGTTGCGAAAGTGCTCATCTTGCTATATCACCACATTGATATATTTTAAAACATTTTAGCTCCATGTATGTATCACTAATTCCCAAGAACGTTGCTCTGACCTGAGGCTATCTCCAGTCAGAGCAGAGTTGTCACTGGTTGGTGTGTCAGATGTTGGGTTCCCTGCAGGATATGCATTTTATGTCTCGAAACACCTTTTATAACTCATTTATCCTGCAATTTTCACCAACGAGTGTCTTTCAGCCACACTGAGCAAGTAAATAAATGGCAGACATGAATAACGTTGTATTAAATTTGATTGTATACAATCCATAACACATGACACAGTTGCGCAACATAGTCCCGCGTGGTCAACAAATTTGAGTTTGTGGTTGAGGCTTTACAATAATGTAATTATTATGTCGCAGACATTGGTCCATACCAGATAGACTCACCTACTGTGAAAAAGTGAGTCACCAGACTCCCTGACACAGATACAACTAAAAATTAAAACTGATCTTGGGTTTGATAGGAAGAGACTGACCTGAAAGAACCAAAGCCCGTCATCACCTTCAAGAAAAAGATTGTAATGAGACCTTTGTCTCCCATTCATTGAATTCCAGCGTGTATCCAACAGCTGGAGCAATGTTTGTATTACACCAAAGAGAGTGGGAAACCAGGTTAGAAAACCTACCAACCAGCAGAGATTGAGATGTGTTCACCTTCCAATAATAATAATAATAATAATAATCCTTGCATTTGATATAGCGCTTTTCACGTCGGGAGGACGTCCCAAAGCTATGTGATGATTATTGGAAAACTTTACCCTCTTCAATTACTTCCTTGTGATCACAAGTTCTTTGACATCGAAGTTGGCTCTTGGTTGATTGACCGGAGAACATTTAAAACACTGGGATAGTCTGTTGGACTTTTTTTGTTTGAAAACAACTGATCCTGGGAAACAGGGGTAGGATGACCCAGTTATATCCTCAGGAATGATGCATAGAATGGGGATAGCTTGTTTGATACACATTCTCAAGAAATATATTTGTTTTGATGCATTTAGATTGCACCTGTATTGGTTCGTTTTAGAGTGAAACACTTCTTGTAACATCTATTGGGAACAACCCATCTGCAGCTTTGCCCTCTGTGTGGGCACAATTAATTCTATACATTCACCATACTGCAGGATACAAGCTGTGATACCAGGAAGGGACATTAGTACAGTGGAGATGAGCAAGATCAACGTCATGTACATAAAAGGAAACGTTGAGGGTGATTCTCCCATCATCGGTAAACGTACCGACTCAGACGGGTGAGTGGATCTTATTCTCCACTGGTCTGTAGCTGTACTTAAGTAGTGTGAACTTACAATGACAAAATATGGCTTTCTTGTCTTGAACTTGTTGTTAATAGTTGATGTGCATCATTATTTTACTGTCACCAGTATTACTCATTTCTAACTGCACTGCTTTAGCTGTTAACATTCTGATTTTTTTTATCTGCCATTTTTTAGCAGTTGTACCTGTTCTTACCAGTAATTGTATCCTTCTGCATAGTTAACAGACTGAACTTTAATGACCAATGCTTGGGCCCACTTACCTATTATGCTTTCATTACAAGCAGTACTTAATCAGTGGAGCCTCAATATTGTCAGTTGGGAAAAAAAATTGCTTGTCTCTGCTAATTCCTTTAGTAGATATTTAATGGAGAAGTGTATACAGTATTATTTTGTAGGGGTATGCTATGTTAGAAGCAATCATTGTTGCTGTTCTGAAGATTGTATTCAATAATTGATGAGGAAGCTTAGATTAGATTTTTGCTAGGGAAGGACCTTGTGTGATCCATTTCCTTATGGCTGTTTGCCAGAAGAGGAAACCAATGCAATGTCATCCAAGCACCGAAATGTGCCTCTTCCCCCTCCAAAGAGAAAAATTCACAAATTCTTGAAAAAAATCCTATCTCATATAGCAACTTCACATCATGAGTCTGTCTCAAGCGTATCACACGGAAATACAATAAACCCCACAGCTGAAACGAAAAATCCACAAGCCCTGTGTTAATTTCCGCCAGCCCCCTCTCCAAGCGCGTGCCCCCACCTCACCATGTTTGCTGGCGTTTACCTTGATCAGCGATATCGTTTTTCACTCAGTTTGAATCTTGCTAGCAAAAAAAGCTTATTCCCTATCTTCTGCTTGCAGGATTCAAACAAATACAATGCCAGTCCAGCATTTACCGGCATTTTTGGCACTGAAAAACGCCATCGCCAATAAATACTGGTACCAGAATTGTAATTACTCTTAGCCGGAAATTCTGACTCGCTGAATTGGATATCCCCCAAATTGATCCAGCAAGCCAAGGTTTTAGTGTCCTGTAAAGTGTAGTAACTGTATTTTTAGGTGGAAGAACTATTAAGAGGAATTAAAACTTTATTTCTGACTATAGCTCCTCTTATTTGATGCAGGAAAAAAGCATTGCAATCGCTGTGCAGTGGTAGAGGGTATCAAAGTCATTGTATTTCTTGATGGATTTCTTAATTAAGAAAGCCCAAGCAGGAATTCCTTCTGGTAACTGTGGGTGTGTCACTCCAGCTCTAGGGAACCCCAAATTGAATATCCATTGAGTAGGAGCAGCATTCCCGTGAGCTTGGTAACACAGACTTCAATGTTTCTCAATTGAGAAATATTCCAAATTGGCTCTGTATCCTAATTACTATAGTTCTTGTTACCATTGTGCTGTTGTCAATTTATAAAGTGTGATATTTCGTTAAAGCTAACTTTTAAGACATTTCATTATTAAAGATATTTGCTGAGATAAATACAATGGCTGGTTAAATTGACTTTCAGAATTGCCTCCCTCTAGAAATATGAATTTCTGAATTACAATTTTATCCATTTTTATGCTGTGGTAAAGGCTGGATTGAAATGTTTGGATACAGGGGTTATTTGACATTGATGCATGATGAAGTGAGTGTTTCAGTACTCCAAGTGCTACCTTATGTGAAGGGCACTGTATAAATGCAAGTCATTTCATCCTTGTTTTTGTCCCTTGGTAATTCTGTGTTGCTTCATCAATTCAAATGTCAACAAAGCTAGCAGAAACGGTCATGGAAGCCTGATTCTACTGCATGTACAACAGCTTCAATATTGTCCACAATCTGACTTGCAATACAACCCATAATAATTGAAGCCCCCAAAACCAGCTACGTGGCAGAAACCCTCACTTGGATGCCTCTCGTACCACTGGGACAGCTTTGAGGTTTTGTGATTGAGGAATCCCTAGGTTAAGAGAGGAGTAGAGCATAAAGTTGAAAGCAGTATGAGATAAATCTAAAAAGTAGTGGTCATGTGACACAAGGCTTGGATTTTAAAATCCTGTAGATTGTGGGAGGAAAGGAAAGCAGAGGAGGTGAGGAATGCCACTGTCTGGAGGCTCTGGGTGCATTTTGATTCCAGCCCAGTTTGGATTCAGGGAGAAGGCCAAAAGCATGTAAGAGATTGTGGTATAGGTGGATCTTGGGAGAAAGGTTCAGAGAGCTGATGACCACAGCAGTAATAGATTTTAAGAGGGAGAAATCTCAAAATTGTATTTTATCCAGGAGTCAACAACAGCAACATTACATCTGTATCGATAGCCCCTTTCACATCGGGAGGACATCCCAAGGCTCTGGACAGTCAGAGTTTCGGACCCGAACTGGGGGTGGGATTGGGGAGGGTGGAGGGCAGAGGGTGAAGCAGGGTGATCGAAAAACGGTTGAAGAGGAGGGTTTTGAGATGGGTCTTGAAGAAAGCAAGGGAGGGGGTGACGCGGAGGGACTGCGGGATGGAGTTCCAGATGGTGGGGGCAGAGTGGCAGAAGGCCCTCCTGCCAATGGTGGGACGGGTGAGGTGGGGGACATGAAACAGGCAAGAGCCCGCTGAGCAGGCAGGATGGTAGGGTTTAGGAGGTCACAGAGGTAGGGGGAGAGCAAGACCATGGAGGGCTTTGAAGGTGAGGACCATGATCTTGAACTGTATCCTCTGTGTGATGGGAAGCCAGTGGAGTCGGGCAAGGATGGGAGTGATAGGATCACAAAGCCTGGTGCGAGAGAGGATGTAGCTTGCAGAGTTCTGGATGATCTGTGGCCTGCGGAGGGAGGAGTTGGGGAGGCCAACAAGCAAGGAGTTTGCATAGTCCAGCCTCGATATAATGAAGGTTAATGTATGAGGGTTTCGGCGAGTCAGCTAGGAATTGCTAAGAGAGCTTCCCTACATATGAGATATCAGCAATTCACATTTAGATTTTACACCTGTAGGCTGAATTATGCCATTCGCTTAAATGCAGCTGAAGTATTCTTTATTTAGACCATAAATGTATGGTAAGTGGTTAGATTTGTAATATTTTTCTTCCCAACAGTAGTCTTGCTAGTGATTTAGTTTGTGAGTTAGGTAAAGTATAATTGTTTTATTTAGGGATTAGGACTTCAGCTCATAGACTAGACTGATACTTCAGTGCAGTGCCAGGAGAACCCTGTATTTTCAGAGGTGTTGATTTTCAGGTGAGATGTTAAACCAAGGTCCCATCTGCCTGTTTTCGGATGATCCATAAAGTTTCTGTGACACTATTGAAAACAGAAGGGAGTTTCTCCTGATGTTGTGGCCAGTGAACCTCCAAATAAGTTAGCATTTTGTCTCACATAAATTGTGTGACCTTACTGTGGCCCAAATTTTTGCTGATCTTGCCTACAAAAACACACTTGATAAGAATTACTGTGACACTTTTTGAGACATTGCATTGTGACATTTAAGGTGCCATAAAAATACCAGCTGCTTCATTCTTCACAAAACTTTCTAGGGAAAAATTCTACTCCATTAATTTCTGAAGAAATCTGTTCTGTCAAACCTGCAACTATGAAGTTAGTTTTCTATTCCTAATAATGTGGAGAGTTATAAACAGTCAACAATAACGAATAAATGCCACCATTTGATTGTCATTAACTTGCTTTAAACCAGAATTTAAATTATACTCCATTAAATTTTATTTACTGTAATCTAAGTTGATACCTTGATCAAACGATAAATATGCTAGATACACTTAAAAGCAGCGCTGAAATTATACAAGCAAAAAAACTGGGAGATGTTTCTGTGATATCATCCCTGCACTATAACATTATCACACAACTGACAGGAGAATCCTAAAGAGAATTTGGAGTCCTGTAGCTCAGTGGTTAGAGCACTTGCTTTGCAAGCAAGACACCTGGGTTCACTTCCAGGCAGGGCGAAACCTTGGGCAAGTTTCCTTACTCCACACGCCTAATAATAATCCCTCCAAAAAACCCAAAAACAATAATAAATTGGTCATTTTCAATCTACGACTGTTTGTGGGACATTGCTGTGCGCAATTGGCTGCCGCGTTCGCCCACAAATATACAGTCAATTCACTTTACAGTATATTCTGTGAAGCGCTTTGGGACGTCCTCCTGACGTGAAAAGCGCTATATCAAATGCAAGGATTATTATTATTATTATTAATTATTTTGCAGTTGGCAAGCAAAATTATAGGACTGCTGAGGCCATGGTAATGTATGGCAATTCAGGAGAGTTTAAAGAATCTGGATACCAGCTATGATTGATAAAATAGGGTATTAAATTATTTCCTTCCATTCAGAGTAACTGGTGAAGCATATATATTAAATACATGGACCACTAAAGTCATCTAGCAAATTTTGATGTGTGGATTGTAGCATACACGCATCTCCATCTACTTCCATTAAATGCATCCTGGAGAAGTGAATGCAACATTGAAGTAAATGTGGTAGTATGTTAAAGGAGTATATTGTGTTCAAAAATCCACTGACTGCACATCTGTCTCAATTCAGAAGCCAGACTGTCAATAAAAACCCGATTAGACTAAAAGAGTGTGATCCAATGTGACAGCATGTGTAATCCGCTAATTAAAAATCAGACATTTCACTTCATGGCTGTTTGTGGGACGTTGCTGTGCGTAAATTGACTGCTGTGTTTGCCTGTAAAATAGACTGTCACCTCACTTTACAATAACTTCTTTGAAGCGTTTTAAGATGGCTCGATGACAGGAGAAGGCGCTATATCAAATGCAAGGATTATCATCTCTTATTTAAAACCAAGGTATTGGGTACATCAAATAACTTTAGAAAGGGAGTGGTTGACAATAATTAGAGAAAATCAAACTGGGAACAGTGCTTTTGGTGCAGATTTGTATTGTACACATATTGTATATTTTTTTTTACAAAAACAATTTTACACTTCTACATAGATTGAAAAGGAACAATGTCTTGCCTTTATTTAGTGCCCTTCACGCAGGGTAGCATCTCAGAGCACTTACCAGTGGCAGAGCTCGATACTGATGCAGAGAAAAGGGGAAGATGACCGTGGGCACAGTCGAAGAGGAAAGCCTTCAGGTGCAATCTGAAGATGGGCAGAGAAGGCGAAAGGTGGAGGGATTGAGCAGGGAGTTACAGAGGTTTGGTTCATTGTAGCTGAAGGAATGTCTGTCGATGGTGGAGCAGAGGGATCGAGGGACACTCAGAAGGCCTAAGTCGGCTGAGTATAAGGAGCGGGAAAAGGAGTGCCATGTCGGCAGGTTGGAGAGGTAGGGAAATGCTATGGCATGAAGTGATTTGCAGCTGAGTGGGAGGATCTTCAAATTGATCAGTTCTGTGACTGATCCAGTGGAGCTGGCAAGGCAAGGTCTGGAGTGATGGAGGTGTGGAGGTTGGGACTGGTGAGGTAGGCTCTAAAAGGGGAAAATCCACGAGAAAATCATTCCCAACCAATGTAGCCTTGGGGGATGTTTTGCCTGCCTCTTAACTGTATTTTTTCATAAAAAAATCAAGGTGGAAATAATATTTTTTTCCTGAGTGAGTTTTGAAGTAGGGGCCACAAGTAAAATGTCTCTTCTGCCACCTGCCAAGGAGGCCATTTGTCAAGCGGACGGATTGATTAAACCTACATATTGCATGTTTACACTGGCTGCCTGAATACATATTGCAAATAGCACCTTGGGAACAAACAGTGGTACAATATGGATACTATTATATTTGTCACTATCTGATTTAGAAATGACTGGAGGGAGACAAAAGAAGCTGGAATAGGAGTATAATTAAGCTTAATATGAGAAAATATTTTTAAAATAACATTTGCAAATCCGTTCAAGGTTTTAATTGATTCTGAGATGGTACAACAGACAGCAGCTTCAGTTTATTAAGGCTACTCTGTTTGTTTGAGGGAACTCAATTAAAAATCAATTGAATTTGTATGGATAAATATACAGAGAGGTTATACATTGTGCACTCTTTCAACTGCTGCAATATAATTCTGCAAAGTTCTTTTTAAACGAGCTTAAATGTGGATGTTGCGTTTATTTGTGAAACAATTTACTTTTATAGGGTTAGAAGCTGAGTTATGGGGCAGGTCGTCATTAAATAGCAGTGTCCTGCTTGTATGGGATTTTTGACTCCATGCTGCTGTTGTGGGTGGGTGTTTCACAGTAAATGTGCTACAGATGTGACGTATATTGTAAAAGATGCACAGATTTGATTGTCTACTTCTAAAATTCAGAATGTTGATGAGACCAAGCTGAACCATGCCAAAACCTATCTGTATATCCATTTTGCTTCATCTGTTCTTCCCTTCTGTTTTTAACTGCCAAATTTACTAGCTAATTCCAATATCCATGTAAGGAAGTGTAAAGTTGTTAATTGCCACAGAAGTTGGATAATGCCCTATTAACGGCAATCCTTGGAACTGTGAGCAGCTTGTTACAAGTAGATGCCATTTGCTTTCAAGCATCTATTGAGTTATTGCTTGAAAGAATGATGCACAACAAAGCAATCTGCAGCTTATTGCAGTGCGTTAACTTCTGTATGACCTGGTCTCTCTCGCACACACTTGGCAACTCCACATCAGGTTCCAAAAGTCTGGTGACAAATCTAATACAGTAATTTCACTTTACAGCTTTTACATCAGTGTGAATCCTTCATCCACTCAATATTGTGTTCACTAGTGACACTGGCTTATCTGCAGTGTATTTACCTTCCTTTGTGTCACCTTGCAGAGTGGGATCTAAGGTTTGTGTGCAGCAAACAAGCCACAAATTAAATAATGAATATGTGCTATCAAATTGTGCTGATTATTAGCTTGTAGAGTTTACTCCATTCTGTTCACTGAAGTTAAATAGATGTCACAAATTTCTTTGAGGAAAAGTAACAATTTTCACTGTCCTAAGAATAAATTCCTATTCACACTATAGATGGGTCATGCTGGTGACCATGCTAAACTAGTCAGTTTTAAGATGCATTGCCGTTTTTCTGGAATATTTACATTGCTTAATCCAAATGTATAATAATAAGTCTTGAATTTGATACAGTGCCTTTCACATTGGGAGGATGTCTCAAAATGTTTCACAGGATTTACTATAAAGTGTAGTGACTGTATTTTGTGGGTGAATGCAGCAGCCAATTTGCATGCAACAAGAGAGAATGGTGGATATCAAGCAGTAGTTTCACAGAGAGAGCCAAGATGCCATCATAAACTGATTCATTGCTTGAGCTGTTCATATAACTGAATGGGATTACTTTCCTCTGTAGTCTGGGGCGTTATATAATACAAGTTGTTGTTGTACCTTGAAATCACTCAGAACTGTATATATTGTATAATAATAATAATCCTTGCATTTGATATAGCGCTTTTCACGTCAGGAGGACGTCCCAAAGCGCTTCACAGAACACACTGTAAAGTGAATTGACTGTATATTTGTGCGCGAACGCAGCAGCCAATTGCGCACAGCAATGTCCCACAAACAGTCGTAGATTGAAAATAACCAATTTATTATTGTTTTTGGTTTTTGGAGGGATTATTATTAGGCGTGTGGAGTAAGGAAACTTGCCCAAGGTTTCGCCCTGCCTGGAATTGAACTCAGATCACTTGCTTGCAAAGCGAGTGCTCTAACCACTGAGCTACAGGACTCCTATATATTGCAGCTATATATTTAATGATGTATTGACTGGTAAGTCAGAGTTCATTATTAGGAAATGCATCGTCATCAACAACAACAACAACTTGGATTTATAAAGCGCCCTCCACGCAAATTGTCTTTTTTTTCTAACAAATTGCATTTGTTAGCACCTTTCATGTCGGGAGGATGTCCCAAGGCGCTGGACAGTTGAGGGGTTGCACCAGCCCTCGATATACATGTTGTGTAAAATAAAGTTTAAAAATGCCTCTCATGGTTTTGGCGACTTATCTTCGAGCCCCATAATAGCCTTGCCTCAATGATGTTTTAGAGCCATAGACTTTAGTCAAGTCTGCAGTAATGTATCTGCTGTGACTCCAAATCTGCTCTGGCCGGCAACTTCACTTTGTAATAATCATCATAATTTTTTAAGCAGGACTTGATTAAGTATAATAATAATAATCCTTGCATTTGATATAGCGCTTTTCACGTCGGGAGGACGTCCCAAAGCGCTTCACAGAACACACTGTAAAGTGAATTGACCGTATATTTGTGGGCGAACGCGGCAGCCAATTGCGCACAGCAATGTCCCACAAACAGTCATGGATTCAAAATGACCAATTTATTATTGTTTTTTTTTTGGAGGGATTATTATTATACTCACACCGTTGCATAACCCAAGCTCTTTGTCTAATCCTGTTCACAAACTAAATGCTGTGGCATGCATATCACTTTATCATAACTCTGCATTCCTTTTGTCTCTAATAATTACAATTTATGTCTTGCTTATTTGTTCTCTTAACGGTTTTATATTTCAAATTGTGGATCGTCGCTGTACACAACTTGTCCAATTTTGTGTAATGCTGTTACAATAAGAAGTGGGAGATATTAAGAAACAATATTATTATGGCTTCAAACAAAGATTATGGATGCTAATTGTTTCAATGGTTCTCTTGTGTTGTAATTTACAGGATTAATTTTTTGAAGGCATATTGTATCATTTATTACGCTGTTGGGCAACAAGTAACTGGAAATCTGGACTGAATAAAGAAAACTCGTCAGACAGCGCAACATCCATTCACTATCCTGGGCTGTGCTTAGCTCTCCAAAAGTATATTCACCAGCATAGAATTGGTGAATGCACATTTTTATGTCCAGGAGACAGATTTGGACTTAAATTCCATAGCTCCTCAAGAGACATTTTAGCTTCACAAAGATGTAATTATGTCAATCCAGTTATGAAACATGAAATTATATAGGGGTAATTGTACTGAGAAAATGGGTTTAGAAATACATTTGCTGCAATTTTATTCAGTTTATTTCTTGTACTTGGGTAGTATAGGAGGAATGAGCAAACACCTAACTTAAAATACAAGTCAAATCTGATCTGATGAAATCTTAGTCCAAAATTGACCAAAGCTCTTTTTTAGGGGGTCAGGCAGGTGTCTGACATATGCGGAACACAATAACAGTGCTCAAGAGTATCCTAAACAGATAGAGTTCCACATGTATATACCACCAATACATGGACATGTCTTTGTTTCTGGCATGGAAACATTAAAACATTTGTTCACTCCATCCACGACAGTTTGTGGGACACTGCTATGTGCATCTAGCTGCCGCATTTCATCCACAAAATACACAGTCAATTCACTTTACAATATTTCCTGTGAAGTGCTATGTGACATCTCAATGATGTAATAAGATGTGATATCAAATGCAAGGATCATTATCATTTATACAGAATACACAATCTCTCCATGAAGGGACACATCCTTGTTTACCTAATTCCAGAGGGTATGTGATGCACATTGATGAGAGGTAAAGAGTTGGTATTGCCAGAGTTTAACCAGCTAAAAATGCACTGTTGTTTGTCCAGTTGGGACTACCCTACTCATGAAGGTGCACTCAATTGCACTCAGAACAGTTAAAAGTTTAAAGAAACCTAGATTTCTACTCATTCCTACGACCAAATAATTGGCTTATAGTTTGGAAAAATCTATTCACGTTGACTTTATAAGTGTGGCTTTAAACAAAATATTACCAGTTGTAAACCACTTTGTATAGTACAAACTCCTTCCTATGCAGAGTTTTATGTGAAATTGGTGGAATTGCAGAGAGTTTGATATGTGGCAGTGATCCATGGGATATGAAATGGTTTCCACTTGTGACCTGACCAACATAAATCCACAAGGAAGTCCATATGGTCAAGTCTCTGGTGTAACATTTCACCTTATTCCACACATTCCCTCTGTGCAGCATGGAATCATTGCTGAAGTCGGGAAAGCTCATGTTAAGACTCGGCTGACCTATCCCATTAAAAATAGGGAAAAACTAATTTTTTATTTGCTGAAGTAATTCTGCAGAAAAGACTAACCCAGATGGATACACACATTGTTTAAATTCTTCTTGGCACTTCATTAAGAAATGGAATTCGAAGTATCCACATCAAGTTGCAATTTAAAAGCGTTCTGGTGTACTCCCAATGTTTGGTTTTCCTGATATCTTTATTTACTTGAGTAAAATACATCTGACTTGGACAGAAGTAAAAACATTCTCACATTTGGGATAACACCTTCCACGTCAGGAGGACGTCTCAAAAGTTCTTCACAAGATATACAACAACTTGCATTTGTACAGTGCCCTTCACATGAGCTAGCATCTTGGAACGCTGCACAATGTCATAGTTGATGTCAGGCTGGGCCAAAAGAAAATATGACTGTAGGCATGATCGAAAAGGAAAGTCTTCAGGTGATCTGAACAAGCAAATCGCAATTATATAGCTAGGAGACTTTAGGAGTACGTCCCAATGCAGGAAAAGAGGGAGGAAGATGGAAGGGATTGGGGCATGGAGTTCTAGAGGGTCGGCGGATAGTGTTGAAACCATGGCTACCATTTGTGGAGCGGAGGGGATGACGGACATCTAGCTGAGAGAAGGGGGAGGAGAGAGAAGTGGAGTGTGATTGTGCCAGAGAGGAAGGGAGGTGCCAGGGCATGAAGTGATTTTCAGGTGTAGTGTAACTAATAACAACAAAATGGATGGGGAGCCAGTAGAGCCGGGTGAGGGTGGGGGTGATAGGGTCGCGGAGCCTGGTGTGGGAGAGGACATGGGCTGCAGAGTTCTGGATGATCTGCAGCCTGTGGAGGGAGAAGTTGGCGAGGCCGACAAGCAAGGAGTTTGCATAGTTGTACCTCGATGTAATGAAGGCGTGTATGAGGGTTTTGGTGGCCTGCGGTGTGAGACAGTGTCAGAGCCGGGCGATGTTGCGGAGGTGGGGGAAGGCAGAGTGGGCCATGGCGCAGATGTGGGGTAGAAAGAATAGTTGAGGGTCGAACAAGACCCCAAGGTTCCGGACTAGTAAGGTGGAGTGTGCAACCATGAATGGTGATTGTAGTTACTTGTATATTTTGTAAGCAGACACGGCAGCAAATTGGCTCATAGCAATTCCCACAAACAGTCATGAAGTAGAGATTGGAAGTGGGGAGTGATCTGTAAGTCTTGGATCTACATCTCATGCTGGTTACTGTGTACAGTCTTACTTCAAAATAAGAATGACAAGCATTGTCAGAGTTTTGAAGCACAGCGAAGTATAGGAAAATAGCAAGCTGTCATAGAGCTGTAATAACATCTACATTGTAACCTTTCCTGAGAGGATTTCCCACCACTGATATGGTTACTCATCTTAAAGGACATCTTAAATTTCCGAGCCCCAAAATGTCGCAATTTGATGTCATCAACAATCTTGCGAATAACACTGAATAACAAGTTGTAAGATGAAAAGAATCTTTATTAGCAGTACTAAATGTGTACCTATTGTATGAGCAAGTGTGGATTTTTGTTCTTACTTATCGCTGTATTTGGAGAGTAATTGACACTGGTGCCGGAATTGCTAAGATTAAAATAACGAACAACAACTTGCATTTATATAGTGTGGGTAGCATCTCAGAGTGTAAACATATATGTTGACTCATTTCACATCCATGGGCCGTTTGTCACTTGAAAAAAACTTGCAGTGATGTTCATATAATCATTAATCCCTCAAGCACGATTGTTGTCACATATTGCTGTCTGTCAGTGTCAATCACGGGTCGCCTACTTACAACAGGAAAAAGCTCTACATAATAAAACACCCCAAGTACTTCTCAGCATGTTTATTTTGAAAAATAACGTAAGTCTGTTTGTTCAAGGCTGTGGGCATATCAGAGGGCTCAGTTATAAAACCTTCAACCATTGCTCTTGGAGTTTATGATGCACTCTGTTGTACTGTATTTACTTGATTTTACACATGGAAATCCAGTATTCTAGCTCTAGTTTTTGCCATAAGTTGTAAGCAATGTAGAATTCTTTGCTAAGGCTGTCATTTAATTTAATATGTGGGTGAGCTAATCTCATTTCACAAGCAGTCACTGTAGCCGATGGAGGGAAGTTGAATCTTGAGTTAGACGTGAATAATTCTATTTGCAAAAGCAAACTGCCTCTGACGAGTAACTCTGCCTGTGTACAATAACACAATATTCAAAATCAGTCCTTACCAGTGTTTATGCTCCAACGAGTCTCCACCACTCCTAATCCCTTCTCTTGTGCCCCTCCATTCCCTTCTCCAACATTTATGCAGCAAGTTTTCTTTTAAGTACATTGACGCAATTTGCTTTGACCACAGCTTCCAGCAGCAAGTTGCATATTTTCACCGCTCTCTGCGTGAAGAAATTCCTCCTAAACTATTGGACCTATCATTGGCTGTCTTATATTTATGCCCCATCATTTTGGACTCAACAACAGTTGAAATAGCTTATTAACATCCACCTAAGATCCATATGTTTTGATTGTGGAAAGAAACTAAAGGAGCACTCTGCTTGTATTGCTATTCACTTTGCCTTTTTGTGGCGAATCCATTTGTACATTGAGACATGAGGAAACGGAAGAGGAAGGCTGTAATTGAGATAAAAATTATAGATAATAATAAATCAACCGTTATTGAGGCCAATTTGCTCTTGAGCCAAAATGTTGTTAGCTCGGGCCCACGTCATAAGGAATCACAGAAAAAAATCTCTTGTGTTTTCAGCCATTAAGTCCATTGTCCTAAAATATAACATCATGTATGTAATATTTTGTAAAGTTCTTGAATTCAAGACCTAGTTCTTTGACTGCACTTGCAGTCATCACGTCCTGTAGTTCACGCGGAGTCCTGGAGCTCAGTAGTGAGAGCACTCGACTCGCAAGCAAGTGAGCTGGGTTCGATTCCTGGCAGGGCGAAACATTGGGCAAGTTTCTTACTCCAAAGGCCTCTATTTACCTAGCAGTAAGTAGGAACTCTGTTGTTAATCGATTGGTGGATCACTTTTCCAGGGGTAATAATTCCTTTTTTAAAAAAATTGTTCACATCAATCCATAACTTTGTGGGACACTGCTGTGCGCAGTTGGATGCTGTGTTTCGCCCACATACAGTCGCCCACATACATATATTCTGTGAAGTGCTTTGAGACGTCTCGAAGATGTGATAAGGCACTATATCAAATGCACGGATTATTATTATTATCTTTCCCCTTTCCATCCCCTTGGATTCTAACCCCAGCTCGGGGGTCCAGCAAAGACCGGGAAGCATCTTTGGACATCCCCCCAACATGAAAGGTTCTGTAAAAATGTAAAGACTGTAAGAAAATGTTCTAGTGACGTGCTCGCCTATCCCCAGTACTGCAATATAAAAAGCACCATCGGGACCAATGGTATTTCAAATGACATCTCATGCCTGAAAAGGCTCCTCAGGATATAAAGTGCATCTCCCCCAGGGAACCCTATGTACGTGAAGCCAACCCACAGGAATTTGGCTCACATGCACTCGGCAGTTGCGCGGGGCATCATGGATCACAGCTGAGCTTGATCCTATCTTCGCTCAAGGCATGCACCCACGCAACAAAACACCCACTTTCCCATAGGGATCATTGAATTGTGATATTTTTCCTCCTGCTCCTCCTTTCTTACCGATCCAGCGATGCTGAAACCTATTTTAGCACCTCTACAACCGCATTTTCAATGCTTAGTGAGTAGTATCTCAAACATAGGCATGTCTTTTTTTACTTTTTGAGAGGTAAAGAAAACATAAAAGTTGTTTTTATGTTTTGTTTGGTATAACATCCAAAAGCACTCCCTAACATTTGCCTAAAAGACATACTATCACTTCAGTGTGCTATGGTCAAGGGGACAAATGACACTTTGTCCATCTGTGACCAGGGCTCCCTTTGCCTCTTTGTCCCGCTCGACCTCTGCTGCCTTTAATACCATGGACCATTCCATCCTCCTCCACTGCCTCTCCTCTCACTGCAACCTTCAAGGTTCTGTCCTTGAATGGTCCAGGTCTTATCTCTCACACCGTCTCCAATTTGTCTCCGCCATCAGTTTCTCTTCCAACCCCCACACAGTCCCGTGTGGCATTCCTTAGGGCTCTGTCCTTGGTCCCCTCCTCTTCAACCTCTACATGCTCCCCCTTGGTGACATCATTCACAGACATGTGGTCAACTGACACATGTACGTGGATGACACCCAACTCTATCTCTCTGCCTCCACCCTCGATACCAGGACAACTGACATCCTGACAAATGTCTGTCTGACATCAAGTCCTGGATGAGAGTCAGCTTTCTACAGCTGAATGTCAGCAAGACTGAAGCCCTCCTGATTGGCTCACATCAGTGCCTCAGCACCTCAGGCACTGGCAGCATCAGCATCCAGGGATGCACACTCCACCTCACCAGCCAGTTAGAAACCTTGGCGACCCCTTCGACCCTCAACTGTCCTTTCTCTCCCATATCCATGCCATGAGCCTTGGGATGTCCTCCCGACGTGAAAGGCACTCTATAAGTGCAGTCTTGTTGTTGTTGTTGATGAACCACTTTAACTTCCCCCATCTCTGCAACATTGCCCAACACCGCCACTGCTTTATCACTCAGGCCACCAAAACCCTCATACACACATTCATCACCTCAAGGCTCGAAAATGGAAACTCCTTCCTTATCGGCTTCCCCAACTCCTCCCTCCACAAGCTGCAGATCATTCAGAACTCTGCAGCTCGTGTACTGTCCCGCACCAGGCTACGCGACCACATCACTCCCACCCTCGCTCGCCTCCACTGGCTTCCCATCCCCCAGAGGATCAAATTCAAGATCCTCATCCTCACCTACAAGGCCATTCACGGCCTTGCACCCTCCTACCTCTCCGACCTATTATCCCCCTACTTACCTGCCCGTACCCTCCGTTCCTCTGGCTCCGGTTTGCTCCATTCCCCCACCCTAACCGCCCTACCATCAGTGGCCGGGCCTTCAGCCTCTCAGCCCCTAGGCTCTGGAACTCCATCCCCCAGTGCCTTCCTTCGCCTTGCTTCCTCCCTTTCCTCCTTCAAGGCCGGTCTCAAGACCTTTCTCTTTGATCGTGCCTTCAGCTCCCCTCTCAACTCTCTACCCCCTCCTCGCTCCCTCCCTTCCCTCCCCTCACCCTGACCATTTCCCCCCTGCTCGGGTCCCGACCCAATTGTCCAGCGCCTTGGGACGTCCTCCCGACGTGAAAGGCACTCTATAAATGCAATCTTGTTGTTGTTGTTGTTGTTGATAAAGTCGAAGCTGACACTCCAGCGCACTGCTGGGGATGTGCTGCATTGTCATGAGTTGCCATCCTTCCGAAGCGATGTTAAACCCAGGCCTCATCTGTCAACCTGTTCAGTGGACATTAAAGATCCCTTGGCCCCAATAATCTCATGTAATAATTCTTACAGTTGATGTAGTATTTTTCAAATCAGGAGTATGTCTGTTCCCGCTTAAGAGCATTTCATTAAACTTGTTGCTGGACCTATCACTGCATGTATTGAACCAGCCCATAATATGTGTCCAACACTGGTTTTCAGTAACCTGTCCTCTGAATTTGCCTCTTGAAGAGGCAGCTTGCGTCTACGCAGTAGCTCCAGCAGACAAAGCGAGTGAGACCAGAAGCTTATCCTATGAAGAGTAACCCATGCCCTGCCACTCCACAATCTTGTCTATTATTTCACATAACTAAATCATCTTTCATCTGAACCTTCTCCTCTTCAGCAACATTTATAATTTCCTTAGGACTGACCACCATTGAATTTTGCTGATTATCAGTAATTTAGCCAGAAGCTGATCTTCAGTTGCATGAGGTGCATTTGGTGCAATTCTGAGTTTTGCCGTTCAGCCTGCTATGATTTTGTTATTGCTCACGTGACACTTCATCAGGCCCTTTCGACCAAAGTGAATTCAGCAGCAGATGGATGACAGGGGTGAAAGGTCAGTGTGCATTCCAATGAGCTTTTGCCAATTTAATGTACCTCAAAAGGCACAAAAACAGAGCAAAATCAAAGAGGTTGCTTTTCTTCTGCAGAAATAGAAAACAAAACAAAATCGCTTCTGTTACGTCAAGTCTAGTTTTACATTGCTAAAACATGTGGCAAAAACGGTATAAGAATTTTGACCAGAGCACTGCGAAAATGAAACTGACAGTAGTCTTGAGCATTTAAAAATGAGCCTTTTAAATACAAACTCAATATAGAAACAATGGTATCATTTTTGCTTTGGATATGGAATATTCTAAGGAGTATGAAATCAAATTGAGAGTTACCAGAGCATTTTTGCAAGCAATGTCAAAATATTTAACCAGGTTGTAATGTATTCTATAGTTTGATTCACAAATATTCTGAAGTAAGAGCCGTTCTTTGGTATTTGTATTTCTCTGGCTTGGCTCTCTTTGTGACTGTCTTCCTCACAAATTGACAGAAAGCATCCATTTTGTGAACCTTGCGTTAAACAAAAGGGGTGCAGATTTGGAGGCCTTGAAAAGATCCTTCTGTGCCCAAAAGGATTAAACAGCTCTTCGATACTGTCCCAAGATTAACTATGCATTCAGCACCTCACAGATTTATGCTTTGACCTCCACTGAGTGAGCCCCAGTTGTCCAAGATTGTTTGCTCAATATGTTCTTCTTGTGGTCTCAGCAAATCAAACACTATAAATACTGTACCAGGACTTAAAAATTACATACACTTGCACTATGATCTCCATATTGCAAAAGTGCTGGTTTGATAATATAATCAGTCAATTGAATTTTCCATTCATTAGGCTTTTGAATTGGTCTGAAATGACACAGCTGTAAAAATACGTTCAGCTGATGTAAGAAATTGTGATTTGAAATTTTACAGATAGTTTCATTCTTTATGGGATATGCCAACTGCAATAATAATAATAATGATCCTTGTATTTGGTACAGCGCGTTTCACATCAGCAGGATGTCTCGGGGCACTTTGAAGGATTTACTGTAAAGTGGAGCAACTGAGTTTTGGGGGAAAACGTCAGTGGTGGACATTGGAATCAATGATGGTAGTATCTCAAAATGTTACTCAAGGGATGAATTGTGTCGTAGTATTAGAGCATGATCAACAAGTAGGCACACTAGTTAACAGCAAAGTGTTACTGCTTGGGAGTTCAAATCAGTTTTTTATGCTTACTGGGGTAAAGTTCACAGGTATAGGATTCAAACTGAGGCATTCACATTTTTTGAGCGGGGAGCTGCAAGTGGACATGTGTCAAAGTGACACCATAACAACAACAATGAATTTATATAGCGTCCTTCTCCTGGGGCAGCCTCTTGGACAGGAGACCTTGGTGGGGAAAAATGGAATGGGTCAGTGGCGTGATGAATTTATTTTCAAACAATTAAGGAGAACATTCTGGGATGTGTTGAGTGAAGTTAAAGCTGAGCCCTACCTATGTCATTCAGAGCAAATGTCAACTTCCCCACAGCAGCTGGAACTTTACATATCAAAGGAAACAGCATCAATAGTCTCAACTGCTCCAGTTTTCAACCTTGATTCTCCAGCATGTCCAGTTGTCTCCACCAAGGGTTTGACTGATGTGTGGTCTTCCCAGTGAGATCAAAAACATTAGTTAGTCATTTCTTGGGCTACAAGTATAACAATAAAAGGAAAGTGTAGCAAAATTTATCGCAACTCGGGTCCACAGAGAAAGGAAAATGCAAACCGAAAGCTGTATGTTTGTAATTTTAATTATTTAACATTCTTTGGGGGGTTTCTTTTAGAAAAATTAAAACTTTCTTTCCAGTTTTCTGAAGGGGTTTGTTGCTGCATAACAGCTACACATGTGGTGTCCAGACTTCTGGCATTGTTTTGATGTAGAGCCTTATCAAGTCTTTTAGATGTCTCAAAGCGCTTCACAGAATATACTGTAAAGTAAATTGACTGCCTGTTTTGTGGGTGAAACACGACAGCCAATTGCACGCAGCAGTGTCCCACAAACAGTCATGGTGTAAGTGACCAAATTATTATTATTTAAATGTCAAATGCAAGGATTATTACTATTCATCATAAATAGCTGTTCTTTCACTTGCGAGTCCATACGAGTGAAGAACAGAGAGGTGTTTTGAAATTTACGGGCATTAGAACTGAGACCCTGTCTTTGCCTTATCTGCACACTCGAGGGACCCTTCATAAAGGGGGTGATAGTTGATGAACAGGCATGGGAACCCCAGCTGATTTTCCCTCCCACCACCTCAGGGAAAATGAGGCCAATTGCACTGCTCTGCTTGACCCCCTCCCCCCGAGGTTTTTTCATTATATGTGATGTGCTTAACATTGAATCTCTGTGTGACGTGCAGTAGGAATATAGCAGAAAGGTTAAACAAATTGGGGTAAATTAACAAAACAAGTGGATTTGATGTGGATCAATGATGTTCTACCCAAAAGCATTACAAATTATTTTATCACACAGGGACAGAATGCTTAATAAGTGGTTTGGGGATGAAATCCCTTCCTTCTCCATCCTCGCACCCCCCCCCCCCCACTCCCACCTTCAAACTGCAGAACTGAATTTTTTTTAAACCTGTCAAGTTTTATCTACTAGAATGCCCTTTTATCTTAAAATCCTTTTTGAATTTTTAGGCTAATTGGCACTCCTCCGGCCCATTTTCAGATCCTTAAGATCACTTGACTCTTGTGAAAAATCTTGAATCATGGTCTCGGGAAGCACAAATGTTAAACATTTTTGTTCCCTGAAAGCCTTTCCCCACTTATAATTTAGAACATGGCTGGCTCTTTGGCATCAGTTTTACTGTTGGAATGTCATTGTGTTATGCATGAGCACAGTTTATAAGACTATTTAGAGTAAACCTGCTGTTTGGGTGCAGTGTAACTCTACAAATTATGCAGAGGACCCAAGGATGCAACCAAAATGCAATAAGAATGTCCCATGTTTCTCGCAAGCAGCTATCTTTTGTCTTGTGTCTTCCTTGCACCAGTCTTGTGCATACAAAACTAAAAGCCTGAACTAGAACAATGCTAGCATCTCTAATTTAATACAGCCACAGCTTATTTTAAGTGAACACATCAGAACCACTGCATTTGCAACTGGAAACTGCCCTGAGCATAGAATAATTGGCAAGGCCGAGTAATTCATGACAATTCAGAAACCATTTTGCCGAGTAAACTTGTGAACTTTGAAAATCACAAAATAGAATCACCTTGGAGACAAACAGTCTATAGTGGGGTCATTTTTGGTGTTTTGAGTAAAAAGGCGGATGCTTTCGGAATGGGAGTCAGACTGTCACTTTTAAACCAGTTACAAGAGTGTGTCAGAGCTCTCGCCTTTTGAGTGTTCATCAATCAGTTTCCATGTGTAATTATACTTGTTCTGATCATCTTAAAGATTTCATATCATTAATAATAACAACCCTTATGTTTAATCTTGTGTCTTTTGGTCGGGAGGATGTCTCAAAGCACATCAAAGGATATACTGTTACAGTGATTGTGCATTTTGTGGACGAACACGGTAGCCAATTTGAGCATGGCAATGATGTGTAATACTGATTGTAATACAATATTCACCCACAAAATATACAATTAACTCACTTCACAGTATATTCTGTGAAGTGCTTCGAGACGTCTCGAAGACATCATAAAACTCTATATCAAATGCAAGGATTATTATTAATATATTGTACAGTGTATGTGAAAAACTTCTATCTCCTCAGCCCCATTTTCATGGCAAAGTATTATTCCAAGTTACTTAAAAAGTAAATTAATGGAACAGGTTAATAGGGTGCCAGTAATAAATAACTGGGGTTTGATGTACCGGGTGCAATATCACAGTAGATGTCAGGCAGAGGGGTGGACCATTGCCTATTGAATAATGGATGGCCAGAGTGAATTAGGAGCATGAGCAGCCAGCAGATAAGCCCAGAAATCTGTGAGGTACCCCCGATGTGTGATCTAATCTATCCTGTGGCCATCTGCTACATTGTGTGTTGTAGATAAGACATTCATTTCTCCCCTTTATTCCAATTTCACAGTTATTATTGAGCAAGGTAACAACATAGAAGCTGATTCTGTGTAGACTGAGAACAGTGAATGCGTTATATAGCAGGAGTGACATTACAAGGAAAGCCTTGTGTTCTGATACTAAAATATGGAGTTTTTAGGGGTGTTAGTTTGAGAAAATATTAAGATGAATATAATCCGCCATTGTGTTTATCTGATATATGGCTGCTTAAGATTCCTTTTGCACCTGCTGAGCAATTTTTGACCAATGGCAAAATGTAAATATATTTTGACCAATGGCAAAAAAGTTGGAGCCAGAGTATTTGTAAAACAGTTCCATTCAGGAGCAAAAATAAGTAATCATGTTCTCTATATAAAAGCAGTGTGGAAGACGACATGAACCCAGAACAGAGGACTCAGGATCAGAATTATAAATAGTGAATTTTAGGACAAAAGGAAGCATTTCTTTACACAGAGGGTTATCAGGAAGAATGATTGAGGCCAGGACTCCCCTCTCTTTATCTTTCTCTCTCTCTTATCTCTCTCACCCTCTCTCTTATCTCTCTCTCTCCCTCGCCCACCCTCACTTTCCCCTCCCCCCTCCCAAACCCACATCTCTCTCTCTCTCTCCACTTTCTCATTTTCTAACATTGTCTCCTCTCTCTGAGTATCCTTTTTTGAGTCACTTCCCCTTCTCTCCCTCCAAAATCTCTTTCTCTCTCTCTCTCCCCCTCCCTCTTTGTTTTTTCTCTCACTGTCTCTTTCTCTGCATATCATTACTTATGTTTCTCTCCCTGTTTCTAACCCAACACTGCAGTTTCCTAAATAAATACTACTTTCCCGCTGCCAGCTTACATTGCACATTGAAATAAGTCTTCTAACCTCGAGTGCAAACACACAAATGGATTTTATTTTGTTGGTATCTTACAACCCCACATTCACTTCCAGATGGGAGCTCAATGTGGCTAATAATAATCCTTGCATTTGATACAACATCTTATCACATCGTTGAGACGTTTCTAAGGGCTTGACAGGAAACGCTGTAAAATGAATTGACTGTGTATTTTGTGGGCTGATTACATGCACAAGGACATGCAGATTTTAACAAATGGGGCAAAGTATTGCAAACTTAAATGCTTGTGTAGTTGAGTTTTGCCCAAGCACAGATTGAACAGAACTTGCTCATTTGTCACCTCCTTGGTCGTTCTCCAAGTGAGCTTTGGTGCCCTCTAATGGAAATAATCGAAAATTTCACTGTAGAAATTTTTTGATGTAGAAATTCGAATCAATCAGCTCGCAGTCTATTGAGGTTTTCTAGTTGTGTTTCTTTGTTCTGTAAATTTGGGGATTTTCCTGTTTGAACCAATACTATTCATCTGGAAGATACATTTCACATTTAGGTGTTTTCCACAATACAATACAATTTTCATTTATGTAGTCTTTCATGTTAAGAGGATGTCCCAAATCGCTGGACAGTCTTAAGGTTTGTACTCGAGCTGGGGGTGGGGCGAGATGGCTGAAAGCGTGGTCAAAGAAAAAGGGAGGCAGATCTTGAAGGATGCAAGGGAAGGGGCAAGTCAAAGGGACTCTTGGATGGAATTCGAGAGAGTGGGGCAGCAACACTGAAAGCACACTGATGGTGGGCCAGTGTCTCCAGAGTGGAGGGAGCAGACAAGTTGGAAGGGTTTGAGGAGAAGACAATGGAGGCAGTTAAAGATTAGAGCTTAATTTGATGGGTGAGGATGGGGGAGAAACCTAGTATGGGAAGGGACACGAGTTGCAGACTTCTGGATAGTCTGCAGCTTGTGGAGGGAAGAGGCGGATAGTTCAGCGAGCAGACAGTTGATGTAATTTAACCTGGGCATGATGAACATATGGATTAGGGATTCAATAGCCCAAGAGGAGAGGTAATGGCAGAGATGGACAATTTTATAGAGGTGGGGGAAAGCTGAGCGGGTCAGAGCATGGATGTAAGGTTGAAAGGACAGCTGACATTCAAACAAGACACTGAAGTTCTCCACAGGCTCTGTGAGCTGAAGTGTGCATCCAAGTAGATTGATGCTGTCAGCGTCTGTGGTAAGAAAGCGCTGATGGGAGCTAAGCAGGAAAACCTCTGCCTTGCCTACGTTCAATTGAAGAAAGATGGAGCTCATCCAGGACTGAATGCCCAACAGGCAATCAATCAGAGCAGTAGTGGTCCTGGAATTCCAACGTCGAGAAGACTTGAAAAAGCGCTACATCAAATGCAAGGATTATTATTATTATTAATCTATAGGAACCTGCAAAAGAAGACCTGGAGGTAATTTAGAATAGTCTCAAATGAATACTGTACTCTTTAAAATCATGGACTCTTTGGGCTTTTAAATTGTCTCCATCGACTGCTTCACATTATCCCATTGTAGATTGGTTATTCTCTTTTAAAAGGTCAAGTAAGCCATTGAGGATTGGATGATTTTTACGATGTGATAAATCCCATTAACCACCACATCAGGATGATATTATGTGCTGATTTTCTTTTCCCTTTATCTTTGCTCGATGAAGTGAAATGGTTTGTTGCAGTCTTTAAAAAGTCTCCAGTTGAATTATGCACCTTGTATTTTACAGGATGATGGGGAGGAAATGCAGGCAGTGAATGCCATTGGTTCAACAGTTTGTGGGGTGAAAACATAGGAGTTGAAAATGGGATATTCGCAAACTGGATGAAGCAGGAATAATTACTAAACTTGCTTTAATAGCGACCATGAAGCCTAGCAAAGGCTGTTTATGGCTGGTATTTTACTTTTCGATCTATTGCTTGATGTTTTTTTCTTCTTGGATGAGAAATTGGCTCAAAGCAAATTGATCACACATAGCCTGTGTAATAATTTTCTAGTTTGCAAATAGCATTTTCAACCCACTAATGCAATGTTTGTCTTTCTCCTCCACTTCCCTACACACAAAGTGGTTAGTTGTACTCATAACTTAGAGCTTAAAACCATTGTCATCTTTTTCTTTCTATTTTTCCCCCATTTAGATGCTACAACTGTGGCGGCCTTGACCATCATGCTAAGGAATGTAATCTACCTCCTCAGCCAAAGAAGTGCCATTACTGCCAGAGCATTATGCACATGGTAGCCAACTGTCCCCTCAAAACTGTTCCACCACAGCCCAGTAGCTCTCAGGGAAGATATGAAGCAGATTCCCAACCTTCCACCTCTGCCTATGCTGCTTTCCCTAGAGAAACTGGAGGGACCCAAAGCTTCCCAGCTCTGTTTCATCCTCAGGAGGGAAAACCAGAGGTTGAGCACTCTGGCAAGTCATCTGTTGAAGCTTCGTCAAGCAAATCATCTATGTCCCCTGAAGAACCAAGCAGAAAGGGGCCTTCCATTCAGAAACGGAAAAAAACATAAAGGCATTCGATAAGCCCGCTTCTTGAATTCCACACTCTTTGTATTTTGAATATAGGATCCCAAACTACCTCAATGCTTGCAAAAGTACAGGGGAAGTCATTTTACACAATGCAGCTCCTCTTTTTTTGGAAAAAAAACAAAAACAAAAAAAAATCCACTGAATTAACAAAATGTTGTCGAACCGAACAATTCACTCCATGCAAAGAATTACTCCTGGATTATGTTTGCGCACATCCACAGTGCTCTACTTTTACCTTTATATGCAGAAACAAAACTCTTTACGGAGTCTAGTGAAACATGGCACACACGTTTACAGTGTCAACTCGCCATGTTTAATTCAAGTAGCTTTTCTAATCTTTTATAACGAGTACCATTAATTGATCCTTTGGTGATCTCCTAGGATTGCAAAGCAATACGCAACATTAGGATCAACTGGAACTTCCTTCAGAGCTCCTGCTCCCTTCAGTAGGTAACTGAAGCAACACTGTTATTTAAATTGAAAACCAAAGGAAATCGGAGGTGGATGCTGCCAGAAAGGAGGTACAAAGGAAATCCACGGAGAATATCTGGCTGGATATCTGATCAAATAATATATACAATGGCAGTGTTTTACTTCTGTAGGCAATATTCATTGTTGAGATGCTAGCCACTGCCGCAAATTTTATTTTGGGGGAGTCAGAGCTACAGAAAATATGAATGTGTTTTTGCGTGCTTGTGTTTCAAGTGCTTTTTGGTTGCTTGTTTTTTGTTAATTGTATCTTAAACTCAGATCTGTGAACACTGTAGTATCCTTCCTACATATATATATATAAATATATATATAAAGTTTTTTTAAAAAAATTAGCGTGCGGAAGATTTGAATGTCATGCCATTTCTGCTGATGTTCTGTGATAAACACCCAAGCAGCAGTTAGAATTGTTTCATGCCCAGGTACAATCGTACATCATATTGATATCTGAGCGAGGAAAATATCTATCCTATTCCAGGATTTCCAATTGCAGTTAGTGTCTATCCAGCAATAAATAGTGACCTGGTTAGTATTTTTAACCTGAGTACTCCAGAGTACTCTGTCATTTCATTTCTCAATTCATTTTGTATCCTAGTGCTTTTAAAACATCAAACCCTTTTGTGAATTTTTAAAAGGTGAATTTTTAAATACGGTCTAATTTGAAACCTGGCTAAACAGGGCATTGAAAATAGAAAGATTGGATGTTAGTTACATTATTAATGACACTTGCAGTGCCCTCTGTACACATGTTTACATGTGGCATGTAATAGGCCTCATTGTCCTAAGCAAATAGAGTTATTTAAGACTTAGTCATTAAGGAAGCAAGTGGGCAAGTCATAAAAACTTTTAACATTCCTTGCAACATTGAAGCTTTTATAAAGGATGTTTCACAAGGCATGAATGTGCAAGTAGTTTGAAGAAGTAAGCTTTGGATGCATTTTCCTTGCAAATTCCTCTGGGTCCCACAGATCCCAAGATCTGAAATTTGGTCTTTTTTTAATATTGGAAAAAAAAGTGTGTGCATTGGAGAGCTTAAGTCAATGATTCAGAATTGGCAGATTCTATAATGAAATTCATAATGTGGTTACCAGGCTGAGAACTAGGCATACTTTTATTTTCTTACCCATGTTTACAAAGGGCTTTAATTTGTGGTATTGGGAAACTGGATTTGATGTGCTAATGCGCAAAATTATTCACAAAAACGCTAGTATTGAATCCTGGGAGCTGGCAAAATCCCTACAAAAACTGGAGACAGGGCAAGATGTTTTGTTTTCACTTTCTTTCAGGATCCAAAGTTAGTTTTTTTGTGAATCAAGCAGACTAGACCCTCAATAAACAGTGTTTCTTTCCTGTATGTGAAAGTTGCTAAGTCTGTTCAAAGGAGCAAGATGGCTGACCAACATATGAATTGACACCTATTTTTTTAAAAAGTTTCTGATTTGACAAGGAAAACCTCTAAGTTTACTCTAAACTGACTCTTCATCTTTGAAAAGGAAAAGCAGCATAAGAAATGGGGTTTAATCTGCCCTTCAATACCTTGTAAAAGCAGAGCCAATCACCCATAGGATCCAATTCTTAGGGATGAAATCTCCAGTGGGTTCATTTAAATTTTCAGCAGCAGGAAAATGGTACTTCAGTGACAGCTTGACCCACAGTTAGGTTTCTACTCCACCCCATTTGAGTAATACAAGGACCCCATTTAAGTAATGCATGGACCCTATCAGTTCCATCGGCAATGATCCTTCCAATTCTTGCCAGTATGGCCCTACCAACTTGGTACTGAAGATGGAATTCAGTGGTTGCTGTATCTCTTGTCCCTCTGCTTCACAAAGCTGCACATTTGCACTTTATAAGACTCCCTAGGTGTCTTGTCTGTCTGCAAGTGACTGCTGGGCCTGAGTGGGTACAGATAGTCAATACACATCCGTGCTCTAATATTTGTAACAGTGAACCTCTGAGTAATAGCAGATCGGGGCTCCTCTCCTCTCTGTGAATGAACTATCCTTCACATTTAATTTAAAGCAGACAAAAGTGTGACCTTTTACATATCGGCATTTTATGTATATCAAAAACCCACATTGGTAATTACTTAGACTGGAAAAAATATAGTGGAACTGCTCATTCTGAATCACTCTTTGTTTTGCAATATTGGAACTGACTTGCAATTCACAAGCTCAATGCAATTAGAAAGTGCATCGATCTCGTCTGTTCAATCTTTATTTCAAGATGAGTGAGTGCACTTGATCCTTAACAATGCTTGCCTGTTGATGCTGTGTGAACTGAAGGGTTAGTGTAAAAAGGCATGTTGCACGTTCCACTATTAATCATGCTACTAATTTTATTAGATGAGCTCTATATGGACATGAGATCAGGAACTATTATGACCTAGGCGTCTTGTTATAGTTAATGGGGATAGATACTTGGTGTTCCTTTGAACGGCAAATTTGGTGGCATTTTAGTTTACACAGGCAATGCTGCTGAAAACACAAATGCCTCTCCAAACCTTGCAGTAAGCAATATGGTTGAATGCAATGGAATATCTTCCTGCATCAGTTAAATTGCTCTGATTCTAAGCCTCAAGTCTATGTGTCTGTTGGAAAGGGGAAGGTTAAGAAAGCTTAATCACAAGGCACATAATTCGTATTCTTAACAGAGTGAATGAAAGAGAGGCAAAGACGACAACTAGTTTTTAAAAGCAAAACTAAAGTTTTAACTGGAAGCCGTACTGCAGTTGGGTTCAGCAGGTTTCCCACAGGCAGAATTCCATGTACAATCTGGGGAGGGAGAGAGCATTCTGCTGAACCCAGAGGCATTAGTTCATGTGAAAGCTGATACTTCAGGAAACTTCAAAAGTGTACGTGCATTGGTCAGACTGGAATCTGGTAGGTATTAACTGGCCAATACATGAATGACGAATTAGGTGTGGCTAACCTTTTTGTTCCTTCATCACAGTGAGGAGATCTTGGTTTCCACATTCCCAGTGCTGGGAGTATTGCTGCTGCTTGGTGTGTGTACATAACAGACGAGCATAAACTGCCTAAATTTGACTATAAGCCTGTTTGAAACACTTGAATCCCACAAAGAAGTGTTTGTTTGTGACTGAAGTGCTGCAGGTTGTACTGAGGCTGTCATGATGTCGTACACAGCGACCCTTCCTGTGATCTGAAATGTGACGATATTGAATGTGTGTTGTACCTAATGAGAAACACTTAACTTGCATACCGTAAGGGGTTGTTTCTTTATTTAAAAGTGTATAGACAAATCAGAGTGGCATTGCTTAATCTACATAGAGGTCTTAAAAAAAGATTAGGCAAGAAACGAAAAAATGCAAGCTGCAAGTCACTTTGACATGCTAAACCAAAGTTTCTTGACCTTATTAAATGAAGAAAGCGTGAATATTTCCTTAGTTGGACATTCCCTGTTTACAATGGAAAAGTTCAGAGCTGAGATCAGACTTTCAATAACCCAACCCTGAATCCCAGAGCTTTTTGGGGTGCTGTTTAAAGAACATTAGCAAACATAGAAGCTATTCAGTGCAGGATATTGTTAGTGCACCACACTGAACTATTAAGAGCACATACCAAACATGTCTATAAGACACAAAGATTGGTTTTGTATTTTTGTATATTGTAATGTTATGATCATTATTACTCAAAAGTGTATCTCAGGACAAAGAACTTTACTCAGGGAATATACCAAGTAGGTTTACTTTTATTTACAGATTAGTACTGAAGACATATTCAAAGTACTCTGAACAAACCAAATAGTTTTAGAACTTGGTTACTATATCTATATTTACATACAGTTATTAGGAACTACCTCTGAGTTTTACATAGTCCTACATTTCTGATAATCAGATTTCTGACATTTTTTTGTACTTTTATTATTTCTGTATAAAAATAATGGTAGAGTTGTATTATTGTACTGACTGCTTATGTAAACATCAATCATGTTTTTTGTTATGTGAAGTTAGCATAAGCAAAATTGTACGGTATGTTTAAGATGGTAAAACAAACCATTTTTTTTTCCTGTTTACAGCAAAAGGCTACCTCATCCCTTTTCTGTATAGTTGTACCTTTTTTGTTGCTTTAGTCTTGAGATCAGCTGTCAACCATGTGTTCCAATATAACAGCATTATTTTGCTTGTGGCTGGGTAGCAGACGCAGAAATATTGGGTTCAGTTTGACTGTTTCAAAACTAATACTGCCGATGATTATCACGGCCATCTTCTTTTGAAACACTGCAAACTTTATTTACCCTACTATTGACTCCAGTTGCAGTCATATATTAATTTATGGGGATATCAATTTTCTTAATTTTTGAATTGTAATCTTCCTGCTCCAGTAAGTAGAATGTCCTATGGACCTCTACAATTTACAAGAACCCAAACATAAGGGTATAAGGGTAAGAAAAGAAAAGGGCAAGACCCTGAGTGGTTTTTGACTTTATTAACTTCTGTAGGACCAGGAAATTATTTGGAAGGTTTAGAGTTACCAGGATAGTTCTGGAACTTAGAAGTGCATGGAATTTGCGATCTGCTGCTTTGAAGAAGTTACGAGTGAAGATGGGCTTGCAAAGATTTCCGTTTTATGTATTTATAATGCCTTTCCAAAGATTGAGACATTAAAAACAGTATTGCTTACCTGCTACATTGACAGCCCCTTAAAGACTGCAACAAGATTGTCTTTGTTATCTACAGCAGTAATATTGTGGTTAACCACTAATGTCAAGGGCTTGCTTTTTTGAGAGTGGAATTTTCTGTGTACCAACATATGTATCAGTATGGTCAGTCATATCATTCTAATGGGTTCACAGGGTCCTTCCTCTGTTGTAAACCATTTTCTTCATGAAAACCTCACAGAATGGTGATCTCATCAGAGTTGAGGTCTCTCTGCTTACGCGGAGGTGCTTTTGCCAGAGTCTACGCCTCGGTGACTCGGGGGAGAGCTTATTAGACCCTCATTGCTTTTCATTAGTAGAAATAATAAAAGTTGCAGAAGCTTTCTGCTCAAAAAGGACTCTAGAAGTGACATTCCAAACTGAGTACGTTTGTACCTTATTAGAAGCATAATTGACATTGCATCTCGTGTCCCTTGGATATCAGTTCTGTGCATTTACTTTCTATGGTTCTGTCAAGCACAGCAGTGGGCAACTTCTGGCTGAAAATATATCATCCCTGCTGAACAGATAGTCACAGGGGCAGTGCGCACACACACACACACACACATACACACTGTTTTGGCTTTCAAAATACATTTCCAGATTTGAAAGCAGAAAGACTTCTCTCTCAAGTGAGCCTACCCTTGAATATAGAATGTGAACTGCGTGTGTATGTGCCGCGCTCTCGGCTAGTCCAGAAAGCAAAAAATACTACTGATTGCTCATGATCTTGAGTTATGACTAGCCGTGGCTCTTTAGAATGTCTGTTGCCACTTAGGGCATTTGAGAATTTAAAGGTACCACTTGGTGATAACGGCCTACCTCTTAACACATTTTATTTCTTCTAGCAGTGTTAATTTGCCAACAATGTGGTAAACTGCAAAGCTGCTAAGCTGGTCCATATTTCTACCTATGGCTGTTAATGTATTAAACTCATTTTTATACTATGTACTGAAGACCAAAGTAAACACTGTTACTTTTTTTGTATTTTTAAATCTTGTCTTTATATATCTTTAAATTATCTTTTCATACTTTTACATACCTTGGCTGCCATTTTTGATCACATTATGCATTGTTTACAATATTCTAATGTTACTTGATTGTCGGTATTTAAGAATGTTGGGTATCTCTGCTGCAAATAAGTGGGGTTATACATTTTGAGAAGGTCAACTGTTGCTGTCTGAATATTGGATTGTAGCACTGATTGCCTTGTTTTGCATAATATTGTTCTATTTCAATTCTTAATTCATATCTGATGCCTTTTTAGTTCTGTGAAACATAGATGTTGTGCAGCCTGAAAATTATTTTACTTGACTTTAAAAAATAAAACATATAACAATGACATTTTCTAAATGGTTGTATTATTTATTCCTAATATGTTGCCCATAAAATACGCAGTCCCTTCTCTTGACAGTGTATTTTATGAAGCACTTTGGAGACTTCTCGAAGATGTGAAAAGGCAGAATATCAAATGCAAGGTTTATTATTATTGAATCTATTGATACAGTATTTTTGATTGATATTCTTTGCCCCATTTTGAACCTCGGAATACATTCCCCAAGCGGTAACATCATATAACAGGAATATGCTTCACATAGACTATGCATGGAGGAACCAAATGACACCACACTCCAGCCTGGTGGGTAACTGCAACAATGGTACCCCCATTCCTGCTTTCACTTGGAAGAATTACATCAGTTACCAGGGCCTTTTACAGCCATACTGTTTTATTCATTTTAAATAATGATGTTTCTTAATTTCGGTTTTGTTCAATGAGTAGCACTCTCTTGCTTTTAAGTCAGAGGATTGTGGGTTCGAGCTCCAAGGCAGGCTTGAACCAGTAGTCTAGCCTGACATTCATATACAATGCTGAAAAAGCTCTGCATTTTCACAGGTGTATCTTTTAGCTGAGACATTAACTGAGGTCCTATGTTCCTGTTCAAGTGTATTATAAAGAACCCATGAGGCTTTGAAAAGAGAAATAAATGTTTTCCCTGTCCAATAGTTCTCATTTTATTACTTAACCTTTCAAGTAGGACCATGTTTACCTCCAAAAATATTGGTCAATAATTACCTGTGATTACCTGTTTTGATTTTGAAATAAAATGCAAGTTCTCTCTTTCAATTTTATTTCTATAATTCTGTGGCCAAAAGTTAATATCCTCCCAATGTGAAAAGCACTTTTATAAATGTCATTTTGTTGTTGTAATGCACTGATTGTGATTTTCTTTAAGTCATGTTTTAAGAATATTGCTTGATATAAATCTGTGTTTGTTTGTTTTGGGAATAATCTGTTATCATTCTGTATTTAGTGACAGCAGAGTGGAATACAAACATCAAAGTTGCAACATGAAATTCTAACTTTAGCATTCATGTAGGATTTTTTGTTGCGAGAGAATTGCATGGGAAAAGTGTGTTAGAGTCTGTTTCCTGACAGTACTGTCTCAGAATGTCATCTCCTTCTTCTCTCGGACACCTACTGCTGGTCATTTGGTGGTTCCCATTCTCCAGAATCCTTCGCAAGCCATTCTGCAAGACAGGATTGAAATATTACAATCAAATCTGTTACGTTCACTTATGATCATTTTTTTAAAACAATGATGGGGAGCACTGCACAGTCAGTATTAGCTTTGTGCTGAATGTGCACTGGGGTCTTGGGGAAATGAAGTGAGAAATGCTGCCTTTGTGCATTTAAAATTGAACTGCTCGTCGTTTTGTAATTGGATCAGAAGGTGCAGTGAAATCAATTTCCTTATGCTAAATAAATCAGGATGCTGTCAGTGCAGGAAGTCGAGCATCCTTTGAAAAGTCCTGGGATTTCACAGTCCTACTTGTTCAGAAGTTGTGTTTGACTGCAAAACTGTTTGACACTTGTATGTATCTTGTCTACTTTAAGATTTCACATAATCAATTACATCACACTCACATCTTGTTTCTTTTTTAAGCCATTCAGTTAAAACCGCCTCAGAATTAGCCACTCTGAAAGAGCTGCTCATGCAGCCCATTGTATCCAGTAAAATGCCAAGGAATACGATCCAACAATTATATAAGGCTTTGCAATAAAACAATGTCAACTTATCTAGGTTTCGGTAACCAACAAAAGAGCTGAAATATTATGTTGGTGACAGGTCCTTCCTGTAGAAAGCAGGCTTGTTAAAATCTAGATGAGGCAGTATCCCAGGTCTTCACTCTCCCATTTTCTGGAGTTATTTTTTTCTGGCAAATTAATCACTTATAGCATGACAAGTGTTTTTGTTCCAGGGGAGCTTTCTAGGGTCGTGCTCTTTGGAATCAATTAAATCCATGTTGGATTTAATCAAAGAGGCTCCAGTTCCTGCAGTCTCTTTGATAATATCACAGATTTTTTTTTACGTGAATTTCGATTGTGAGCTTACTTTTCCTGAATAGATTCTATAGTTTTAACAAATGCATCTCAAATTCCATTGACTATTGTGACCAGTAAACTGACTTTAAACTGGAATATGTCATCTAACTACATGTTGTTGGGGGGAGGCGGGGTGGGGAGGGGGAGGGGGAGCATGGATGTTAAATCTCAACTCATTTTATAATAATCCTTGGTTTTGATACAGTGCTTTATCGCATTGTTGGAACTGTTGAAAGAGCAGTGGGAAGCTTGGCAGCCAGTGCTCTCAATGGCAAGTTCTGTGATTTTTATCTGGTTAAGCCCCTGCAGTTCTCCAGTGCACTCTCTGGGGTTCCCGAACCTTGATTCTTGACAATCTGCACCTAATGCTCCCAAGAATTAAGTAAGGAGAATGCATCTCTCTAGGGAGAGAGAACACATTCCATACCTGGAAATTTTCATGCGTAAGCTGCATACATCAGTGAAACTCTGTCTGGTTTGGAGCCTGATGATGGGTTTCAGTGTGTGTCGGACATTCAACTAACCCAAAAGAATCTTGCCATTTTAGAGCTATCTTAGTTTTTCATCAGTACTCTACACAAGAAATAAACTGAGTTTCATTGTGTCATTCTTGTCACAGTTGCAACAGATTGAAACAATTAGGCAAAGCCTGGTGTGAAACTCAATCGTGTAATAATAATAATCCTTGCATTTGATATAACGCCTTGTCACGTCTTTGAGATGTCTGAAAGCACTTCACAGGATTTACTGTAAAGTGAATTCACTGTATTATTTTACGGATGAACTGCAGCAGCCAATTGCGCATAGTGTCCCACAAACAATCATGGATTGAGTGACCAAATTATTATTATTTTTATTTATTTTTTGAAGGGATTATTACGCCCCAGAAAAGCGATCGGCCAAATGACTAACAACCAAGTTCCTACTTACTGCTAAGTAAACTGAGGCAGTTGGAGTAAGGAAACTTGTCTAACATTTCGCCCCACCTGGGAATCAAATCCAAGTCCTCTCACTTGCGAGGCAAGTGCTCTAATCGCTACGTTATGGGACTCCACGGCAGTAAGAGTGCAGTCCCGGAAGGTCCCAGATTGAAATAGGCTGTTGAATTGACGCAGCAATATAGGTAGGGGGAGAGGCACGAAAAATGGCTAGAGATGGGGGAAAATCCAACAGGGTTTCTGGTCGTTGCCTTGTGGGGGAAGGTGTGAAAACTGGGCGACACGAGAAATGGACTTGGCTGCGGTGCCCTCACAATCACGGCACGCCACCTAAACTCACATATGAAGAATTGCCACTACCCCAAAGTGCCAGAGTGAAGCCAGTGCCCAATTACTGGTGGAAATTACAGTCTGGCTCAGTCACAATGGTTTGTATTGAAGATGGTCTCAGTGGGCAATTGGAGCGCTTCACAATGGCAGTGTTAGACGTCTATCAAGGGTGATCGTTGGTGCGATCGAAAAGGTAGGTTTTAAGGTTGGATTTAAACGAAGAGAAGGACAATGAAGGGGCAAAGAAGCAGGGAGATCCAGAGGTTAATGAACAAAATGATACAGTTGAAGGGAGCCTGTGGCGAAATTCTAAGGTTCAACTTGAATATGCTGTACATACACAACATTCATCAGATGCATATGTAGATTAATGCTGATATGGGCAAACACACGTATAGGACAATACAAATTAGATAGGGTAATGAAAAATAGAGGTGTGCATTTAATATCACACGTATTACTTCAAAATGAAGCACTTCACAGGAAATTACTGTCATGTGTTGTGACCTTATTTGTATGTAAACTATCAACTTGCAGAGCATGGCACACAGTCAGGAGGTGAATGACCAATTTTATCTGAAGGATTGTTCACCAGGACAACAGGAGAAACTATTCTCTTTCCAAACACTGGTATAAGATCTTTAACATTCACCTGAAAAAGCACATGGGAACACTTTTTATGTATCATTCAAAGGACAGGACTTCTAATAATGCAGCAATTTCCCCCAATACTGTGCTGAAGAGTCCGTCTGCACTGTGAACTCATAATCCCTATCCGTTGTTAATTTCTATGCTTCTAACTGGAATTTGATTTTACAAGGCACATTATGGGACCGTCGACAAATCTAGTTGCATAACTTGGCGTAGCACTTCATTGTGTAAGGCTTTAAAGTTTAATGAGTTGCTTTTTGTTCTTGATCATGAGTGTATTAGTATAACTGCACACTCTGTCACAATTAGGCCAAACATTGTAACTCTATTGTTCTGCTCAGTCATTTTAGCATGAATCAAAGGTGACTTAAACCAATTTATTTCCATTTGGATAAGGCTGTGATCATTAGGATATTTGGATGATGTCATTGGGGAAGGATGGAGAGTTTTGATTGCTGTTAAACACATATGATTGTGATTGCTGTTGTTTCCTGTACGTTGTATGTATATGCTGCTCAATGTACTTTAGAAGAAAGGTACCATTTATAAAACGGTTAAGAAAGTAAGAAAGCTCCCAAAAGTTATTTGCTTCTCTTAATCAATTACTCCCACATTTTAACCAGCAAAATGTTTAGCAATGTAGCAGCATATTGTGCTGTAGATCTAGATGTGCACAGCAGAAAAAGGGATGGCTGTGTGGTTTTCACCAAAGCCGTATTTGGGATGTTGCATGTTTCTGAATGGGAAAGAGGCATTTACGTATCATAGACAGAAGAATAATGTAATTACATAAAATCCCATGACACGATTTGAAAAGAAAAGGGAGTTTCTCCCGATGTCCTGACCACCAACAACAATAACTTGCATTTATATAGCACCCTTCACGCACGGTAGTGTCCTGGAGCGCTTGGACAACCTTCCCCTTATAAAATTGTTCATTCACTTCATGGCTGATTGTGGGACATTGCAGTTTGCAAATTGACTTCAGCTTCTGCCTGGAAAATATGATCATTGCACTTTACAGTAAATCCTATGAAGTAATTTGTGACATCCTCCCAACATGAATGCTGCTATATCAAAATGCAAGGATTATTTTTTATCTGGACGTTACCAGGAGCTAAAATTCTAGTAAACATGTAATTGTCTGAAGCATCAGCATTAGTTTATTTATGTGCTGCCTTATTTGTAAATAAATATGATAAATTTCAAGCTCAAAACCCTCCCTCCTTCCCCAATGACATCATCCAAATATTCTTATGATGACTGTGTGGAAACTGAAAGTAGCCCATAGCACCATAGAGTGATTATTTTATAAAATGTTAACAGACTTGCATTTCCTATACCAATCCAGCAGAGGGTGGCAGCCTCTCACATAAATGTATCAGAAAAAGTTTTGCAAACTGCCCCACCCAAGATTTGACATTCACATTTTTCAGGATTAGCTGGATTTTTTCCCCTCTCATAGGCACCTTTATATATTTATTCAAAATCAATATATTTTTCTAAATCTATGTTAAAAGAGGCTCAATTTTTACTGTTGGTATTGGTGTAAATCAGGAGCTACCTAAATATATTTATAAGTAAATATAGTTTTCACCAGATAATGGCACCAACTAAAGGTTGCCAGAAGGTTGGTGATCTCTCTTCCTCGCCCTTTTCTGAGCACCAACAATTGGGAGTTTCATGTGAGTCTCAAACAAATCCAGGCAATGCTATAGGACCCAGGACCTGTTTGTCTCCTTATTTTAATCTGCAACACCATCAGTAGAGAGAATATCAGACTGATCATAAACAAAACACAAAATCCTGCAGATGCTGGAAATCTGAAACACAAACAGAGGTCGCTGGGAACACTCAACAGGTCAGGCAGCATCTATGGAGAAAGGAAAGTGGGGCAACATTTCGAGTATTTTTGCTCCTCTTGTGCAGGCCCTACCAACCTACATCCGTGACTCTTCCAACGTCCTCCGCCACTTCAACAATTTCCCGTTTCCTGGCCCTGACCATCTCCTATTTACAATGAATGTTCAGTCCCTCCACACCTCCATCCCCCCCCGGATGGCCTGCAGGCCCTCCACTTCCACCTGGAACAGCAGCCCAATCAGTCTCCATCCACCACCACCCTCCTTCACCTGGCTGAACGTGTTCTGACATTGAACAACTTCACCTTCAATGCCACCCGCTTCCTCCAAGTAAAAGATGTCGCTATATGAACTAACTGGGTCCCAGCTATGCCTGCCTGTTTGTAAGCCATCTCCAACATGATCCAACCTTAGACATATCTTTCCCTCCCCTCTCAGCATTCCGAAGAGATTGTGCCCTTCGCGATTCCCTGGTTCATTCCACCATCACCACCAACACCTCCTCTCCTCTCCCCGGAACCTTCCCATGCCAGCGCAGGAGATGCAATACCTGCTCGTTCACCTCCTCCTATACCATTGTCCAAGGTCCCAAACGCAGATTTCAAGTGAGACAGAGATTTACCAACAAATGTAATTTACTGCAATCGCTGCTCACAATGTGGTCTCCTCTACATTGGGGAGACGAAACGCAGAATGGTTGAGTGATTTGCCGAACACCTCCGGTCTGTCCACAAGCACAACCCTGAGCTTTCGATTTCTTGCCACTTCAACTCTCCCTCCCACTCGCACTTTGACCTACACGGTCTCCTACGCTGTTCAAATGAACCACGGCGCAAGCTCGAGGAACAACACCGTATTTATCTGCTTGGGACCTTACAGCCCTCTGGCCTCAATATTGAGTTCAATCACTACAGACAATAAGAACAGTTCCATCTCCCATAACAGCTTAACTTCCCTTTCTGCTGTGACCATTAGCAAATCAAAACTCAAAATACTGCAGATACTGGAAATCTGAAACAAAAACAGAAGTCGCTGGGAACACTCAGAAGTATCTATGGAGAAAGGAAAGTGAATCAATGTTTCGGGTCCACGACCTTTCGTCAGAACTGTTCATCTGGGTCCCAGACACACCTTTCCTCTTTCTGGTCTGCGTCTGCTACCCTCTTTAGTTTTGCATCAACACCTCTTTAACCCATCATACCCTGTCCTCCACCCCATTTTCTTCTTTGTCTTTCTTGCCTCCCCACCCTCTCTATTAGTCCATAAACCCTCTCCATCCCAACATCCCCCAGTTCCGATGAAGGGTAATGGACCTGAAACGTTGATCCACTTTCCTTTCTCCATAGATGATGCCTGACCTGCTGAGTGTTCCCAGCCATCTCAGATTGATCATGTCTGATACAGCACCTTGGGACGTCCTCCCGACGTGAAAGTCGCTATACAAATGTAATCTTGTTATTGTTGTTGATACCTCCAAACAGTCCCCTTGGGCAGGAAGCCAGAGTCCAGACAGGGACAAATTCCAACTGTGCGCAGTAGGGAGTATGGATCCGGAAAATCCCAGAGGCTCAGACCCACTGATTCAGTGTCATGTAAATCCTAGTGACTGGCTGGACAGTGACAAAGGCTGGGAATTGATTTCCAAACTGGAGTTTAACCAGCGAAAACCATATTGCTTGCCATGAAAGTACTGTCTAGCAAGCTTCTCACTACTTCACCTAGGACCACCCTACCTGTTAGGGCTTTGGCTTGCAGGATTAACAGAAGCTGAGTGGGAAGAGATTCAGCTCCCAGTGATCTGCCTCTCCAAGATCTGCTGATGAGCCAGCAGCATCAGCAGTGCCTTAGAGTAGTTTATAATAATTATAACAATAATTCTTAGATTTGATATTTAATTTTATTCTTTTTCCAGTCAGTTTCTTTGAATAATTACATCTGTTGTTTGCAATATGTTTGAAACAGGATTGGAGGATCTATTGCATCTTGTCTAGTAATTTATGTATTTGATATAGTCTACAAATCTCTCAAAAGGGCTTCACAGGAAAAGCATGTTTATTAGAAAGCAAACCTGGTAGCCAATTTGTGAACAGCAATGTCCCACAAACAGCAATAAGTGAATGATCAGCTTTATCTGGGGGATTGTTGACAAGGACTCCAGATAAACTCCTTTTTCTTTTGAATTTTGTCATTGGATCTTAACATCCACCTGAACAGGAGATGAGAACTTAGTGTATGGCTCATCTGAAAGATGACACCTTCAACAATGCAGTGCCCCACCCACCCAACACTGCAGTGGAGTGTTAGCCAAGGCTGAGTTCAAAGTCCCAACGTGAGGCTTTAACCCACAGCCCAGAAGCCAGAGCACAACCAACTGAGCCAAGCTATCACCACAATAGCAGTAAGCTCAAATTTGACTTTTCACAAAGTGTTTCGGTTTAAACTTATACTATAATAACAAAAAATTACATTTATATAGCACCTTTCACGTCAGGAGGATGTCCCAAGGTGCTGGACAGTCAGGGATCCACACCCAAGCCGGTGGTTGAGGTCAGGAGGGGTGGAAAGTGGGGACGGTAGGGGTAGGAGAGTGACCAAAGGCACGGTTGAAGAGGAAGGTCTTAAGACAGGTCTTGCAGTAAGTTTTCTTACTGATAATAATCCTTCAAGAAAAAAAATAATAATTTGGTCACTATCCATGACTGTTTGTGGGACACCGTTGTGTGTGATTAGCTGCCGTATTTTGCCCACAAATATACAATCAGTTCACTTTATTCTGTGAAGCACTTTGAGACGTCTACAAGACGTGAAAAACGCTATATCAAATGTAAAGATTATTATTATATATTGAAGGAGGTAAGGGAGGGGCCGAGAACAGAAGGACTGTGGGATGGAGTTTCAGACGGTAGGGGCAGAAAGACTGAAGGCCCGCCCGCTATTGGTGGGTCGGGCAAGGCAGGGAACCTGAAGCAGGCCTGAGACTGAGGGAGCGGACAGGTTGGTAGGGGGTTAGGAGGTCACAGAAGTACAGAGGAACAAGGCCATGGAAAAGTTAAATAACTGCGAGTTTAAAAGTGAAACTAGATATTGTGTTTATTGTGAAAAGTGAAAACAGTGCACATTACAAAATTCTAAAGCAATTCACGATCTGTATCTATTCCCCTTTTATACATAAACAGAAGTCAAATAGTTAGTTCTTACAATGATGTCCTTACTATTTTACTAAGATATTGGTGGCTTCTCTGAATTAACAAACAATTATTCAAATGCTTAGTTAGTCTGATTAGCAGAGTAGAAAACCTGCAACTGTTGATTTGGTAATTTGAAATTATCTAAACCCTCTCCCTTCACATTTTATGCCCCAGATAATTTTTCTGTACCTTTACGCTTCTCTCCAGACCATTCTCCAGCTGGCACTACTAGCGATTTACTGGAATTCATGCAAGTCCAGCCTAGCCATTTAGTACCTCTCCACCCACTTCACTCAGTCACTTTCCAAATTATTAGCCTGTTGTGTGTACAAATTCTGGTAGAGCATCTCCTCCTAATGCATTGCTGGATGATTAAAATGCTTAACTTTTAATCATTCAGAATCCACTCAGGAACAATACCAACGGTCTCCCACAAAGACCAAGGGAAGGTGCAAAGGCTGTCAAATGAATCCTTAAATGACCATTGCGAAAGATTGTTGTAGAATTTACTTTCAGGGATTCTAGTCTTTTAAAGTTTCTCAAGAATGTAGGTCTATTTATGCAGTTACGCTTGGTGGCAGCTCAGGCCATCAATACAACGTGCAGCGCTGCATTGCCTGAGACACATTGAGCAGAGATTCTCGCAGTCTCCACCCTGTACTGCACAGGGATGAAGATCAAGGTCCATTCTGTTTATTTGGCACATCATTCAGGTTTGGCATGATTTCCATACATCTGTTTCACACAGACAAATAGAATTAACCATACAGCTCGTAGCTCGAGCAGGTTGGTGATATTTTTAAGTTTGCACACCACTTGTCTGGCTTTCTGAAGCAATTGAACAGAATCTGTCAACATCACAGAAGTTGGCTGTACATTCAAACTGCCTAAAACATTTGCTGAGGCAACCAGTTTAACTCTTCTAGTACTCTTGCCTGAAATAGCCTTGTTTTAATTGGCACAGAATCAAGGTTGATGACTGTCTCTATTCATCCTTTACTGACTAAGGCGTTGGAGATCATTGCATAGAAAGGTTCTGAAGAATCTTGCACCTGGTACAAGTCTATAAAAATAGCTGCTGCTTTGAGCCAAGGAGCCTTGCCTTAGAGTACTCTCTCTTGATAATCATGATCCTTACATTTGATATAACGTCCTTCACGTCAGGAAGACATCTCAAGTGTTTTACAGGATTTGTTGTAAAATATAGTGACTGCAAATTTGGTAGACGAACACGACAGACAGTTCACACACAATGTTCCAGCAATGTCTTTTTCTAAACTTCATTTACTTTTGGTGAGAGAATCATATTCTGATTTGAACAATTAACCTGATGTCCATGTTCGTTTAGTTCTGTATGTACCACCTAAATAATGTGTGACAATACGGTGGCCTTTAACTCCTTGCAGACAATGTTGTTCAAATGAACTTGACCCACTAAGACAAATCTATATCCTCTCTTCTCAGCCTTAATATTTTAAAGTGTTTCTCTAATGAGTGAATGCCAAATCACATTAGTTCTAATACCTAATTTTGCTAATTAATTTCATCCTATCCTACAACAGAACGTACTTTCTAGATTCAGATCAGGCCTTGAAAGTTTATTTTCTAGGGAGAGGAACACTCATAGCGTTAAAATAAAGGCCACTTGCACAATTTTAATCTTTCCTGGAATGCTTTAAAACTTCTTGTCTGAAAATTCTCCTCTGCCCTCAAATTCGCTAAATCCCAAGACATTGCTACTTAGGCCACAGCGTTCCTCCTACAGAGCTACTGTTGTATTCTTTGTGAACTGCAGTGAGATCAACAACCCTTTAATCTGTCAGTAAACTAGTTCTAAGTGCCACTAACCATCAGGCAAGCCCCCCATACTGCTTTACACCACAATACCAGGAGACATATTTGCATATACAAGAGGGGTTCCAAACATTAGGGAGAAAGAATAATATAGAAGAAAAGGTTATTGTTTTAAACAAAAGGCCAAAATAACCACGAAAGGGAAGAACGGGTGAAATTGACAAAATAATAGAAATAGTCAATAATAAAATAAAAGTCCCAAAGGAGCAAATTACTACAAAGATCCCAGCCATTTTGAACCTACCTATTAACATAATTGGGCCTAGACTAATCTGGTTTCATCTTTAATAGGATTACAAATTTTGAACAAAAGCCTTAACGTAAAAAAAGTAACGCAATCAAATAATTGTGACCTGGCTGATTCTGCATTTTGCTGTCAATCAAGGCTCAAGCCAAATTGTAACATAATAACCCTTGAATTTGAGTTGTATAATGCATACTTGATGGTCTTTAACTGAAAGTTCGAAAAGGAGCAAAAACAAGTTATACTTGTATAGCGCCCTCCACATCGGAAAGACATCCCAGGACACTGGACAGTGAAGCAGGGACGTAATGAAAGTGTGAATCAGAATCTCAGCGGCCTGCAGTGAGAGGCAGCAGTGGAAGCGGGCAATGTTGCGGAGGTGTGGAAAGGGTGGAATGGATCATGGCACGAATGTGGGGTTTGAAGGACAGCTGAGGGTTGAAAAGGACACCAAGATTTTGTATTGGCTCAGTGAGGTGAAAAGTGCAGTCATGAATAGTGATAGTGTCAGTGGCTGAGGTGAGGAGGTGCTGTCAGGAGCCAAGCAGGAGGGCCTTGTCTTGCCAACATTGAGCTGGAGGAAATATGCTCTTGTCCAAGACTCTATGTCAGACAGACAATTAGTCAGGACATTAACGGCCCTGGAGTCGAAGGTGGAGGCAGCAAGATAGGGTTGGGTGGCATCCACATACATGAGATACCACATACGTACCCCATGACTGCAGATGACATCACTGAGCAGGAGCATGTTTAGATTGAAGAGGAGGGAACCGAAGATAGAGCCCTGCGGGAAGCCACACATGACAGTGCTGGGGCTAGAGGAGAAGCCGTTGGAAGACACAAAGTGCAGATGGTGGGAAAGGTAAGTTTGGAACCAGGCAAGGACAGAACTGTTGAGGCACAGGTGAGAGGAAAGGCAGTGGAGCAGAATACTAATGTGAAGGTAGTCAAAAGTAGATTCAGTAAACACAACATGCAAAAATATGGACTTAAATGACAAGTAAACAGTTGTCAAGTAGTCATGTATCACTGGTTCAGCTGTTTGAGGGTAAAATCAACATAACTTGATTGGAAATTTCTTGTCTTCTCCAGCAGACAGGAGCTGTCGATTGTTAGGACCCTTCCTTTTGTATTCAGGGTCATTTGGGAGCTGAAGGGGCAGCTGGTGAAGCGGGCTCAAAGACATCATCCTCAATTGTCTCCTCAATGGGTCTCATTTTTGCTGATGTCCTAGTATATGGAGACCTCTCTGTCACATTAAAACAAGAGCAAAATATCAGCAAAGCAAGTAATATCACCTCAATGAAACATTTGACAAAGCTTTATTAACATGCGCATTAGATAATGATTCTAACAAAATAAACTGCTGAATTTTCTACTTAGAATTAAATCCTATTTATTTTTCCACAATCAAGCATTCATGCTCATGTATGTTTGGTTATTTACATTCACTTCTTTTGCAAAGTTTCCCACTGTAATTTAAATCATGCAGAAAAATTCTCAAATGCATACCTTTCCTGTTGTAGGAAAAGCCATGGATTTATTCCAAACTCAGTATCAAATAGGATATAGGGCTACAAAATGAAGCTAACATTCCACAGGCAGAGACCTATTGGCCAGGATACCGGGAAAAACTCCCGTCTCTGTTCTATATTAGACACATTCCATTCAGCAGTGATATACATTCTCTATCATCACCATATAAATACAGCTGAGTCTGGTTAAGAGTAAGAGTTAATAAGACACAACTCAGTCAGATTTCAGTGGCAAACAGTCATGGGTTTCAAATTTGCCCCAATCTGTTCAAGGAGCTATTACTGAAGTCTACCTTGCCACTAATGACTGTGATATTCAGTCTTGGTCTATTTTTATGGGAAATTGCAAGAAGGGCAACTAATAACTTGCTTAATGTGAAATAGGATTACTTTTAACCAGTTGCAAACTAGACATTTCCCAACCTTGTACCTTAATCTTTAAGATCAGATTCCGGAGGTTACATGTAGATTTGTTCAGTTCAAGTCCGAAGGGGTAGTTTTGGAAATAAGACAGCAACTCCTATTGTTATACCATAACATCACCCTGCCACCAGCATGCTGAATGTGGACAGACTATTTTGAATAAGAAGCTTACACTTTCATTTTACCAAAAAATAACTGAAATATCAAGAACTGTGGCAGCTGAATTGGCTGCTGCTCATGTATCTCTTCGAGTCTCAATGCAGTGCATTGCTCGTTGTAGCTCAGCCAAACTGTAGTTCAGATTCGCTGTGGCTAAGCCGACCATTACAGAGGGACTTTCCTACAAAAAGGTGGAAAGAACACAGCAAATGCCATAGCAACTAGATCACATCAGAGACATCTCTAGTGGAAATAAAAGGGAGCGGGTAACATGCTCCTTCATACGGAGAATGTGATGCAGCAAAAGGATTGCTGATGAGAAGGAAGAAACCAAAATACATAACAGAGAAGGCCACCGTGTTCTGGTGGCTTCGAAGAGCATTCTGGAAGTCTTCACAACAAGCTTACTCACAATTAATGAATCTTTTTAAGATCCGGCGATTCAATTAAATCTCTCACAAATTAGTAGGATGATTTAAATTGTGAGTTTATAACAGATTTTTCAGTACCTGGTACAATGCAGTTAGTCATAACTGGACTGAGCATGAACAAAATGCATCAGTTGACGTCGGTCAGGCAAATTAGAGCAGTCTTGCAGGTTAGCTCCTTGTTTATAAAACAAGAGCAAAGCGTTAATTTCAGGCACAGAAGAAATACATGCACACACAATGCAAACACAAAAATTTCAATATGTCAACCAACAATTTTAATCAAGATGTACATAGTGTAGGATTGGTTTATGTAGCCACATCATCATGTTTACTTTCAAAGTTTTCTGAAGATTGCTTTTAGGATACATGGTGAAGCCTCATATTTGGATACTGATGAAATCTTACATTAGGTAGACTTTCTGAAGTTTTGTTTTGTTTAATATACCTTCGGGAACCACAGAATGTCTTTCCTCAGGAGAGTAAATCAATGAAGTTGAGGCCACAATATAATCTAACTACTGTCATATGCTTTGTGGAAGTAATGGGTTTACCCTTTTTCACATTCCAAGCTTTTTTTTACATGCTGAAAGACATATTTGTTGTCAAGGAGCATTGTTGGCCTGACAGATTGTCAGTCTGGCGTGTTGGTGATTCTGGCTCAGTACAAACACCAGATATGGAATGTCAGCAGTCAGTTAGCCTGGACTGTCAGGCTGTTGGAGAATGTCAAGACTAGGAGTGCAAGAGTTGGCCCCTGAAATGAAGATAAGGAAGTCTAATGGTTTATGTTAAGTGGAAAGTTGTTAGTTTCATGAATTGCCCTTTCTTTGTCGTGTTCAGGTGGATTTATTGCTACCAATTTTAGACAGTGAAAGCAGAAATGGGCTTGTGGTCCAATGTGCATGGTTTGATCTTGAAAGGACCAAACCTCCTCGCTCAGTGCAAATCCTGTTTTCACAGACTCGGAGTATCCTGATGATTTTCACAATTCCTTATCATTAAATGCTCAAGCAAGGTAAAGAAATGTGTCATTTATTTGATGCTCACGGACAGACGATGCAGTGGAACTTCCTCGTAAGAAAGAAGACAGTCCGTCCTCTGCGTCACTAGTACTGGCCATGGTATTTCTCACTTTCATCATTGAAAGCTGTGAGCACAGACTTGGCTGTCGCTCAAACTTCTTGGCAGTCTGTAATAGAAAGGAAATTGGATTTTCAGAAAAAATAGCAAAACATGCATCCATGCTTTCTATTGCATACCTGTAATATAATTTGCTTCTATTATACTATGGGTGCTCAAACGGCTCACTAAAGGTAGAACAGATTGTTGTAATTCGGTGACAAAACGTACCCTTTCCCTGCCATATAAGTGTATATGACCAACGAAACCATCAGACCAATGAAAAGAGTCTATGCCATAAAATACTCGCAGCCCTTACATGCGTGTTTTTTGACTGTCCTCCTGGGGGTGGGGGGATGGGGGGGGAGGGTAAGCATCATCTCCTTGGAGCTAAATCTGCGGTGGTCTCGGTAGTCTGGTTACTGAGCCAGGTGGGTCTGCAGTACTCCAAGACACTGCTGATAACAGCACAGCGGCTCATCGGCAGGATCTGGAAGGGCAGACCTGTCACTGGAGGCATGGAATCATCCTATTCAGCTCCTGTTAACCCTACAAAGCCAAAGCCAAAGCCCTAATGGGTAGGGTGTTCCTAGATGGACAAGCAGTGGGAAACTTGCCAAACAGTGCTATTGATTGCAAACTATGTGGTTTTCGCTGATTAGCCTCCAGCAATACCTCCAACATAGTTTATTTTCCTGCCAGTACACCCCACTCAGATCTACTATGCATTCCTCACCTCTTCCATCCTACCATCTGTGACCAATAAGCCCCCTCACTCCCTAGAATTTACCTTGCAATCTCTCTTTGTTTGTGCTTTGTAAACACCCATAAACTTCCCTTCCTCTCTTCCCTGCTCAGTGATTCAGCAACAATGTTCCATTTATAGAGCGCCCTTCATGCAGGGTAATGTCCCAGAGCTTCAGGCACGATCTGAAGATAAGGATTCCCCCATTACCATTGTGTTTTGCTTCAAGTTGGTTATCCTATTTCAAAAGTGCTATATAAGTGCTAGTTGTCACTCAGTTAACTATCTTACCAACAATAAAAATTTTTTTTTAAAAATCTTGATTTTTTTTGGTCAACTGGGTGACACATACAGAAACCGTTTGCCATGCTTGAAAGTATCCAAACAAAGTTCCATGCTTCCCACCTACATATGGAAATTCACGAATCTGGAATGCAGTGTGCACTCTCTTTTGGGAGGGACACACTTGCTTACCTATTTCAGGGCAGTAGTAGGTGCAGGTCAGCAAGGGCCAATGCTTGGGGACCTCAGAGTGTGCATTGGGAGTAATGCTGAACTTTAACCAGATAAATTACATAGGTTTCCATTGAGAGCAGTGTCTGGCAAGCTTCCCGCTGTTGTCCAGCTATAACCGGCCTATCTTGCTAGTTCATTAACGGGCAAGCTTACAATATATAAAAGCGTTGCCACCATCCCTTCAATAAACCAGGAGGGGGTGAATTGTCTTAGACTTCACTCACCCATTGGATCTGGTTTTAATCCTCTCCCAGGTATCCTGTGGGAGACCCAATTAATTCAGTTCAAAGTGCAAGAATGAAACATTTATCGACATAAAGGTAGGTCATAACCTCTTATTGCAGTACAGCAGGTCTGTCAATTCCGATGCAGGATTATTCTACAAGCATGTGTTAAATAATAATAATAATAGATAAAAGTCTACCTTGTCACTCAGTGTTGGGTCATTCAATGAGTACAGCTTATTTGTAATGTCTTTGCCTATTATATATTTGAACACTTCGTGAAGAAATGGTTCAGACTCCAAGAAGAAAGTCAACCTCTCTCTGGACCAGCACAAAAACTTGCAGGTATCTTCAGCTACAATGGTTACCTAAACAGAGAAAATATCAGTCTGAGACACTAGTCCTGGTATCCAAGCATAAACATCATTAACCTTTTAATATGAGCAATGGTATATCTTACAGAATCAAATGTATCTATACTATTTTAAAGGTCTCAGCCTGGCTCAGTTGGTAGGACTCTCACTTTTGAGTCAGAAGGTTGTGGTTTCAAGCCCATGTCAGAACTTCAAGCTCACAGTCTAGGCTAGGAGACCTGGGGGAGTGCTGAGTTGTCAGAAGTTAAACTGAGGTAACGTCTTCCTGGTCAAATTGCACTATTCAAAAACAGTTGTGAGGTTTTCCTGGTGTCCTAGCCAACAAACCCCCGAATAGAATTGGTTATTCTTTTCACGGCTGTTTGTGAAATATTGCTGTGAGTAAATTGTCAGCCATAGTCAGCTTTCTGCAGGAGCTCAGGGAACCATTCAATCATATCTTGCTTTGTATTGCTACTCCTGTACATGAAGGGCTCATTTATAATACATAGTCCTGATATTTGACTTTGCTTTAGATATGTCATTGCTTACTGCTCCTAAGTGTGGCGCAGAGAGATTTTTGCTCTCCTCGACACAGAGGTTCTTCTTTTGTAATGCATATGCACCTTCAGAGGAAATTTCAACCTTCTGAACTACAATATATCCAAGTCTAGCCATTTGAAATTCATATTTTGAAAAAAAGTATCTCGCGTTTATCAAGTCATGGCTTTTAGTATTTGTGCTAATTAATATCAGTTATTAGCAATTTTATATTGGTTATATTATAGGAAATTAACTCCAACAGCAAAGGCAGAAAAAATAAATGTATATGAAATGTACAAATAGTTTTCTTCCAATACATATATATTATAGAATTACATATCAGAGCTGTAAATTAGACAACAATAAGTGATGATGAAATGCATTTGTGTGCATAATTTTCACTGTAAGCTCTGGAGGATCCATGCATTTCATAATAAATAATAAATCATTACAACTGATATAGTGCCTTATCACATCATTGAGACATCTCAAAGTGCTTCACACTATATTACTGTGAAGTATAGTGACTGCTTATCTGTAGGTGGAAGTTGCAGCCAATTTGCACACGGCAATGTTCCACAAACAGCCAAAGTGAGTGACCAATTTTATTTGGAAGATTATTGGCCTAGAAACCAAGAGAAACTCCCTTCTCTCTTCGAATAGTGTCATGAGATCTTTAACATCCGCCTGAAAAGGCAGATGGGACCTCAGTTTAATATATTTTCGGAAGGACAGCACTTCCAATAATGCAGTACATTTGTATATTTACAAAGCATGCAAACAGCTTTAGAGTTCATCAACATGTTCCTTGTGGAACACATTTAATACAGCTAAACATTAGACTAAAGGTATGTGGACTCAAGCTTTGGAGAGGGTTGATGAACAAACATTTTAAATGCACAGCGTGTGGTGATATGTAAATAAACTATTCAGTGGAGGTAGATTGCATCACAAATTGAAGAGGGAATTAGAAAGCTGTTTGGGAACAAATCAATTGAGGGGTTTAATTACAGTAGTACAGGATTATCTATATATTTTTTAAATCTTTTCTCATCAGGTTGGATCTTTGGCCTTTTCTATGTTCCTAAGTGCTTATATTATTATACCTGAAATTTTTCTCCTTTGTTCATCTGAGTTGATCGAAATTCCGGAGAGTCGATGAAAGCATTTGGGTAGATATTGTGCAGGAAGTGGCCCCGATAAGAAACCTTCATTCTGTTGAACAAAATATCTGAAGTTAAGTTGCATCAGAAAACAATATTTTCTGTGAAGCGCTTTGAGACGTGTGATACTATTGTTTTATAGAATACACAGTATTGCATATGATTTTACAAGGGTTAATGAGCAACACTTTGCATTTGGTATGTTTATTTGTGGGACACTGCTGTGCGCAATTGGCTGCCGCATTTCACCCACAAATATACAGTCAATTCACTTTACAGTCTATTCTGTGAAGCGCTTTGAGACGTCTAGAAGACGTGAAAAGCGCTATATCAAATGCAAGGATTATTATTATTATTACTATCAAAGAATAACGAGACATTGCAAGCCATTAACTAAAAAACCTGTAGACTGAAATGAGACAACTGAGAGGATCCTGCTTGCAAGTGTTATCATTATTTTTATATTTATATTTTAAAACAAATGTTGAGAGGTTCACAGGGTGGTTGAGTCAATGAGCATAATGGAGAAGAATCTTTGGACTAGTCTAGAAATTAATTGAGAATCAGCTATCATCACGAATATTCAGGAGTAGCCACTACTTGGCAATTGTTGAAATCAAAGCCTAACATGAGTACAAAACATACAGTCCAGAAAGGTCTCTGATTTGGTGTAAATTAGCCATGTTCAATTGGAAGACAGGAATATTACAATCAACCTCAATGGCCTTGAGCTAAGGGGAGGGGTATGGAGGGTTCCCAATCACTTATCCAGTGGCTCCTCTATTTCGACATCAGCTGATGACAGGATCGGAATTGTCTGTCATGCAGAATGCAATAGCTGCCAACACTCCCTGCCTGGGTTCAAATATATAAATAAAGACCTGCCACTTAGCCGAGAAATAACGCAGGACAAACACCCCCTGTGAGATCCTCAGTTATCATCTTAGGAAGCGAGAGGAAGAAACAAAACGGAAAAGCAAGGAGGGAAAACGTACCCTCCATGTGACAGAATTTGAAGACCCATAAGATATTCTTTCACATGTTACACACATTCATATTTTTGGAAAAATAGCTGGAGTGCACATTGCTAAAGTGTAAGTGTGGAACATGGCATTAAGAAGAAAGATTATTCGACTGCAACGGTGACATTTGAACACACCAGACGCAGGCCATTGAGAAATGGCAATAACCTGTATTGGTTAACTTACAGTTTGATCTAAATTGGAATAAAAGTACTACAGTCCTGTTAATAAAAACGTTGCAGTGGATATACATATACTAAATATATAGTGAAACCAAGACAACTACCCTTTGACTTACTTTCCCTTTAACAGGACACTCAGTCGGACATCAACACAGGTTTTATCTTCTGCAGCATAAGTCTGATCTTTTTGGAGTGTCATAATATTGCAGAATTGCCCTGTTAATCTTTGGAACATTTCTGGAGGCACATGAAGCGGATCAAACATCCTCCTATAAAGTGCCTTGAGCTCCTTGTCAATCTTAATCTGGAATGAAACAAAGTACTTAGGTGTGATTGAACTTCATAATATTGTATAAAGTGACTCCATATAATACAGGGAAACCCTACTCTGAAGCAGTCAGCTGAGTTCAATTTCTCAATAATAATAATAATCCTTGCATTTGATATAACACTTTTCACGTCTTCTAGACGTCTCATTGCGCTTCACAGAATTTACTGTAAAGTGAATTGACTGAATACTTGTTGGCGAAACAAGGCAGCCAATTACACACCGCAGAGTCCCACAAACAGTTGTGGATTGAAGTGACCAATTTTATTATTATTTTTTTTCTTGAGGGTTAATTATCAGGGGTGTGGAGTAACGAAACTTGCCCAAGACTTCACCCAGCTGGGAATTGAACCCAGGACTCTTGCTTTCGAGGGGAGTGCTCTAACCACTGAGCTACAGGACTCAATGGTCACATTATAAACGTTTGCCCACAATATTTTATAGTATATCATGTGAAACGCTTTGAGACATCTCAACGATGTGATAAGGTGCTATATCAATTGCAAGGATTATTATTGTTATTATTTCCCTTTATTATAGCCAATTTCACAACATAGCACTCCTGAATTAAGTAAATACCGTTTAGATGTAGCAGTTAATTCAAATAAATAATAAGTACACCTTGGCATTGTACCCTCCCCACTTTAAAATATATTTACCAAAGAACTCCCCGACGACAATCCCAAAAGGATCCCATCCCCTCCACTCTGCAATCTAATTGTTCCAAAACTCAGTGACTGAGGATCTTTGCCCTCTCCAATCCTAAAATGCTTCCAGATTACATCAACAGATACAATACTAAAGTTAATCATTTTGTTTTCTTCCTCAGACAGTCAGCAGAGAAGCACTCAACAACAACAAATTGCATTTATATAGCACCTTTCACGTTGGGAGGATGTCCCAAGGCGAAGGACAATCGAGGGTTTGCACCCAAGCTGGAGTTGGATTTGAGAGGGCTGGAGGTGGGAAGATGACTCAAGGCATGGTCAAAGAGAAAGGTCTTGAGACCTTTTATTTTTTATTTTTGTAATCACTCAGTTCATAAAAAAAGTATGCACATCTGGCTGATGGGCTGGAGTTTGAATCTTTGTCACACAACATGTTCAGGTAGTAAATTGACATTTTAGAAGTGGTCTGAAGTCCCAACTTCAAATGGGGATTGGAATATGTCTTTTTAAAAAGATATAGAGCAGCAAGGTTAAATTTGGTCTCAGATCTGTATTTTAATGAGAATGTAATTATTTAATCGAAAAACCTGTGGGCTGTTGGGAGAACAGTAATTATCTAAGTCAGGGTTGTCCAACCCTCTACCAACCTCCTAACCCCCTCCAAACCTGCCCGCTCCCTCCTCTCAGAGGGCTCTGGCCTGTCTCACCATTGACGGGCATGCCTTCAGCCACTTTGCCCCCACCCTCTGGAACTCCATCTCACCTCCTCCAAGACCCATCCCAAGACCCTCCTCTTCAACCATGCCTTTGGTTACCCTCCTTCCCCCCACCTGCCCTCCACCCTCCCCCATCTCGACCCCCAGCTCAGGTCCAAAACACTGATTGTCCAGCTCCTGGGGACGTGCTCCCGATATGAAAGGTGCTATACAAATGTAATTTTGTTATTGTTGTCCAACCTTTTGGCTGCCGCGGGCCAGATTCCCTATTTGAGAAAGGTCCGCGGGCCACATCCAACGTGGACCAGCTGACAGTCCGTGGGCCACATCCAGCCCGGCCAGTGATTTTATCTGGCCCGAGACCATTTCCAACATTCCAACTTCCACTCCCTCTCTCCCTGGTGAACGTCCTCCCAGGGCAGCGACAGGAGCTAGAGGTTGGGAGGAAGAGGCACGGAGGGTGGAAATAATACCTGTCGTTACTGTAGTTTGTCAGGAAGGCAAGCGCGTCTCTTACCAACTGCGTCTTTAGTAACTTAGTCCTGCTGCTGCAGATAGTGACCCGCACGGCTGATTGGGAAAGAGGGAGATTGAGAGAGGGGAGAGAGGAGAGGGGGGGATGAAACAGGGGGAGACGGGGGAGGAAATAAAGTAAAACCAAATTTGTCAAACCCATGAGGCATTTCCTCTTTAACGGTGAAGATGTTGGCATGAGAATAACATGGAGCCACTTAGACTGAGTTAGACTCAGATAGTCTAAGGTGACACACCGATGCAGGTGTGCTGCATTGTCAGAAGTGCTGTCTTTCAGGTGAGACATTAAAGCGAGGCCCAATCTTCCTGTTCAGGTTGGATATTATAAATCCCATGCAATACAGTATTCGAAAAAAGAGAAGGGAGTTTTTCCTCGGTATACTGCCCAACAATCCCCCAGAAATGTTAGTCAGTCACTTAATGGCTGTTTGTGGGACACTGCTCTGTGCAATTTGGCTACTGCATTCACCCACAAAATACAGTCACTGCATAATAGAGTACATTTTGTGAAGTGCTTCGGGACATCCTTGCGATCATCTTCTATATACTAATAAAACGACAATGTCTGTCTGTGCTTCAAGAAGGATCTCAATAAATGATTGACGTAGAGACATGATTTATACCTCATCAGAAAGGTCTTGCACCTGATAGTGACATGGGTATATTTGTTTTCAGGTATCTCCTATTGTTCATGAGTTATTTTCAGTTTTGCGTTTTTGCTGCAGTTACACCTGGTGGCCGCCGAGTCAAAGTGGCTCTGTGGCATCGTGCATCACAGAGCATGCACGTAGCCAACCCCCACGTTTGGAAAGCTGGAAAGCAAAAGTTCTTCAAAGAATGAGGTCAAGAGTTTGGGGTTTTTAAAATAGGGAATTTCTGTCAACCCTGCCAAGAAAGCAAGTGGACGGCTTAACAAAAATGTTATTTCATCGGAAATGTCCTGTCTGTGAAGGGTTGTCTCAATTTCTTCATTTATGTAGCATTTTTTGAGCTTCCAGAATTTGGCAAATTGTTGAATTCAGTCTTAACTTTAAAGTTGGTTTCTCTGTGGCTCTGAAAAGAGCCTGTAAAAAAGACAGCTTTAAAATTATCGCTGATTTAAGGATCAGCTGTATTCTTAGCCCATTGAAATAATAATAGTAATAATCCTTACTTTTGGTATAGCGTCTGTCACATAGGATTGATGTCTCAAACAGCTTCACAGGATTTACTGTACAACGAAATGACTGTGTGGTTCGTAGGTGAGAGGGGCAGCAATTTGCTGACAACAATGTCCTACAAATGGCCGTGAAGTAAATGATCAATTTTATTAATCAATGCTACAACAATAAAGTGAATCCAAACCAGCTGGAATTTCTTCTCAATTAGGAAGGGCGAGCGAGTCAAAAGTTAATTTTACAAAGTGTTTAAAAATAGTGACGTAAATACTTACAGGTCTCCTTTTGTACACCAAATAGAGGAAATGCAGCATGTTGAGAAGCAGGAAAAGAGTATTCCAGATCATAATGTCCAAGGCACATTGGTAAAGTATTGCCCAGATGATAAAGAGTGCACAGGCTGTGAATGAAAATAAAATCAAACCTAGTCACTTCGAAATTCACTGCTGTACAAACAAGCTCATAGAGAAGTGAAGAAGAGCAGAGTTTGGGAGTAGATGGGATAGATATACAGAAATACAGCAAGTTAAAAAGTCATAAAACTTCAGCATTTTTGTGCGTAAAGGCATAATTCAGTACAAGGATGGGCTGGGCAGGATTCCTGTAGCTCGATGGTTAGAGTACTCGCCTCGCAAGTGAGAGAATAGTGTTCAATTCCTGGCAGGGCAAAACCTTGGGCAAGTTTTCTTACTCTACATGGTAGATGTTAAAAACTTTCTGTGAATGGACTCTATATTCTGTGAAGCACTTTGCAATGTCTAGAAGACTTGAAAAGCACTATATCAAATGCAAGGATTATTATTATAATATAGACTAGGGGCCAAGAATTCTCTCTGGTTTGGGACATAACTATAATATCTAGATTCTTTTAAGAACTTCAAAGAATTGGTTTCAAAATTCTGCACACTCTTGAAATGTTTAAAAAAAAGTTGAAGTCTATAACCAGATTTTCAGGCCCCAGAAGGAGCCCCTGGATTAGAGAGGAAAATCAGACAAGGTTCCTGCTACTTTGCCAATATTCACTGTCACAACTTGCACATGAATAATGGTATATAATAAGGGATAGAACAAAAGACTGGAAAACACCAGCTAACTAGTCCTACAGTAGAACAAAAATACACTGCTCTTCTTATACTCTTCAATTCATTGCTTTCCAAAATAACTCTATAATTCCCTCTTGAATTTGTTTCCCCTGCCTCCCTTGGTCGTCTATTCCACATATTTACCGTTCTGTGTTCAGTACTTAAATGGAAAGTGTCTCTTTACCTTTCCTCTTCAGAGCTGGAGCCTATGACTCATTACTACATTTAGGCATCAAAATTACTGTAAATATTGGAAACAGTACAACTTCCAACATTGCATTAGTAATTTCCTGAACTGATTTTGAAAGCTATTTTACAACACTGGCTTGATACTGACACAGAGTGAGTCAGTTGGGCAAGATGTTAAATAGAGAGCCTGTCTGCCTGATCAGATTGGATGTTAAACATCACATGGCACTATTCAAAAACAGAATAGAGAGTTTCTCCCTGGCCTGGCTAACAATGCCCCAAATAAAATTGGTCATTCACTTCATGTCTGTTTTGTGAAACATTGCTGTGTGCAAATTGACTGCCACATTTGCCTATAGAATACACAGTGACTACACTTTACAATATGTCCTGTGAAGTGTTTTGAGTCATCTTCCTGACGTGAAAGGTGTTATAGCAAATGTAAGGATTATTATTAATTATTATGTAACAAAGTAATGACATTACTGGATGAAGAAATTAGTTATGCAAATTTTTTCTCTGTCTACCCTCTCTTTCGTCTTCTTCCACGAGGCCTGGAAGCATCTTAGGTACCAATTCCTCTTGAGACTAATTGCCCTTCAGTTTCCTGCAGCATCCATTCCTCAAACACTCCCTTGGGCTGAACTTCAGCTTGTATCTGGCACAGTATTTGAACAGTTACATCCCTGTGTGTGAAACAAATGAGTTTTCCCTCCTGGACTAAATCTGACTGCTTCTGTTGAGGTGCAATAAATACCTTCAGTCCTGTGCTATTTAGTCTATCTTTTCCAAAGGGAATAGTGATTCATCCTCCCCCTAAAGGTTGGAGTTTCAGATCACCTTCAGACTAATGAAAGGCAAACAGTACTGAAAAGGTTGACTGGGCTGAAGGTAGTTAAGTCGCTTGGTCCGGACAGGGTGCAGCGAAGAGTACTATGGGAGGCACGGGTACAAATAGCGGAGGCTTTGGCTACAATTTTTCAATCTTCGTTGGACACAGGAGTGGTGCCAGAGGACTGGAGAGTGGCCAATGTTACTCCCCTGCACAAAAAGGGACAGAAGGACAAACCTGGGAACTACAGGTCAGTCAACTTAACATCAGTAGTGGGGAAACTCCTGGAGACTATAATCCAGGACAGAATAAATCTTCACTTAGAAGAATATGGGTTAATTAGGGACAGCCAACATGGATTTGTTAAAGGCAAATCTTGTCTCACAAATTTTTTTTTCGATGAGGTAACGGAGAGGGTGGATAAAGATAGTGCAGTTGATGTAGTTTATATGGATGTTCAAAAGGCATTTGACAAAGTGCCACATGAAAGACTTGTAAGAAAGATAGAAACCCATGGTATAAAAGGGACAGTGGCAGCACGGATCCAGAACTGGCTGGGAGACAGAAAGCAGAGAGTTGTGGGGAACAGCTGCTTTTCTGACTGGAGGGAAGTGTTCAGTGGCATCCCCCAGGGATCGGAATTAGGACCACTGCTTTTCTTAATATACATAAATGATCTGGAGTTCGGTATAGCAAGTACCATTTCCAAGTTTGCGGACGACACAAAGTTAGGTAGGGTGGTAAACAGTGAGAATGATAGTAGCCAACTGCAAGAAGACATAGACAGAATAGTAAAATGGGCAGACACATGGCAGATGAATTTCAATGTGGAGAAATGCGAGGTAATGCACTTTGGTAGAACGAATGAGGGGAGGCAATATAGGCTCGATAATATAATCTTAAGGAGGGTGAAAGAACAGAGAGACCTGGGGGTTCAGGTAAATGAATCCTTGAAGGTGGCAGGACAGGTAGATAAAGCTGTAAAAAGGGCATATGGGATACTAGGCTTTATAAATAGGGGCATAGAGTACAAGAGTCAGGAGGTTATGATTAACCCATATAAAACACTGGTTAGGCCTCAGTTAGAATACTGCGCCCAGTTCTGGGCACCACACCATAGGAAGGATGTTAAGGCATTGGAAAGGGTGCAGAGGAGATTTACGAGGATGGTACCAGGAATGAGGGACCTTGATTATGAGGAAAGGCTGGAGAGGCTGGGATTATTCTCATTGGAGCAGAGAAGGTTACGAGGAGACCTGATAGAGGTCTTCAAAATCTTGAGGGGATTTGATAGGTTAGAAAGTGAAAAACTGTTTCCATTGGTGGGTGTGTCGGTGACTCAAGGCACAGATTTAAAATAGTCTCTAAATGAAGCAGAGGGGAGGTGAGAAGACATTTTTTCACGCAGTGAGTTGTTCGAATCTGGAACGCATTGCCTGAAAGGGTGGTCGAGGCCGATTCGATAACAACTTTTAAAACGCGGTGGATGGGTTTTTGAGGAGGATGGGTCTGCAGGGTTATGGGGAAAGGGCTGGGAAAGCGCCGGCACAGACTTGATGGGCCGAATGGCCCCTTTTTGTGCTGTATGATTCTATGATTAGTAAAGCACCAAAGAGGACATTTCACTTTTGAACTGTGCAGTGAAATGACATTTTGATTCAATGTGGAAATGCTGGTCTATTATCCTGGCAGAAATTATAGCTCATGGTTTGTTAACTAAATGTATATCCTGTGTCATCACCTCCAAGTCAGAAGGTTATGGACTCAAGCCCACGTCGGGCCTTTGAATTCACAAGTCTAGGCTGACACTGCAATGCAGTGCGGGGGATTGGGGAGGGGAGAGGTCTGCATTGTTGGAGGTGCCATCCTTTGGATAATTCATTAAACCAGGATCCTGTCTACATGTTCAGGTAGAAATTAAAGACCCCAAGGGAATTGTTCCCAATGTCCTAGCCAACAATCCAAGATAAAATTGGTCATTCACTTCATTGCTGTTTTCGGGATATTGTTGAGCACAAATTAACAAACTGCAAATTGGCTGTCAGACAACCATAAATGCAGTTACTACACCTCACATAAAATTCTCTGAAGAATTTTGAGTAGCTTTGACGATGTATTAATGCGCTATATCAAATGCAACAACAACTCGTACTCTATGTAGTGCCCTTAACTGGAGTATTGTCTCGGAGTGCTGAAATGCAAGGATTATTATTATTTGATCTTTAGATAGTGCCAACACCGCCTTGATTCTTCTGAACCTGACCAACTACATCCACAGTGGCAGCCCCAGCAAAAGATTATCGTTTAAAATGACACTTTTGACTCGAAAATTGGTAGTGACAGAATCAAAATATGGACCAGCCCACCACCAATTGAACAACATCACGCCTGTAAAATCAACAACTCCATTTACAGATTTATAGCCTTGAAGACCAATATTTTCACTTCTCCATCTCAGAGTAACTGATTTAAAATTGTAACACCAACATAATGTATTCCTAACACATTCCCTCAACGGATGGCACTAGTGAGACGTACTGCACATGTCTCTTTTCTGGTTTGTATCCACTCCCTCTGTATTCTCTTAAAGTAATCAGAACTAAGACTGCAATATTGGTCTAAGAAGCAATACAGTGGTGCAGATAGCTGTCATAATCTGATATTTTAATTTGATATAATGCCTTTCATATCAGGAGAATGTTTCAAAATGCTTTGCAGGATATACTGTAAAGTGTATTGACTGTATCGTGTAGGCAAACACAGCATCTAATTTGTGCATAGCAACGGACCCCTATCATACAGTTTGTCAGGGTAACTGATCTGGACAGGAACACAGCTCTGTGCACAAGGTCGGACAAGGCACATTAACCAAAGATTGTATCTTTGCTGCAAAATGAGAGAGTCTAACATTCTGAGCTCAAATCTCAACCCATTTGGACACAGATCGCAGTCAACTAAGTGAAGTAACCTGTGGAAAGGGAAGGAACACTACAGGTGTCATATTATTACTAAAGTGATATTCCAGATTTTGGAAAATTTATGTAGCTATTTTGGATCTGGGTTGAAAACATGCTGCCCCACATTGATTGATTTGGGGATTGTTATTTTCCTGTAAAACAGCAGAAAAACCTGTAAATATACAGGAGCACGTTTTTCTTAGCAGCTCTGTCTGTAGCCTTTCTATGTTATTAGCAAATCAGTCCTGGTCCTCTGCTGCTCACAATATTTAGAAATGTTCCTGATGAACCTAAACACGTCTTCAAATTTAGAGGCACCAACCTTCAAAACACACTGCCAACTGGTGCAGCAAACAATGAGTCAGCCAAAGCATTCAAACAGGATTTGAACCAATTTCTAATGCAACAAAGAAATAGAAGGGAAAAGAACACAAGTTGACAAAAAGCTCAATAGGGCCAATACTCAACCCTCCAGTACATTACCTCTGTTATCATAGTAACCATTTGTGCTTTGAATAGTCCCAAAGATTTTCTCTCCAATAACTATCACTTGATAATTATTCCAAGTATCTATCAATGAGTACAATTGTTTTCCTAATGTAGAATCATTGATTTGTCCGATTTATCCCGACCCTTGTACCTTCCTCCCCTCTCCCTTACTTCATGTAGCTGCGATCTGTGCTCAGATGAGTTGAGAACTGAGCTCAGAATGTCGGACTCTCCCTCTTTTGCAGCCCAAAGCAATGCAGCCTTAGGCTAATGTGCCCTATCTGAGCTTATGGACAGCAGTGCTGCAAAATCAACCAACAGCTATATAGATAAGGGTCCATTGCTGTGCACAAATTTACAAATTTAAAATATATTATTATAGCAGTAAAAAGTAGGAACTTGGTCGTAGTTGATTGGCGGATTGCTTTCCGGGGGTAATAATCTCTCCCACTCAAAAAAAATGATACTTGATTACTCAATCCATGACTGTTTGTAGGATGCTGCTGTGTTCAATTGGTTGCCGCGTTTCACCCACAAAATATATGGTCAATTCACTTTACGATATATTCTGTGAAGCTCTTTGCAATGTCTCAACAACGTGATAAGGAGTCATATCAAATGCAAGTATAATTGTTATTATAGCACAGCAAAAACCCTTTTATGTTTTCCATTTCAATTTTTTTNCCCTTTTAAAAGTAAATTCCCTTTTAAAAGTTTTGTTGTGAATTTACTTTACAATAACTTCCATTTATATCCACTGGTAGCACTACTTTATCTTGACTTTCAGTCAGAATTTCCCTCATTTAGGATATTAAGTGTTATATAATTCAGTGAGATTCATTGCCTCTATAGATAATAAAGGTTACTTGCCTCATCCTCCATAGCATGTTCCCTGCACAAGTGGGGAATCAATTGCAAGTCCACACACGGTTTGGCAATATCAATAAAACTGAATACGGTTTTAAATGTACTCTGCCAATCACAAATCCTTTGAAGAATATTTAACTGTTGCAGTTCCCTAGCCATCTATTAGTTTTTTGACAGTAGACAAGTAGACTTTTTTGCCAGCAGATCCAAACAACTGTTTGTCTCTCCCACTTTCTGCCCTCTCTGCTCCAATTCTATTGCATTCATTATATATCTAGCTCTTGAACGTGTAACATTTCATTGTATCGGTGCGAAATTTAATGTGGCTAATTCCATAACCCGTGTTAATCCTTTGCTGCGTTTTCAGTCAGTGATAATCCTAAACTGACACTGGATTCCCTCCCACACGCTGGTCCTTGTTCCTGGTATGTATTGCTCACCTGCGCTTATCATAGCTCGCAGGAGGATCATGTGGAGTTTGACTGTGGTTGGGATGACCAGCCCAATGGCTAAGCACAGGTTGGCGACGTGGAATACCATATGATGGATTTCTTTCCAATTATCACATTCATTGGTCTGGTCTGCAAACGGCTCCGTCACGTCACCCAAAACAGCAGGTGCCGAGGAGGTGTTGGAGGAGAGGAAGCTGGACATCCACGAGGTTTTCGGTGTAACATTCATCCTGGCAAATTAAATCTGTGACAGCAGAGAGATCGCAGGAGAAAAGGGTCAGATAAGATCTAGTGGAAGCAGATGCGAGTCAAGCCGTGCAACCCATCACTAGAGCCCTTGGCCAGCAAGTCCTGCTCGGCTTTTCAACGCTATTCGGATTTGGTATGTGAAGCGCAAAACGAGGCGAGGCGTCTCCCTCCATCAGCCCCCCACCTCCTCCCCGCACCCCCCCATAACACCCCCCCCAGCACTGCTCTGGATGCAAAAACACCCCCTACCACAGAGATGGTGCAACGTGAAGTGTGAATCACAAGATGGTTGTGATCAAACTAGTGAGAGAGAGACAGAGAGAGACACAGAGAGAGAGAGAGAGCTAGAGAGAGAAACAGAGAGACAGAGAGAGAGAGACACAGAGAGAGACACACACAGAGAGAGAAACAGAGATAGAGAGAGAGAGAGAGAAACAGAGAGCTAGAGAGAGAGACACTGAGAGAGAAACAGAGAGATAGAGAGACACAGAGAGAGAAACAGAGAGATAGAGAGAGACACACGAGAGAGAAACAGAGAGATAGAGAGAGACCGCGAGATAGAGAGACACAGAGAGGGAAACAGAGAGATAGAGAGCGTGAAACAGAGAGATAGAGAGAGAGAAACACAGAGAGAGAAACAGAGAGAAAGAAAGAGAGATAGAGAGAGACACAGAGAGAGAAACGGAGAGACAAGAGAGAGAGAAACAGAGATAAAGAGACACAGAGAGAGAAACAGAGAGAGAGAGAAACAGAGAGAGAAACAGAGAGATAGAGAGAGACACAGAGAGAGAAACAGAGAGATAGAGAGAGACACAGAGAGAGAAACAGAGAGATAGAGAGAGAGAGACACAGAGAGAGAAACAGAGAGAGCGAGAGAGCCTGTGAAGTCAGGTCAGGCTGCAGTGTGGGCACCACAAGTGCTTTCCTTCTCACACCTTCTCATGATCACATTCCCAGTTGTCAGTGATCTAACACTGCGCTCTATCGCCGCTCTTCAAGAACAACTTCTCAATTGTTTTGAATCTATATATATTATATATAAAGAGCTATTTGCCGCTATATTTTTGAGGAGGCAAACTAATCACTGTTACATTCCCAGCTCCTGCTCCAGGAAAGGCAGCCTCAGCAGCTACAACTCTCCTCCTCTACTCGCCCCAAACTCACACCCCCACCCACTCACACCCCCACCCACCCACCCACTCACACACCCACAGACCCACCCACCCACTCACACACCCACCCACTCACACCCCCACCCACCCACCCACTCACACACCCACCCTCACACCCCCACTCACACACCCACCCTCACCCACCCACCCCCACACACCCACCCACACACACCCACACACACCCACTCACTCACCCACCCACACACCCACAGACACCCCCACCCCCAGACACACACCCACCCACAGACACCCCCACCCCTACCCCCACCCACAGACACCCCCACCCCTACCCCACACACAGACATCCCCACCCCTACCCCCACCCACAGACACCCCACCCACAGACACCCCCACCCACAGACACCCCCACCCCCACCCCCACAGACCCGCAGCAACTGACTGCCAACAGGGAGTTTATTTCCAATAGCTCCAAATGGTGAAACACACCACTGACACTGACACCGCCTCTCACAGCCCCAAACAAAACAGAGCCTCAAACAAACTTATTTCCCCTGTGATGTGAGCAGCGCCCCCCACCCCCCAGCCAGAGCCACAGCCAGAGCCAGAGCCAGAGCCACAGCCACAGCCACAGCCAGAGCCACAGCCACAGCCAGAGCCACAGCCACAGCCACAGCCACAGCCACAGCCAGAGCCACAGCCACAGCCGAGCAGCTCCTGCCCCTCCCTCCCTCCCTCCCTCCCTCACCGTAAAGCCTAACCCCCCACACCCCCCCCACACCCCCCGGGACTGACCGGGAGCAGAGCTCAGCCTCAGCCCCGAGACAACCCCCCCCTCCCGCTCCCCCCCTTCCCCACCGCTCCCAACTTCCCCTCCGCTCCCACTCCGGCTCTCGGGATCACTCAAAACTCGGTACCTGTTTTCTGAACAACTTTTAAAAACAAACAAACAAACAAACAAACGCGTGAGTGTGTCTCTCTCTCTGTATATATATATATATATATAATATAATATATATGATCTATATTTACCTTCGCCGCAGATATCTAACCGCTGTGAATTATTGTGTGGGCGACAGAGCAAAGTGAGCAGCGCCCACACAGAGAGGCTGCAATGTCGGTCGGTCGAGAGAGAGAGAGAGAGAGAAGAGGGGGAAAAAAATGCAGCGGAATGAAGCGCAGAGCATCGACTAAAATGGACATGAGAGAAGCGAGTGGCGGAGGGGAGAGAGCGCACCCTCTTGATTGACAGCACAGTCACTACAGCTCTCCGCAACCACCAGGTGGTGAGACGTCTCGCTTCAGGGGCCACTGCTGCCTCCTCTGCATAGGGTTTTGTCACACAGGGGAAAGCAGCGCAATAATGATAATAATGATAACAATAATGATAATAATCGTCGTCCTTGCAATTTTGATGTCGCGCCTCATCACGTCTTCGAGGCGTCTCACAGCATACACCGCAGAGTGAATTGACTGTATGTTTTGTGGGCGAAACGCGGGCGGTCAATTGCTCACAGTGTCGCTTGTCTGGATAGTGTAGTGTGAGCAGGAGGGTCATTTGTCAGCCAAACTCCCATATCTATTTTAAAGCTGAATGAGTTATTGTTCACCCCCCCCCCCCCACACACACACACACACACACACTTTCCGTCCTTACGGATCAGGCCGAGGTTAAATCAATGTCCCATCTGCCTGTTCAGGTGGATCTCAAAGATCCCGGGCCACTTTCGAAAAGAGAAGGGGAGTATTTCTTGGTCAACATTCTCTCTGGATGAAATTGGTCACTCGTGTCATTGCTGTTTGTGGGGCATTGAAGGGTGCAGGGTCTCGGATGTTACCATCACCAACAAGGCCATCTCTGACCACCATTTCATTACCCTCAACTCCTCTATCCCTCTCCCCACTGCCTCCAAACCTACCACCATCTCCTACTGCCCGTGGAAGAAGATCTCCCCACAATCTCTCTCTGCTGTCCTGGAATCCTCTGAACTCCTCCCCCCTGGCCCACCTCCCACACCAACCCATCCTCTGTGTTTATTCTCCTCCACAGCACCCTCTCCATCACACTCCTCCTCCTCTGGCCCACCTCCCGAAATGCCTCCTAGTCCCAATCCTCACCCTGGTTCACCAGCCACCTTCGCTTGCTCAAGGGCCAGGTGTGGGTTGCCAAACGCACTTGGCTCAAATCCGGCCTAATGGTCCACCCATACATCTGGCTGGACCTCATCAAAACCTACCGCTCTACTCTCCCCTCGGCCAAATCATCCTTCTTCTCTAGGTTAATCCTGGAGGTGAAGGGCAACCCCAGGCTCCTGTTCTCCACCACCAACCGGCTCCTCCACCCTCCCCGCTACTCCTCTCAGATTCTTTCCACTGACTCTCACTGCGAGGAAATGCTGGACTTCCTCAAGTCCAAACTCGAGGGAATCCGCTCAGCTGCCACTGCACTCCCAACTTCCACCCTCTCCCTACCCCCACCCCACACTCCGACAATAACCCAGCCCTCCTTCCACACCTTTGTACCTGTCACCACCTCCTCTATCATCACCACCATATCCTCCATGAAGCTCACCACTTGCTCCTTGGACCCCATCCCCATCCTTCTCCTTAAATCCCAGCTCCTCTTCCTTGCCCCACTACTCGCCGACATCATCAACCTCACCCTGTCATCTGGCACTGTTCCTACCCCCCTCAAAACAGCTACCATCACACCCATCTTGAAGAAAGCTCCCTTGACCCATCACAGCTATCCAGCTACCGGCCCATCTCCAACCTCCTTTTTCTGTCCAAGGTCCTCGAGAGAGAGCTGATGTCTCCCAGCTTCGCTCTTTCCTCTCTTTCCACTCCCTCCAGGAACCCCTGCAATCGGGTTTCTGTGCTGCCCACAGCATGGAAACTGCTCTGGTCAAGGTCACAAATGACATCCTGACCATGTGTGACCAGGGCTCCCTCTGTCTCCTCGTCCTCTTCGACCTCTCCACCGCCTTTGATACTGTGGACCACTCAATCCTCCACCACCGCCTCTCCTCCCACCTCAACCTTCAAGGTTCTGTCCTTGACTGGTTCAGGTCCTACCTTTCACACCACCTCCACTTCGTCTCTGCAAACGGCTTCTCCTCCAGTCCCCGCACTGTCTCGTGTGGCGTTCCTCAGGGCTCTATCCTCGGTCCCCTCCTCTTCACCCTCTACACGCTCCCCCTTGGTGACATCATCCGCAGACATGGGGTATATTTCCACATGGATGCGGATGACACTCAACTCTATCTCTCTGCCTCCACCTTCAACTCCAGGACTACTGGCGTCTTGACCGACTGCCTGTCCGACATCAATTCCTGGACGAGGGACAACTTTCTCCAACTGAACGTCAGCAAGACCGAGGCTCTCCTGATTGGCTCGTGCCAGCGCCTCCGCACCTCAGGCGCTGGCAGCATCAGCCTCCACGGCTGCACACTCAACCTCACTAACCCAGTCAGGAACCTGGGTGTCTTGTTTGACCCTGAACTGTCCTTTCTCCCCCACATCCGCGCCATGACCGTCACTGCCTACCCCATCTCCGCAACGTTGCCACTGCCTCACCCCTCAGGCTGCTGAAACCCTCACCCACGCATTTGTCACATCAAGGCTCGATTATGGAAACTCCCTCCTTATCGGCCTTCTCAACTCTTCCCTTCACAACCTGCAGATTATCCAAAACTCTGCAGCTCGTGTACTCTCGCGCACCAGGCTCCGTGACCCCATCACTCCCACCCTCCCCAACTCCACTGGCTCCCCATCCCTATGAGGATCAAATTCAAGATCCTCATCCTCACTTTCAAGACAACCCATGGCCTTGCCCCCTCCTACCTCTCTGACCTGCTGACTCCCTATCTACCTGCCCGCTCCCTCCATTCAGCGGGCTCTGGCCTGCTCCATGTCTCCCGCCTGACCCACCCTACCATTGGTGGCCGAGCTTTCAGCCTCTCTGCCCCCACACTCTGGAACTCCATGCCACAATCCCTTCACTTTGCTTCCTCCCTTGCCACCTTCAAGGCCAGTCTCAAGACCCTCCTCTTTGATCATGCCTTCAGTTGCCCTCCCATCTCTCTGCCTTCCCTCATCCTTACCCCACCCCCATGCTCGGGTCCTGATCCTTAACTGTCCAGCGCCTTGGGATGTCCTCCCGATGTGAAAGGCAAGTATATACATGTAATTTTGCTGTTGTTGTTGTGCACATTTGGCTGCTGTGTTTGCCTACAAACTACATACTTTACTTTATAGTAAATCATGTGTAGCACTTTGAGATGTTCTCCTGACATGAGAGGTGCTATATCAAATGTAAGGATCATTAATACAATTTTTCTATTGACATTTGCTATTTTCTATACTATACAAATATACAGTGATGAATATCCAAATAATATAGGAAATTGTTGGCCAGAGGCTTGGAAGAAATCCATTCTCTTTCCAAATGTAGGGAACACTGTTGGTAACATAATTGAAATAGATTGCTGCCTCATTTATAGCACAGGTCTACTGGGGACCAGATTGCCACTAAAGTCGGTGCACATGCACAACATGTTACAGCCAGTTTATAACAGGGCTGCTGACATATTAATTGTCTTCAACCACAATTACAATAGTTGTTCAAAACTGCACTTGAGATCGAGGGTAGAGCAACAATAACAGCAACTTGCATTGATATAGCACCATTCACACAATCTCTTTCTGTGATTCTATAGTCAAATGTCTTCAGAAGCTAATCTAGCTAAGCACTAGTGAAAAACACTTTAAATGTTCTGATTTAAAATATCATTTCAAGATAAGACAAGCACTCCAAAACTCCAAAACTTCATAAACTTCAAGTCGTCATGGTTGTTTTTATGAAATTGAGTAAATTGGCATTTCCTGCTTGTAGATTCTGAAACAAATTTATCTTTCAAAGCAAATGTAAATTCTTATCAGAACAAACAAAATACCAACCTCTTTATTACTAGAGTACAATGATTACTGTGGGAAAAAACAATATCCAGTTTAGGATTTTCAGCTTAATTGTGATTCATTAAATCTGCACCATTGTTAGGTAAGAGGTTTATAGAAAGTACATCTTGCAATATTTTCTCTCTTTCCAGTTACAGTCTACTGGGACTAATACAATGCTTGCCAGCAATGAAAGCCATTAGTTAAGTTACCACAAGGAGCATTTGAGAATTATAATGTATAATATTATGGCAAAATCAATTTTAAAAAACTTTGCATTTTACATGTTGCATTTTTCATTAGCAATCTGTAATGTACTTGCATAATTAATGTAATTCTGAGTGAAGCTATGGATTCATTAAGCAAACTCAATTCTAATTTAAACCTGGTCTTTACCAGTTTCAACTCATTGCTTTAACAGCATAATAACTAACATCAGTTAGTGAAACATTGGGGTTTAATTTAAAATGGCTGCTAATATTGATGTTACACCCTCTTTCGTGCCTTTCAAAATCTCTAATGTGACTCCCTCATGGGATGGATTTTAAGCAACTCCAAACAAAACTTTTGAGCTTGCCCTAGTGGATAAAGGCCATACCTAATGTAAATCTAAAAAACACAGACCTGAAGGTTCACTGTGCTGAGTTAGCTGACCTCAACCGTAGCAACAGTCAGGGAGCTAAATTGGTCTTAGTTCCCTAGGTATGGAAAGGGTGAAATTGTCTAGGTTTTTGCTTCAGATCTCTATCAGGGAACATGAGTTAACCTTGGAAATAAAAAGACTGGGCTGATTGGCAAATGAAGCTCAAAACAGATAAGGTACTGCACATAGGAAGTAAAAATAGGAGGCAAGATTTGAGACTTTGCAAAGGGGGAAGCTGAAAAGAGACCTAAGGGTGTTAGTTGACTCATTGTTAACTGTGCCATTTGTTTTGGTCAGCCAGGGGTTTGATATATATGGAAACTCATTGCCATGCTTAAGAATTTCCAAACCAGACTGAGAGTTCCACAAATGGATGCCATCCAAGCATGAAAATTTCCCTGTGTTGGGGTTGGAATGCGCACTCTATTCCTGCTTAGCTGATTCTGAAGAGAATTAGATGATAGCTGCATCATATAATTATTATCCGCAAGTACTGCCTCTCCCTCTCGCAGGCCAAAAATGCCTTTATTCCAAAAACATTTTGAAGACCAAAAACAACCCAAAGGCACTGTTCTCCACCATCCATCACCTCCTCCACCCCGCCATACTCCCTTCATCCTCACTTCCAACGCCAAGTGTGAAGAGGTCCTAGACTTATTCATGTCAAAGGTTGAAAATATCCACCTGGCTGCATCCTCCTCCTCTACATCACCATACGCAACCCTCAGACCACCTACACCACCCCCTTCTTCCGCCATGGGCCCCACCACTGCCCTCCCTACACTCCTTTGCCCCGATTACTCCCCCCTTCCTCTGATTCACTATCTCACAGATGAAGTCCACCACCTGCTGCCTCAACCCCTCTCCCCACCCAATTGCTGGTCAGCAAACTCCCCCTCCTCTCCCCACTGCTGGCTGACACAGTTGCTCTGCTCAGGTTCTGTTCCTCTTGTCCTTAAAACCACTGTCATCACTCCCCTCCTCAAAAAAATACCCTTGACCCCTCCAACCTTATAAATTACTATCCCATTTCCAACCTACCCTTCCTTGCCAAAGCTCTGGAATGTGATGTCGCTAACCAGGTTTGCTTTCACTTCTCACTCCTCAAGCTCCTCCAGTCTACCAGTCCAAGTTGAAGTCTGATGAGGCTGGTTGGTCATCAGCAGTGTGCTGGAGTACACTGGAGGATTTTGCTAGCTCAGGAACTGGACTACTAGGACCACCAAAACGGTTTGACTTTAACATTCCATTGGCAAACATGTCAGTTTAGTTCCAAGGAGACTCCGTGCCCCCACAACAGAGGACAGTCAGTAGTTGATCATTTGACATCTGCCAAACGCCTTCATTTGGTGGATGACAACTATCAGGAACTCGCTACAAGCTTCTCGGTGGGCAAGACAGCTCAGCATGAAATGTGTGAGAGCATTACTACCCGCCCACAGCTCAGACACATATCCCTTCCCATAGAGTTATGGCCAGTTGGAGGTGTAGAGCTTGAACAGCAGCAGCTTACCACTCTGCAAACCAGTCAAGGTGGATTCCACGCCCTGGAAATATGAACGCGGACTAAAGATAATGTCGTCCAAAATCTCAGAGTTTCCTCATCAGCTATCTCACGACATCTGCCTTTCAGCATAATGGGAGAACCTACACAGGACAGTTTGTGTTCAAGCTGTGTCACTATGTCAAAACAATGTGAGGCAGCAATAAACCTGGTAAGCAGGATACTGAGCTATTTTGCCATTTGGTTCAGATCCCCAGAAGTCAGACCGCACCTGGAGTACTGTATACAGTTCTAGTTACCCTGATATAAGAAAGCTACCCAGGCTCTAGAGGCAGTGCAGATGAGTACAATAAGTATGATCCCCAGGGTTAGAGGAATGAACTTGCAGCAACGATTAAACAAGTTAAGGTCCTTCAGTCTTGACATCTCAGAGGGGACTTTATAGAAGTATATGAAATCTTAAATCAGATTGAGAATGTAAACCCAGAACTATACTTTTGGATGTACTGAGGCAGCAGAACAAGAGGACACAGGTTTAGGGTTGCAAAGGACAATTTCCAGGCAGACTCCAGGAAGTATATCTTTACTTAGACAGTAATTAAATACCGGACCAGGTTACAAGGGAAGGTGGATGAAGCCAGGAAACTGTTTGTGTGGAAAATATTAATAACCTTACTTAATGGACTAAACGATTTAGTCTAATTCTATAATTTTGAAGGTACTTCACATCCACATCAAGATTTCTGTCTTGATGTAGAATTAAGGTTAAATTTGCTCAAGCTGATATTCCATTCTTTTAACTTGTGAAACATGAGACATTTTGATGCAATTGTGCAACTCACCTTCACACTCTATTGAAAGCATGTCCTCACCAATCCTGTGATTTATTTTCACGAAGTGAAGTTACAAGCATCCGTGTGTATATGTGTGTGTGTAGGGGGAGGGTTAAATTATATCAGGAGGACACAAAGAGCAATGCAGAATTGTACAAAAGATGGTCTCGCTGTATTTATGTATTCTTGATTCTTTGTTTTTTTTAAAAAAATGCTCAAGAATTGTCAAAGTGAGAGAAATGCCACGGTTGAACTAAATTTCCATAAGTACTGTTTTTTTTTACCACCTGTAAAATCATTTAGTCATTGACAGTATGTACTTTTGCAATGCTAAAGATACCGATGTCTTCACCTCCCTGGTATTGTCTTATTGTACAAGCCCAAACACACAACATCTTTGGGGAATGCTGCATAACCTTGTAATCGTAAGTACTACAGTTATGAATGATCAAGGTATGCATGCATGTTGTGGAATGGAGTAGGAGCTTTAATCACCTTCAAGGATAATGTCTTAAGTATAGCTCTGAGGGAGGCATCAACAGACAGAAAATATTTTCCATTGAATCTATGAATTAAAACTAGCTCTTTTAATGGTGCATATATTACTGCTAAGTGGTGCTGTTTCTATTTTTGAAATATGATATACAATATTCATCTTAATTAAATGCATACAATAAACATAGTTAACCAAATAAATACATTGTCGAGATAATCTAGATGAAAGAGCAAATTAATTTATACAGTTCAATTAGCTTACAAACTGTATTGTGTAATTTTAGGTTCTCATATATGACTGAAGCATGAGACGTGAGATGAAATTCTTACAGTTAATCACAGATGTGTGAGATGTTTGTCCTGTTATTGCATAAGTATACAAATGTACATCTCTATTGCGTTCCGCTAAAAAATTTAAGCTCTGGTAATGATTCTCTCTCCCACTGAGCAAAGTATGTCAGATGACACATTCTCTGTATATTTTGCCTCCATATATTGTGAAAGACCACACCAATATCTCCCAGGCATTTTTAACACTACAGGTAAGAGGATATAACAATAACAATGAATATAACATCCAGTTCTGGTGCTGTGATGCACACTGTAGATGCAAAATAAGACAAAATAAGTGTTAAAATAAGACAAAATCAGACACTGCAACAGAGGAAGACATTATACCAATAGGTGAAAGAACAATTTATGGAGTGTGAAAACTGGATACAAATCAGCATTGGGTGACAAGTAGTGTATCAAGGCAAGTATTGAACATTCTGTATAATAGTCCATTACATCAAAGAGGGATCTTTCAATATTGTCAAACTCTTCGGAGTTTCAGGAGAAATAATGGAGAGATGGGCCTTCATATTGTGCACGTCTTAAAATGTGCTGCCTCTGTCATCATCTATCTGGTGCTGCTCATCACAAACTTGTTGTAGGCTAGTTCTTACCTTGGTTTTGGTTATGTTTGTGGATGTAACCACTTATTTTTGGTATAAGTGGAGTGACCACTTATTTTTGCCTTGAAGTTTTGAGTGATTTTTGATTGTTTCAAGCATTAAAGACCAATGCCTTGTCTGCTAAATTGGTTTACTGAAGTCGTGCTCCGCCACTGTCAAGCGCTCTGCAATGCTCCCCTGTGTCTGGAGGGCTATATAAATGCAAGCTGTTGTTGTTACAAGGCACTTTAGGCATTCTCTGCCTAATATCTTGATCAGTATAACTGCAGGATATTCTGTATTGTCTTATAGTGGACAACAGTGATATTTCTCACTGTGATTCTGAACCATAATTATCTGGACCTTTGTACAATGGGGAATAAAATGTAGCTAAACATTACAGTGTCATTGCATTAGGAATTTAGGCAGCAATTAATGGGAGGATGTTTTCTCAGCTGAATATGTTTAAATTCTGCTCGTCCTTGGAAAAAACGAGGTTTGTCTCATTTATTTGAATATTTGCAGTCAACCAATTTTTCATTTACTGAAAAGATTTCAAATCACTTCTTTCAGCAATCATTGTTTTCTTACAAATCCATTTCTTAAAGCACCTAATTAATTTGGTTAACCGCTCACAAATTTTATTTTAAATCTGGAATAATTGGGATTTTAAAAAGTTCTTCCCTTTTATCAGAACCACTGGCATCTATGAAGAATTGGTATGGTATTGGGGTCAATTTAGTTGTCCGTTTTCATATGCAGCATATTGAATATACCTGGGTGTCTATCATAGTCCTTCTGATATTCAGCTCAATAGTAATTATTTCCTGGATTGTTAAACTGTCCCCATTGTTTTTGAGCACTGTGATACTGAAACAGATCTTAATATTATGGTGGTACAAATATTGTACAACTATAAATATTGTACTACTATCATTTTGAACGATTTTAAACAAAACCAAAGGTTTAGAAGCTACTGTTCTCCTTTGAATTTTCTCCTTTCTTCTTTTCTGATGTACTTACCATTTTAACTTATTTTTTACATTATTTTTTTCTTTTGACATTAACTAGAGATCCTGTCTCCCTGTTCAAATGGACGTAAAAGATCCCACGGCAGTATTTGAAAAGAGAAAGGAATTTTCTCCAGTGTCTTGTCCAACATGTACATGGTTATGGCACATTTGTGGACTTGTGGAGTCCTGTAGCTCAGTGGTTAGAGCACTCACCTCGCAAGCGAGACACCTGGGTTCTATGCCCAGCACAGCGAAATGTTGGGCAAGTTTCCTTACTGCACACGCCTCTGTTTACGTAGCAGTAAGTAGGAACCCGGTTGTTAGTCGATTGGTGGATCGCTTTTCTGGGGATAATAATCGCTCAAAAAAAAAACCAATAATAATTTGGTCACTCAATCCATGGCTGTTTGGGGGACACTGTTGTGCGCAATTGGCTGCAGCATTTCGCCCACAAAATGTAGTCAATTAACTTTACAGTATATTCTGTGAAGCGCTTTGAGATGTCTAGGAGACGTGAAAAGCGTTATATTACATGCAAGGATTATTATGTTATTATTAGTTGCCTTCAAAATACAGTCACTGTACTTTACAGTGAAATCCTGTGAAATGCTTTGAGACAAGGGAGGGATTATTATTAGGCGTGTGGAGTAAGGAAACTTGCCCAAGGTTTCGCCCTGCCTGGAATTGAACTCAGGAATACAAAATACAACAAAGTTTCCTGGTTGGAACATTGAGAAAACATGGAATGTAGAAAAATATTCAACTCACCAAGTCCCTTTCTAACTCAATCCACACAACAAAAACACCCCCACTGTAAATTCCACTCCATCCCAATCAATCTCTGGAACAAAGTTCATGAGTGAAACGTGACATTTTATCTCTTTCCTAACTCAGCAGGACTGAACCCAAACACAGCTGTGATTTTTCTCATTTTAAAGCAGTGAGAGCAGCCAATATTATTCAGTGCTGCTGTTATGCCTCATTTTCGAATCAGTCACTGATTTCAAACTGGTACCTGCAGTATAATTTTAATAACACTCTTATTTTGGGAAACAAGCTGCAAAATCTAAGAGGTGAGTTGCATCAATGCTCTTTCTGCAGCAACGCACAGGATATAGGGGACTTCAATAAAACATATTTAATAAAAATTGTATAGTCATTTAACATATGAATGTCATTCACATACATATCAACTAAATCCTCAGCTTATTCATTTAAAAATAAGACTAGTTTTTCTCAATGAAACAGAGCAGGTCACTATATATAATACAAAAAGCCTGTTTCCCAGTCAGGTTGTTCTGTTGTTGAGTAGTGGTTCAGAATAGCAAATGGCAGAAACCACATTGAAATATTACACCATCAAAGCATTTCACAGGATTTATTGTCACGTGCAGTGCTGTGTATTTTGTAGGTGAACCCGGCAGCCAATTTTCACATAGCAATGTCTACAAACAATCACAAAGTGAGTGAATTTTTTTTTGAAGAATAGTGGCCAGGACTCTGGGAGAAAACACCCTTCTCCTTAACATCCATCTGAACAGCACACAGGAACTTAGTTTAACGTCTCATCCAAAGGATGGAACCTCTAACAATGCAGTGCTCCCCATCATTACACTGCAGTGTTAATCTATACTATGAGCTCAAAGACTCAATGTGTAGCTTGAACCCACAACATTATGACTCACTAAGAACTGAGTCTAACTGACAACCAATGATATGCATTACTGCATGAATTACAGGTGGTTTCGCACCTGATATGAGGGAAATCACCCCTATAGACTTCAAATTCCAAGGTAAGCTCATGTTGAGAAAACAACCAGAGAACTGTGGAAAATAGACTTCCAAGTTATAACTGGATTTTTAGGAATTCTCGAAAACTCTGCAGTATTAAGACAATGACCTTAAGGCAGGATTTCGCCCACAAACATACAGTCAATTCACTTTACAGCATATTCTGTGAAGCGCTTTGAGACGTCTAGAAGACGTGAAAAGCGCTATATCAAATGTAAGGATTATTATTATTATTATGAGGTCCTCAGGAGCACATCCAAACCACAGATCCATACAATCTAATACAGAAATTTTATTTCAGCCACAGGTATACAATGTTTACTTCATTTCAAGTAACATAAAAATTGTTGAATTTAAAATCCAATCCATAGACTTTAAAAAAATAACACTTCACGATGTTTCTTCTCTAAAATGTCTATGTTTGTTATGTTCCTTCAATGATGACGTGCGTCTATTATGTTAGTGTCTGAAAATGTTATAGGACAGTTTGGAAACTGGAGGTTGAAGAGAACCAAGGAAGGAATTAGAGAATCAATCTAGATAGCACCAGAATCCACTCAATCCATTTCATCTCTTAGCATCTCTTAACATATCACTAGAATTTCAGTAACCAGCTGACAGGTAAGAAAGATGGAATAGGAGCTAGAATGGGAATGACCTCAGGCATCCCAGGAGATCTCATATATTATTAGATCAACTTCAGTCGCTGCGCCTTTGGGCAAGCTCCAGCACTGCACTTTGGAATTACACATACTTTGTCCTACATTAGTGTCCTTCCGAACGAAACAATCCCTCAAGGATTTATAAAAAGTAGAACATTTACAAAGATTGTGTTTTTAGCAGCGATCATTGAACCACGTGGTTTTGGCTGATGGGTCCATGCTGCAGTCCTGGCAGAAACAGCTACTGATGGAAGGATCATTACACATGGCTAAATCCCTCGGCCCAAATAATTATTGTTATTTGGTAATGGAGCCAGCCTACCAGCAAGCATTTATAATCATATGCTTGCAATTCAGGGGTTGATGTAACATTATAATCTGAACACATTTGACTCCAAGTCTTTATTGAACAGAAATCATCTGGAAAGCGCCAATTACATCAAGATGCTTTGAACTTCCAAATCAAGAGCTCCCATTAATGTATTGTGTTACACGGATACCAGCGATGTTTCCTCCGCAGTTAAGACTAAATGCAACTATTGATAACAACTACACAAGAATCTGATTGCAATAATTTCTCCTCTCAAACATACTGTCTTTTCACCTATCCGCATCCCATGCAATTCAGAAATGATATCAACAAATATTTAACCAATAAGTCTCACAGGATAAGAAGCTGCAATCTGAAACTTACAACAATAATTAAAACTGTATTTTCAGAGTAAAAAAAAGTTTTGCCCTATTCCTACAGAGAACAGAATTCAAGAAATTATGCCATTCATTTGGCGAATACATTATTGTCTACTTAAATCCAATAGCCAAGGGAGAGTCATTTGTCAATGTAATGCAGGTCTGTCTTTGGATGCAAGACCAATCAATACATTCAGTAACTTGTAACCCTGTAAGGGCCCAGGTTTCATTGAATAGGTTAATTTGGTGAAGGCACGTAGGTAAACATTACACAACTGTGCACGAAAAGGTGCTACTAAATACATCAATGTAAGGACCAGAAGCCACCAACAGCAGCTGTACAAAATGCACAGTGCTCACCGTTTTATAAAACCAGCTTCAGGGGTTGACAGTAGGAAACTTGCATACAATTCAAAATTAATGTTGCTGAATACAGAGCCGTGATAAGGAACTAACCCCGACTCCTTACAACACACAGAATTTCCTTTTGGCAAGTTTCAATGAGTCAGGAAACCGCAGCACCAGAAATGAAACACGATGCTTGTGTGTGCAACACTTTGAATCTGTTAAGATAATAATAAAATCTAATCAGATCCATCAATAAATTGTTACAGAACATCTCGCCTCCCCTCCCCCCTCACAAATACACACACACAGACAAATCTTCCGGCACTATGTCTCTATGTGGAACATCTCTTATTTATGGAGCAACATGAGAAAAGCAAAGCTTTACTGTTGCTTTACTTGCTGAAATTAACAACGGGTCAGTTTAGGCGGATACACAACTTCCAGCAGTCGCTTTCTATGTACAACTCCAATTAAACCAGTCATCATCCTGCGTTGATCTAGTGACTAGATCTAGTCTCTCAGGTCTGCCCTAACAGTGGAGGCTTCCCATTGCCTCCGTCTCGCAATGAAGGGCATCGCAGAGCAAGTCAGGTCAGTTTGTGTGGGGGTGTTTGCGCGAGGAGCTCTGAGCCAGGGCTATGTTCGTCTCTGATACCTCACTGCCAGATGCCACCAAGTTGTAGAAGCTTGGCAATCGGATGTCAAAACGAAATCCATTGCTAAAGTAGGCTTTGTCGTTTAATGAGTACAACTTGTCGGCAATGTCCTTCCCGATTAACACGGAAAACAGTCGAGCGATGCGGCGATGCTTGGCGAACAGCAAGTAGAGTTTCTTTCTCCTCCACGCCACATAGCGACAGTCTGTCTCTGCTGTGAGTGTCACCTGAAAGGGACCGCGTTCAGATGAACAGTAAATTTAATGTGCATACATATCGCAGATCCAACTGGCTGCTGTTATTTAAAAAAAACAATGTATCATTATTAAAAACAGGATAGAATAGCATTATTCCAAGATCAGCATCGCACTCACAAGACTTGCAATCTGAATCCTAAAGGATCATTCCCACTCCCCAATCCCGAGCAAAGGAAGAAATGCACATGCCTTCAGTTCTTGCGGATCCGGGATGTGATGTTAACCCGTGTCACGGTATGGACTGTAACCTCAGGTCACTCGGGTTACAATGTCCTCAATATCATCACTGTGAGCCGATGCTCTGATATACAGGAGACATGAGGACCTGGACTTGTCCCATTCAATGCCATCTCAGTGCCTCGCAGCCACCACAACACTTCAAAGTGGGGCTGCGTTTAAAGGTTATATTTACAATTTTACTGCAAATCTCCGCTGATTTATACAACGGGTTAAAGCAAAAAAAAAAACCCTATATATATATCCACGCACATATATAGTTATTTGTTTGGAATTTGCAACGGTATAGGGAAAAGGCAGGTAAATGGTAGAGGAGTGAATAAATTGCTTTTTTCAAACAGATGTGATTTCACTGACACGATGAACCAAATGTGTTCTTTGTGTGTTGTTCAGTTCTATGGTGTTAAAGAACAATAAAAAGTCATTTTAAAGAAAACATTTTAACCAAGGCTGTTTTCATCAAGGCAACTGAGAAACAAGCGACCCATTTAGTGGTTAGATACTGAGAGAGATGGGGTTCATTAATAAAAACTAAAAGGCACTAATTAAACAAATTATACTTGTTTGGGTGTTAATTCACTTGCTGTTTTATCCACACTGGAATAACAATTAGGAAGCAACTCTCCATCTCGTAGCAATCAGTTACTCAGCACTTTACCTGGAAAGTCCCTTCTTCCGATGGTCTGAGTGAATCCCATTCAGGGGAATCCAAAAACTGGTAGGGATAAATGTAATGTAAAAATTCTCCGTTCACTGTCACCCGAATCCTGTCAACAACAATGGAGATTTATTAACAATGTATGAAACCAACAGACATTGATGCAGCACATCTGTCTTGGTGTAATCTACCAGCAACCTTGAGCGTGCAAGAACTATCATAATATGCGCATCTCATATAATACAATACATTTTGGATTTCACAACTACAGAAACATCTGACACTCCAGTGCAGGACCAAGCGAGCGCCACATCATCAGAGTTGCCATTCCTTCAGAAGAGAAATTAAACCAGTGTCTCCTTCGACTGATCAGGCTGACCTGGATGTCCCACCTCATAACTGGAAAAGTGAAGGGAGTTTCTGCTGGTGTCCTGGCCAACAATCCCCATGTCATTCAACCAAGACTGTTTGTGGGACATTGACGTTCCCAAACCAGCTGCGTGTTTGCCCACAAATAAACAATCACAACACTTGTCAGCAATTCCCTGTGAAACCCGTTGAGACGTGCAGAAGCTACAGACATTACATCAGCTGAAAGAACTATTTTTATCTCTACTTCAATTGGCTAAATCACCCCTCCCCTGGTTCTACATTAAGGTTAGGGAGGATAATTCAGGATGAACTTCTTTACGCAGAGAGTGGTGAGACTGCAGAACGAAATGCCGGCAACTGTGGTCGAAGCAGAAATAATAATAATAATCCTTGCATTTGATAGAGCGCTTTTCACGTCGGGAGGACGTCCCAAAGCGCTTCACAGAACACACTGTAAAGTGAAGTGACTGTATATTTGTGGGCGAACGCGGCAGCCAATTGCGCACAGCAATGTCCCACAAACAGTCGTGGATTGAAAATGACCAATTTATTATGGTTTTTGGAGGGATTATTATTAGGCGTGTGGAGTAAGGAAACTTGCCCAAGGTTTCACCCTCTGCCTGGAATTGAATTCAGGTCTCTCGCTCGCAAAGCGAGTGCTCTAACCCCTGAGCTACAGGACTCCAGAAATACAAACACATCAGTGTGTATTGAAGAGAAACCGAGTTGAAGGAGAAGGGTCCAGAGGTGGAGGAGGAGGAGAAGAAGAAGAAGAAGAAGAAGAGGGCTGTCTCGGGGCTGTTAAATAACGTGTACGCGATGCCCCGGAGCAAAGTGGTCGCGTTTTTAAAATGAATTTCCCCACAAATGGAGTGGGAATGGAGGGCATATCCTTTGCTCGGAGATCACCGACAGGTGTGAAAGAGAAGGGGCAGGGAATTGGATACCAGTGCACACAACACACACTCACACACACTCTCCCCCTTCGAGATGCTAAGACGAACTTCACGGGACACACACACACACACAGACACACACACACACCGCAGTATATGCTTTTTAAATGCAGACGCGCAGTAGAGGCACGAAGCGGTCCGCGGGTGTGTGTGTGTGGGTGTGTGTGTGTGTGCGCGGCACCGACCTGCCGACCAGGAGGAGGGATAACTTTTCGATGGCGGTCTTGCCCTCCACGGCGTAGCAGTGGTCCTTCCCCAGGGAAGCGGGGCTGCAGCCGTCGGCGACCTTCTTGTAGACGGTCAGGGGGACGCCCAGCGGCTGGAAGAGCGCGCCGTACAGGGCGTGGAAGTCCTCCCCGAAGGACACGCCGCGCAGGCGGTAGGCGACGTGCACGACCTGCCCCGCGCAGATGGCGGACAGGGCGAAGCTCCAGGTGAAGGCATCGGCCGCGCACAGGTCGGTCCAGGACCAGGCGCCGGCGCACAGGAACCCGCAGCACAGCAGCGCGCGGCTGCACAGGAGCCCCGCGAAGCCGCCGCCGCCGCCGCCCATGTAACCCAGAAGGAGGAACACGTTGGCCAACTGGTAGGCGGCGCCGCCCGCCCCGCGCCTCCAGCCGGTGCAGGGCTGGTGCCCGTACCACACCGCCTGCCACAGGGTGACGTTCCCGCTCTCCATCCGCCCGACGGCACCGAGAGAGAGACAGAGAGACAGAGAGAGACCAGAGAGAGAGAGAGAGAGAGGGTCGACCCCCCCCCACCGCCACCACCGCCCGCGGGAAATAACACGAGGAACTAAGTCACCCGCCCCCGGGGGGGGAGTTTGCAAAAGGCGGCGGAGGGCTGCGCTGTGTGAGCCATCCCCTCCCTCTCCCTCTCCCTCTCTCTCTCTCCCCCTCTCTCAGCGACTCTCTCCGCCCTCGGTTCTCGCTGTCGGTGACGGGAGCGCACCCGAGTCAAGTGTCTGTGGGAGGAGGGGGGCGTTTTCCCGGGTTTCTCTGCCGGACCGGTCCCGGTGGGTGAGGACGGAACATGTGCCGCCGTCGGTAACTCGCTCGCCCGCCCGCTGGGATTTCGCGAGGTCCTAGTGACCATCGGCTTGGAGTGCAGGGCCACCCCACAGCCATGCCATCTTCATACGACTTGTACACCCATGCAGATCATCATCATCATCATAATAATAATAATAATACTAATAATAATATTAATAATAATGATGATACTTCTTTGCATTCGATATCGCGCCTATCACGTTCTTTACGCGGCTCCAAGCGCTTCACAGAATATACCCCAAAGTGAACTGACTTGACTATGTTTTGCAGGCAAAACCTGGCAGCCAATTGCACGCCGCAGTGTCCCCACAAACGGTCATGGATTGAGCGGCCAAAGTTATTATTTTTATTTTCCGGAAGGGATCATTATGCCCGGAAAAGTGATCCGCCAATGGGGATCCTACTACTGCGAGGTAAACAGTGGTGTTCGAGTAAGGAAATTTGCCTGATGTTTGGCCAGGCCTGGGAATCAAACCCAGGTCCTCTCACTTGCGAGCTGAGTGCTCTAACCCATACCCTACAAGACTACACTGTGCTTTACTTCAGTATTTTTAATTCCATTGGTAGCCATGCCTTCAGCCACTATGACCCAAATCTCACCTCGAACCCCACTTTATCTATCTTAAAATCCCACCTGAAGACCTACCTCTTTGACCACACCTATCATCACCCCCTTCTCTCTTTCTCGAAGTGCAAACCCCACCACTGGGCAGAGCTGTGAAGCACTATCCTGTGTGAAGGATGCTGTGCAAAATACAGGTTGTTGTAATAAAACATGAGTCAGGTGGTGGTAGAACTCTTTTGGGTCTGAAGACTTTACCCTTATTTTCAGCTGACACGCATATTGATTGTTGAATTTAATGTTAAGGAACATTTTCCACCACCCATTTAACAAGGAATTCTGTCTGGGGTTCTGTCTGGAGCAGAGCCATTCCCTTTAACATTCTGTTGGATGCAGAGTTGTAAGCACCAAGTTAATTGTTACTTAGTTGAACCAGGTATCCTGGGACATTGGATGCAATTTACAATGGTTTCTTCACCCATTTCTTGGATTAACCAGGTGGTGTACAATACCTGTTGATACACAGTACACATTTTCCCAGTCTATCTGTGCTCCTGGCAACTACCAGGTGCAGTCTTTCAAGACCCATCTCTTTTCCAACAGTTCCCACCTGAGCTTGGGTGCCCAGGCCAGTACTGTTAAGCAGTTTGGGACACCTTCCCAAAGTGAAAACTGCTATATGAATGCAAATGTGTATTGTATCTTGTGAGACATCTCAGAACTGATGGAGTTAAAATTGTAGTATTAATAAAGGCAACTAGCCCTTGATTATTGCCAGGATTAACAATATCAACAACAAAATTGCATTTGTTTAGCACCTTTCACATTGGGAAGATATCCCAAGGCACTGGACAGTCAGAGTTTCGGACCTGAGCTGGGGGTTGGGATCGGAGAGAGTGGAGGGCGGGGGGGAAGGCGGGTGATCGAAAGCACGGTCGAAGAGGAGGGTCTTGAGATGGGTCTTGAAGGAGGTAAGGGAGGGGATGAAGTGGAGGGACTGCGGGATGGAGTTCCAGAGGGTGGGGTAAGAGTGGCAGAAGGCCCACCCGCCAATAGTGGGGTGAGCGAAGCGGGGACATGAAGCAGGCCGGAGCAGGATGGTAGGGGGAAGGGAGCGAGCAGGATGGTAGGGGGTTAGGAGGTTGCAGGGATAGCGGGGAGCAAGACCATGGAGGGCTTTGAAGGTGAGGACCAAGATCTTGAACTGTATCCTCTATGTGATGGGAAGTCAGTGGAGTCGGGCGAGGATGTGGGTGATAGGGTCATGGAGCCTGGTGCGGGAGAGAACGTGGGCTGCAGAGTTCTGGATGATCTGCAGCCTATGGAGGGAGGAGTTGGGGAGGCCAACAAGCAAGGAGTTTGCAGTCAAGCCTCGATGTAAAGAAAGCGCGTATGAGGGTTTTGGGGGCCTGCAGTGTGAAACAGTGGCAGAGCCGAGCGATGTTGCGGTGGTGGGGGAGGGGTCATGGCACAGATGTGGGGTACAGAGAATAGTTGACAGTCAAACAAGACCCCAAGGTGCCAGACTGGCTCAGTGAGGTGGAGTGTGCATCCATGGATGGTGATGTTGTCAGTGCCTGAGGTGTGGAGGCGCTGACGGGAGCCAATCAGGGGAGCCTCGGTCTTGTTGAAGTTCAACTGAAGAAAGTTAGCTCTCATCCAGGACTTGATGTCTGACAGACATTCTGTCAGGACAGCACTGGCCCTGGAGTCGAGGGTGGAGGCAGAGCGGTACAGTTGGGTGTCATCCGCATACATGTGGAAGTCTGTGGCTGATGTCATCAAGAGGGGGCATATAGATATTGAAGAGGAGGGGACCAAGGACAGAGCCCTGAGGAACCCCACATGGGATGGTGGGGGTTTGAGGAGAAACCGTTTGCGGAGGTGAGGTGGAGGTGGTGTGAGAGGTCCGATCTGAACCAGTCAAGGTCAGAACCGTGAAGGTTGAGGTGAGAGGAGAGGTGATGGATAAAGATAAAGTCGTTGACGGTGTTGAAGGCAGCAAAGAGGTGAGGGCTGTTTCTATGCTGTGGGTGGCACGAAAAGCCAATTGGAGGGGTTCGTGAAGGGAGTGGTGGGAGAGGAAAGAGCGAAGCTGGGATGCAACAACTCGTTCCAGGACCTTGGAGAGAAGAGGGAGATTGGAGATGCTGTGGTAGTTTGAGAGTAGAGATGGGTCCAGAGAGGGTTTTTTAAGGATAGGAGTGATGACGGTCATTTTTAATGTTTGGGAACAGTACAGAATGTAGTAGAGAATGTAGTGCTAAGAAACATGACAATTTTGACCCCAATTGGAATTATTGTATTTGAGGAGAGGTGTAATGCTTTTTCCAACGAAGGTTATCCCCACAGACAAATCTGAATCCTCCCAAACTCTTTTAGGCCCCAAGTTGTCAAAGGACAATTAGGACCCTACAGTTGCCCACAGCAGTGACCTAGAGTGTAGAATCATCAAAAGTCTGCAGCCCAGGAAAGAGTCCATTTCACCCATCTTATCAGTGCTGCCTGCTTCTCCCACTGCAGCTATCTGTTCTCATTCCATTCCTTCTCCTTATCTCCGGTTTGTAGGCCACCTCCATTAAACAAGCCAGGAACACCCCCTCTCTCTCTGTTTCTCTCTGGGTTAACCATAAAATAATAGTATTACACACATAGAGTTTGACATTTTGACTTTTATCTCTGTGCATTTGGTCATTTGGAAAGTCATGTCCCAAGGTAATTAAGATCAGACTATATATAGAAACATTTTATCCGAAAAACTAAATTGTTTATGTTATTCCAAAATAATCCAGGCCGCTCTCTTATAATTCATCGAGAATTGGAAAGGTATTTGACTCGTTAAAGCAGATTTATCTTATAAGAGGCTTGAGCCTCCTTATGGAGCAGTGGGTTTCATTAGAGATTAGGTAAATAAAGCTGCCAGCTTTCACTGTATCTAACTTCAGTTTATATTGAAGATTCATCTCATAAAAGGGAAAATTGGGGAATTGCAGAAACAGTGTTTAAATCTTAAATCAATGGTTTAAATGTTCAATGTCACTGAGTAAACATCAGTGACATATTCAGCAGAATCAGATGCTGAATTATTATATATATATCATTATATAAAGCAAGATGTATGACCCACCCTGTTACGCGTTAAAAATAGATACAAATAACTGTCTCGCATTACCTCTATTTTTGTTGCAGGAATGGGCGCTATGTGAAAACGTGCTCATCATGAAGCTGCAGTCACTGACTGGAGCTCCCGAGGTGATCATTAGTCCAGTTATTGAACCACTTAAGATGAAGGTGAGGATCAGGATTTGGCCTCTCCACCCTGTCTCCTCTGACGGTTGATCTCTGACCCAAGAGTTAGCCCCTTTGCAGCAAGGATGCGGTGGGTGAGGAATGAATAAGGACAGTATAAGCTTTGGGAAATTGTTATTGCTGTTCTGTGACACATCACACCTGCCTGACACTGTCAGTGGCTTCTCTTCCTGTGCTCTTTACAATAGATACTTGCTTCCCATCAACGTAAGGATCATTTCTCGGAAGCATTTGTAAAGAAAAAGACCAAGGAAGGACAGGTGGGACTTTATAGAAATCGCAGAAGTTAAATCAATTTCAGTGCTAAGACAACAAATGCATTGACTGAAACATAAGATTGTGTTTATCTCAGTAGATCATCGAGAAGTAATAGAGTACTCAGACACAGTTTAACCCCACTCCCCCATACTGTTAGCACTCTTATTTAATAGTTATTACACTGCACAGATAAACTGTCAATTAGACAGAAATCTACACCACAAATGCTATCTACAGAGGTGAACAGACTAAAGCAGAATTCCCCGCATATTGTATAATTAACATTGATCGCATAAAATGTACATTAATGTAACTGTCACTGGGCACTTTTGAAGCCACTTTCAGGATTTTGTTACTAAGCAAATCAAAACACGTGATACAGTGTTTGGTTGACGCTATTTTTGACTGCACTTTTGGCAACCCCTCCACCCCAGCTGAGGCTCCCAGCCAGCTGTGTGAAGCCTTTGAAATATCCTCCCAAAATGAAAGGCATTTTATAATTTTAAATTGTTGTTGTCATTGACTATCATGTTTGATATTCAATTGGTTGTAATTCTGTTATCATAATAATGTCTGAAATTCTACAACAACTTGGATTTATATAGCGCCCTCCACACCAGACGGTGTCGCAGAGCACTTTGCGCTCTGAGTCTTTCACTTTTTAATTCAGTACACAAACCTTGCTTATTTTAAAATATATCATATAAAAGGTGCATTAATACAATACTTTTATTGAGAATTGCTCACAAGCAAGCTTGAGTTTCTCCTATGATAATGGTCAGTATTCTAGATCTTCACCCAAGAGTCAGCAGAGCAATGTGAAAAATATTTCTGCATATTAGAGGAGATAAGCATTTTGTTTGACTTAATGCTAATAAGTTCAAAAGTGAATTCACATGGACCTTCAGCAGGTCCAGTCCCATAGTTTGATGTAGAAGCATGTTTTAGAATGGGGGGAAAGGCAACATGTTCTATTTGGGTATCCGAAAATCAAATCAAATAAAGTTTGGATTGACTTTCTGTTTGTTTCCATAATAATAACAATCATTACTAATAATAACAATCATTAACAATAATAATAATAATAAAATGTTATTCTCAAGTATCTCAAATTTCAGATCTCAAGTTTGGGGTTTTCGGTATTACAGTACTTACAGTAGTGGAGTCCTGTAGCTCAGTGGTTAGAGCACTCGCTTTGCAAGCGAGAGACCTGAGTTCAATTCCAGGCAGGGCGAAACCTTGGGCAAGTTTCCTTACTCCACACAGAGCCTAATAATAATCCCTCCAAAACCAAAAACAATAATAAATTGGTCATTTTTAATCTACGACTGTTTGTGGGACATTGCTGTGCGCAATTGGCTGCCGCGTTCGCCCACAAATATACAGTCAATTCATTTTACAGTGTGTTCTGTGAAGCGCTTTGGGACGTCCTCCCGATGTGAAAAGCGCTATATCAAATGCAAGGATTATTATTATTATTATTAATGTATGCACTGGTTAACTATTTTGGGGACACAGAATTTTTTTTAACTCCTATAGATATAGAGATACAAAATGTGATGCTTAACAGTTGGCATTTAATAATAATAATAATCCTTGCATTTGATATAGCACCTTATCATTGAGATGTTTCAAAGCGCTTCACAGAATACACTGTAAAGTGAATTGACTATACATTGTGTGGGCAAAATTAGCTATCAAGTTGTAATTGAATCTTTTAAGAATGTTTTCAGTCTAATAATGACTGTGCACCCTTTGTAAATCCTTGCTTTGCCATTGTAGTGCCATTAGTTGCCTTAATTGTTGTTTCTACTTATGGAACATTTCAATGCCTGAGTTAACTCAATATCATTCAAAGCAGCACTTCCCAGGGCTTTGCAGCATCAAATCTAAAATCAAGATTCAGATTAAAGTTTATCTGCACCACGTGTAAGATTAGAGGCCAAGCAATGGACAATGCCACCAAACTAAGAGGCGTGAGGAACCAGACTGCTGACATATCCTCATAAGTTGATAGAAGCTTAAAGCTTTGTAACATCAGGAAACAGAATCGGGGTAGAAAGACTATCCCCATGGCTATTGAAAACTGAATTCTGTGAACATGACACTCCAATTGGGAGTTTCTTTAAATTTACTTGAAAACTTAACTATGGCGTCAATGGTTAATCTTGTATGTCAGTCCGTCTCAAGCTCAAGTACTGATAAGCCGATTGTTTAAATATGAATAACAGTGCACACAAAGTCTTAAGGTCACAATCATAGATAAGCACATTTTGAAAGCTGTGTTTGTTGTGAAGAGAACCCCCTTTTATTCATAACTTATTTGCAATGTGTCCCCGAAGGAATGTTTTATGTTGTGCATGAATAAGCACAATATTTGTGAAGTCTCTACTCTGGCCAGTCAGTCTCTGGGGCAGATCAGTTGAATGACACCAAATATTTTGAGTTTTTCAGTTTTCAAGTGGCATGTTTGAAATATCATAGATGTGAGATAGTAATCTCTGATATATTTGAGAATAAACTATTGTTTTTTTTTCCTTTATTAGTTTGCTCCTCTATTGCAATGGACCACAAAAGATCTCTGCCAAACGTCTTGCAAGATAAACTCCCAAATAATCTGAAAACATGCCACTGAATTTGTGAAATCTGTTTGTAAATGCTAACTCAGGCATTTGCAGGGATGCTCTCCATTGTAAAGGGCTCACCACTTGGGTTTTTTGCATTCCAAGCAGCAGGTTGCAAGGAAGGAGCTATCAATGACTCAAGTTATGGAGTGCAACTGGAGGGATTTTGAAATTTATAAACCAGGGAGCGCTAGAAATTTACTGGAGGTAATTCTGTCTTCCCTCCCAACACCCCTTAACTTTAATTGAGTCAATTTCTGGTCTCCACACCATAATAATACAACCTCGATGGAAACAGTAAGTTCACGAGGATGATACCAGGGATAGCAGGTGCTGCTATAAGGATAGACTGGATAGGTCTTTTTTTCCTAAAGAAACGTTTAATGGAGACCTAATAGAAGTAATACTATTTGCATTTCATATAATGCATTATCAAGTTGCCGTTAAGTCTCAAAGCACATCACAGGATATAATGTAAAGGATGACTGTGTACTAAGTGCTTATAATTGGGCTCAATAAGGTTAACATAAGTGGGGTATTTCCACTGGTTGGGGCATCCATAACCAGGGGTCACAAACGTAAGATTGTGACTAGATCTAATAGAGAATTTCGGAGGAACTGCTTCCCACAGAGGCTAATGAAATTGTAGAATTCGCTGCCTGAAGCAGTGGCTGAATCAGATAATGTAGATGCATTCAAGAGGAAACTAGCCCTTCACGAGAGAGAAATAATACTTGCATTTGATATAGCACCTTATCACATTTTTAAGATGTCTCAAAGTGCTTCACAGAATATACTGTAGAATGAATTGACTATACTTTGTGGGCAAAACGCCCACAAAATATACAGTAGGATACAAGAGGGAATAAGGAATGGGTGAAGATTTGTGTGAAGTATAAACACTGGCACGGGTAAGTTGGACCGAATGGCCTGTTTCCTTGCTGTGGATTCTTTGTAAATCTTTATAACCACAAGCAGGAAGTGGAGCAAGGTCTGGAAATTGTTCCCTCCCTACCCTTTCAAGGTAGGTCTTATAAATGTCCTCTATATAAATAAATGACAGTGCTTTTGGTCAATCTCCCCACCCCTTAGATTCCACCCCAGCTTGAGTACCCATCCAGCACTGTGAGTGCACTTTCGGATGTCCTCCCACTGTGAAAAGTACTAAATGTGAGTTGTAGGTGTCCACTGCCTGGTATAGTGTTACTGTAAGGGGAGTAAGATTGTAGGTTCAAATCGATCTGTGCTGAGCTAGATATCTCAATCTCAAACCTAGAAATCCTAGGTTCGAGAAGCGAAAACAGACCAAGTTCCAGCTTCTGATAACTATCCAAACAGAGGCTTTGCCAGAAGGTGCACATGTTGTTACTTGTTAAATGTCAAAAAGAGCCCGAGCTTTAATTGGAAATAAGGTCAGTCAACAAGAAGGGACATTTAAGATAATAAAATAAAATCTTGCATTTGATTCAAATCAAGATATCTCAAAGCGCTGTAAAATGTTGTGACTGTTTATGCAAACAGAATACGATTTGCACACAGCATTTCCGCAGAAAACAGCCATGACCAATTTTATCTGGAGGATTTGGGGGCAAGAAATAGAGAAATTCCATTCTTTTTCATAGTGCCATGGGATCTTTAACATCCACTTGAACAGACAAACGGGACGTAGTCTCATCTGAACGAAAGCACCTTATTTTGGTACTGTATTGAAGTTGTCATCCTAGATTGTGACTGTTCAAAGTCCCAATATGAACCCACAAACTTCTGACTTAAGAAGTGAGAATGAGGCTAAGAACTCAACCGGACTGACACCTGAAGCTGACAGCATCTATTGGCTGGATGACAATATGCAAACAGACTCCTCAATAACAATACAAATGATTTATTGATCATGTGGAGAAGCTTCAAATAATGGTACATGAGTAGTAACAGTGAAACAACCTGGACACCTAGGATATGTTTCTCAATAATATGCATTGGATGTGAATGAAGACCAATGGCATTAAAGACAAAAATGTCATTTCCTACTTGAATGACAAATAAATTCAGAATACTAGAAACTTAAGGCAAATTCAATGTTATTTATTCCAGTCATTGAAACCTTGATACATCTTTAATTCAACACAGGAAGATGTGAACTTGAATTGTCAGTTACCACATTCGTCAATTAGAATTGAGGTAAAAATCAGACTGGTGTAACAGTCAGATCCAATTGAAATACATTGGAATTGCATGGTAAACTTATGTTGTCTAAACTGCCCTGTAAAGGTTGAGGTTTTTGTAGTAAATAATTTGGAGGCTAGGGTAATAACTCAAACTAATGTTCTATTACTCTGCAATACTTACACTTAAACATATTTTTAAAATATATTTTAAAAATGTATATTTTAAAAATCAATTAGTGTTACATTAATTAATTCTATCGGGACAGATTATATGGCTTTCCGAATGCAAGCAATGCTACTCCTTCAGAAATTCAAATCTCTCTCCCATGTATTACTTGGTGAAGATGCACACAAACTGAATCAAACATTATCGAGAACTCATTTCTTAAATAGAAAACGAACTGTGGTTGTACTAAGTTTTCTTTAACAAACATTTAACAGGTAAAACTTAAATGGGATTACATCACACAGAGATATGGTTTAATTTATAGTTCACCAGAAATGGCTTATGTGGCGGTTGTTGTCAGAATAATTGTTTTGACAATTTTGTACAGTAGGAAGATTGTTTAACAAAGAGATTAGGTACAAACTGCCAATAGTTATTTAAGATTTGAAAAGATGGAAGCAATCTAATTAGTGAGAGAAAGTTGAAGTAGGATTGTACATTTTATTTAGTGCATTGGAATAATTATTTTCACAATTATTTAAACCGTTCTGAATAACAGGACTTTGTGGACTGTGCATTGTAGGACAGAAGGCGAAAGGAGAGATTTAAAAAACCTGAAATGTGTCAAATCCAAAACACTACAAATGAGAATATTTAAATTGAGACCTTTATGCCATCCATTTAGAAATATTCCATTCATATGCTATAGCCAAGCTCTACTCACCAATGTTCATTCATAAAGGGCAGAAATTTGATAATCTTCCACGTGAATTAAAATCAGAGCATGCTGTGTACAGCTGTTAACTTAAGTGCGTGTCTGTTGAGCACTAAAACCATCAGTCATACAGAACAAACCGCCAATTGTTAAATGTAAGTATTGCACTATCCATTAGTTTACACATTTTGACACTTTACTCTCCCTCACTACTAGTGTTATGCAGAGATGACAATTGCTGCCTTAATTGATCCATTTAAGGCTCAAAGTTTCTGCTATGAAAGCATACATATCAGAGACCTCCTGAATTACTTTAGCTGTTGGTTTCCCTGCACCATGCCCAGCCTTGGTATCAACGTAGATGAATAGTGGGTTAGTCTGTCTTGGACTTCGGCCAACGATATGCTGCAGAGTAGCTATGAATTTCAGAGAATGCAGAGGTACTACACGATCATCATGATCTGCTGTCATTAACAACACTGCCGGATACTCAACATCACCACCTTCTGGCAGCTTAATATTATGAAGTGGAGAGTACCTGTGAAAAATAAATAAGTATGGAAGTCAATACTCCAAAAAGTCAAAATGTAAAACTAAACATTTAAAAAGAAATGCTAGCTTTAAATGCAAATGCAAAAATTATATTACCTTCCTAAAATTGAAAGTATTTACATTACTTATTTATAATCACAATATTATTTTAATGTTTACAGCACGTTTCATGGTGGGAGGACATCCCAAGGCGCTGATTTTAGTCACAAAGTACAAAAAATCATTGGATTAATTTCTGCCGAGGGCTAAGTTAGCTGATCTCAATTTGGGACAGCACAAGGGAGAAATTAAATACGACTTCAACACTTTGAGCTTGGCAGGGGGGAAAAAAACGGCCTTCATTAATACCCAGGAACTACAGCTGGTACGTGGTACAACTGGTGGGTGTTGGATGAGGTCAAGTGCTCTTATCATCCCTAAACAATAGAATACACTGTTTACAATTAAGATTCACACATGAGAAATAAACACTTTTGAAAAATACACTCACAATATCAGAACTGAACATGTTTCAGTACCTTAGGAGAAGAAAGAAGTTGCTTTATATAAATATGTTAGAAGGGATAATTGTAGAAAAGAAAGTGATACTTTTTAAATGGAACTCAGAGGGGACAAATTATAAGGACTAGGTGGTAGGGAAGTTGGGAAGGAAACAGTACAAATCTGACAACAATCTTTTGAGCATCATTGGATAGGAAAGTAATCATAGAAGACTGGAGGAATGCTCACATAACAATCCTGTTCAAAAAGGGACAACATGATAAGGCAAGTAACTATGGACTAGTCAGTCAAACTTCTAAAGTGGGCAAACAATATCTGCATTTCACCTAGAACCTTTCATGCCAGAAGGACATCTCAAAGCACTTCAAATGATTTACCATTATGTGTAGTATACTGTGTATTGTGTATGCAAAAGCAGTAAGCAATTTGTACACAGTAACATACCACTAATGGCAATAAAGTGAAGGACCAATTTTACTATACTTTTTGAGAATGCAAAAAGTGTTCCTTAGTTATCCTGGTCACCAATTAAGGAAAACAATTAAGTTTAGGAATACTGCAGTTTTGACCATGTAATTTCCAAGTTCATTCTTTCTGAATATTGGGAGAATAGTCACTATTCCAGAGTTGTCAGGTATAATTGCATAGCAACAGAGGAACGATTTGTGGCAGGAGACAAATGGGCTATCCAGCTGCCCATCCAACTATCCATAAGCTTCTCCAAGAATCTTATAATTTAATGTGCCCACCTCACTAAGTTTATTAAAAAGAATCTTCCCTAAAGTTGCTTCTCAAACCTGTAAAGTAAATATAAACAAAGGATCTAATCTAGAAATTGTGTTCCTTTAAATATTTCTTTGAATGACTCACTTGATTAGGAAATCAAACTGCTCCTTGGATTCTGAACTGCCATAATCAGTGGTCCAAGCATGCCCAATGGTAAATTTGTGGAACTTAAGCATGTCCATGACCCCAACTTGAGCCACGGCACAGCCAAAAAGATGAGGTTGCTGGTTCACACAAGCAGCTATAAAAGAAGCAGAAACAATTGATATGAGGAAGCAAAGTTAAAGTAAAAATTCAAATTTGATGCATGCAAATTATACACCATGATATATATGAAAAATACAACCATTAACCCTTTATACAAGGCAGATCAGTCAACTGTCAATCAGAAAAAATTTAACATTCATAAATATTTAAATTCACGAGATTGGCTCAAGTGGAGAAGGCCCTTCGGTCCATCTGATCTCATCCTTTCAGAATATGCACCCTACTGTCCTCTCAACACAGCATCAAGCTTTTCTTTAAAATTTGTCCAGTGTCCTGGTGTTCCAGTTGTTAATTATTCTCTGGATAGATTTAATTAGCAATTAATGAAGCATTACATTTCTTTTATTCTTGCTGCCAACTTCAGAAACATTTTGTGAATCACCACATTTATAAGCAATTAACATTTACTGAAATGAGCATCAATTTCCAAAATCGAAGCAAATCTTTTGTGGCTTACACTAAGTACTCTTCCCGACAAATTCAAATGTGTGCTTTCTAACATTTTGATTTAAAAAAGAAATGAGACATCAATCTGGACATAACACGAATAGAATTTAAAAAAATGATGATTACCAAAGTGAAGAGTGTCAGTTTTAGGGAATGTAATACTTCTTTCTCTACAATCAAAGAACTCCCAAGTCAGGCATTCTACAGTAAGGTGAAGAATAAATCTGCTCTTCATTAGCAATCTGCCTTAACCTAAGCTTCATAAGAACACCCATTTTTACAGTAGCAAGATATTTTCCTTTTTTTCAAATTAACATTCCTTACCAACTCTGAGAGGTTATTAACTTAAATTTATGCAGAAATGTTAGTAGTTGTGTTGTATGGAGTCATATCTATGGGGAAACAGGCAGTTGTACCCAAAATAAATCAGACCTATATAACCGGTAGAGAGGGAAAGAGTTATCCCATCAGTTTGAGCTACATCTCACGGATATTCCAATAGGATAGGTCACTAACTTGCTCTGTTACCTGGTCTCCCAGTGGACAACAGAGCCTAATTCTGCACATCCACCTGAGTTGCACTACTACAATACTCTATTTGCTGAGAGACAATACACAGTTTTATCATTGGATGCATAGAAAATGATTTTTTTTACTTGAAAATGAACTGTAAAGAAATCTTTTAATCTCAATCTCAAGGTGAGGGATGACATGTCAACATCAAGAACTCCCTTGGAAATCAGGAAAATGGAATAGTTGCCAATTAAAGCTCCATCTATGATCTAATATTGCCTTAACTATAGAGAATTTCGATTATATGAATGTTGGAATTTCTATTTCTTACACCAGTCAACATTATTTACTAAATAAGACTGACAATTTAATGCTATTACCACAGAATTACAAGTCGTTTTAGCTTCATTTCCATTAGGAACTCCTTTTACTTCAGGGTCTTATAGCCCATCAGCTGACCATTTTAACATTCTTAGTTTAGTTTGAGGCCAGTTGCCTGAAATGAAAATAGCTTAGCTTATTTCTAAAACTAATTAAAGCATAGAAAGTCTCTGTTCCAACTTGAGTAAATTTAGTCACAGTAATGATTTCCATCTCACTACAATCTGAAATTGAATGGCAAGGCACACTCAAGTGATAAGCAAATATATGTGCTTCTCAAAAGCTCTTTTCTGTCTATATATTCTTCCCCGAAATATAATGCAGTATGTGCCAACCTCTTTAGCTTAATTCACCATGCTATCTCACTTAAAAGCTGCAGTCACATTTTTAAACATGGTAACATTTTATATATGTGTGCATATATATATATACACACACATAAATATATATATTCCCGACATATCTATAGCCTTAAGAAATTCTAATAATTATAAGAGTGTTTAAAACAGGAGTGATTTGAGATAACCCTCCTTGCGTTTTGTCAGTGAAGTTGTTAGAACAGAATTTACCTACAATAAGTTGCAAAAAATAATTAAAGAGAATTAAAATGAGAAATTCCTCCAATCAAAACATTATTACAAAAGTGCTCAGCAAGCATGTAAACCAGGTATCATATAAATCAATAGTTGTTGCTTGCAATTCTGGTGTTTGTTTTGTGAATTAGTGAATAGGATAGCAATAGTGAAAATTATTGTTGCATTCTAAAATGCATCTTCAAAAGTTGAAATGTATAAGATAAATTATGTTTAAGAGCATGAATAGCAAGTTTTAAAATAAATGCAATAATAAAGATGTTCAATCGCAGTACATTTGAATCTCTAGTGCAATCTTACACCAACGTTAAAGGAGTTCAAACAAAAGCATTTTTATGCACTTAACTGCAATACTGTATATCAAAGAGTTTTATTCATTGGTAAGATGAGAGGTCTTTAAATGCATTTCGTTTGTTACCAAATTGTTATCTTATGTAGTCATAGAAAAAGGATGAGTTCAGTACTTTTGATGTCTATAGCTGGACTGAAAATTAACTTTTAATGAAGCATATAATTTTGGTAGCCACCCATCATGCAACAGTGATAAACTCGGACGCACAAATAAAATGGCATCGTACCCACTAATAATCCACCATTAGAGCCTCCATTGACGGTCAGTTTTAATGAAGAAGTGTAGCCCTTTGAAATAAGATATTCAGCAGCACACTGGAAGTCATTGAAACAGTTTTGTTTTCTTGCTAGCATTCCACCTGAAAATAAGACACACATTTTATTCACTGGAGTGCACTCATTTGATTTTCCAATGCAAAGTTTTTTTTTAAAAAACATAATAGATCAAGGAATAATCATGAATAAATTGTATTTTTATAAAGCATCCTTCTCACAGGATAGCATCGGAGTGCCACAAAGTGAGGAACAACGCAAGTCAGACAATATAAGCTTGCCTTTTTATCGTTTCCATAACTTGAAACAATGTATTTCATGGTGTTTAGAGAAATATGTAATGGCTACCATTTTTTACGCAGCTAAGTCAGTTGGGATGAATGATCAATTTTTAATCTGGAGTATTGTTAGCCAGAAAACCAGAAGAAACTACCTTCTCTTTTCAAATAGTGTTATGGAAACTTGAATGTCGATCTTAAAAACAAGCAATAAAGACATCTTAAGATTTCATGTGAAAGCTAGAATATCCAATAAAAGTAGTGCTCTCTATCATTCCACTGGAGTGTCAGCCTAGACTATATTCTAATGTCCCGACATAGAGCATAAATCCAGAACATCCAGCCCCAAAAATGAATATACCACCAACTGAGCAAAGCAAATACAAACTTGAACTCTTTTAAATGGTAGTGCCAAGGAAAAAGGACAACTCGCTAGTCCAGAGGACACAGCATTATATTGGATGGTTATTATGAAAAAACAAATACAGAGGAGTCACATTATAATGTAGTAATTTGAAGCCATGGTAAGTTTTTAGTATTAATGTGCGGAGAAAGGACAGGGACTTCACTTGTTTGTTGATATAAGCAGTAATGTCAACATAAATGGGTTCAAGATAAGTGAGTAAGATTGTATTAACTCTTGCATACTTAAGTCAATAAATTTTGTAGGCGCCTAATTCCCAGCTTGGGTCCAAAACCCCTGACTGTCCAGCACCCTGGGACATCTTTCCGACGTGAAGGGTGCTATACAAGTGTAATTTGTTGTTGCTGTTGTATTGAAGGAATTGCTTTACTATCACTTATCAACATTGTATTCTTAAATCAATTATTTTTAAAAAAGCTTACATAAGTTAACTTTTTTTGTAAATAAAGTAATGAAAATACATGTAAATAAATGAATTAGGAATTTTAATTAAAATGTATAACGTTTTAATAAAGACTCTTGGACTTCAACTTTCACAACAGCCATAATGTGGCAGTTGTGTTATTTATAAAAATAACAGGCCCTGTGTTATTTTTATATCATGAGTTTGCCTCAAGAGGAAATCCCACACCTGGAAATAAAATTAGTCATTTCGGAGTCAGATCTCCCACTGTCTCTACACAGGAGATCCAACTCCATGATTAAAAGAGGCAGCACCCCAGTCGTCAGACCCAATGATGTTGAATGTGTGCACTAATGATCCACATCAAGTATAAAGACAAATACAAAGATAGGAGCTCAATATAGCATGTTCCCTTTGAACTTTTAACATAAAGACAGAGCTCAAAGACATTCAAATTAAAGCTAATGACCTATAATCGTAAACAGAAATGGTTTTACTTAAGAAATTGAGTAATATAATAATAATCCTTGAATTTTATATAGTGCCTTTCACGTCTTCTCGACGTCCAAAGTGCTTCACAGAATATACTGTAAAGTGAATTGACTGCATTTTTTGTGGACGAAATATAATATAATTCTTCCATTTAAAGTTTTTCAGAGAAAGAGGTGATAGTTTGCCAATTCTTTTATATTTCATCTGACCAAATAGTGCTCCCTTTAATACCCTCAATTTAAAAAAAAACTTATTTTTAGAATCACATCAGAATTTGAAAAGCTTGCAGTCTCCAATTAGATTTTTAAATAAAATAATTTTGAGAAAAATCAGAACTAATTTAGACATATAATACATAATAACAGACTTAGTTTTGCAAGGGCAAGAATAGGCCATTAGGCTCACACGCTGTCCCTTTTTGATACTCTAGTTCTCAAAGATAGTTCAATTCCCTTTCACAAATCCGTCACTCCCTTCCCACAAAAAAATTTGTTTACTTTGAACCTCTTTATACCGTCTGCTTCAAACACCATTCCTGACAACTTATTCCACGAGATTATCTTTTGTGTAAAAAAAATCTGCCAGTGTACATTTAAATCCATTTTTCAGAAACCCTCCCCAGCTGTGCTCATTACCTTTGAACAGTTATAAAGATGACATGGCCTCCAATCTAGACATTCTCTCATCTCATAATACTTACTCATAGTGCTGTCTGGGAAATGAGAAAGTGCAGAGTAATCTGAACACTTACATATACTGTACCACAATAATTGATTTTTCACTGGAGCACTTTGTATACTAAATGGAAATGTAATAAGAGGAAATGGAAACTTTGCCTAATTCATCAGAAATAAACAAGACAATGGGAATTCCCAAGTTTAATATTGCACTTTTGAACACATTATTGAAAATAAGCAGTGCCTTGCCCTTTCCAATTTGCCAAGCAGTACAGTGCTGAGCACAGACATTCATGAAATAATTGTGTTCACTTAACCAAGGTTAGGAGCTAAAGTCAGCACTCTGAGTATGTAATGCTGCATGTGTGCATTTCTATTAGAAGGGGGATATTTTGTGAGCGCCTCTTTTACCAGTAGCAGGCAACATATGATACAGGTAGTGTAGTGGTTTCAAGAGAGAGAAGACAGACACAATTTCATTTCACCCACCCGAGGACTTCCCCCCACCCCCACCAACAAGTACATAAAATAAGTGCTTCAAGGACATTCTGATCCCAATGCTGCATGTATTGATGCAAATTGGGATATGCTTGTGGTAGGCGAATCAAAATGTCATTTGATGCAACACTATGACAAACAACCCTACAATGCAAAACAATTGCCAGTACAGGCAATCTCATTATAATGTGTTCCTCTGGATCCAATAGCTCAGCGCTGTGTTATAAACAAAGCCTGAAAGGTTATTTTCAAGAAAGGTAATGAAAGCAACTCAGGAAACTACAGAGCAGTGTTTGACGTCCATTGTAGGTAAAATTATGGAGACTTATTAACGATAAAATCATAGAGCACTTGGATAGAAATAAAATCATAAATGATAGCCACAATGAATTCATGAGGGGGAGGTTTTGCCAATCTAATTTACTGGTTTTCTTTGATGGTGTGACAAGGGAGCTTGATAAGGATATGGCTGTTGTATATCTGGATTTCTGTAAGGCCTTTGATATAGTTCCTCCTGAGAGGCTGGTACTAAAAGTAAAGAAAGCGGATATCAGTGGAAGTATATTACAGTGGATACGTAACTGATTGACCAGAAGAACCCAGAGGGTGGTGATGCAGGGAATGTTATTAGACTGGGAAAGTGTTACCAGTGGAGTTCCACAAGAGTCTGTTTGGGACATCTTTTGATTAATATTTTTATAAATGATCATGACAGGCTGTTTCAACTAGTCCAGAATAGTAAAACCAGAGGACACAGCCTGTGACTGAAGGGGGGTAAAGTCAGAACAAATCTATGGAAACACTATTTCAGTGAGCGAATGGTAAACATGTGGAATAGGCTCCCTCAGGAGATGGTCGGAGCAGGAAATGTTGATTCCTTCAACCTCAGATTAGAGTTTTCTTTCAAGAAATAATATTATGAGATATATTATATAGGTAGTTCGGGACATATGTGCATGCGACCATCAGGAAAGTGGAAGGCGAACTGGCTGGACCTTGGCCTTTATTCATGTAGCATCTTATAAAAATGGACGAGTTACAGGTTGCCAGAAAGTACCACCGACATGACTTCCTTTGCAAAGGATATCACAGTTGCTTCCTGTGCATAGCATGTGTCCAGCATGTAAGAAGGCACAGACACTTTCTGCATAGTTGTGTTGAGCCCTGAAAGCCAGGTGTACCATACTTCTAGCTAACGCAGGTCTATTATGGACCTGCACTAAAAGTGAGGCAATGTCCATTGAGTGGAAGTGTCAAGGGGTTTCCTTGTAATGTATGTTATGGAAACAGTCAACAGTAATAATCAGTGATCCTATTAGAGAAATTATTTATGTATACTATAGGATGCCCTGTGAATTACAATACAAATTTACATTTATGTAGCTCCTTTCATGTCAGGACATCCCATTTGCTGGACAGTCCAAGTTATGAACCTGAGCTGGGGTGAATAGCTAAAAGATGGACTCCCCAAGTCTTAATGTGCATAGGAATTGAGAAACACATGAAATGAGACTGCTGAAGTCATTTTGAAGATCAAAGGAAAACAAAGATACAGTACAAGATAAGCAGCCCTGAAACCCACTTAAAGCTACAATTAATTCAGAAGCGCTGAGCATAGCTTTGTGTTTACAGGGTTTAAAAATAATTAAAATCTAGCAAATAGCATTCATATTTTCCCACTCATTTTTATGGTATAAATAGAATAAGCATTAGAAAGGCACTGAACACCAGAAATTAAACTCAAGAGCTTGATGACCTACATGGGTCTCAACTCTTCATGTATTTGAATCATTTATTCAATATTCATAGTCTTCAACATCAACCAGCAGATATCAGTTTGCAAATTCCTGTAAAATAGGCAGACAGACCGGTTGTAAATAGATAACTGCATTGTATGATGAGCACAAAATACTCTCTTATTCAGCATGATTCATGCACAGCAGGATTGCTCGAGGATGCCATTTAGTAATGGCAGATAAATGGTAAAATAGTAATCAACTTTGTTACTATTTAAAGGATTTTTAAGCATTCAAACATAAAGACAAACTGTCATTCCCATTTTAGAAAAGACAGGCTGCAGCAGTTATATTAGTCAGCTCCTCAGTTTCCAACGATTTGCTGGACAGAATATGTTGACCTAGATAAACCACGACTTTAAAATGAACAACTTTATGAGAATTTATCAAAAGAACAGTTTAGTAGTATTATTCGTAGAAGAGGGTAAACAATTTTATGGAACATTAAATAGCGAAACAGTAATTTGCTCCATAAGACATTTTATTTTTGGAATAAACAGATAGAAAGCTATTTAAAGAGCCCATTTTAAAGATCTATTTTCTGAAGGAGGAAGTCACGCTCAAGGGGATCCCCATGGAGTACACCTGTTTTTCTCAGTGCTGATGTCAATGATTTTCACCCATTTCTAGACCAACTGGATAGAAACTCATTCTTTTTCAACCAAATCTCTGCTCACAATGCAATAAGTAAGTAAAAAAGTTTTTTTTTTTAAACAAAGAGTTGCCAACAGTTCACTTAAGTATTTCACAAAGGAGTACTAGATGAAAAATCAAGCTTTTTTTTTAATAAAAATAAAACTTCGACTTGTCAGCAAATGTCAACAAGTAACTTTCAGACAATATCAAATCAGGTCTTGGTGTTCATGAAATTTATCAAAATTGAAAACAGAATTACAGTCTTTAAAAAACACTGTCAAATACAAGCCTATATGCTGAATAGGTTACTATTTTTGCTGCTGTTCAGCGGGAGTGAAAATTCTATCAGTGAAACAAGGTGTGAGATGACATAACATCACTGTGTTAACCTGGTAACACTGTCACTTCTGAGTCAGAAGATTGTGGGTTCAATTGGTTCTGGAATACTAGTTAACCTCACATTAGCCACCTGCCCGCAAACTTTATTGATATGATCATTTTTTAGGACAAAATATGTGAGACAAGTAGTTATGTCAAGCTGGAAAACCACAAACCATCAACTTAATGCACATATAGAGAGGCACATTCAGTTTTAAAATTTGTGATGTTCTGCTTTTTGTGCCCAGAAGATCCTTGAAAACTAACAAGTAGATAAGTCTTTTCATTGGCCTGTATAAGTGGCCTGTATAAGTTTTGCCTAAAACAGAAAAGAACACTGCTTTCATCACTGATGACATTCCGATTTCTATTTATACAGTCTTTGGAAGCAATTGAGGAAACCACCTATTTACATGAACTTCAGGGCTCCAGTGGCGCTGCTTTGTTTTACCTCAATGTCTGTCAAAATGTAAACGTCAAGGCTGTATCAATAACACAAGAGTAAATTGATCAAATATTACAATTAGAGATTGCAAATATTAGAGAGTGGAAACAATAGAATAACAGATGAAGGCAATCAGTTATTAATTTGTGTGCTAAGACTAAATTTATGCTCCTTCTGCTGAAGACAATGCTGTGTACCCCAATACATATTCAACTTCCCGGACTTCTAACACAGTGCAGACTCGTTGTAAAGTGGTGTTTGGGATCCATAAAATCCCAACCGGTATTATAGCGAGGCAAGATAGCGAATTTAATTGCACATGTATGTAACCTGCTAGCACATGCTAAAAGAAAAAAGGCTAGCTACTGGGTTGGTGGTCACTACAACATCACTTCTCATTTACTGCGCTTGAACAAACCATGTTGTTGTACATTGGTGGTGACCTGTGGACATAAAGTTCTGCCTTTTTTTTTAAGTGTGAAAAGATAAAATGACTAATGAACTGGAAGTCAGCCAATTTAATGCATAAACCCAGGAAACGAGTTGGCTAGCTGCACACATGCACAATGAACAGGGCAACTGCATTACAAGAACATTTGTGCCAGAGAGAAGTGAAATATAGCAGGGCTACACTATAATAGGACTTAATTATTCTAACAAGGTGAGATTTTTTTTTAAAAAAAGTTAACTATACAACAAAACTAAAGACTTCTGCTGATTGCCATACCTTTGTGCCAGGTCTCTCCATATTCACCACCACCTCTGATATTAGCGACAGCCAAAACGCCCCCCAGATGTCTCACAAAAATAAGTCTTGAAACACTGCAATTAATAAAATATATTGTTTAATTTTGTAGGCATTTGTTATATTATGTTCTATATTATTATTAATTTAGAAAGGCACACAACCAACACAAAAACAGTCAATAGGCAATACGTCAGCTTTTGAAAACTTTTCAACATCGACAAAACTGAGGCTATTCATCTCGGCCCCACCAGCACCTCCTCAGCTCAAGGGCTGACTGATTACACACTCTAACTAATAAAGCCTGTGTGTAATCTTAGTGTTTTGTTCAACCCCCAACTCTCTCTTAAACCTTTAATCCGGGCTCTGACCAGGTTTGCTTTATTCCACCTCCACAACACGCGCGCCTCCATCACGATTTCAACCCTCATGCAGCTGAAGCTTTCATCCATGCCTTTCTCCTGTGCAGACTCAACCTTTCCTTACTTTCTGGCCTCCCCACCTTCATCCTATACAACTGCAAATAGATGTTTTTGGTGTCTGTGTTAAAAATTAAAGCAGTGGAAGAGAATGTAGCTGACACCAGTTTCTTTGTTGTTATGTTTATTATTTCTTTCAAATAGAAACCACTAATAGAACATTTATCCCTTTGGTGGAAATCTTGCTGATACAAATATATACTAAGCAATTCATTTTATAGGTTTTATGCTAATGGTTCTCAAAGCAAATATAAAATATCTATAAAACAATTCAGTTTACCAAAAAGTAAAGGCTTTCCTGGATTCTCGTTTTGATAATGTGACATTAAGAGCTTTTTTTCTGGAGATGTAACTGATGGCTCTTGCATTCAATTATCATCAGAAATGTCACCCAAATTCAAAGCACATAGAATCTTAACACTATGTGCTTCACATCTTTGAAGACCCAAGTATACATTACAGAACACAGCTCTATGATTAACTATAAGATCAATGTTTGTGTGAATTAAGTAAACCTATGAATGGATTCCCATTTTATATTAATAGCTCAAAGAAATAGCACTCAAAATGACAATTTGAATTGAAAATAAATATGGATATAGTAAGAATTAGAAGCCATTTTGCACTTTAGCAATTTATGTAAATATCTGGCTTTACTACATTAACTTGCTTTGTTAAAAAAAGTTGGTTACAAACATAGTAAATTTAAAGTTAATAGTTGCAAAAACGCAAGATGGACTTGCTCACTTTCAAATTCTTGTTGATTCAACCAATTGTGTCATATAACTTTTCACTCGTTTATATTGTTTTGTTCATAGCACAAATAAATTTTGAATTATCAATCTAAACCATATCTAAGTTGAATGGAGTGTCACTTTTTTTAAAAATAAGCAAGTCAGTAGTGGAGAATACAGTTAATGTTATGACACTCATAACATAGCAAAGAGAACATAGCAAAGTTTATTAAATGGACTTACATGAAAGGCTCTATATCAAATGTAAGGATTATTATTTCATAAATAATTTGAAATAGCAAACATGGAAAAAATGTGAAAGTATTCTGGAAAGCAGCAAATCGATTTGCAAAGAAAGATTGGCTGAAGATTAAACTCAGCCTTTGGTCTGTGTTTTTATTATTTTGGCTCATTTTCAATTCAAGACACGGCATGGCAAACATTCATTATTGCTCATAAATGGATTTTGTATTAATTGCTGAACCATACAATTCAAGGTGTTGATCCACCTAGAGGACTCTTATATGATGGTTGAAACTATTACACCTTAGATTGTTGTCAAATATGGGGAAGTCTCCCTGGCTAACTGTTTGTGTATTTTGTGCGCAAGCATTGCAAAGATGAAATAAACAATATTACAGTGATAAAGGTAACAAAGATCTCCCAGGTGGGCCAACAGTATTTCAAGGCATTGTTGATGACAGGCCATTGGTGGCTCATCAGCAGAATTTGTGGGGGTGGGGGGGGTTGACTACGCAAACTCCCTGCGGGTTGGACTCCCCAACTCTTCCCTCCGCAAGTTGCAGATTATCCAGAACTCTGCAGCTTGTCTCCTCTCCCGTACCAAGCTCTGTGAACCAATCTCTTGTATCCTTGCCCGGCTCCACTGGCTCAGAAAATAAAGTTTAAAATCCTCATCCTCACTTTTAAAACCCTCTACGGTCGTCCTCCTCTGCGACCTCTTAACACCATACAGCCTTCCCACTGCCTTCTACTCCCTCTGTTAGGCGGGCACTGCGTGCTCCATGTTCCCCAGCCTTCCCGTCCCACCATTGGCAGTCGGGCCTTCAGCTTTTTTGCCCCCATACTTTGAAATTCCATCCCCGAATCCCTCTGCCTCGCCCTCGCCTGCTTCAAGACCTCTCTCATTGAATGTGCCTTTGGCTATACTCCCTCCCCCCAAGTCTTGGTTCAAACCTCCAGCTGGGGTGCAAACCCTTAGCTGTCCAATGCCTTGGGATATCCTTCCGACATGAAAGGGGCTAAAGAAATGTCATTTGTTATTGTTGGGGGTAGGGATTCTTCCCATTCAGCTCCTGACGTGAAAGGCTCTATACAAATGTAATTTGTTGTTAACTCAGAGAGGATCGATTTCAAGATCCTCACCCTTGTTTTCAAATCCCTCCACTCCTCTGCACCCCCCTATCTCTCTGACCTCCTCTCTCCTCAAAACAGCACCCATTGTCTTGGATCCTCCGGGTCTGTCTTCCTCCTCGTCCCCCAAGTCCTCCGCTCCACCCTCGGCGGCCGTGCCTTCAGCCACTATACCCTGAGGTTCTGGAATTCCCTTCCTCACTCCCTTCGCCTAATCCCCTCTCTTCCTACTTTCAGGTCCCTTCTGAAGACCTTTCTTTTCGACTGCACCTTTGGTCACCTTCCTCCCCATTCCCCTGGCTCGGCCCCGGGATTCGTTACTGTGAAGCGCTCTGAGACGCCATCAGGTGTGGAGGGCGCTATATAAATCCAAGTTGTTGTTAACTGGTAGGTTGGTCCTTGCGGGACAAGCAAAAAGGAAACTTGCCACAACGCTGTTAATAGCAAGCTAAAATGATTAGCAGGTTAAAATCCAGTAGTAGTCCAATGGCCACTTTGCGGGGCCACAAGAATGGCATCTTGCCAATTGCATCTAATATTTTCCAGAATTAGATAAGCAGGCGCTTCCCTCCAGAGAAACAATATGCCCACCATTCCAGACAAAGAAATTTGCATCCAGAAGTGGCACACATGCTTAGAACTCTGTGTGGTTTGGATATCCTTAAGCTGGTCACATGTTTGAGTGTTAAGACACCTGGGTGACCAAAAAATGTTCAAAGTTGTTGTTGAAATTTATTGAGATGGCATCATTGTTTTAAACTCCTATATATCTATTACAAACTTTTTGCCATCTGCCCCCAGCTTAGGCTTGCAGTAAGCTATGAGATGCACTTTGAGACATCCTCCTGATTTGAGAAGAGGTATATAAATGTAAATTGGCACTGTTGTTGAATATAATGTGTCATTTAAAACCATAATTTTACCTTCAAGTAACATTTTAATATGTGGTACAAAGGAATATATTACAAAGATCTTTTGGAAATAATTTACAACCTGGTAGCAATGTTAAGCACAGCCATCACTTGTGAGTTATTAAGTCGGCTCACTTATAAGAAATAAATTATGTTCCAGAGTGTTTTCATGACAGAACAGTTAGACTACAAAATGTAATTGCAGTAGTTATCATCAATCTCAGAGTAGGAATTTAACTCTACACAGTACTTCCAAGTTCACATCACTTACAGTAATAGTGCAAATGGAATGAGCAAAAATGTTTTTAAAAAGCTCTCAGGTGGTCTGCAGTCTACCTATGTATTTTAATGCAAGAAAGAACCAGCAAAACAGGCTGATTTTCTCTAACCTTCATCTTTTTTTAAAGATCATTGGCATTCAACAGCAACAATTTACACTTTATTAGTTATTCCATAATTTGCCATATATTAACTTAGAAATTCATCAATAATAGGGAAATCAAAGGAGAATAAATATTTAAAACAATCTACAATTAAAAAAAGCTCTCAAACATGTTGCATATCCAGCTATTAGTGATCTGAATGAAAGAATACCAATTGCACAAACTGTACAAAGATAATCGATTCTACTAAGCAATGGTTATTTATTCCCAAAACATGATTTAACTGCAGTCAGAAATTTTATTCTGAATAATAATTCTTGTACTTCTGACCTTTTCAAGCAACTGTTATATTGTTTCATAGGTTAATACATGACTGGAAAAGATCCAAAACTGAATACAGGATACTTAGCATAAACTAAGGACTACATTTCACTGAAATAAGCATTTTCGGAAAACTAAGCAAATGGGGATTAAGTTTATCAAGGGGAAAGAGTCATATTCTCCTTCCCAGCACTGAAGTTTTGTGCATAGCAGTTGTCGTTCAGAATATCTTTAGTAGTAAAGGTCATTTTGCCATTTATTTAATAAGATACATTGTGACATGCTTAGGCATGAGTAATTATTTTCACTAAACACCAGAGTGAAACATTTTTCACATTTCAGTTTTTAAAGTAGCTTTTGATTCATTCTGCCTTCTATATTACTTTAACAAATATGCTAATATCTTAGGTGGTGTGCTTAATCACATGGCCGAGCTATAAAAAGATTACTCTATAGAGTTTTGAATTGTGCAATCTAAAGGTGACATTGTCTTTCTGAACAAGTTATGCCTGGAAATGAAGCAATAAAAAAAAGCTCAGGGGCAAAATGTAACCTTTCCCCCTTACTACAGTGGTTTATCATGAAGCAGTTTTTAGCAATTGTGATCAAAGTTGCTTTTAGTTTAGTTGTGACTTGTAGTTAGTTGATTGTCATTTGTCTGCCCCACTTAAGATGATTCGGCATTATCAACCATTGATGGAGGAATTTTAAAAAGGCAGTTAGAAAATCAGTAAGAATGACTTGAACAGATTCTTGAAAGCAACTAATGGTATTCAGAAGCAATGATTACCATCTCAACAAAAACGTGATGGATTCCACTAAACTTTTATAGAAATAGGTCAGGGATGAAATGTTAGCATTACAAGGAAAACATAGAAGATAATTCTTGTGCAAAGTACAATGGAGGTTAAAAATCACTTTAAAAAAATGAAAACCAATGGACTACAAAATGTTAATTAAAATTTCTTTTGTGGAATTTTGTAGTCATCAGGGATGAAAAGAATGGAACACAATTTTTTCTGAGAAATCATGAGTGGTACAGAATCTAAACAACAGGCATGATCCTGGGAATTAATGGCATCAATAATAAGGAGTAACAATCAAGCCTATTGTAAATGATGAAAATGTCCAAATACCGTACATTATTTCAGGCTCTGCTCAAATTTAATAATAATAAATTGGTCATTTCAATCCCCAACTGTTTGTGTGTGACACTGTTGTGCACGATTGGCTGCCACATTTTGCTCAAAAATATACCGTCAATATACTTTACAGTGTATTCTGTAAAGGGCTTTGAGACGTCTAGAAAAGGCGATAAGGCACCATATCAAATGAAAGGATTATTATTACATAATTGAAATTCTATGAGGATGCAATAAAGGATTTTAATGAGTCATATGATAAGCTACCTCAATGATTTATTATAAATGAAAGCTCTTCACATAAATCAGGAAATAATAAACTGACCACAGTTTATACAGAGGAACCCCAGTTATAGTGCCTTTGTTGTATCAATTCAGTTGTATTAATTCACATGAACACGTGATCAAAGATATACTTTCTAACGTTTCCCAGAATCAGAAAACGAATCCAGAAACATTCTAGGCATCAAATAGAGTACTCTATTTATCTTCTCAGTTCACAATTGATGATCTGATATTATTCATCAACATATCTACCATTTGAGGATTTAACACCGCTTTGCTATGAAATATCAAGCCAAACCGGAACAATATTTGAAATTTTTTTTAAAATTCTCTAATTTCTATTTGAATGGACAAACTTTCATCAACTTGCAAAAAAAATTTCCACTGATAAACAATGCCACAGGAGATATACAAGACAATGTTCTGCTGAAGCTTTTTTTACTCAGTTTTACAGCATTTCTACGTCCTCCTGCCCGGCCCACCCCACCATCGGTGGTCAGGCATGAGCCCCTCTGCCCTACCCTTTGGAACTCCATCCCACAATCCCTTTGCCTCACTCTCTCCCTTGCCTCTTTCAAGGCACGTCTCAAGACCCTCCTCTTCAACTGCGCCCTCTTACCCTCCCTGATCCAAACCCCTGTGACTTGGGAGATTCTCCCGAAGTGAAAGGCGCTATACAAATGCAATTTTGTATTGTATCTGTATAAAGCAAAGACTAGTACATACCTGTAACTTGGTGTGATGGATATATTGAAGCCACCATATCCATAAAGGAAAGCAGGGTGAGAGTTATCAAATTTGATTCCTTTCTTATGAACAATGAACATTGGTACCTTAGTTCCATCTCTACTTGGATAGAAGACCTGTGCAGAAACATAAGGATTATAATTTGAAATGTAACCATAATATGTAATGACGTTATTAATCAGATTTGTTCAAAGATTTTTGAAGGAAAGGTCCTAAGATTAAAGAGTCTGACACTACAAGAATAGGCTTTGTAAACAACTCCAGAAAACGAATTGATTAGGCTGTAAATATCTACTGCCACTTGAGCTTTGGTAATCATTTAGTAATATACACAACTATGAATATTTTCTACATGACTGAAGAAACTGATCAGAATGCTGTATTGGAATTGAAATATCTTAATTTAATTGCTAAACAGGCATCAACAAAGTACTTAAAAGTTAGTCCTGAAATTTTGACACAGGATACAAATGCTTGAAGACACAATGAGAAACAAAAAGTGTTGTGCAATTCTGTAGCGTATAAGTGCCTTATAACATACTGGTTAGAGCACTCGACTCGCAAGGAAGAGGTCCTGAATTTGATTTCCAGGCAGGGCAAAACTTTAGGCAAGTTTCCTTACTCAACACACCTCGATCTACCTAGCAACAAGTCAGAATCTGGTTGTTTCTGGGTTAATAATCCCTTCAAAAGTAATAATTATTTGGTCACTCAATGCACGACTGTTTGTGGGACACTGCTGTGGGCAATTGACTTCTGCTTTTCGCCTGCAAAATATACAGGCAATTCACGTTACAGTATATTCTGTGAAGCGCTTTGAGACGTCTTGAAGATGTGATAAGACACTATATTAAATGCAAGGATTATTATTATTAAGCAACAACTCAAACACCTTTCACAAACAGCTTATAAAGGGCCTAAAAAGAAACTTCCACTACATAATAAAATCGTAAAATCTTAACAAGTTATAGCACAGAATTTGTTTCAGCAAACTCGCACTGGTGTTTGTTCCTCCATCTAAGCCTTGTAATATTTTCATTCTCCTCATTAGCATGATTTATGGACACTACTTCATCCAAGATTTGTGGCAGAGAATTCCAATAACCATCTGTGTAAAGATTATTTTTAAACCTCTTTTATTTATGAGATCTTAAACTTGTGTATTTTTTGCTAAGTTGCCAACCAGTGCAAAACAAACTACAGTATTACAATTTATCCTATAACCTTGAAGACTATACGGTCACCTTTACCTCTGGTGAAAAAAAACTAACTTCCCCTTATAATTCAAAACTCATCTCTAGTGATTTTTAGGAAATCTATGCATTTTTGATACAGTATAATGTTTTTACAATTAGGTGCCCCACTAGTTGAAGTGCAAGTTGCACATTGCTTTTTCTGAATATGAAACTAAGGATTATATTCACCTTTTTGTAAATAGCCTTATCCACTTAAGCTGCCATCTTTAATAATGTGTCTGAGCACCAACATTTTTCTGCTCTTCCACTTTATTTAAAACTGAAACAATGGCTAAATGATCTTACCTTTTGAACAAGGATTTTTTTTTAAGGTTGTACAAGTTACCATTGTTTGCTCTGATATAGATAGCACAGTTACATTTACTAATGTCTTCCCATATGGATAATCCTTGCATTTGACTTAGTTCCTTTCAAATCAAGATGTCCCAAAGCGTTTCACTGGATTTACTAAAAAGTGTAGTAACTGTGAATTTTGTAAGCAAACAGGGTTCCCATCCCACTCAAATACATAATATATCTGTGAATGTGAGTGGTGCTTGGATATTTTCAGGGTGAAAATGTCCTCAGTCATCCTCAAACCTATTACATGTAGTTTCCAAGGTTCCAACCATTTTAATTCATTCCTTTCTCATTTCTTTGCCTTCAGGTATCATTAAAAAAATCTTACCGTACAGAAACAAATCAAACATCTCGGAACACTTATTTGTGGTGGATTGGTAAACATTGCTAAATAGAGGCTTTTGATTCTTAATTGAATTCAGGCAAGCCCATTTATAATGCAACAGTTAAATTGATACACTGCAAAGAATCAATCACAAACTCAGCATTAGCAAATATATTTCATTAGATTTAAATATATCATGTTTGAATAAAAACTAACCAGTTACATTTGCCTAGTTATTTTATTTTTAATGGTTATATTATTGAGTCACCTGCAGCATAAAACAATTATAAGATGTCTGAAATCTGCAAGATGAATTCAAGACACTAAAATCCCCTGTCATTGAAAAACATTGATGGCAATTTCAACAATTAATTCATTGACACTTTGCCTTTGACACCATCTCTTAGGAATGTTCAGCAGCTCTCCAGTTTTTCCAGTACAACTGATAACACTGACTGCTGTCTGGGAGATTAAAGACAGCTGATGAAAAACAGCCTCAAGAAGAAAAGAATATCGAGTACTACTCAACTACTACACAAAGAGCTAATTTTAGAATCATTAAGAGAACCTTCAGAAGTGTAGGTTCATAAAAGGGTGTTGTTGCTCTTCATATATCAGAGTTGCTTCAAGGTGGCATTGATATGTTTGTACCAGTAATCTTACCACTGAAAATAAATGGATTCTTCAGATCCAGAGTTGCGTACAAGAATCAAGTGGACATAATCTTGTACAAAGTGGTAAAGATAAGTAAATGCCATATTGAATTTAATTATGTCATCAATTTTCTTGCTTGCAAGTTAAAGCAAAAGCAGTAACATGTCTAAAATTGTTATAAAGTGAGTTTGTACAAATACAGAACATGGAAACATTGAAGAAACTGCCAGCAAAGAATTTCTATAGCCTCTTCCCACGAAATGAATAATCCAACTCAATGTTTAAAATATATTTGTTTCTTCATAGAATGTATGAGCAACCCATCTTTAATGACTGCTGTGACTGGTAGTCATGGTAACAAAGAAAGCAACACAGCAGCAGTTGACATTATAATAATAATCCTTGCATTTGATATAGCGCTTTTCACGTCTTTTAGACGTCTCAAAGCGCTTCACAGAATATGCTGTAAAGTGAATTGACTGTAATATTTGTGAGCGAAATGTGGCAGCCAATTGCGCACAGCAGTGTCCCACAAACAGTCGAGGATTAAGAATGACCAATTTATTATTGTTTTGTTTTGGAGGGATTATTATTAGGCGAGTGGAGTAAGGAAACTTGCCCAAGGTTTCGCCCTGCCTAGTTATTTGATGATTAATGTGGTGAACAAAAAAAAATCAATAGTAAGGTCATGGAGCAAAGCTTAGAAGGTGAGCACACAGTTCAGATTTAATTTTCAGAATGTGATAAATATTTGGAAAAGACAAACCAGAGAATTGGTGCAATGGGATTATGTCAACAAGTGTAAGAGAGTCAAATAGCAATTTAGTGACCAATTCAATAAAGGGAAGAGTAAGTTTTTTTTTAAATATATTATTAAAATTTACAGTGGATCCATCCAAACGGACCTCAATGAGGTTTCTCCGGTCTTATTATTTCTGACAGCATCACCATCCATGGTTTCACACTCCACCTTGCTAAGCCAGAAACCTTGGGGTCTTGTTCGACCCTCAACTATCCTTTCTACCCCACATCTGCATCATGATCTAACATGCTCTGCCTTCCCCCACCTCTGCAACGTCGCCTGGCTCCGACACTGTTTCACACCGCAGGTGGCCGAAACCCTCATACATGCCTTCATTACATCGAGGCTCGACTATGCAAACTCACTGCTTGTCGGCCTCGTCAACTCCTCCTTCCACAGGCTGCAGATCATTCAGCTCTGCAGTCCGTGTCCTCTCCCGCACTAGACTCTGCAACCCTATCACCCCTATCCCTATCCAACTCTACTGGCTTCCCATCACACAGAGGATACAGTTCAAGATCCTGGTCCTCACCTTCAAAGCCATCCACGGTCTTGCTCTCCCCTCCCTCTCTGACCTTCTAACCCCCTACCACCTGTTCGCTACCACTCTGCACCCACCCTCTGGAACTCCATCCTGCAGTCCCTGTGTCTCGCCCCCTCCCTCGCTACCTTCAAGACCCACCTCAAGACCCTCCTCTTTGACCGTGCTTGCTCCCCTGCCCTCCACCCTCACCCACCCCGACCCTCAGCTTGGGTCCGTAATTCTGTCTCTCCAGCGCCTTGGGTTGGGATCTCCTCCCAATGTCATTTTGTTGTTGTTGTTCCCCAGTATATTACTTCATTTCCCAGACACAGGAGAGGAGACACAAGTGAATTTCTACTAAAGATCTGCTTTATGTTTCCCACCTGATCTGGAACTCCATCCCAGAGTCCCTCTGCCTCATCCCGCTCTCTACCCACCTTTAAACCTTGCCTTAAGATCTCGCTCTTCAACCTTATTTTCAGTCATCATGCCCTCCCAGCCACACTCGGGAATCTAATCAGCTCTGTGAAATGCTTTGAGGTATCCTCTTTACAGGAAAATTGTTGTTCGATAGATGTCAGAGCAGCAGAGATATAAATGGGTATGGCAAAAGCATTGGGATTAAAAGATCTGCCAAGATCTAATAAACTGATGGAACAGGCTCATTGGGCTGAATAGCATCTTCCTGTTCCTGTTTTCTTATGTGAAGAAAAACTTTTGGGTAACTGGTAGCTGTTTTTCCCTTTTCTAAGCTTGGGAAGGTAGGAAGCAATTTACCCTGCCCTTGCAGCCCAAGCTGAGACCAGCAAGCTCAACATGGACTGGAGAAGGGAAAATCAGCCAGTAGTCCTGTACTGGTTGGTTATGAGCTTATGTGGCAACTGGATGGGGAGGGGTGAAATTCAGCTTTGGCTCTCTCCAGTCAAGTAAGCTCCTAATCTGTAACTCTATCCGTTTTAAAACATGCTATTGGGACAGTCCTGATCATTTAGTGAGCATGGTCCAAATTAAGTGCCATCAGTATTCAATTAACCAATTGAGTAATTGCCATACATATATATATTGTTTAATAAAAATGAAATGTAAATTAGTTACCTGAATAGTCTGGTAATCAGATGGATCAAATCCCTTCACGGTCACTTCTCTAAAAACACTTGGCTTCAATGCTTCTTTGGTCATATCACAGTGATAAATAATACCTGGAAGACAAGCCATAAGAGATATAAATTTATTGATAAGAATCTGTTACGAGTTTCAAAACAACAAAGACCTTATGCAAAAAATTAAACTGGGGAAAGAAAATTCCACTAGTAACCACATAATGGAATCAAAAAACTCTACCTTTGATAGTTCTTCGACTCCAGGACCATTGCTGTCCTGAAGGAATGTCTGCAAGACATCAAGTCCTGGATGAGAGCTAACTTTCTACAGTTGATCATCAACAAAACTCTCCTGATTGGCTCCCGTCAGGGCCTCCACACCTCAGGCACTGACAGCATCACCATCCACTCCACTCACTGAGCCAGTCCGGAACCTTGGCGTCTTGTTTGACCCTCAACTGTCCTTCCTATCCCACAAGTATGCCAAGACCTGCTCTGCCTTGCCCCACCACTGTAACATTGCCCAACTCCGCCACTGCCTCACCCCTCAGGCCACCAAAACCCTCATTCACGCGTTCATCACATCTAGGCTCGACTACGCCAACCCTGCTTGTCGGCCTTCCCAACTCTTCCCTCCACAAGCTGCAGATTTTCCAGAACTCTGCAGCTCATGTCCTCTCCCACACCAGGCTCCATGACCCCATCACCCCCAACCTCGCCTGGCTCCACATCCCCCACAGGATATGTTCAAAATTCTCGTCCTCGCCTTCAAGGCCCCCCACCTTGGCGGTCGAGCCTTCAGCCTCTTTGCTCACACCCTTTGGAACTCCCACATCACTTCGCCTTGCTCCCTCGTCTCCTTCAAGGTACATCTCTAGACCCTCCACGTCTACCACACCTTCGGCCATCTCCTACCCTCCACTCTCTCTGATCCGAACCACCCCCTGCCCGTGTCCAAATCCCTGACTGTGCAGCGTCTGGGTACGTCCTCCCGACATAAAAAGTGCTATACAAATGTAATTTTGTATTGTATTCTTCTTGCCTTTCAAATTTCACGTCCTACTCATGCTAACCAAAATTTAATTTTCAGTTGTGCTTTTCATGATCTTATTGCAGATTATAAAGAAAGCTTATATGCAAAATTATTCTGCACAGCCCTTTGGGTATTTAGGAGGTTAATCCTGGGGATTACTGAAGTGGAAACAAGCGTAGATTTGAGAGGTGGCGAGACTTCACTAGACACATCTGGAATTTTATTCACCTGCAGTTTCATGGGATATTATATTGAAAGAGAGGGTGGTCCAATAGCACTCAGGATATCAGTGACTTTCCAATAAAATGTACCAAGTCAGCTACTTAAACATAAAGAATGAATGTGTCATGAGGCAAGGACTCCACGGTCTTACCCCACCCTACCTCTGCGACCACCTCAAATCCTGCTGACTCAGCTGCTCCCTTTGCTCAGCGTGAACTGACCTGCTTCATGTCCCACACTCTATCGTCAGTGGGCAGGTTTTCAGCCCCCACTCTCTGGAATGCCATCCCCAAATCCTCCGAATTCCTCCTTTCCTTATCTCATTCAAGGTCAGTCATACCTCTTCGACCTAATTTTCAGGAATCTTTCCCCTCCCAACCCCCTCAGCTTCCACCCATAGTCAAAGTATCTAGCATTGTTAAGTGCCTTTGTGTAGCCCCATGACACGAGAAGAGCTATATAAATGCAAATATGTATTGTAAAGACGGAGCTTTCATTTGCTCCTCAAAGGCATGCAGAAGTAATACATAACAAGCAATGACAGCAGCAATTGAAGTCACTAAGACTCCAACTTGTTTTTGGCTAGAACTTTCCACATACTGTTGGGGAAACTGCATCAGTGAGCCAAGTGTTCTAAGCTGCATCAAGTACATTAATGATACTCTCTCAAAATAGACCTCAGTACATTGCAGAATGGGATGTTTAAACAAACACACACACAACTACAGAACAGGAATATGTATATTTTCATTTGGAGTTCTATAGCTCAGTGGTTAGAGCAATCGCCTTGCAAGCGAGACACCTGCATTCAATTCCAGGCAGGGTGAAACCTTGGGCAAGTTTCCTTACTCCACACGCCTAATAATAATCCCTCCAAAAACAACCAAAAAAAATGGTCATTTTCAATCCACGACTTTTGTGGGACACTGGGCAATTTGCTGTTGCATTTCGACCAAAATATACGGTCAATTTACTTTACAGCATATTCTGTGAAGAGCTTTGAGATGTCTAGAAGATGTGAAAAGCGCTATATCAAATCCAAGGATTATTATTATTATTATTTACAATAAGTAAGTTAATTTCAAGGATCCTTAGCAAGCTGACCCACTTTATAATGCTGGTTACAAAAATGGGAAAAAAAATATTATGTATGTACATTACATTTATTTTGGTAATCTACAAAGAGATAAAAATCTATCAGCTACATGATAAAAAGATGTTCTGCAATCCATTTTTGTCATCCAATAAAAATTGTATTAAGGGCTACTGATAAATGGAGCATAAATGGTGTCTTGTATGGAGAAAGATATCTTGGGATGTAAAGTGTGCATCCTACAAAGAACGTTTCACACTAACCGACAAGAATCTTACTTTCACCAAGTCCTCATGAAAACGTGATATACAAGTGAAGAATGATATGTCTCTAGGTGCCTTTTCATGTGCATTTCTTTCATCAGTTCCACTGCCACTTTCCTGATGAGTGCTTTTCCAACCCCACCATCAGATATACTGCATTCAATCTAAAGCTGATCCCGCAAGAACTTTCATTTCCAATTCTGATTGAACAAAATGCCAAAACCCTTGTGAAATTGAAACATTCTTTAAACTGGAAATGTGACCAATGCTCACAAAAGTATCCCTCACAAAAGGCATTGACAGAGAAGGTTAGGTGAATCTTTTTTTAAAAAAGAAAATGTCACGAAGCAGATAAGTATAGATAATTGTGTCAGGTAAAGGGACCCGTTTTCACAAAACATATTTTGCTCAGGAAAATGCTTTAGTTTGAGTTTTCATACTATGACAATTCAAATTATGATAATACCCAAATGATAATACAAAGGAGTAATAAATGGAATCAAGCACTGTTCCCTTCCAGTAAGCCTGCTTGCTGTGTAACCAAGAACCCAAACCACACCTACCCAGGTTTGGAGCACAAATAACAAATGTCTTTCAAATCATACTTTACAAATTTGTGAAATTTAAATTTTTTAAAAAAATTATGACTGTTTGTGGGACACTCCTGTGAGTAATTGGCTACCGTGCTTAACCCACAAAATGTAGACAATTTACTTTACAATACTCGCCTTACTAGCGAGATGACCTGGGTTCGATTCCTGAGCAGGGTGAAACGTTGAGCAAGTTTCCTTACTCCACACACCACTGTTTACCAAGCAGTGAGTAGGAACCTGGTTGTTAGTCAAATGGCAGATTGTTTTTTCAAGGGTAATAATCCCTTAAAATAAAAAAAATAAAAATAAAAAATAATTTGGTCGCTCAATTCACGATTGTTTGCAATTGGCTGCCCGTTTTGCCCACAATATATACAGTCAATTAACTTAACAGTATATTCTGTGAAGCACTTGAGAGGTCTCAAAGATGTGATAAGGCGCTAAATCAAATGCAAGGGTTATTATGTTATTATATATTCTGTGAAGTAATTTGAGACCTCTCAAGATTGGTAAAATAATGTAGCAAATGCAAGGATTATTATTATTTTTATGTCTCATGTTGGTAGTTCTCTATTTACAGCTATGAAATGTTGTTTAAATTAATTATAGTGCACATTCCAGTGGAACTGAACAGTTGTGTGGTAAGAAATTTCAAAATTTTATCTGGGAATTTGTTGGCCGGGACAGTGGAAGAAACTCCCTTCTCTTCTAATAGCACCATAGGATCTTTGTGCCTCTGAGCTCAAAGTCCGAACATGGTGAGAATCCTACTGAGCCAGGTTCACAAAAGATGTGCTTGCAACAAATACAAAAATGATTCGTTGAAAACTTGGTAGTGTCCCAAGAAATGCATTTAATTTATTGATAAAATTCACAGCATGCAGTCATTTTCTTGTTGCAGGATCCAGGCCATTATCTGTGGCAGGAAGGAAGCCAGATTTTATAGAGATGATGTGAAGGAATGTAATAGATTTTACTTAATTGATTTGGGGCTCATGGATACCCTATGGGGAGTATTTCCCAGATAATGTGGGATCAAGATCATCATATGCTGGTTTTGCTATGGACTGTGTACAAGGCAAATATAATTAACTGAGTGATCTTTTCTAGTTCCATTTGTTGCTTCTTCCCTTCCTAACGTGCAATGGTCCTATTTCAGGCCACCAACTAAAGCTTTCTTTTTTAAGATAAAACATTGAATATTTTAATTATATATTTTACTAATCACTTATATGTGACATAGCAACTTCCACTTCAGGAGGATGTCTCCAAGCTCTTCACAGAACATACTATAACATATAGTGACTGACACAGCAGCCAATTTGCACACAGCAATGACTCACAATCAGCCATATAGTGAATCACTAATTTTGTTTGAGGGATTGTTTGGTAGGACACCTGGAGAAATTCATAATCTGTATTGGTTGTTTCCTACTAACCTGGAGTCAGAAAGCTAGTAAACTGATAGAAGATTTCATTGTCTTTCTTTCGTCCACTGTATCCCACAATACTGCCCACATTCAAAGGAAAAGTCTTTATGTGTGCTCCTGTGGTCAGGTCATGCAGCTGTAGCACATTCTTCACATCATGAAGGTAGCATAAAATCAGAATGTTGAATCTGACACATCCAGCCCATTCTGAAAATAGGAAAAAATGTCAACAGTAATCTTTGGTGGGGGGGTGGTGGGGGACAAGAGAAAAAAAACAAATGGTTTACAAATGATTATTTCATACAGGGAAAATATAGCTTTAACTCATTTTAAAGATTTAAGCATATTCGAACAAACATAGGGGATCAGTGAACACTGTACGTGGCGAAACTAAACCTTTTATTTGAAATAAAAATGCATTCATTTCATCACAATCATGATTCTGTGAATCAAGGGCACAGACCAAATGAATTTCCAATCATCCAGAATACAGAAAAAAAATTGTCGATGGGCATTATTGACACAAGCTGTCCAAAAAAAACTAAATACAAATCCCAGCATAAAACATACTAAAATATACAGCATTTGGAATCCTGTGCTTAGAGCACTCGCCTTGCAAGTGAGAGACCTGGGTTCTATTCCCGGCAGGGCGAAATATTGGGCAGGTTTCCTTACTCCACACGCCTCTGTTTACCTAACAGTAAGTAGGAACCCAGTTGTCAGTCATTTGGCGGATCGCTTTTCCGGGGATTAATAACCCCTGAAAAAAAATCTAATAATAATTTGGTCACTCAATCCATGACTGTTTGTGGGTCACTGCTGTGCACAATTGGCTGCCACATTTTGCCCACAAATATAGTCAATTCACTTTACAGTATATTCTGTAAAATGCTGTGAGATGTCTAGAAGACGTGAAAAGTACTATATCAAATGCAAGGATTATTATTATTAAAAAATGTCACACACTGGTGGCAAGTCTAATCAAGAAATTACTTTTATAAATTGTTTTGACTTTGGTCTTATAGTTTTGACACAAAATATCTCCAGTTAGAAGAAATATTTGGAACATTGATGGGTCTATAATATGGACTAATTCAATAACTAGTCTAACCATGTTCATTTGTTTACTCTCTTCAAATGTGGATGGATCTAAACACACTTAAGAGCAGTCTTTGAGCTTTTGTTATGAAACAAACATAAAATATTTGGAAAACTGGAAAGACACACAGCAGACTAAAAAAAGGCCAGGAGAAACTTGGGATTTTCATTGTCCACTTGGAACAGGCAGACATGACCTTGGTTTTAAAACTTCACCTAAAGGATGGCAGCTCTGACAATACAGTGTTCCCCTAGCATGGCAATGGAGTATCAGCCTAGACTATAAGCTCAATTTGTAGATATGGGCTTGAACCCATCAACATGACTCAGAAGCAGGAGTGCGACCAAGTGAGCCAGATGAACATTGAATAATATGCATGCGCAGGACATAGAAATTATGTTAGTGGTGCTTCCTGAGCATAGCACAGAAAATGACAGCAGCAATCTGATTACCAGAAGTGATGCCATTTTTTTCACACTTCACTTATTACATGGCCTGTGAACTATTGGAAATAGAGGACCCAGTAAGAACAAAGTTCTCTTGTACAAAATTACTTACCTAGCAATAACATTTTTAAGAAAAAACAAATTACAGTGCTTACCTAGTACATCTTTGTTTTGCTCTGGAACTAAAACTTTCCATTTAGAAGGATCAGGATCACTGAAGTCAATATTGATTAAGCGGTAACAAGGAGAATTGAGATTTGTCTTGAATGTGAAGACCGTGCCTGCATTTGTGACGTATTCATATTCTGCATCAAAGTTATCCATGAGTTTGACCCATGGTAGAATTCCTATTCAAACAAAGTAACTGGTCAGTTGAATAACTTCTGTACAATTTTTGAGAATAATTTTGAATAACTGAAAACTTGGCTTCCAAATGAAGAAAAATTAAAACATTTTCTACAAATCTGCCTGGTCTTAATTTAAGACAAATTTGTCTTATGGACTAAATGAAATTTCAGGCCTTGAGTTATTGCAATGTAGGAATTTTGGTATTTAAGCTAGTAATTATCGGTTGTCATAGGAGACAATGAATGTGACTCTGGGAAACTTGAGGAAGTCTGGATACCCTAAGGACTAGAGAGTATAAAATTCTACTGCTCGGTTAAAGAAAATGGAAAGGGATTAACATCATGGTGGTGAAGACTTATGTGGAGTATAAGCACGGATTAGTTGGGCCAAATTGCTTGTTGCTGTGCAGTAACATTCTACATAATTCTACATCATCCTTCTACCTTTAATGGCACAAATATTGCTGATTTCTCTCCCCATCAACATCACAGGGATATTGACAAGAAGCTTAACTGGACCAGCCACAACATTGTGGCCGCAAGACAATTTTTGAGAATAATTTTGAATTATTTAGCCACTAAAAACTTGGCTTCCAACTCCTCAAATTGCATTCACCATCTACAAGGCTCGAGTCATAGAATGCCTGCAGCAAATTAGCAAAGCCAGCTTCCACAGCATCCAGAACATGAACAGCAGTATAATGCAAACATCACCACTGCAAAGTTCCCCTCCAAGTCATTCACCATCCTAACCCACATATTTCTTCAATGTCACTGGGCCAAATTCCTGGAAGTCCCTTCCCAAGACCATCGTAGAAGCATCGCCACAAAGACAGCAGTGGTTTAAAGCGAATGCACACTGCCTTCACTTTAAATCAGGTCATCAGGTCAACCAGGGATGATCAGTGAATAATGCAATGCTAAAATGCTACCAACATCACCCACATCCAGAGATAAGTTAAAACATTTATTTTTAATATGGTTTAATGTAGCTGAACATTTGCAAACATCAGTCTATTAAAATAAATTAGTTAATACCTTCAGAAATGGCATAAACCTAATGCCTCTTAAGTATCTTACAAAGGCTCATAATTAAAAGCTTTCCCAACAAGATGCAGATCTTTCATTTCATGAACGTTTTAACGAGACAGAAAAATTCATTCATGACTCATGGTAGGCTGGGGAGGAAGTTTGGTCAGCATCGTGAGATTCTGGAGTATTCTGACCACAAACATTTTAAAGAGGCACCTGTACTCTTTCCCATTGGGTCTTAAACCCTTTGTATGTGGTAAATATCTTCAAATGAAAGAAAAATTTACCTTTAATACCACCAGGCATCTCTTCTAGATCACAGTACCAAAGCCGGTTGACCGGGTCACAGCCTTCTCTGATAGACAAGAGAATATATCGGCCATCATCTGATATCTATACAGAGGGATGTAATAATCCTCAAATGTAAACATGCTGTTAAAAATCAGCAATTAACATCAGTTATCAATTAAATAAATATAAAACAGGTCATAATGTTGTTTGTCAATAATCTATTCAAACAAAATACAAATGCTGTTTCACTAATAATGAAGAACCAAACAAAAGTATCGTACTTAAGAAATCTAAAATAATAAACAATTTCATCTGATGGATAACATATCCTGACATGGATTTGGTGAATCTGAATAAATCAGCGTAATCACTGGGATCAACCAAGTGGTTAGTGCAGGTCATTTTAGTATGTGTATTTGAATTTATTGGGGGGGGTGGGGGGGGGGAAGAGAGAGAGAAAAAAAGGAAAGGGAGTATGCCAGGACAATTTGTTTTAATTAAAAACTGGGATGAATGATTTTGCTATGATGCAGAGGCAAGTATACTTTTATTATATTGTAATAATGATAATCCTTACATTTGAGGATAGAGCCTATCATACTATCGAGACATCACAGGTCACTGTAGTGTAGTGACTGTACTTGTAGACAAATGTGGTAGCTAATTTACATATAGCAATCTCCCAACAAACAACTCTGATTTTTTTTTAACCTGGAAGACTATTGGCAGGGAAACGGGGAGAAACTCCCTCCTCTTTGATTTCTGCCAAAGGTTCTTTCATGTTAACCTGTACAGGCAGACAGGACCTTTGTTTACAATACAAATTTACAATTACATAGCGCTTTTCCCGTTGGGAAGACATCAAAAGGAGTTTAACATTCCTGTCTTGGCACCCAAGCTAGAGGTAGGAACCGAAGGGGGTGGGGAAGGGAAAGATGACCAAAGGCGCAGTCAAACTAGTAGGGCTTGAGATGGATCTTGAAAGAAATGACGGAGGGAGCGAGACGAGAGGGACTTCGGAGGGGAGTTTCAGAAAGAATGTCTCATCTGAACAACAGCACCTCGTACAATAAAGGGCTCCCCCAGCATTTCATTTGAGTGTCAGCCTAGATCAAGTACTGCTTAAGAGATGTGGAAGGTGTTGTAAGAAAATTGACAAGATGGATAGTGGTCAACCCCAGCCTCTCGTACAGCTGTCCAAATCAAAGGGGATACAATTCTAAAATTAGAGCTGAACCAGTTAGAAATGAGATCAGAAAACATTTCTTTATCCAGGAGGTTATGAGAATGTGGAAACCGCTGCCAAGCAAGATGTATAAGCAGATGTTTAAAAGGGAGATAGATATTTGAGAGTAAGGGTATCATGCCATAGTTAACCATCTACAACTAAGATAGCTGCCTAACTTCTGTTGTCAGTAATGGCCAGAGGGTTCCCTGGACATGGCCAGTGTTCTACAAAAGAATCATGAAGGTGGTTTGGGATCTGGAAATAGTGCTTTACATAGTTATAAATATGGAGTCCTGTAGCTCAGTGGTTAGAGCACTCGCCTTGCAAGCGAGAGACCCAGGTTTGATTCCCGGCAGAACAAAACGTTGGGCAAATTTTATTACTCTACATGTTTTTGTTTACCTAACAGTAAATAGGTACCCAGTTGTTAGTTAATTGGCAGATCGCTTTTCTGGGAGGGTAATAACTCCTTAAAAAAATTGGACCATTTGTGGGACACCACAGTGTGCAATTGGCTAAAGCGTTTCGTCCACAAAATATAGTCAATTCACTTTACAGTATATTCTGTGAAGCGCTTTGAGATGTCTTGAAGATGTGATAAAGTGCTATATCAAATGCAAGGAATGTTATTATTATAGTTTGACCCAACAGGCCACAACAAAGATCAATCTGTAAGGAAATTGGAAGAGTTGATGCGAAGGCTGAGCAGACTGAAGGTCTTAATGATCCAGTCTGCCGGGAGGAAATGAACTCGACCTATGTCGCCTTGCTAATGGTAAGGCAGCAGATGCAGACAGTATTAATGCCAAACTCCTAAAAGTTGCTCTGAGGAAGGAGGCAGAGATTGGCGAGTGTTTTACAGATCAATGCAGGAACAGTTAACTCATTAAGGAACTGCTCTTTAAAAGGCAGTCAACAGAATTCTGTCTGGGGGTGCACACATGGTAGTATTCCAGAGAGCCAGTAACGCTAGCAGGTAAGGTGGTCATAACTGGATAAATAGCAGAAAGATTGCCAGGCAGCGTTTGCAATAAATAGCAAACTGTGCAGTCTTAACTAGCTAAATGCCAGTAGTACCACAACACACACTCTGGGGTCCCCAAATCTCAACTCCTGCTAAATTGCACTTAAAACTTTCAGGAATTATGCATTTCCAGGCAAATGGAAATTTCCATGCATAGATGGACTCTGTCTGGTTTGGATACTTTTAAGTATGTCGATGATTTTTCTCATGCACCAGACACCCGGCTGACCAAAATAAAAAGCAGTGTACATATGCATGCATGAAAGAGGTTTTTGTTGCACCAGATATTCTGGCATTATTTAACTATTTCTTTCATGGTGAATATGCACATGCATCTATGATCATTAGATAGAACTGTTAAAATTGGTTCTCAAATTATCTGGACAGAATCCTATATTTCTTTTCTAAAATGTCCATAGATTATGCATCAAACAGTGGATTACCATGTCTACTTCAGTATAATCCATGTTAATATTTTTAAATGGCCTTGTCATCACTCTGCTTCCTGGAAAGGGCCATCCGGAAATTCATGGAGCCTGAAATTCCCACCTTTAAAACTGTAACTTAATCAATGTCTTGTATAGAATTATCATTTCCTTGCATTGATATTCTACGCCTCTAAATATAAAACATGGCATTCTATTCACTTTCTTATAGGCACTCCACCTTTAAAAATATTTGTATATCTGAATTCTCATTATTAAGAGCTTCGCAATAGTTGTTAAGAGTTTATAAAAGGTACCAATCAATCTAAGACTAATCCAGTGTCCTTTTTCATTAAACCACAGAAAAAAATCACAATAGCTGGACCAACCAGTTCATTTTTATCCAGCAAGTTAAAAGTCAAATCAAAAGCAAGAGTATTTTTCTCTACTCAGTGAACAGATGTACTAATTATTATGAAAAGATGAATGATCTGCACATTAGTATGTTAAAGCTAGCATAAAATTTAGATGCTGATGAGTCAACCAAGTAACAGAAGCTGCATAAACATTCTGCCTTTTTTTTCACTGAAGTCGCATACTTTTAACACAATGAAGAAAACAATTAGTTTAATTTTAGAAAATATTGCTAATTAACACTTTCATCTTGTTATTGTACATTCTGATAAAGTTGCTCACTTTCTGGGGAATGATGTCAAAGGTAAAAATAATCTCACATAAACAAGAATTCTATCCCTTGCTCATCCAAATACAGCAATGTAAGCAGAGTTGCTTTCAGTGTGTTCGAGCTTGTGTGTGGGGAAGGGGGGATAAATGTATTGTTAAAAAGCAGAAAATATAGGAATATAGGGAAACACAAACAGAAAAATCAAATCAACAAAGCAAAACTTCCTAGGAGTTCAACACTCCACAACATTTTACATTTTAATAATGCCTTTCACTTCAGGAGGATATCTCAAATCACTTCAGCTATCTGGGAGCCCAAGATGGGGACAACGCCAACATCACTGAGCTGCAGAAATCATCAAATCATTGAGGACTGAGGAATGCTACATGTGATAGTGCAGGGGCGAGAGGAGACAATACTGGAAGAGACAAAATGAAGTCACTGGGTCAGGCAATATTGAAACCCAGAAAGGATAGAGCCCTGGAAGTGGAACAGGATGGAATGGTCAACAACAATGAAGGCGACAAAAAGATCGACTTCTCATTTGATGTTCAATTTTGCAACAGGGTCACTGAATAGCAAAGAGGGGCAGAAGCCCTGACAGAATTCCCTTCCCTACCACAGGGACACTAAAGCAAATTGATCTTCCCAATTATTTTTACAACTCAGATCAATCAGCTACCTCAGGACATATTGAAAACTAAACCGGCAACATTCTGTGATGTATGAGTGCTGTGTTTACCCACTTGGTCATCAGGAAAGCCCAGTGGGGTAGGAGTCATGTCCTGGACAAATGTTTTGCAATCTCAAAACAATGCTGTTTACTATCACTAAATCTATAGCATAGGATACATAAAGTCAGCTAAGCCCAATCTCATCTGTTATTTGATGCCACATAAAAATAAAATCCTATGCAACAGGTAGTAATATTTTTAAACAGTTACTGAACAATACCTCAGCTCCACCCATCCACTTTGGATAGTCTGGAAATTCGGCACTTAATATATCTTTTGACTGCTCAGTGCCCAGTATGTGGTAATACAATTTTTGATCCAGATTTGTAGATGTTTCTGTACCTGATTTGGAGGGGAGGGGGGGGAAGAAGTAGAAGCAAACAGCAAAGTAAGAAAACCTTCAACACTTTCAATTTCCAAGCTTAAAACAATTAGCATACACAAAATGTATAATACAAATTTACATTTATTCTGCCGCGTTTTGTTTTACCCACAAGATATATAGCCCATTCGCTTTTTTCCCCAAATCAGGAAAAAACATTATAAACTATGTATCATGTCCACAGGGTTTCCTAGTTTTGTTGCATTTATTTAATGTTGGCTTCCAAAGGTCTCAAGCTTACCATCATTCTTTCCATCCTGCTTTTGGTAACAGTTGTAAAAAATTCCCTTTCCATCATGAGTCCAAGCCATGCAACTAAACTTCACCCTTTCCAGGGTATCTGAAAGTTCCACAGCACCATCAACCTTTAAGAATTTGATGGTTACCCAATCTGAGCCACTTGAACTCAATCCATATGCAAAATATTCACCATCTTCAGAGAAAGCATAGCCTGAAACAAAGAAAGGGTTACTTTATTAGAAACCATCTGCACGTGTTGCAGCTACGCTTGCAACCAAAGGATCCAATATGGAAAGTAGAGTATTATTATCCTTTATATTAAATTATTATACTTTATTATACTTTGTTATATTATTATTATACTTTACATAACGATAGGAGATACCCCCCCCCACCCCATATGCCCATGACACTCCCCCAATCAAGATCTTTCCAATGAGGTATAAATCATGTCTCTACATCAATTGGTTATTACGTTATTGGCAGACAGACAGACAGACATTTTGTCTTTATCAGTATAGAAAATTGAAAATAATTTTTGGTACCGCTGGTGCCACATACATACTACACAGGAATTTATATCAATTATGGCATTCTTCAACAAAACGCCTCTCCTTTACAACTCAATCCACAACTTTAAACACCTTCTATACACTTCTGCTGCTTGGACAGGTGATTCAGTGGTGGACATTTTGACTCCCCTCCTATCTTACAGTGTCATTAGACCTTATACATGAAAAAAGGGAGAATTCTTCCTATAAGAATAATTGCTCAAAAAAGTACTACTTTTATTCAAAAATCATACCTCGCAAATATGGTCTCACCCAAAAGGAAATAAGACGCATTTTCTATACTAATAAAGATGAAATGTCTATGTGTGTGTCTGCCAATAACGTAATATCCGATTGATGTAGAGACATGGTTTATACCTCATCGGAAAGGTCTTGTAAGGGAGTGTTATGGGCATATTTGTTTTGGGGATCTCTATCATTTGAAATTTACATATTTTTTAAAAAATGCTTTATTTAAACCCCAAAATATGAGGTATGCATAGTATTCTGCAACAAAGTAGCGACAGAGGAAATCACACACCCTTCTCAAGATACATCTATATATATTAATATATTCTGCAACAAAGTAACGACAGAGAAAATCACACAACCTTCTAGAGAGGTACATCTATGTCTGTCTGTGTGGCTGTCTGCCGATAATGTAATAACCGATTGACGTAGAGACATGATTTATACCTCATCGGAACAGTCTTATGCAAATTATAATAATCTGATATAAAGTATAAAAATTCTGAAATCTACATTCCATATTGGATCCTTTGGTTTCAAGCATAGCTGCAACTGGTACAGCTAATATATACTAAAATGAAAAATTATACAATTAGACCACATCTGAAGTACCACAATCAACTTTTCACCCCATACATCATAAGCACACAGAACACGGACATGGACAGAACACATGTGTGAAGTCAGTGGGAGTGAAGAGAGCCACAAAGAGAAAGGGCTCTCTTAGGGAAACATGCAAAAGTCAGTATGATAGTGAGAGATATAAAGGACCCAAGGCAGGAGGGAGGGAGGGTGAGTGACATACAAGGAAGCTATTTTGTTTTCAGTACGCAAATCAATAATATGGATGTGAAGTTCAACAGAGTACGGATTATTTTTCTAGTATGTGCATCAAGTTGGCATCATGAAAACGAATGCTGGCCAGTGTACACAAAAATCTGACTTCAATTCAGCTATGAATAAAGAAAATTAAATCTGGTTGAGGTTGTAAATCAAAGTGCTCCAGATGAAGACAGATAACAAGCAGAGCAGACTGCAGCAATGTATAACTGAGTACTTTTTCCATTTATGACAATCAATGCATGATGTACCATACTAAAAACTAAATTATACCAAAAACAAGTAATCTATTATACTTCTGTAAAGGAAAACTTCTCTTTGCACCACAAAAGGAAGAAAAAAGCTTGCACCCGACTGGAAAATAAAAAAATATAGGAAATGGCTAGAAAAGCATTTTATAACTTCATAGTTACAAGATGGGTGTCAGTTGACAATTTTAGGATTTTTTTTATATAGAAGTTAAAATTCAATGTAATGGATTCATTGATCAATAACCAAAACTAGAGAAGTTGTTATCATAGTAAAGAAACTGATGAAAATTAATGCTTTGTCATGTGCAAATGTTTTAAGTCATCACCCCATCTCCAACCTGCCCTTCCTCTCCAACCCTAAGGAACTAGAATATGTCATTGCCTCCATGGAAAAGTTCCTCCAATTTGGCTTCCGCCTGCTCACAATGCAGACAATCCTAATCAAAAATCAAAAAGCATCCTGCGTTTGCAACCAGGGCTCCTTTTTGTCCCTGTTTTCATTCCTACTTGTCCTAGCAACTTCACTTTTTCTCTTCCACCAGTTTCTCCTCCTGCCTCTGCTTAGTTACATACCGTGTTTCTCAGGGCTCTAGGCTGGGTCCTATCTTTTTCCATATGCTCCCCATGCAACCCTAATCCACAGGCATTCCCTCTGCTCCTCTACCCCTGATCTGCTTCTTGACTGCTCCCCCCACCACCAACAGGCACAGTCAGGCACCTCTCTCTCTCTGCTTTTAAAACCCATTTTTGACTGTGCTTTCTGCCTAGTAACTCTCTTTGCCCCCACCCCCCTTCCCACTCTGTCACTGCAAAGCACTTTGAGACATTCTCCCTACGTGAAAGGCACGATACAAGCGCAAATTGTTGTACATTTTCCATGTCAAGTTGGCATAAGAGGTTGCATCTGTGCTAATGGCATTAAATTGAATCGATAGGCAAATTGTGAGCATTATGAAAGCTTTCAGGTTGACATTCATAAATGAAAGAAATGGTTGACAAATACAATAAAAATTCCATGTGTATAGCACTTTTCACATCAGGAAAATGGCCCAGAAGTAGCAGTTTGACAGAAATAAAGAAAACCCTTTGTTTATTTAAAAAAAAGGAAAATGGTATGATTAAAATTTTCAAAAAAAATTTAATTTCTACTTCATTTTATAAAAATGGATTTTGGATCTTTACAAACGGTTTTTAAACACTAACCTCTTAAAGCTACAGTACCATCATCTGAGAATTTGTTGGGATCAAGGAAAATTTGAGGTTCATCATCCAGCGAACACTGGACATACATTACACTTTGGTTTTGCAACCCTGTGTTGAAGAAGTGAAAATATCTGTGTACACAAAATTAAGATGTTACAACATTTTAACCTAGATATCAAAAACTAACAAACAAGCAAGGAATATCACAAGAATTTCTTTAAAAAAAGGGAGAAATACTAGGAATAAAGAATTATTTGAAATTTGCAATATGGGTTCCGTTCTGCGGTTCCGAGATTTTCTTGAACTGAATTAAACATAAGGGAATGCTTACAATATTATGAAAAGATGTTCAAAATAATGCTCAACATAGCTCTGTCTCTCTGAGTGCTTAAAAAAAACAGAATTTGGGATTTTTTTAAAACACTTGTCTTGCAACAACAAATTCCATTTGTCTTGCACCTTTCACATCAGGAGTTCATCCCAAGGCCTTGGACAGCCAGGGATTTGAGATCAGGAGGGGTTGAGGGTAGGTATCGGAGGGTGACTGAAGGCCCTGCCGAAGAGGAGGGTCTGCAACAATTTCATGTCTGTTCGGAGCCACCATTTTCAGGTAATTTTCAGGTTAATACATTTCAGAGCTCAACCAAAATCACTACACCCCTTACTCACTGCTTATAATGAACTGGATGCAAAAGTGAATCATCCCAATTAAACATTCAATATTGGAAACAGCAGATCCAAAACATGCATAAATTCAGTGGGGGGTTTTGGATCAAACGTTGGGGCTTAAAAATGAAAATGGTCACTGTTGGCCCTTATTCTAGAACAATACTTTGAGATAAATTTAAGTATTATAAACCAAGCTGAATTTTTGAGGATACTATCATTACTAAAATTTGATTTTCAAAATTGTAATAAAAGTAAATATGTAAAAAACAGAAAAACATTTGAGGGGATAGGTTTCTAGGTTATAAAACATAACAAAATATTTTAAACCACTAGGCTGGATTCAGTATGCTACCCATTGGTCTTCAACCAACCCCATCAACTGCTCAACAATAAAGAGTTTATGGGTATAAAGAATAAATTCTGCCACTCCTTGAGATAGATTACTGCCCTTAAAAAAGTGAGAAATGCTGTTTAACAGTATATCTTTTCAAAACATCCTGCAGCTTAGTTCCATCTCTTTTCAACAAACTTCTGTGATGCAATGAATATTAGTATTTTTGGTAGATGCTTGTAGCTTATTCCTAATGCTGTAAGCAGTAGAATAAAGCGCTCAAGATGAATCCTTCAACATTTTATCCCCATTTGATCTTTTATTTATATTTGCAATTTTTCTTTGCTTCAGAATATTTTGCCCATTTCTACTTAATCACCTAAAACATTTGGACACATATTTTGCAAAGTTTTGTTTTCGCCTTCCAAATCTGTAATAATTCCAATTATTGGCTGTAGATTTTCCACCAACATCTAAACATATCATCTGATAGAGATAAACAATATAAATATAACAATATCAATATGAACATTGATTACATAAAAATAACTGGCTTTGAGCTCTATAACACCTTGATTAGTGTATCTATTTATGGCGACCATCTATTTCAGTGCAGCATCAGCACATATGATGGCAGTCAGTTTATATGTTGAGATGGCTGGCAACATGCCACAAGCAGGATTTGGAATCAATGCCATCAAATCCTTTAGATAGAAGGATTCAAGGAAAGAGATGCCCTTTTGGCAAAAGCTTACTGTCCACAATCTACTTGATTCACTCGACTTTCATCTGTTTGTCAGAAACCAATCTTACCTCAAGTGTGCGAGTTTAAATGCCACATGAAAGTTGGCTAGGAAGCAAAATAACTTGTCACAATGGTAGTATTTCACTCTTCTGAATTATTAATGTTCTCACCCTGTTGGATCACTCTCTGCTTAAAGAAATACCTATTCTGATTTACATTTGACCTGCTCTCCTAATAACTTGAAGTTCCAACGCTGCCCGAGTAGCGAAGGAAATTGTTACTTCTAGTTAACTGCACAAACCAGCTGATGAGAAATGGTCTATAGTTGAAACCCCGCAAAGACTGTTAGTGCAATCTGATTGATACTAATCCGATTCTACCTCTTTCCTCTTCGAAAATGGCAGCTGTACTTTGGATAATCATAGAGTTCCGTCATTCTTTTCTTGAATTTTTCCCTCAATGCGCATTTTTCCAGGAATGGCATTGTCAACTTATTCTGAGCTTCCACATAAGCCTGAAACAGTGCAAATTCAAAACAGTAAAATTAAAAATGGTAGTTTAATTCAGCCAATTAGGTCAGCGTTAAAGGTGTCACTTCATCTTAAATCTCATATACTTATATTATTTATGTATAACTGTGCATTTAGTTTAGTCCCTCAAATAAAATGTGATGCAGTAATTACTTTATTTAAGATCTTACAAAAATAGTATGGAGGCCATTTCTGGTCCATCTGCTATTTTAAATATGTCAATTTTGCAAGGCACAAAGATACAACATGCAATCTCATGGTCTTAATCTTTGCTTTAACACGGTTGAAATACTTACATACTCATTAAAGATGAAAGGCTATACACTTACCTTTGTTTCCTCACTATCTGGGTCTTCCAGCCAGCTATAAGGGTCAGGAATTTTATGTCCATGGTAATCATTAATCTGTTCAAAAGAACCCAAAAGATTAAAAGCATGGCCACACTTGACTCAAACTGGAGTGTAATATGAATTTATTTAAAAAAGTTATTCTATTCATTCTCTTTCCTAATAAGTTCTGAAATTTCTTTATAAGTTTGTGATAATAGTGATTACATTTCCGATATTGTATACCTTTACGTTTTAGATAATTTACATAATGAAAAAAGCAAAACTTACAATTCTATTAAGAATTGTTCAATAGACTTCAGTGCATGGAATGTTATGATAATCAACCGGGTCAAATTAAAATCCCTGGTTTACGTGAGCTTAAACGTAAAAACAGGAGTAGGCCATTCAGCTTCTCAAGCCTGTTCCGGCATTCTGTAAGATCATGGCTGATCTGTACCTCAAGTCCAATTACCCGCCCTTGCCCCTTATCTGTTAATACCCTGACCTAACAAATAGCTATCCAAGAATAACTACAATATATCATCTGTGTAGCAGCCAAGGCTTCCGCATTCCTTAGGATTGTCTGTGTGCATGAGAACTATGCTTAAAATGTGCTCTGCACAAATACAATTTGGTATTTTCCCCTCGCTGAATATCAGCATCCATATCTAACTTGGGTGGTATTTTATGTATAAAACTAGCATAAACATCTCTGACCCAAATAGTGCTACTCTTTTACATATCTGTCCATACTTCATAAGACTGCATTTGGTTAACAGTAATTGAAATATGCACAAAATAATATGTTTAAAGCCATATGGAAAAGCAAAAATATGTTGGTAGCATATGGAGCAGAAACTGGGAGCTCTGATACAAATATATATGTTAACTACTACTGTACATTACAAATGTTTGCGTTTTCACTGCAGTCACACTTGGTAGCCACTGAGTCAAAGTGGTGCAGTGACACCGTGTGTCACAGAGGACGCAGTCAAGCGGTGGGAACAAAATAAAGAACAAAGACATAGCTAAAACGCGTCAGTAACAACAAAATTACATTTTTAAAGCACCTTTCACGTGGGGAGGATGTCCCAGTGATTATAAATTATAAATTTATATTATCATTATAAAGATGCCTAAGCAAAAATCAAACCTTTCAAGGATAAGTAAAAATGCTAGACAAAAGACAGGAGGCCCATTAAATTAAACTGAAGAACAAAGAATAGCGTGGCTGCACTTCAATGCTGAAAAGACTGCAACAGCGCAGCAAAATGAGTTGCCCACACAAAGAACAGCATCGCCAAAATGAATCCTTCCACAGAAGTCCTCCCAGACGAGTCTAGATAAAGGTGAAATGTTTGTTCGTGAGTCTGTCTGTCTGTCAATCTATATTTCATATTCGATCCTTTGGTTTCAAGGGTAGTTGCAATGGGTACAGCTAGTCTGTCTGTCTATCTGTCATATATATATATGTATAGTACACACTAACCATGTCTGTTGGTCTGTACTTAAAGAAGGATCTCAATAACTGATTGACGTAGAGACACAATTTATACCTTATCGGAAAAGCCTTTCATCTGGGAGTGACAAGGGCATATTTATTTTCGGGTATTTCCTATCATTCATGAGTTATGACATAAAATGCATTTTAGTTTTGCGTTTTTCACTGCAGGTACATCTGGTGGCCACCGAGTCAAAGTAGTGCTGTGGCATTGTGCATCACAGAGGCCTTACGTATGTACGCACCCACTGCAGTTACATCTGGTGGCCACGCCAGCTGACCGTGGCGCTGTGGCATCCTGCGTTACAGAGCACGGATGCAGCCAAGCAGTGATGGGAACAAAATAAAGAACACAGACGAAGCCAAGGTGCGGCAACAAAAAAATTAAATTTTTAGAGCGCTTTTCATGTCAGGAGGACGTCCCAGTGATTTTCAAATTATACATTTATATTTATCATCATAAAGATGCCTATGCGGAAACCAAATCTTTCAAGGAAGGATAAGTAGGTGTGTCTGTCTGTGTGTCAATCTACATTCCATATTGAATCCTTTGCTGCAATGGGTACAGCTAGTATAATATATGATAGGAGATCCCTCAAAAATATGTCCTTGGTTTTCTCCATCACTAATTTGTTGCAGAATATATTAGTACAGATGTATTTCTCTAGAATAGTGTGTGATTTCCTGTTGCTACCTTGTTGCATGCACACCTCATATTTTGGGGCTTAATTAAAGCATTATTTTAATATAGCTCATCAACGATAGGAGATCCCGAAAAACAATATGCCCATGTCACTTGCAAGACCTTTCCGATGAGGTTTAAGTTGTGTCTCTACGTCAAATGGTTATTGAGATCTTGGCTGATACACACACACACACACACACACAGACATTGTCCTTTTATTAGTATAGATAATACAGTGAAGTACATGACTGACCTCCAGTGGTAACAGACAATTACAGCAACTCTGCCTAAATGTCAGATGTTGCCAAAATATCAACTATTCAATGCACATTTTATCAATAATGGTTACTTCAAGTTTGCTCAAGTATTAGCTTGGGGAGCAAATAAAGAGAACAAATACTTCTGTGACAACTGCAAAGCGATCTGCAAGTGAATCATAATTTACTCCCAGGCTTCTATAATGAACCCCAACAATTGCCTGACAATGTCAGTCTGTTTATAGGGAAAAACTTGCATAAATCGTATCATTTGAGACTATAACATTTAATACAGCTAACATGAAGTACGAGTTATAGGCAGAGTCATATCGGCCAACTTAATACAATTCATACTATTTAAGTCTGTCTTTTGTGTCATAATGATGGGTTTCCCGCACGCGCTTGTTTCAATCATAACACTAAGTGTGCATGCAGTACTTTCATCCACGTAGCCAGTAAATGTGCATGCAGTACTTCATCAATGCTGCGCATGCTGCCAGTAATTGCGCATGCGGTGACGGGTCAAGACCTCATTTCCTGCACTCGTTTCAAATGCAGCATTGCACATGCAATCATTCAATGAAACCTGTAAGTGCAGTCGCGGCGATACAAGTGTAGGAAATTATATAGTAATGCTTGAAGTTGATATAGAGCCTTAAAGCGCTTCAGAATATACTGTTAAGTGAATTGACTATTTTGTGGCAGCCAACTGTGCACTGCAAATGGCATAGAATTTAGGATTATTTGGGACCAAAAGTTGATACGACTTAGCCATTTATCCAACTTGTAAAATATGATTAATGTAAAGAAACCTAAATGTTTTTTGTGAGGAAGATGAATGCCACTCGGTGCAGGTACAACTCAGGTGATTATACTATTTATAATGGGACAACTCATGTGAGCTCTCCCTTCATGTGACAAAGAACTGACCCCTGCTAACTTACATAAGAACCAAAATACTGTACACACTGATGTCAACATTTCCATTTACATTTGAGTTGGTGATCACCTGGGCCAATAGAAAAGTGAGAAATATTTGCCAAAAATTGTGGGGAGATTTGCGGAAGGAATTTTGACAGATTTTGCTGAAAATGGCAGGGAGTTGATTGGTGTTTTTTGGCCTCTGATAGCCCAGCACCGCACACAGACCCTGATAGAGCGACAAGTACACACACACAGATCCAGAGTGACACACACACACATACACTCAGGAGACACAGAGAGACACACATACATACACTAACAGACACAGACACTCACAGGTACAGATAATCACACACACACACACTCAGAGACAGACACACACTCAGAGACACAGAGAAATACACACATACACAGGTGGAGACACACGCATTCCAGACAGACACACACACAGACACACACTCAGACAGAGCGAGAAATACACACATAGACAGAGGGAGAAACACACACAGACACAGAGAGAGACACACACACACTCAGAAACACAGAGACACACTCACACGCACAGACACATATTCTCAGAGAGATGCACACTCAGAGACACTCACAAACATACATAGGAGAGACACAGAACAACAAACAAAGACAGACAGACACACAGATAGACTGACACAGACACACACAGACAGACAGACAGACAGACCCAGACAGACAGGCAAACCCAGACAGGCAGGCAACAACAACAACAAAATTACATTTACAGAGCGCCTTTCACATCGGGAGGATGTCCCAAATCGCTGAACAGTCAGGTGTTGGGGCCCGAGAATGGGGGAGGGTTGGGGTAGGGGTGAGGGAAGGCAGAGAGGTGGGAGGGCGACCAAAAGCAAGATCCAAGAGAAGGGTCTTGAGACCGGCTTTGAAGGAGGCATGGGACGAAGCGAGGCCAAGGGACCGTGGGATGGAGTTCCAGAGTGTGGGGACAGAGAGGCTGAAAGCCCAGCCACCGACGGTAGGGCGGGTCGGGCAGGAGACATGGAGTAGACCGGAACCTGCCGAAGGGAGGGAGCGAGCAGGTTGGTAGGGAGTCAGCAGGTCAGAGGAGTAGGAGGGAGCAAGGCCATGGATGGCCTCGAAAGTGAGGACGAGGATCTTGAACTCAATCCTCTGGGGGATGGGGAGCCAGTGGAGTCTGATGAGGATGGGAGTGATGGGGTCATGGAGCCTGATGTGCGAGAGTACACGAGCTGCAGAGTTTTGGATGTTCAGCAGCTTGTGAAGGAAAGAGTTGGGAAGACCGATGAGGAGGGAGTTTCCATAATCGAGCCTTGATGTGACGAATATGTGGGTGAGGGTTTGGGCAGCCTGAGGGGTGAGGCAGTGGCAGAATCTGGCAATGTTACGGAGGTGGTGGTAGGCAGTGCCGGTCATGGTGTGGATGTGGGGGAGAAAGGACAGTTCAGGGTCAAACACGATACCCAGGTTCCTGACCGGCTTAGTGAGGTTGAGTGTGCAGCCGTGGATGCTGATGCTGTCAGCGTCCGAAGTGCGGAGGCGCTGGCGCGAGCCAATCAGGAGGGCCTCGGTCTTGCTGACGGTGAGTTGGAGAAAGTTTAGGACTTGATGTCGGACAGGCAGTCGGTCAGGACACGAGTAGTCCTGGAGTTGAGGGTGGAGGCAGAGAGATAGAGTTGGGCGTCATCCGCACACATGCGGAAATTTACCCCATGTCTGCGGATGTCACCAAGGGGGAGCGTGTAGAGGGTGAAGAGGAGGGGACCGTGAACAGAGCCCTGAGGAACACGCACGAGACGGTGCGGGAGCTGGAGGAGAAGCCGTTTGCTGCGACAAAGTGGAGGCAGTGTGAAAGGTAGGACCTGAACCAGTCAAGAACAGAACCTTGAAGGTTGAGTTGAAAGGAGAGGCGGTGGAGGAGGATTGAGTGATCCACGGTGTCAAAGGCAGTGGAGAGGTCGAGGAGGACGAGAAGACAGAGGGAGCCCTGGTCACACATGGTCAGAATGTCATTTGTGACCTTGACCAGAACAGTTTCCGTGCTGCGGAAAACTGGCAGACCCAGACCAGGCAGACCCAGACAGAAGGAGGGAGGGAGAGAGGGAGGACACGGGCCCAGGCCGACACGGGCCCAGGCCGACACGGGCCCAGGCCGACACGGGCCCAGGCCGACACGGGCCCAGGCCGACACGGGCCCAGGCCGACACGGGCCCAGGACGACAGTCAGCTGTTAAGACACAATAGTGGGATCTCCGAGTGAAGCCTGTTTGCCGCTTACACTGCAACACGCATGCGCGTCTGGAGCCCTACCACCACCCAGTGACTTCAGGTAAGCAGCCCTGTGGGCCACAAATTACATTGATAGCGGGTTTGTGGCGGAGGAGGATGTTTGTGGCTAATTCCGCGGAAAAAGTGCTGCTGCACTTTCTATTGGCCCAGGTGACTACAAATAATATTTACACTATCTTAACTCAGCTCTGGAGCATAAAAGAGAATTTCTAATTAGTTTGTTTGCTTTAGAAAAGTGAACTATGACAACAGATATTTAGAATTTGTCCCTGGTGGTGCTGGAAGAATATAAAGATTTGGAAAAGTTGTACTGGGGGTAACAATTAGCAAGGTGCAGATTTTCCCCAAACTATGTTCATTTTTCCACAAATATATTCTGAATATTATTCATTTTAATAGCTTCCCATTTATTTTAATTGATTCTTCTTGAATCTATGCTTTATAGTGAACAATTTGCCTGATGAGCTTTGCCTATTTTTTTTAACAATAATATAAAACGTTTTGTATATTTAGAGGATACCTTTCAACTCAACTTATTTTTGCTGATGTTAGTAACTAGAGTAATCTGCTCTAATTTCATTCAACTGCTATTTCACTGGATTTAAGATTTATTTTCTCTCAAGTATTATCCAATTCCCTTAAAGGCTATTATGGTTCAGCTTTAACCATCATTTGTGATAAGGCATTCCACATTCTAACCACCATCACTGTAAAAACCTCCCACTTCTGGAGAATATCTCACGATGAAGTTCTCCCTTTTCCAAGTAGAGAAAACAACTTTCTACAACATTTATGTTGCACTCTAATTTGTTTACTTTAGAAAAGCCAAGAATGTTCCATTCAATACACACTTACACTTTTTGTTCTTTGTTCCAGTGCTAATGAATTTAAGTTATCCATATTGACAGTACCAGCCACAAGTTTTTTTTAGAATGAAATACAATGCTAAAAGATAAAGCCTTCTGAAACTGGTTGCATGATCCTATACTATTTGCTTTTGTTGTTGATACATCTCCAAATTGATTTGTAAACATATCAAGCAAGCAATAAATGGTAGCGTACATTCTTTAGGATACCAATCTCAGTAAAGGATGCGTTTTTTTCTGTTCAATAAACTACATTGCTCTCATAATTTTCCCTCATTTGTTTCTACTCATCAAAAAAAAATCTTTAAATGTCAACTCTCAACCTTCTCCGTTCTAGTGAAACAGCCCCAATTTCCTCAGTCTGGGTGATAACTCAAACCTCCCTCATCCTTGGTATTATCTCTAAAAGAATACCACGTAATTGAACTGAAGCAACTCTTCACGTTGTACAGTACAATATATACTGAGCCAGAGCTCACAACCTATTAATCGATGAGGACAAGCAGATCTTTAGGTTGCTCGGGAAGATTTGACGAAGAACGACATGACCACAAAGTGGAAATAAATAATCCCAAACTGAAAGTCTAAATACGTGGCTAATAAGACGTTTGGAAGCAATTTCCAAGACAGACTAATCTAACAGAGATGTTCGGCTGATGCTATAAACCATAAATGTCATTTCTTGAGTTATTTGTAATTGGAATTTGAAACCTGAGATTAGATTACAGCCTTTTACTCACTGCTGGAATGTACTATTTGTACAGTACGTCCTGTTCATGGAATTTTATGTCCAGTTCATTTTCAGGTTTTGAAAGTTACACTTCTTGTTTTATTTCTGAATCCAGTCATCTTACAATCCTTTCTGATATCATTACTACAGATCAATGGAAAACGATTTCCATTTTCCATCAACCTAGAGTAAATTACAGGTATTCCACAAACAATGTTCATTTCACCAACAAATTATAAAGGATACTTAATCAATGGGTATAAAGGATGCACAATGAAGATCATTAGATTATTAAAATTAGATTTTCAATCTACGACTGTTTGTGGGACATTGCTGTGCGCAATTGGCTGCCGCGTTCGCCCACAAATATACAGTCAATTCACTTTGCAGTATGTTCTGTGAAGCGCTTTGGGACGTCCTCCCGACGTGAAAAGCGCTATATCAAATGCAAGGATTATTATTATTATTATTAAGATGTACATTCAGCCAACTGGTACTATCTTAATATTTGTACTCATCACTTTGATATATTGGAACCTGAGTTTCTTTGCCTACAAAATAAAAGGAGTCCTGTAGCTCAGTGGTTAGAGCACTCGCCTTGCAAGCGAGACACCTGGGTTCAATTCCAGGCAGAGCGAAACCTTGGGCAAGTTTCCTTACTCCACACACCTAATAATAATTCCTCCAAAAAACAAGAATAAATTGTAAGTTTCAATCCACGACTTGTTTGTGGGACACTGCTGTACGCAATTGGCTGCCGCGTTTCGCCCAAATAATAATAATAATAATAATCCTTGCATTTGATATAGCGCTTTTCACGTCGGGAGGACGTCCCAAAGCGCTTCACAGAACACACTGTAAAGTGAATTGACTGTATATTTGTGGGCGAACGCGGCAGCCAATTGCGCACAGCAATGTCCCACAAACAGTCGTAGATTAAAAATGACCAATTTATTATTGTTTTTGGTTTTGGAGGGATTATTATTAGGCTCTGTGTGGAGTAAGGAAACTTGCCCAAGGTTTCGCCCTGACCTGCCTGGAATTGAACTCAGGTCTCTCGCTTGCAAAGCGAGTGCTCTAACCACTGAGCTACAGGACTCCACAAATGTACGGTCAATTCACTTTACAGTCTATTCTGTGAAGCGCTTTGGGACGTCTAGAAGACATGAAAAACTCTATATCAAATGCAAGGATTATTATTATTATATGGAGACTCTGCTTTTAACTTTGGACTCTTCGACCTGTTCCATCCTCTCTTTATTCAAGTTGTTTTGTAGCCTGTTATTTTGTGTGTTAATATTTGGGATGGCAAATAATTGTTTTTCAAAATAAATAATTCTTGCATTTGGTATAGCGCCTTTCACATCAGGAAAACATTCCAAAGCACTTCACACAATATCCTAAAAGTGGAGTTACTGTATTTGTGTGTGAACGCAGCAGCCAAATTTGTACACAGCAATATCCCACAAACAGCCATATGATTTCAAGCTCCGCTCGGAGGCGAGTGTCACTGCCGATCCTGGCTGACACACACGTATAACAGAGTGCTAAAGGCATACAGCCAAGTTCCTGGGCCAGTAGTGTGAGGAGACGGAAACATTCAAGTCAAAATAAAGGAAATTTGTGAAATGGACAGTATTAAATGATTATATGTACACACAAATATATTATATCCATCTCCTTCATATTGTACGCAATTCAGAATCTCACTTTGTAACATAGGGACTCACTATTCAAAGCAAATACCTGAATGTCAAGTCATTAACTATAAATAACTAAATAGACTGAATGCAGGTGGGTTCTGGTGCTTTAGCAGCAGGCAGTCAGTCACAGCCACATAGCGGACACGTACTCTCACACAGGCGGTCTGTCCATCAGCTCTTCATTGACCCAGTGTTGCCCACTGGAAGCTCGCAGAGAATTCCTGGTATCTACCGTCCACCAAACGCGGTCTCAAACCCGGACTCGTCAGATGTCAAACTATCAACAAATGACTCTCCTCCTTGGCGGCGGCAGGAGGTAAGTGGGGTCTCCTTGGAGCTGAACTGACTCAAAGGGGACGTGTTTATGATGATGTTGGCACCCACCCCCCAGACCCCACTCTCTCTCCCCCCACCCCCACCCCCACTCTCTCTCCCCCCACCCCAGACCCCACTCTCTCCCCCCACCCCCAGACCCCCTCTCTCCCCCCCACCCCCCAGACCCCACCTCTCTCCCCCCACCCCCAGACCCCACTTCTCTCTCCCCCACCCCCAGACCCCACTCTCTCTCCCCCACCCCCAGACCCCACTCTCTCCCCCACCCCCAGACCCCACTCTCTCTCCCCCCACCCCCCAGACCCCACCTCTCTCCCCCCACCCCCCAGACCCCACCTCTCTCCCCCACCCCCCACCTCCCCCCCCCCCCAGACCCACCTCTCTCCCCCACCCCCCAGACCCCACCTCTCTCCCCCCACCCCCAGACCCCACCTCTCTCCCCCACCCCCCACCTCTCTCTCCCCCCACCCCCCAGACCCCACCTCTCTCCCCCCACCCCGCCCCACCTCTCTCTCCCCCACCCCCAGACCCCACCTCTCTCCCCCCACCCCCAGACCCCCTCTCTCCCCCCACCCCCACCTCTCTCTCCCCCACCCCAGACACCACCTCTCTCCCCCCCCCCAGACCCCACTCTCTCTCCCCCACCCCGCAGACCCCACCTCTCTCCCCCACCCGCAGACCCCACCTCTCTCCCCACCCCCCAGACCCCACCTCTCTCCCCCCACCCCCAGACCCCACCTCTCTCCCCCCAGACCCACCTCTCTCCCCCCAGACCCCACCTCTCTCCCCCCAGACCCCACCTCTCTCCCCCCACCCGCAGACCCCACCTCTCTCCCCCCACCCCCCAGACCCCACCTCTCTCCCCCCACCCCAGAAGATGGTCCACCAGACCCCACCTCTCTCCCCCCACCCCCAGAAGATGGTCACCAGTTGGCCATTTGACATCTGACAAGCACAGGTTCGAGTCCTCACTGGGTAGATGGCAGGTACCAGGACCCACACATATCACCGCCATCCCCACCCCCACCCACTACACATACCCCACGTATACATACGTGGACCCCATACAGTAACACACAAACCATCCTCCCGGCTCCACTAATTTAAAAAAAAATGAAATAATGACGTGTAATCCAGACCGAGTGACTGCCTCTCACTCACTCAGTCATTGTGTGCGGGGGATGGCTTGAGATGGGTTGGTTTTTCACATAAAGAAAAACAACAGCCGCCGCCGCCGGTGGGGGCGGGGGGGTGGGGGTGGGGGCGGTGGTCAGGAGCCACTGACCCCCCGGGGGCTGACGCCTCTGCTCCTCGGCCCAGGTTTTGAATATAAAAGCTGCGGCGAGGAGCAGCCAAGAACATGACCGAGCCCCGGGCGGCCTGTTCCTCTCCCTCCCTCCTTCCCTCCTTCCCTCCCTCCTTTCCACTCTCTCTCTCTCTTCCCTTCTCCTCTCCCATTCCCCCCCTCACTCTCTCAGTCTCTCACTCACCGTCTGCAGTCTGCGGGCCGCCGGATACTCAAACGCCATTGTAGCCATGGCCACCGCTCACTAACGGCGCTGCCTTCCAATCCCGTTATTCAAACTCCCCGAGAGCGACGACGAGCCGCGCGGCACCGAGCAGGAAGCGGAAACACGTGACCGCGGCGGCCCGCGAGCGCCAGGGCGGGCGAGCGCGCGGGCGGGCGGGTGGGTGACGCAGTGGCGCGAGCTCGGCAGGTGCTTGTGCAACGTCGTCCAAACGTGTCACCACCTCTGCTCACCTGCCCCACCTCTGGCGGTGCAGCGCCCTCTCCAGCTCACATACTGCACTGCAGCCAGTGTCAGCCCCGAGAACTGTGCGTCTCAGTCAGGGGGTACACGCATTTTTTTGGGGGGGGGCTGGGAGGGGGGCCTCACTGTGCAGCAGTTGTGGGCCATCCTGTGCTCCTGAACTGCATGTGGCCATCCACCCATGTGATTTTGTGGGGGTGAGAGAGTGTGCAGGCGTGTGGTTAGCACAGCACGTCGCAGGGCCATGAGGTTTGAGTGCGCGTTGGGCAACGCTGGTGCGCAATAAGTGTTGTTGGCTGCACACGTCAACGGTGCTCCGCAGTATTATGGACCCACCTGGCTCAGGAACTGGATGTCTGATTCCAACTCGCGGCGGCCAGTTCAGCTCCAAGCTTACCTCTCCCTCCCAACCCCAAGGCTCCGGGACCCCAGAGTGTGTGGTTGGATACTGCTGGAGTCCAACCAGCTAAAACTGCATGGCTTGCCCGTGATGCACTGCCTGGCGAGCTTTCCTGCTAGTTGTCCAGCTAGGACCACCCTACCCGTTATGCTGGCTTGCAGGGTTAACGTGCAGGGTTTACGAGTGGGAAGAGTCCCTGCGCCCAGTGACTGGTCTGCACTTCCAAATCCTGCCAGGCTGGCTTTGGGCTGTCATCAGCAACGCTCTGGAGTACCTTGGACCCGACTTGCTCATGCTGAGCAGTGTGGCCCACCAGAAAGCTCACAGGGCGTTGCCAAACCTTGGCTCCTGCCAATCTGCGCCTAATGCTTTCTGGAATTAGGTGAGCAGGATGCGACCCTCCAGGGAGAGAGTGCACATTCCATTCCATTAAACATCTCTGTAATGTCAATGTGTAGGTGGGATGCGTAGAATTCTCGGCTTGGTTTGGATACTCTTAAGCATGGTGATAGGTTTCTGCATGCGTCAGACACCCGGCTGACCAAAAAAAACACGAGTCGGTGGGAGGGGTGGAGGCTTGGGGGTGGAAGATATCAGTTTAATTTTAAAATGAATGAGTAATTTTTAATGAAGAGAAGGTAGGAATTAGATTTAAATTGATAATCTCACATTCTGTTGGTTATTTAGCTTATTGTTGTCACATGCTCCAGGAGAAACATATCGGGTGAAGAAGAAAGCAGTGCTGTGCATGTTTTGCAGAGGAAAGCCACAATGTGGCAGTACAGGCCTATTTATTTCCCAGCTTTGCTTTCTCATACACACAATAATAATGGAGTTCATGCACTTTTTAGTTTAGTTTTAGTTGACACTCACAAGGAGCAATGTGTATTAGTCCAAGAAAATGTTGAACAAGTCAACAAAACTCAATAAATTGATACCACTATAAAGTGGAGTCCTGTAGCTCAGTGGTTAGAGCACTCGCTTTTTACAAGCAAGAGACCTGAGTTCAATTCCAGGCAGGGCGAAACCTTGGGCAAGTTTCCTTACTCCACACACCTAATAATAATCCCTCCAAAAACCAAAAACAATAATAAATTGGTCATTTTCAATCTACGACTGTTTGTGGGACATTGCTGTGCGCAATTGGCTGCTGCGTTCGCCCACAAATATACAGTCAATTCACTTTACAGTGTGTTCTGTGAAGCGCTTTGGGGCGTCCTCCCGACGTGAAAAGCGCTATATCAAATGCAAGGATTATTATTATTACCACAATGAGAATAATGCTAGTGCAGAGTCAAATAAGGACTGTTCTCTCAGTGCCCTGGCCAACAATACCCCCCTAATAAAATTGTTCACTCACTCCATATCTGTTTGTGGGACACTTCTCTGCGCAACTAGCAGCCGCATTTTGCCCACAAAATACAGTCAATCCGCTTTACTGGCTCCCTATCCCAGAGAGGATCGACTCCGCGTCTGGCCTCCTCCTCGTCCCCCGAGTCCTTCGCTTCACCCTCAGTGGCCGTGCTTTCAGTCACTATGCCCCGAGGCTCTGGAATTCCCTTCATCACTCCCTTCGTCTCGCTCCCTCTCTTCCTATTTTCAGGTCCCTGCTGAAGACCTTTCTCTTCGACCGCGCCTTTGGTCACCTTCCCATCCCCCTGGCTCGGCCCCGGGATCCATTACTGTGAAACGCTTTGAGATGCCTTCCAGGGTGGAGGGCGCTATATAAATCCAAGTAGCTATTGTTGTTTACAGTACACTGTGAAGGACGTTGAGATGTCTCAACGACATGATAAGGCTCCATATCAAATGTAAGGATTATTTTATTATTATCAATAATCTAATAGTCATTTAATATAGTGACTTATCACTGAAACTTCTCATACTGCACACATTATCTCTTGATAAACAAGCAACTGCAGCAGCTAATCTCCACCAACAATTTCCCTCAAACAACCCAAGCTGTGTTTTAGAATGCCACAGATTCAGCATTTCAAAATGTGTTTAAAGCATACATTCACTCTGGTCAGTGAAGTTACCAACCTTGACAGCACATGTTTGTAATCAGTTTCCAACCCCCCCCCCCCCACCCCCCCCAATTTTAAGCACACATTGGCAAAGTCAGGCATCAAAATAAATCAAATGCAAATATATCATTAATTTTGTAACTTGTGGATTTGCACGCCCTAGTGGAATTAATAAGCCCTGCACCATCTTAAAAAATTGAAGGTTGAAATTTGCCCCAACCCATCCAACTCACTGGGAGGAAAGTTCCACAGCTATTCATTAAGAACAGTGTTTTATAACTATATCAGCATCGACGATAATTTGTACCTTCACAATGGCAATATACTGTAAAATGAAAGTAATGATTCCAGTATAATAATAATAAATATAATCCTTACATTTGATACGCCTTATCACGTCTTCGAGACGTCTCAAAGCGCTTCACAGAATATACTGTAAAGTGAATTGACTGTATATTTTGTGGGCGAAATGTAGCAGCCAATTGCACACAGCAGTGTCCCACAAACAGTCGTGGAATGAACTGACCATTTTTTTTGAAGGAATTATTACCCCCGGAGAAGCGATGCGCCATTCCACTAACAACCGGGTTCCTACTTAATGCTAGGTAAAGAGAGGCATGTGGAGTAAGGAAACTTGCCGAACATTTCGCCTTGCCTGGAAATTGAACCCGGGTCTCTCACTTGTGAGTCTAGTTCTCTAACTACTGAGCTACAGTAATCTCAGATCTCAGTATAGATCTCAGTAATCTAATGCAGCTAAAATAAGAAACTGTTTAAATCTATGTAAAATAATACTCAACACTGCCTGGCAAGATCCCTGGCATTGTCCGTGATCTAATCTCAGCTAGGTAAGCAGTAGAGGTTCTACATCTCTTTAAAATAAAGCCATGAAATCTTCAATGCTGACCTCACCAAAGCAGGCAGCCACGGCCTTTGTTTAACATTTCATTTGAGACACCACACCTCCAAAATTGTAGCAGTATTGGAGTGTCAGCACATATTATGAGTTCGGGTGTTGTGGTGAAGCTCAAACCCATGATCCTCTGACCTAGAAGAAAGAGTGTTACCTACTGAGCTAAACTCACACATTGAAAGAGTAATGGAAAAGAAGCAAAAAGTGTAATGAAGTCGAAATATGGGGGAGTTGAGGGAGGAAGGCATCAGAACAGATATATTTTCATGTGTGTAAGAGAGAGTGGGTAAATGGGATCATCAGATATAGAGGCTTTCTACAAATTAATGCTGGTCCAGTTTGAAAATGTATATGATGGACTTTCCTTGCAATATAGCACTGAGTCATACAACAACAACAACAAAATTACATTTATTGAGCGTCCTTCACTTCGGGAGCGTCCCAAAGCACTGAAAGTCCTGGAAGGCTCCAGATTTAATCATAGCCTTCGTTGAGTTCATTCAACAACATCAACAACAAATTGCATTTATATAATACCTTTCACATCCGGAGGATGTCCCAAGGCACTAGACAGTCAAGGATTTGCACTCGAGCTGTGGGTTGGAATCAAGAGGGGTGAATGGTAAGGGGGAGGTGGGGTGGGAGGATCACCAAAGGCATGGTCAGAAAAAAGGTCTTGAGACGGATCTTGAAGGAGGCAAGGGAGAGGGCAATCCAGAGGGGCTCTTGAATGGAGTTCCAGAGAGTGCGGCAAAAAGGCTGATGGCTCAATTGCCAATGGTGGGAAGGGCAAGTCGGGCAGGGTGGGTGACATGAAGCAGGCCAGGTTTCAGTAGGTTGCAGAACCTCCGGGGGGAGAATTTTTTTAAAATATAAATCTGAATATTTTATGTTTTCTGGAAGCATTCTATGAACCAGGAATTGGAATAATAAAATCATAGTTCATTTTATGTTTTGTCAATTCTCTCCCCTTTCCTTCCATTCTCTTCTGAAGACACAAACGCTTTGCGTGTAATGCTTTGCACCAGTTTTAAGCTGGTAAGAATGAGGCTGATGGAGTATGATCATACAAGCCTTCCTAACAATGGTGTGTTGAAAGCCTTTGAGCGGATTCAGAAAGTTGATGGCCTGGATAAGATACAAGACTTTTGTTGCTTCACCAGTGCACAGAGCATTTTTTTCATGACTCATTTCCTGCCTGCCATTTTTGAGCTCATCCTATTTCCACCCCTCTCTCTTTCTCGTTTCCCACCTCACCCTAGGTTTTTTTTAAAAAAAGAACTGTATTGTTTGCAAAAATTATTTGACAGCATTGTTCAGGCAACCAAACAAGTGTTTAATCCGTGTAATGTTTGTGTTTAACTTGGGCAATGAGCCATCTCAGTTTGCTTTGGCTCAGTATCTAAAAATAACTTTTCAATTCTAATTTCTCTTTGATATGACAGCCTAAATCATATTGTCAATAGCCAAAAGGTGTATAAAGGGAGGAAAACTTCAACCAATTAACATTATTAATACATACTGTATTCATCTTCTAACTTTTCATTCTATTTATCCACTGAATTACTGGAGGGCAGTCATATGATTTTGCAGTTATGAAAGTAATTCATTTTGTTTTGTTCCATGTTTGCCATAACAATCTGCATGTCTCAACAATATGTCAGCCTGGCTCTATTGATAGCACTCTCACCTCTGAGTCAGAAGTCGGAATTTTGAATTTACAGTCTAGGCTGACACTCAATAGCGTGCTGGGAAAGCTCTGCATTGTTGGGGGTGCTATACTTTGGACGCAAAGTTAAACCAAAATTCTGTCTACCTATTCAAATGGCTGTTAAAGATCCCATGCTACTATTCAAAAAGCAGGGAGTCTTGGCCAACCATACCTCAGATAAAATCGGACATTCACTTCATGGCTCTCTGTGGGACATTGCATCCTGCTGTCCTGAAAGACACTATATCAAATATAAAGAAAAAGGGGGTGTCTTCTTGGAGCTGAACTGGCTCCAAGGTGATATGCCTGCCAATGCAATGTCGGAATCAAGCCAGCTCTCTGTGGCAGACTCAGTAGTCTGATTCCTGAGCCAGGCAAGTCCGCAGTATTCCAGGGCACTGCTGATGACAGCACAGCCAGCCTGGCTCATCAGCAGGACCTGGAAGGCCAGACCAGTCACTGAAGGCAGGCAGTCATCCCATTCAGCTCCTGTTAACCCTGCAAGCCAAAGTCCTAACGGGTTGGGTGGTCCTAGTTGGACAAGCAGTAGGAAAGCTATGCAGTTTTAGCTGGTTAGACTCCACAGCAGTACCCCAATGCACACTCGAGAGTCCCCAAGCCTTGGTTCTTGTCAACCTGCGTCTAATACTTTCCGGAATTTGGTAATGCAGGATGTGTCCCTCCAGAGAGAGAATAAACATTCAGTTCCTACAATATATCTCTGGAATTTCCATATGTAGGTGGGATGCATGGAAATCTCAGCTTTGTTAGGTATTAAATATATATATATCAAATGTAAGAAATATTATTTTATTTTAATGTATCATTCACTGTGAACTTGAACCTTCCTGAACTAGATTCTAATAGACACTCCAGTGCAACACTGCCTGACATACTGTCTTTTTGATAACATGTTAAATGAGGGTCCTGTTAGCTTGTTCAGTTGGACATTAAAGTTCCTTTGGCACTGTTAGAAAGAAAAGGGAATTTCTCCTGCTGGTTTCCTGGCTATCAATCCTCCAGATTAATTCATCATTCACCTCCTGGCTATTCACGTAATCCTTCTGGCACAAATGGCTGCCATACTTGCTTACAAAAGTGGCCCCTGTAATTGACAGTAATTACTTGTGAAGTGCTTTGAGACATTTTGATGTGATAAGGTGCTATAAAGATACACATTTGTTTTTGTGGATACACTCTATCTGTTAGAAGCCTGAAGCTGTGACAAAGATGCAGTTCTTTATGATTGCAAGTGAATGAATGTGAGGGCAGCAGGGGGACAGCTTGTATAACGAAGAACATGATGATGCCTATTTAGAATTTCTTCAAGATCCATGAAATCCCTTGGATGAGATTTCCTGTCTGTGGTCCCCTCCTCCTCAATATCTATATGTTCCTTCTTGGTGAACATCCGCAGACATGGGGTTAACTTCCACATGTATGCGGATGACACCCAACTGTACCTCTCTGCCTCCACCCTTGACTCCAGGACCACTGCTGTCCTAACAGTATGTCTATCAGACATCAAGTCCTGGATGAGAGCTAACTTTCTTCAGTTGAATGTCAACAAGACCGAGGCTCTCCTGATTGGCTTCTGTCAGCGTCTCCACACCTCAGGCACTGACAGCATCACCATCCATGGTTACACACTCCACCTCACTAAGCCAGTCCGGAACCTTGGGGTCTTGTTTGACCCTCAACTATCCGTTCTACCCCATATCTATGCCATGACCTGCTCTGTCTTCCCCCAAATTGGTTGTCGCATTTGCCTGCAAAATGCACCATCACTACACTTTACAGTAAATCTTGTGAAGTGTTTTGAGATGCCCTCTTGACACGAACGGCAATCTATTAAATGACAGAATTATTATTATTATTATTTAGTCTGATCTTAAATTAATACCCTCTTGTCCTCAAATCAACTACCAGTGGAAAGAGTTTTGAACTCTTTCATTGTGCTGGAATTATTATTCTACTTCGTTCTAAGCTGCCAATTCTTCTAGTGTTTTCCTGATAGTTGTCTATCTTGCTGCTCCAATGCATGTGCAGTAAACTCAATGGGTCACCCTTACGAACTCCATGACTCAGGTAAAATTGATGCCAGCGAAACATTTTCCTTTTTTCCTTTTATAAAACATAAGCCAAAATCAGAAGGACACTTCCTGGTGCAACAATTAAGAAATTGTATTTCTCATAGGTCTGGGAAGCACCTGCAATGTATAAGCCAAGCCATTGTTTCAGTACTGATGGTGAGATATTTCTACCATTTCAGCATTCTTCTATCACTTGTGAAATATGATTTTATCTTTGCTCATCTGTTGCTGCTTAGTTATAACCGTTAAAGCTTTATTGTGCAATTATTCAAAGTAACATTTCAGTAGTTTGTGTTTCATTTAACTCTTTCATGTGGGTTTCTAATGTTTGACTTCACTAAAGAAAAACAACTGTCTTCATTGATTAATTGATTATCTTGTGGAAATAGAAGTGCCTGCAAATGCACAATAGGTGGATCAGCATCTAAAAGGAAGAGATGCCTTAATATGCCATTAACTGAAAATATTTTTTATCTCATAAAAAATGCATATTTTTAATCATTTTTAAAACATGCATATTTTTAATCTAAAAACCATTGTCTTAAAGGCATTATGACTGCTCAGAGAAATGTTAATTTTATCCCCTCACAGAGCACAAATTTTATCCCATCAGGCCAGATCATGACTGCAAAACAAATATTCAACAAAAATAATGATTTAGTGGCCACGACAATTTATACAATGAAAAAAATCATCTCCAAGTAAAAACAATGGCGACCGTTGAGATTGGAAGACAGAGAAACCACTTTCTAGAGGGGTGCACTACTGTCTAGTGTACACTAATTTATGCCAACATTAGTTTAGACATTTTACCACAATGTTTCCCATCATATTTACTTGTTCTGCCAACAACACTAGATAGTATATTGCAAAGCTTCTATTGTAAATTGTGCAAATCCAGTGCATTCGCATAATACCAAAGATTGTTGCACCTTCTGTGTGTGACTGAGGAAAACTTCGAGCATACAGGAAAACCACCTGAGCTCGCACTTATAATAATAATCTTTTCATTTGATATAACACCTTATCACGCAGATGAAATGTCTCAAAGCGCTTCACGGGATTCATTTGTAAAGACTGTGTAGACAAGCACAGTGGCCAATTTGCACAAAGCCATAAAGTGAATGATCAATTTGAATCTGCAGGATTGTTGGCCAGAAACCCCCTTCTCTTTTCAAAATGTACCGTGGGATCTTTAATATCCATCTGAATAGGCAGACAAGGCCTTGGCTTAATGTTTCATCCTAAGGACAGCATCTCCTGTCAGCCTGAACTACAACACCAACAACTTGCATTTATGTAGCACCCTTCACGCCGGATGGGGTCTTGGAGCACTTCACTTGAGCTAGGAGCTCAAACTCCTGATGTGGGACTTGAACCCACCACCTTCTGATTCAGAAGTGGGAGTCTACCGATTGAGCCAGGCTGATACCTTTTTAGCACTTCAAGTCCTGATAAAGAATACTAACTTACTTTCATTTCCAAATACTGATTGACCTGGTATGCATGCCCAGCATTTTCTGTTTCCATTTCCCTCCCACCAGCATCTGAGCAACACTGTTGCCAGGAATTCATATCCATCTCGCTCCAAAATGAACATCCAATTCTTGTTTACCATAAGGTTCTGCAATATTGAACTTCGCAGAGTGCAGTTTACACCACAACTAAGGAAGACTTAAAGTCCCAGTTCATGCGTGGGTTACAAGGCTTACTCATTGTATCTCCTGAACATTTGGCGGTTTGGATTTCAGATGACATCAAAAACTGCGTGCGTGAGTGCCAGTGGTTTGATCGGCAAATGAATCCTGTGACTGGACGACGGCCAGGAATGCTCTGTCAGACATTTATGGTTTTTGTAGCTAAAACCATTTTTTAAACAGATTTTCTTTACTCATAAATTTTCTGTCCTTTGTGATGTTACTGTTCCAAACAAGTGAATGTGTCACAAAGAAGAGTCCATACATTATTTCAAAAGAGATATAGATGTCTCTCCAGGTCTCCTGCCCTACCATTGGTGGCTGGGCTTTTAACCCCTCTGCCCCAACCTTTGGAATTCCATCTCGCAGTGCCTTCGCCTTGCACCCTCCTTCATGGCATGACTCAAGACCCTCCTTTTCAACTGCCTTCCTACCTCTCTGTCCTCCCTCATCCCACCCTGACCCCCCACGCTCAGGTCTTGATCCCCGACTATTCAGCGCCTTGGGACGTCCTCTCAATGTAAAAGCCACTTTGCAAATGTCATTTTGTTGTTGTTATACATCGATAGATAATAATAATAATAATCCTTGGATTTTATATAGCATCTTATCACATCTTCGAGATATCTCAAAGTGCTTCACAGAATATACTATTAAGTGAATTGACTGTATATTTTGTGAGTGAAACGTGGCAGCCAATTGTGCACAGCAGTGTCCCACACACAGTCATGAATTGAAGTGACCAATTTATTATTATTATTACTTTTTTGGAGGAATTATTCCCCCAAAAAAGTGATACACCACTCATCTAACAACCGGGCTCCTACTTACTGCTATGTATACAGAGGTGTGTGGAGTAAGGAAACTTGCCCAACATTTCGCCCTGCCAGGAATTGAATTCATGTCCCTTGCTTGTGAGGCGAGTGCTCTAACCACTGAGCTACAGGACTCCACATTGAATGTTTGAACAAGAGATATATGATAGGTATGCGAGTGAGTAAGGATAGTAGGTAGGCAACAGTTTAAGACTGAATTAATTTGCCTTATCCTAATTTACCTAATTACAGTCTGCTCCACTTTGCTTTCAATAGTCCTATTTTAATTATTTTAACTAGCTCTTAAGTGGAGAAAAACACCAGTGCAGACCTGATGGGCCAAATGGCCAGTTTCTGTGCTGCAGCATTGTATGATTTCATGTTATTCTATGATTCTATGTACTGGCAGCCCTACAGTATCTCAACTGAGTTGTCGCTTTTAATGTATTAACTGGACACTAGAAAGTATTGGAGCTGATGTAAGATGTTCTCACAAATGAACTTTTCAGCAGGGATAATTAATTAGTCATTATGAGTGGAACATTGTTGATTTTTTCCCACACTTACTGCATTTAACTTGCTCGCAAAGAGCAGCAATCAAACCTGTGACCTATGTCCCGCATTGGGCAATGCCTTTAACCTTAGAACTAAAGATCACATAAGATCGAAAGAGAAATTTGGATGAAGAAGGCCTGTCAGCTCATTTGACCTCATCTTTCCAGAGTGCCCATCATATCACCCTCCCATCACAGCATCAAGCTGTTTATAAAATCAATCTACCACCCTTCCCTCCATGGTTTCGCCCCTTCCTACCTCTGTGACATCTCAAACCCTACCAAACTGGCCACTCCCTTTGCTCAGTATTGTAAAGTGCTTTGGAATGCTCTCCCAAAATAAAAGGCACTACATAAAAGTAAATTTGTATTGTAATATGTTCCCGGGCATTATTCCAGTAATTAGTCCTTCATTAAACTGAGCTCCCGGTTACCTGTTCAGGTGGACTTTAAAGATCCTCAACAATTGTCGATTTTCTTGTTTGCCAGTTAAGAATTAGATGAAGGGATTCACTCCTGGATGTAAGGGGTAACTCATTGCTGCTAATACAGTGTGAGTGTGTTTGGTAATGATGCAGAGCTATGGTTATAATGTATAAATTGGACAGGATTTTTGTAACAAGCATATTTTGTGTTGGGGTCACAATGATTTTACTGTGTCTGTTCAGATTGATGTTTATTGTAAAGCTGAGGTGGGGAAGCCATGCTCACTCTTCATACACTTCTTTGTCAGCAAGAAGAACCTTGTGATGTGTTTGTGCTCAAGAGATGATTCCAAAAGGTGTGTCCCCTCGTCCCCTGAAGGGTTTATTATTTATTATTATTATTAATTATTTAATTATTTATTACTCCATCCCCCAGTGCCTTCGCCTTGCTTCCTCCCTTTCCTCCTTCAAGGCCGGTCTCAAGACCTTTCTCTTTGACCATGCCTTCAGCTCCCCTCTCGACCCTCTACCCCCTCCTCGCTCCCTCCCTTCCCTCCCCTCACCATTTCCCCCCTGCTCGGGTCCTGACCCAATTGTCCAGCGTCTTGGTACGTCCTCCTGACGTGAAAGTCGCTCTATAAATGAAATCTTGTTGTTGTTGTTGTTGTTGTATTAGCTCTGTCCTTCAAAGATCCTCTATATAAGCCAGCAGTGTGGGTACAAGTGGGCTGAGAACTCAGCCTACCTTTGGCAAGAAAATGCATGGAGATAGGCACACCCAGAGCAGACAGGTGAGGGAGGAGGAGTCAAAGTCCATCCTCCTGTCTTGAATGATCCTTTGCTGCCATGGCGGGTGGATGAAGTGCTGGCCCGGGATACAGAGCAATTTGCCTGTGATGTTTTGTTAATGCTGCTGCCAGCAGCCCTGCCTTAGGTTGCAGCATAGCAACCTAAATGTAGCCTTAGAGGCACCATTGCTTAATAAAAGAAATCGGTTGTTCCAAGCAAGAAGCCTCTAACAATGCACATCTTAGAAACACATCTCAATTTGACAATATGTAACTGCTTCATTACACCCTTTATAACTTATTACTATATAACTATAAATCCTGATGTAAATACTGTACTATAGGTGTGCATTTGGGACACTGTGAATGGTACGCTAGATAATAGAGACAATACCTGATTAATTTTATGTTTTATGATTCTTGTATGTTTGTTCCTCTATAAAACCAAATTTACTTTAAAACTGCACTGGAAAGAATCCAGAGCTGATTCAAATCTGATGTAAATCTAAGTACCGCTTGTATAATAGGTGTGGTCTGGAGACATGTGGATTACATGCTGGATAACAGATGTTTGTCAGTGAGCTACATGAGAATAAAGCAATTTAGTACTTCTCACAGTGTCAAAACACAAGATTAATTAGTCTCATACAACTCACTACCAGACACTAACTATCAATTAACAAACAGAAGTGACTGGGAACACTCAGCAGGTCAGGCAGCATCTATGGAGAAAGGAAAGTGAGTCAACATTTCAGGTCCACTTCGTCAGAACTGTTCTGACGAAGGGTCACGGACCCGAAATGTTGACTCACTTTTCTTTTTCCATAGATGCCGCCTGACCTGCTGAGTGTTCCCAGTGACTTATTTTTGTTTTCAGATTTCCAGCGTCTGCAGTATTTTGTGTTTTGACTAACTATTAATTATTTGATATAGTCTAAGACTTTATTTTTTAAACAATTCAGTAGATGGGTTTGAGGCTCTGTGATATCAGTGAAAGTGTAACAAAGGCAAAGCCTTGCCTGAATTTCTGATGTCCTTGGTTATGAGATGTTTTTCACAGAAACTCCTTGACGAAGTGGGGAAAATGTATGGGACTGATAAATTGCTGCAAAGGCAGGTGAGTGAAGCCAGAATATCTCAAAATTTCTGTTTTCTATTTGTAACATGGGAAGGATTTACCTGTAAGAGGGCAGAAAGTAGCGGACAAAAGCACGTGGCCATGGCTAGTATGAGTACTTTATGTCCTGCATCTCCTCCAATACTTATCATTATCATTACCATCACTTCATCTCCCTTAACTCCTCAATCCCTCTCCCCACCACCACCCAACCCACCCCCAGCTCCTACCAGCCCTGGAAAAAAATCTCCTCCCACTCCTCTCGGCTGCCTTGGACACATCTGAACTCCGACCCCTCTGGGCTTCCTCCCGCAATGACGTATCCTCCTCGGTCACTCTTCTGTACAGCTCCCGCTCCTCCACTCTGAATTCCCTTGCTCCCCTCACTTTTTGAATCATCTCCTACTCATGTAAGTCACCATGGTACACCAGCCACTTCCACTCCCTTAAAGCACAGATGTGTGCCGCTGAACACACCTGGCTTAAATCGAACTTAATGGTTCATTGGCAGATCTGACTGGACCTTATCAAATCTTACCTCTCCCCCTCGCCTCCGCTAAGCCGTCATTCTACTCCAAGACAATCTTGGAGGCTACGGACAACCCCAGGCTCCTCTTCTCCATCATCAATTGGCTCCTCCACCCACACTCTCACGCCTCACCCATCCTCACCTCCAATACCAACTGCAAGGCCATGCTGGACTTCCTTGAATCCAAAGTTGAGGGGATCTGTTCAGCTGCCTCTGCCCTTCCATCTACTACACCCTCCCCATCTCCCACTCCGGCCCCTACCCATCTCTCCCTCCACACCTTCAAAACTGTCCCACTCTTCTCTCACCACCACTATAACCTGCATGAAACCGACCACCTGCTCTCTCGACCCCATCCCTTCCCCTCTCCTTACCTCCCAACTCTATTTCCTTGACACTCTACTCACGGATCATAAACCTCTCCCTGTCCACTGGTACTGTTCCCACCCCATTAAAATCGACTGTCATCACTCCTATACTTAAAAAACCCTCCCTGGACCCATCACTGCACTAAAACTACTGCTCCATATCCAACTTCCCCTTCCTCTCCAAGGTCCTGGAATGAGTTGTTGCTTCCCAGTTTCGTTCCTTCCTCTCCCGCCATTCCCTTCGCGAACCTCTCCAATCGGGTTTCCGTGCTCCGCACAGAAACAATCCTGATCAAGGTGACAAATTACATTCTGTCCATCTGCGACCAGGGCTCACTCTGCCTCCTCGTCCTCCTTGACCTCTCTGCTGCCTTCGACACTGTCGAATACTCTATCCTCATCCACCACCTCTCCTCTCATCTCATCCTTCATGGCTCTGTACTTGACTGGTTCAGATTGTACCTCTCACACCGCCTCCACTTCATCTCCACAAACATTTTCTCCTCTACCCCCCGCACCGTCTCATGCAGCATTCCTCAGGGCTCTGTCCTTGGTTCTCTCCTCTTCAATATATGCTCCCTCTTGGTGACATCATCCGCAGACATGGCGTCAACTTCCACATGTATGCGGATGATACCCAACTATACCTCTCTGCCTCCACCTTTGACACCAAGACCACTGCTGGGTTAGTGATGAGAGCTAAATTTCTTCAGTTGAACATCACAACACCAAGGCTCTCCTCATTGGTTCCCTACCAACCTGCCCACTCCCTCCATTCAGCGGGCTCTGGCCTGTTCCATGTCTCCTGCCCAACCGCCCTACCATCATTGGCCAAGTTTTCAGCCTCTCTTCCCCCACACACTGGAACTCCATCCCACAGTCCCTTCATCTAGTTTCCTCCCTTGCCTCCTTCAAGGCCAGTTTCAAGACCCTCCTCTTCGATCGTCAACCTCCCACCTCTCTGCCTTCTCTCACCCCTACCCCACCCCTCCCCCATGCTTAGGTCCTGACCCCTGACTGTCCAGCGCCTTGGGACGTCCTCCTGACGTGAAAGACGCTATATAAATGTAATTTTGTTGTTGTTGTATTTTGTTGTTGCTGTCACCACCTTCACACCTCAAGCGCTGACAGCATCACCATCCATGGATACACACTCAACCTTACGAAGCCAGTCCGGAACCTTGGGGACTTGCTTAACCCTCAACTATCCTTTCTACCCCACATCCATGCCATGACCTGCTCTGCCTTCCCCCATCTCCGCAACATCACCCGGCTCCGCCACTGTTTCACACCACAGACCGCTGAAACTCTCATACATGCAATCATTGTATCGAGACTTGACCATGCAAACTCCTTGCTTGTCAGCCTCCCAACTCCTCCTTTCATAGGCTGCAGATCATCCAGAACTCTGGAGCCCGTGACCTCTCCCACACCAGGATCCGTGACCCTATCACCCTCATCCTCGCCTGACTCCCCTGGCTTCCCATCACACAGAGAATACAGTTCAAGATCCTGATCCTCACCTTCAAAGCCCTCCATGGTCTCGCTCCCCCTTACCTCTGCGATCTCTTAACCCCTTGCAATCCTGCCCGCTCCCTCCACTCAATGGCTCCAGCCAGCTTCACATCCCCTGCCTTGCCCACCCCACCATTGGCAGGCAGGCCTTCTATCACTCTGCCCCATCCTCTGGAATTCCATCCCACAGATCATCCGCCTCGCCCCCTCCCTTGTCTCCTTCAAGACCCTCGTTTTGGACAGTGCTTTTGATTACCTTGCTTCCCCCAACCCTGCCCTCAATCCTCCCCAATCCCAACCCCAGCTCGGGTTCGAAACTCTGACTGTCCAGTGTCTTGGGATGTCCGCCCGATGTGAAAGGCACTTTACAAATGTAATTTTGTTGTTTTGGATTAACAATAATAAAAGAGCATTACCAATAATAAAAAAAGCCATATGACTTATGACAACCAGTTTAAATATAAGCTATTTATATCTCAGCAACCAATACATGTTTGCTATATGGGTATGCTAGGCAGGTCATTCTCTTTTACATTTATTTTATATATGTTTGATACCTGTAGTCGTAGCCTGGCTTATTAATAGCACTCTTGCCTCTGAGTCAGAAAGTTGATGAGTTCAAGTCCACGTTGGGACTTTGAGCTTATAGTCTAGGCTCCTGCTCCAGTGCAGTGCTGGGGATGTGCTGCATTGACAGTGTACTATCCTTTTGATGAGACCTTAATGTTCTCGTCTGCCTATTCAGGTAGATGTTAAAGATCCCAGGACACCCGGAGAGAACGGAGTCTCTCCTGGTATTCTGGCCAAGAAATTCCCCATATAAAATTTGGTCGCTCACTCATGGCTGTTTGTGGAACATTGCCATGTGCATGTTGGCTGCTGTGTTCGCTACAAATACACAGTCACTATACATTATAGTAAAATGCTGCAAAGCATTTTGAGACATTTCAACAACATTATAAGGAGCTATACCAAACACAAGCATTAGTTTTATTGTTGGATAAAAGCCTTGAAACTGGGAAATGATTCGACAATACTTATTAACAGGGTTACAGGACGGAGCCAGATGTGGAGGCGAGCCAGTGAGACGGACAGTGGGTGTGTTCTTTGGGCACCACAAGCACAGTTTGGAATGTCTTGAAAATGAGTCAAGATCTTGTCTCATGCTGCAGCATTTACCGAAATGCAGCTTTGTTTAAGCCAGATTGTTTGGAAGCACGTTTGCAATGGCAAACAGGAATTTAGTCATACATTGTTCAGCTTTTTGTCACTATAAACAAGGTCTGAGATTCAAGCATGGTTTTCCGAGTTGGGAATATGATGCTCCAGCACCAAAGCAGTCAGGCCACTTACTGATTTTGCCACATTTGATTGATCGCTGACAAATTCCATCTGCTATTTGACCGTGAGTAGCAAATACCTGCTGAAGGGTAAACAAATGGAGTGCTATAGAAGTGGTCAAATTGAATGAGCTGTTCCACTGAACAAATGATTTCACAAAACAAACTCGGTGTAAAAGCAGGGGGAAAAAAGACAAAGTAACCAAACAACTAAACATCGGACATTATATTTAATAAGTGTTTGGCGACTTTACATTTTAAAAATAATTGTTATATTGCTGTCCATAATGTGTGGCGTTGGTCAGCAAATTATGCAATCAAGCAGTAACCTTATATTACACAAACTGTGTATAAGTCAGCCATAACATAATAGTAAGGGCTCTTTAAGGTTAATAAGTGTTAACAGATTTAAAGGTTACCTAACGAAAGAAGGTGCAGGAGGACAAGACCCATGCTCTGAGTAGCCTGTTGCCCAGGTGATATGGCATTATGAACACTGAAATTTCTTAGATTCTACGTATCAGCTGTTACACATTAACTACTGACCAAATGATGCTGATTGCTGGATGATGACATCCCACTTTCTACTTAATGGCACCACCATTAAAAGATAGTGGGTTCATTTTATGATCCCTCCAGAGAAAAGTGCTTATTGCTGTGGCCTTGTGCTTTGTTTCTTACTTGCATGTTTCATCAAGGCAATACATTTGTTTTCAAACTTTCTAGACCAACAGCCACGAAGTAGGATTGTCAGGAGATGCATACAAGAGAGATGAATCATGGTGTACTGTGCATATGATGAGCTGATTGTGCACCAAAATGTAACTTATTTGTACTCTCTACATCGCTAAGTTGCCTTTTAGAAAAAACAAAATGTTTGAATTAAATTAATTTGATTTTGAAAAAGTATGTTTTTTTTCCTTGCTATTTCCTCTTCCAATTTTTNCTCCTTCTCCTCTGATGACAACTATCACTTGTTGGAGTACAATTCCACATGTATTAAAATCTCTCCAATGTAACTGTTCTTGGTATTCATCCCTAAATGCTGAGTGTCAGCAAGCCATTCACTTGTGGAGGGGGTCACAGTCAATTCTGACAGCAACAACAAAAACAAATTACATTTGTACCTTTCACGTCAGGAAGATATCCCAAGGCGCTGGACAGTCAGGACCTGAACAGTGGGTTGGGATCAGGAGGGATGTAGGGATAGGAGGGTGACCAAAGGCACGGTCAAAGTGGAGGGTCTTGAGTCTTTGAAGGAGGCAAGGGAGGGAGGGAGCGAGGCGATTCGTGGGTGGAGACAGAGAACCTGAAAGCCCGACCACCGATGGTGGGGCAGACCGGACGGGGGATGTGGAGCTGGCTGATGAGTGGAGGGAGCGGACAGGTTGATATGGAGTTGCAGGTCACAGAGGTAGGGAGGGCCAAGGCCGTGGAGGGCTGTGAAGGTGAGGGCAAGGATTTTGAACTCTATCCTCTGCGAAGCCGGTGATGGTGGGGGTCATAGGGTCATTGACCTGTCCTTGCTTCAAACATAGGAACTTTCCAGCAGGAGTGCTGGATATCGATCAGGGACCTGAAATCTCTCGCGTCCCGCGTCCTCTCCTGCACTAGGCTCTGCGACCCTACCACCCCCCCTAGCCTGACTCCACTGGCTTCCCATCCACACTGAGGATACAGTTCAAGATCCTGGTCCTCACCTTCAAAGCCCTCCATGGTCTTGCTTCCCCCTACCTCTGTAACCTCCTAAGCCCCTATCATCCTGCCCGTTCCCTCCGCTCATCGGGCTCCGGCCTGCTTCGCATTCCCCTCATTGCTCGCTCCACTATTGGTGGGCAGGCCTTCTGCCACTCTGCCCCCACCCTCTAGCACTCCATCCCACAGTCCCTCTGCCTCGCCCCCTCCCTTGCCACCTTCAAGACCCATCTCAAGGCCCTCCTCTTCGACCGTGCTTTCGATCTCCCTGCTTTTCCCTCTGCCCTCCACCTCTCGTCCCCGACCACCCCCAGCTTGGGTCCGAAACTCTGTCTGTCCAGCGCCTTGTGACGTTTACCCAACCTGAAAGATGCTATACAAATGTAATTTTGTTATTATTGTTGTTGTTGATCTAACCCAACACTGGCACACAGCAGCTGGCTGTCGAGTCATAAGGTATTGTGTTTCATATAGAACTATGAGATATAAGTCAGGGGAGGAGAGGAAGAAAGCAGAAAACCAGCGGAGATGCAAACCAGGTTCTTTATGCAAAGCTGATTTGAATACTTTTAATTGACAGCTAAAGTAGACCAACAGCATAAAGTGAGTAATTTTACTGCGTGAGAAGAGCAGAGGAAAGTGTGTGCCTTGGATGTTACTGTGGCGCACCTGCAAACCCATAGAAACTATAAGACATAAACGAATGAGTGTAGAGGCACGCTAGTGGCACGGGTTCAGAGCACCTGCTTCCCACGTCTGCCCGTAACTCAAAATCACCAGTCAATGCTTGACCACGAAACCCACCATTCTGAACCGGGCTACCAGCTGTAGGATATTAGTAGGACACCATGTGGGACTTCACAGGACATAGGGTTATTTATGAAGACACAAATATTCCCCTTTCCTACCTGGAAGTGTAGATCTTTGTGGGAAATTGCTGTGTCCAATTTGAAATTACTCAACCGCATGATAAGCCACTATATCAAATGCTCGAAGGGAGTTCCTGGTGTCTACTATTCATCTGATGAGGGCTCAAATTTGTTGCATGTCAAATAACCGATTAATTACTATGTTCCTTGAGGTAAGCAGGGTCTCCTTGGAGTTGACCTGGCTCCAAGGTGACATGTTTGGCAACGGAATGTCAGAATCAAACCTGCCATCTGTGGTAGTCTTGATAATCCTGTTCCTGAGCCAGTTGGGTCCACAGTATTCCAGAGCTCTGCTGATGACAGCAAAGCCACCCTGGCTTATTGGTAGGACCTGGAAGGGCAGACCAGACACTGGGGGCAGGAACTCTTTGCACTGAGCTCATGTTAATCCTGCAAGCCAAAGGCCTAATGGGTCGAGAGGTCCTCTTTGGACAAACAGCAGGAAAGCTTGCCAAACAGTGCTTTCATTGGCAAGCTATGTGGTTTCAGCTGCCACACTTCACACTTATTACCTGTGAAGCGCTTTGAGATATTTTAAAGTGATAAGGCAACTACAAAAATGCAAAGGAAAGTTATTTTATTTATCTGGGCTCCACCTTGTGCAACTCTACTTTTAGCTTATGACTTGTCCTAGTTCCCTTCCCTCCTCTTATGTTCTAGATCAATACATTAAATAGATCAGATAGATATATTAAATAATAATTATTATTATTATTATTATGAGCCGTCGGGAACTGGGAAGCCTGACAGAACACTGTGAATAATTGGATGGAACAGTGCCACGTGGCCCCAGGCCAAGTGAGCTTTGTTTCTCAGTGCTATGCCAAGCGCAACACTCCACACAATGGGATAAAGGTAAGGACCAAACATCATAAACATTATAGGGCATGATAGAAGTCATTTCAGAGGGATTAGGACTGGGGTTACAACACCTGGTAATAAAAAAGGAGATAAATGATGATGAACAGAAATAGATTTGATTCTCACTATAAGTCAACCCTTAGAAGCTACACATTTTGTGGGTTATCGTCTGGACCAATAGAAAAGTGCAGCCACACACTTTTTCCACGGAATCCACTACAAACATCCCCCGCTCGCTGCAATGGGCTACAAACACCCCCTCCGCTATAAACCTGTTAACACATGTGCCAGGCCCCGGGCCTCTGCCCGCTCTTAGCTCGATGCTGAGGCTGTGGGCGGAGCAGCTCCGGTCGCGCGTGCAGGAAATCGTCTTCGCCTGCTAGTGAGTGAACCACGATAAAAACACCAGTTGTATCACACTACTGCCATCTATTGCTCAACACCCGGCCTAAACTGAGCTCCTGCGATTAATTCTTGCTAAGTGCCGTACTATTCAAATTAACATTTTTTTGTATTTTAACATAACAACATTTTCAGTAAATATATGCCTGTAGTTTTAATCCGGATTGTTTCACAAAATGCGTCTCTCAATAGCACCAATGGACCCTCTGCAATTTTCTGCAAAATTTGTAAAATGCCCTGCAATGTTTGGCAAATATTTCTGCAATTTTCTATTGGCCCAGGTTATAACAAAGTGTATGGTACAGTGAATGTTGAGAAAACAGCAGGAAATTAAGCCTGAAATGGTTAGTAACTGATTTATGTGGAGAAAAAACATGAGCACAGACTCAATGGACCTAAAGGTCTGTATTTGAGCTATAACATTTTATGACTGATTGTAGCTAAGGTTCACTTCACGTCTCTAACACAGATAACACTGTAACCAACAGCCTTCCAATGATGGTGGGTGTTCTCCACCCCCCCATGTGTTTTTACTTCATAGTGTAATTACATTACATCTTTAATTACACAAATGTCTGGCACTTATAGTCTAGCTCAGGGTATGACTGGGTTTCATGGTAGTTTTTACAGTTCAGTAAAGTGATAATTGTTTACGTTCTAGTGTATTTTTAAATTCTGAAAAGTCTCCAACTGAAGCCACAGGTCATCCTATTAAAGTAACTGATATGAATTTAACCCCTCCTGTGACTTGAGCTCATTCCCAGATTCATTTCTCTCACCACCAGCATTCACATACAAAAATACACAGGCACTATATTTTACAGTGAATCCTGTGAAACACTTTGAAACAGCCTACTGATATGAAAATGCTAGGATGATTATTCTTTAGTATTGTTTTCTTCCCCCTCCCTCTGAAGGTACGATTCTATGCACACCAGCTACTCTCCACTAACATCATCTCTTTAGGCTAAGGCAGTCAGGGTTGGCAGACAGAAGAGTCACAGAGTCAAAGAGTAACATGATGACAGCCGAGACCAATCCTGTACTCAACCAACATCTGCACATGAGCACCTACACCAAAGCTCATTGGATTCCAAATCCTGGCTACTTTTCGCCTCCCTATCAAAGCTGTATTAAGATCGATGTAGTGCCTTAAAGAATGTCCTGGCTGAGATCAGTTAGCACTCCACAGACCTCCCCAGTTTGTATGGCACATGTCTACATAGAGCAATACAGAAGCTTAATTGAACCATTCAGCGCACAGTAAATAAATCAACTTTGCATTGTTAAAAATGATTAACTATATACCAATTTTATAAGAGATCTCATGATTACTAAGTGTCCCAATGGAGGATAGTGAAAGCACAATTTAAAATATCCAAGGGTACATTAAGAACCAGTAATATAGTCAGTTAAAAACTGCAATAAAACCACAAGCTGCATCACCAATTTTGATGGAATCTTGTTTTATTATTAGGTAGAGAATAGTGAAAATGTGGGTATGATTACAAAGCACCAAATTTAAGTGAAAGGTTCAACAGATGTCATAAAAACCTGTGAGAGAAAAAAAGCCTAATGATGATTTCTAATGCCACAATTATTTGTGGAATGGGAAGGCAGGTTTATATTGACTGCTTCAATCATTTTCAATCAGGAATGGAGGAAAAAACACGATTTGTCAGTTGTTTTGAACATTAAAGACCCAGTCTCACGAATGGCTCTTTAATAAGACTGAGAAGTAATCCGTTCAATGTTTCCAGGATGTCCAAGAGATGTTGAACAGATCTCGGGAAGTAATTTGTACTCGCCACATTTAAATACAGTTTCACGCACAAAATATACAGTCAATTCACTTTACAGTGTATGCTGTGAAATGCTTTGATACATCTAGAAGACATGATAAGGCGCTATATCAAATGCAAGAATTATTATCATACTGCTCTGGTGTAATTGCTCCGTTCTGGAAGACATCTCTTTTCTAGATTTGTGGGTGTGTGGCTCCAGTGCAAATTGTGTGCCTCTGTTTACACGAGTTTGTGCCAAATACACAATGTAAATGAGATTTGAATCCTGAAGTTTGTGGCAGTCTCGCTCAGTTTGTAGCTCTCTTGCCTATGCTCAGAATGTTGGGGATTAAAATCCCAGATTGAGACACTGAGCTCACAATCAAGGCTGACGGTTTAGTGTAGTGCTGAAGCAATGCTCAATGATAGAGGTGCCATTCTTCAGATTAGACATTAAACCGTCTGCTGTTCAGTTGACTGTTAAAGATCTCATGGCACAAGTTTCTCCAGTGTCCTGCCCAATAATCCCCAGGTAAAACTGAACATTCATTTAATGTCTGTTTGCAAAACATTGCCATGCCCAAAATGGCTGCTCTATTTGCCTACAAGTACACAGTGACTATCCTTTACAGAAAAATTCTGTGAAGTGCTTTGAGATGTTCTCGAGGTTATAGACACTGTATCAGGAATTATTATTACTACAACTTTCTTCATAATATGCATTCTGAATATCATGAGGTGCTTTTATTCAGTTTTAAATCTGATTTGAGTCAACTTACATGAATATTGCCTGCAAGCGTGTTTCTTAGCCTTGATGCACTACTTGCTAATTTCTCATTAGATCAATTTTAAGATCAACTTTAATTCCATTGTTTTGTGCCTTCTTTCCCTAACTTCAAAACTCTCTTAAAACCAATTTCTTTGATTGCACCTTTTGGTCAACATCCTCAAACTTCCCTTTATTTCCTCTTTTTTGCTTGGTGATCCCCATCATCATTATGAAGCACTTTGAGGCATTGATCCTACGTGATAAGTGCTGTGTAAGTGCAAGTTGTTGTGTAATGTTGGTCACTGAAAAATAAAGGATTACAGTTTGAACTGGGTGAATGATTTCTCCTGGGGCGCAAAGCTTGTCAGCACTCATTAGGTTCTATCATACATCAAGTGTTAAAATAGCAAACTTTTTGTTCTTATTTATAACAGGAAATCGTGTTCCAAAAAGGTATTGAAAAGATGTCTATTTTTAGCTTTATGGTGTTTGAGACTATTTGTAGTGCACTTTTGGTGGCGATTTGCTGCCACAATCATTGTCTAGGAACAGACATGAAGTGAAGAATGATCGCTCGGATAAGATACCATGGAATTGTATCTCGGGGTAAATCAGAACCTTGAGCAGGGGAGAAGATCGAAGAAAGATAAAGAAAAAAAATCTTCAACTTTGGTACAATTACTGTAATGGCAAGCTAACGGCAAACTCCAGTCAACACAACTGAATAAAATTAGTTTATGAAACACACACACACACAAACTATCTGTGATAAGATTGACACTCTCATTTTACAGGACTTGAAAGGGTCATCTCTATACCTTCAAGCACAATTAACTTGCCTTTAGTCTTACAAAGTAGAGGTTACTGAGAGGCCAGGAACTCTTCGCATGGCTTCAGAACAAAGCTGTTCCAGCGCACTGCAATGATCAAAGCACGCCTGACAGAATAGCCATTTGTTTTTAAAATTCACAACTTGTACCGTTCATTTTCTACATCTGCAGGGCTTTAACAAAGATATTTTTCTGCACATTCTATTTTTCACTGCACCTGTGCTTTGCCATCCTCTTCTAACCTCGTCACCTGAAAATATTAGCATTTGCTGGATTTTACTTGTGACTCCAGTACTCAGAAGCCTATCATTGTAATCTCTTGAAACAACAAGCACTTACAAGACTTCATCATCCTCAGTGCTGGTTACACCCACTAACTCGTTGGAATAATCCTTCAGCAAGTCATTGTCTCCATTTTATTTTTCTGCTATCATCACAAAGATTCCTGTATCATGCCTTGACTTTAACCTATCACAAAGGCCATTATGCCATCAATATATATATATATTGTTTAAAAAACACAGTGGGTCCGCATTTTGTGTTAAATTGGCTTATCTCAGGGCAGCCGTGAGGGCATCGCAGTTAACTTAGAGCTACGCAAAGAGGAATCATTGAGGCTATGTACTGGTTCTATGGTATTATTTGAAAAAAGGGAATTTCTCCTCATGTCCTGACCAACAGATAACATCAATCATTCATTTCATATCTGTTTTGTGCAAATTGGTTGCTGCATTCATTTACAAAATACACACAGTCACTACACTTTAGTAATAATAATAACCGTTGGATTTGATATAGTGTCTCAAAAGCATGATAAGGCACTATTTCAAATGCAAGGATGATTATTATTACACTTCAATCCTGTGAAGTGCTTTGAGATATCTCAGCTGTATGAAAAAGCACTATATCAAAACACAAAGTTTTTAACGATAATTATTATTATCCAATGATTCCGATACTGTATGGTATGGGTGTGTGAAGATGGGGGGAGGAGGGGGGGGGGCGGAGACAGGAACAGCTGGAGTGTGATTCAGTCCACAACACCATCAAATAACCTGCTGGCACCCGCTCTCCAGCCTCACACACACAAACCTTGTACTGGAATGCAATTCCAGGTGAATGTAAGAATGGTTGAAGAGGAAGGTCTTTAGGTGTGATCTGAAGATGGGTGAGGAAGGGGGCAAGGCAGAGGGACTGAGGCAGGGAGACTTCCCCCCCACCTTTTCCTAGAACATATTGTGTGAACATCAAGTAAAATAAGCATTTGGTTTATATTTGATGTCCTCCATCAATGACGATCATAGTGATATTCACAGATGAAGGATGGCCACCTGGACAACCAGTGCTGTACTTCTGTATGAGTCAGAGCTTAAAGTAGTGAAGGGAAAAAAGGCAAAATGGCAAAAAAAGTTGACTTGAGTTTTACTTCTTGTCAGCCCCTAATAGCAGGTAGGAAGAGAAAATGTTTATCTCACGAAAAATTCAGTCTGGAGGTGAAGAAGATTGTGGAGTTCCGTAGTTAGAGCGCTCGCCTCACAAGCGAGAGACCTGGGCTCAATTCCTGGCAGGGCAAAATGTTGGGCAAGTTTCCTTACTCCAGACACCTCTGTTAACCTAGCAGTAAGTAGGAATCTGTTTTTTAGTCGATTGGCAGATTGCTTTTCCGGGGATAATAATTCCTTTTAAAAAAAATTGGTCACTTCAATCCATGGCTGTTTGTGAGATAATTGGTTGTCGTGTTTTGCCCACAAAATATACTGTCAATTCACTTTACAGTATATTCTCTGAAGTGCTTTGAGATGCCTCGAAGACATAAGATGCGATATCAAATGCAAGGATTATTATTATAAGAGATTCAGCAGCATTGGGCATGAGGTAGGGACCGAGGTGGGTGATGTGCGAAAGGAGAAGAAAGATGGTCTTGGTGAGGGGCCTGCTATAAGGAAGGAAAGAGAGGTAGTAGGTTGAACAGAATGTCAAGATTTCACACAGGAGGAGAGAACAGCCAGAAAGGCTGAGATAATTAGAACCAGAAATGAGGAAGCAGTTGTTAGTAGCCGAGCAGGAAGGTTTCCATTTTATTCATGTTGAGCTGAAGGAATACAATACAGTACAATACAATTTAATGTGGCGTCTTTCACATCGGGAGGATGTCTCAAAATGCTTGACAACATTGGATTGGCACCCAAGCTAAGTTGGCAGTGAGAGCGGAGGGGGATGGAGAGGGCAAAGGGGAGGAGAATCCCTCTCATTTCAGCAATCAACGAACAACTACTTCTGTAAAGAAAACTGCAAAATTTCAGTACCGCAGCCTCAATCACTCAAATTATTATTTCCACTCTGGGCACACATAGACTGTATAACAATGAATCAATGAGGGGCTTTCTAATGTGGTAACTGTTTCATTAGGGAGCTGTATTAGTAACTCTCATCTTTACACATTTTCAAGATTCTAAACAGCAAAAATAAACTGAAGCCTAGTAACTTGTTTATCATAGCCAGACACTCTACAGCGAGGAGGCACAGACTCAAACTCACAAAAGAGAAGGTGAGCAGGCAGTTTATATTAATAATAATAATAATAATCCTTGCATTTGATATAGCGCTTTTCACGTCGGGAGGATGTCCCAAAGCGCTTCACAGAACACACTGTAAAGTGAATTGACTGTATATTTGTGGGCGAACTACTTTGTACTGAAAGCGGTGAAAAGTGGAACTGTCTGTGGAGACAATGGAGGCATTTTGCACCAGCAAATTCAAGAGTATAAATGACTAGATTTTGGGGGAAGGAAGGAATTGAAGGGCACAGGAGACTTAATGTATTTCATACCTTCGGACCCGCCAGGTGAAAAGCAATGGTCTTTCTGGTTCTGTATATTCCTATCATCTTTTTTGTTCATACAAAATAACAGAGGTGAGGAAATGCATGAAGGTGAACTTATCTGATAATCACATGCCACTCTGAGCCCTCGCTACCTTTATTTCACATCAGAACCCAAGCCCTTGCCAGTTTCAGAATCAGGCGGGCATCAATTATCTCATCGCATCACATGCACAAGGCCTTCATGGCTGTGCACATGTTGCAGTTGTTTCTACGATGTGCTTTGGATTCCACCCCATTTTGTAAATGGGCAGGATCCCAGCAATGACACCTTCAGGGCATTTCAGAGCCGTTTTGAGATAGCCTCTGAGGTGTTCTGAAAGCGGAATGCAACATTTATTATCCACTGATGTTATAAAACTTCCAAATCATAGTGTTAAACATTCAAGATTATTTGTGCCCTTCAAGCCATTTCCTGACTGAATGGATTATGTACAGGGCTTCCATGAGCTGCATCCACAAACAATATAGCTGATGTCAGGAAACGAGTGTCTCAGACACAGATCAAACCTTTCAGTGAGTGCAAGCGAAAGCTGCAGCCAAGTCTCCAGCAGATTGTGTTTTAAATGGAAAACTGAAGGTTGTTTTAACGCTTCAAGAATGTTAATGTGGCTAAACGTCAACACAAGCTATTCAGGAAAGGAATGCAATGTGAGAGAAAGAAACTGCTCAGAACTGACTAAAATAACACCTCCTTCACCTAAGGCTGTTTGTAAGGAAGGATCTCTATTTTGTTTTAGTACCTCTTTCCTCATTCACATTTCAGCTCCCCTTCCTTCTAATCCACTCTTTTACATACCCTTAAGACACCTTCTGCAGCTAAATAGCACTCGTTTAAGGCTTTTCATTGTTAAACAAGCCCCCACCACCCTAGAGAAGCTGTTTCATGAGGCAGGTCTCATTAAATGATGGCACCCAAGACTCTTTATAACCTCATAGAATCATTTGAATGCTGTTGATACGGCCCACCTAACAGCTTGCCTGACACTTTCCAGCTTATGTTCTTGTGATTGGAATATAAATACAAGGCTGGACCAATGCATGACCCTGAAGAAGAATGTCCAGCCTCAGGCAGGAGTTAACTTTACTCTCAAGAGACTAATGATTGTTTCAGTCCTGAAAAACACACTAACAAATCGAGGGTTCAGGGCTTACAAAGTAGAGTTCACACCAATGTGTGCCACTGGCCTGCAGGTCAGGAAAGGCCCAGGAGCACCATTCAAATGGTATGACAAATGAATGAAATTAATCAATGAATGATCCAATGCAAATACATATGTTTATATTATATTTGTCTTTATATTATTATATATATGTATATATATGCTACATTTGTCTTGACACAATATTGTATTCTTTGCTTTTCTCCCAATTTATTTCCATTTGTATATTTATCTATTTCTGAATTGACATTATTATCCTAAAAAAATGCATATTTCTATAATCTGATATTGAGCTTTGAAGTTTATTGTTGGGAGGAGGTGGGGCTGATCTTCAGGTTTCGATGCAAATGAGCTGTGCTATGTATCTTACCCAGCAATCTCCAAAGTCCTAGTAATGAAAATAAAGTTATAAGTCATGCAAATCGTGGTCACCTGAAAGTAATGAGTAATTGCTGACATGATTTTTTTCCTTGAGATCACTTATCTTTAAGGACTGTTGAATTTAAAAAAATGGGTACTGTTCTCTTTGTCTATTGTTCATGTTCTTTCTTATTCATCTTGCATCACCTTAATAAATGAGAAAGACGGCAAACAGACAAATAATGCACTGCAACTGGTGTCATTTTCCTTTGTTGACCACAACCTGAAGATTGAAAATTATTTTCTGCTAAAGAATCATATTATTCTTCAGGGTCAGCCAGAATTCTATTGATTAGGAAATAAATAGTAGGTTGAATCCCAGCTAACAATTTTAATAGCCAAAAGAGCCAGAAATGCTAATCGCAGCCAAAGGTTTCTGTTGTGCAGTGGCCAAGCAATTTCTTGGAAATGGCAAGTAATAATAATCCTCACATTTGATATAACATCTTATCACATCATCAAAATGTCACAAAGTGTTTGACAGAAATTACTGCAGTGTTTAGTTACCTTATTTTGTAGGTGAACACAGCAGCCAAATTATGCACAGCAATGTCACGTAAACATCCATGAAGTGAAAGACTAATGTTATCTGGAAGATTGTTGACCAAGACATAGGGAAAAACTCTATTCCCTTTTCAAATAGTGGCATGGGACCTTACATTCACCTGAACACTCAGACGTCTATTTGCAACGTACATCCAGCACTGTACTGGAGGATTGGCCTAGACCAGGATGGTCTAATATTTTGATTGCTGAGGGCCAGATGCCGGATTTTTGAGTTTCCCTTCCAGAAATATAACCTGTAAGAATCATATAGAAATCTGATGTTTTAAATTGTGTAACTATATTGTTTAGTTTGACTACATTTTAGTTACGATGCAAACTTTAAATAGACAATGTAAAAATTCATGCAAATTTGAAAACAATAATACACTTTTATCAATAAAGTACATATATACAATAATAATCATTAATTCCTTTGGGCACTATGTAATACTTCTCCCAGGAATGTCCAACTTGTTTCCTTGAGCACTACGGTACAAAATGAAGCACCTCAGTGGCGGTTAAAAATTTTCTTTGGGGTGATGGTAGAGTAAAACTTAATAGCTTGGGACTTTTATTGTGCAGCTTTAATAGGTGCAATGTTAGCAGCAGAACTGCGATTTGAATGAAAGCCCACGATTCGTGGTTTCATTCAAATCATGGTTCAGCCCCACCCGTGCATGTGCTCTCACTGCGCCTGAAAATAGGCTAGCACCATGTCTGCTTCCCATAGACTGCAAAGCTTTCCCCACAGACAGGCCTAAAAAACCTAAAGTCGACATGGAAAACTCATAGAGTTGGTAGGAAGCTGAATGTTTGGTGGGCTGGATGAATTCATCCCCCAGGTTGGATGTGACCCATGGGTTGCTATTCGTCCATCCTGTCCTAGATTATGAGCTCAAAGTCCCAGCATTGGGTTTAACCCACAACATCTGACTCGGAGGTGACAGTCCAACTCACTCAGCCAGAATTACAGCGGCAAAATGGTACACAGGCAAAACCCCAATCCGGGATCTAAAACTTGAATGGCCACAAGAATTGGACAACAGCCAAATTTGTAGCTTGCAGCAGCTTGTTTTTTTTAAGGCTTTGCTACAACTATGCGATTAGTACATATTACTGTATGACCTGAATTTCTCATACAAAGAGGGGCCAAGCAAAGCTCTCCAGTACTTCACTATACTCCGACAATGCTTTGAGTCTCAAACCTAATTACAAATTGAGGTCAGAGGGTGTTTTCAAAATGAAGACCAATTTCAACAGCTATTATCTTAATCATCAGAACATGATATTTAATTGGATAACCCCTGAGCATTCATCTAATATTTCATCACAGAGTCCTAATGGGAATAATTACTTTAGTGCCATGTCCCACTGCGAGAAAATGAAAATACTACAAGATTTCCTTCAAACGATTCACAAACCTGTATAGTAATATCAGATCTACAAAATACAGTCAGAGCAAAATAATCCTGTGAAGTACTTTGAGAAGTTCTCCTAAAACGCATTGTTTAGATGCAAGGATTTCTATTTTTTATCTTAGTGATTCAAAACCTCTTGAAATATTTTTGGTCTAAAAAATAATGTGGGAGGATTATCTAACATCTTCTTCAAAGGATCTGTTGTGCTTGTATTTCTTACTATCCTTTTATCTGAATGAATGTACATAATTTTCAACATCAGACCTAACTCAACAATCAGAATCTTTTCCAAAATTATAGGGTCAATAGTTAATGGTAGTTTAAATAGCTTTAGAAAGGGAGGATATAATTGAGGGTGATAATGTAGTGGATGGAGTATAAGAGGGATCATCTGTCGCAGGGACAGAATGAACTCAAACACATTTTCAAGATGAAGGAAATTAGACTGGAAGTAGATGGCAAAGGGCCATATTCTGACGTATCTCATAAAGACAAAAGGAATGAGATACCTTAATAAGAGGCCTTAGGTGAGTACTGAGAGCAAATGATCTGGGATAGATAAACCTTAATGCGGAGGTGGGATAAAAACAGATGTTACTCACAGTATTAAAAAGAATGGACCATTAGATAATCTTGGCTCGTTGCCAAGATTATCAAGATTAGTTAGTGAAGAAAAGTGAGCCATGGAGTTTTTTTTCTCGAGGACCAATGAGTGGGGGAAAGGGAGGAATCACAAAGGCATTTGTTTAACAAGGGATCAGAAGGAATGACTACTCCTGAACAGAAAAAAAATTAGCTAGTGATGCTTAAGACTCACTGAAATACCTGATGTAATAAACATAATTTTTATGAGGCAGCAGAAAGGCAGGTGTAATTGAACCAAAAGGTGGTGCCTGAGCTGATTGTGGGGGCAGGTAGAAATCTTTTGAAATCTTTCATGATAGCACGCTGACCCATCAAATTTCCAAACTCTTACTTCTTACTATTCATTCCTATACAGTACATATTTGAATGTTCCTGATGGCAAATAATAATAAAAATAATAATCTTTGAATTTGATATAGCACCTTATCACATCATTGAGATGTCTCAAAGCACTTCACAGCATATCCTGTAAAATGAATTGACTGTATATTTTGTGGGCGAATGTTTGAATCAGAAATTGAAAAAACACCTGGAAAGTTCATTGCAATAGGGAATGCTAGAGTTCATATCAGCTGGAATTGGTCCTTCTCTGAGTATTGACATGATTGAATGTATCATGGCTCAGCCTGGCTCAGCACTCTGAATCAGAAGGTTGTGGGTTCATGCCCCATGTTGGGTCTTTGAACACACGTAATCTTGGTTAACACTCCATTGCAGTGCTGGGGGTGTGCTGCATCACTGAAGATGTCATGTTTTGGATGAGATTTTAAACTGAGGACCCTTCTGCATGTTCAGGTGGACTTTAAAGATTCCGTGTTACTATTCCAAAAAGGAGAAACAAGTTTTTCCCAGTGCACTGGCCAGAAATGCCCACGAGAAAAAAAATGGCGATTGACTTCATGGCTGTTTGTGGGACATGGCTGTGTGCAAATTGGCTGCTGCATTCGCCTTGAAATGCACAGTCACTACACTTCACACTTAAAGCTTGTGAAGCACTTTGAGACAGCTCGACAACCAATAGATGCTATACATCAAATGCAAGGATTATTAGTATTAATATGTAAGCAACTTGTATGAATCAAGCTGGTCGAAACAAAATTAGACTGACGTCATTGAAGGAGAGTTTGTTCTCCTTCAATTGTTGGGCAGCTGAAAAATGATCAAAACTTCTATCTTTTTGCATGTCATTTCAGGTAATATTTAAAGGTACAAACATCTCCTGGCCTTCACCGATTCAACAGCATCAGACCGCTTTCTGACAGTGAGTGCAGAGAAATAAAACACAAAACGGGATTAATGGGTAACATGTAAGCATCAATAAAATAATTACAGCCTACCTTATCACATAGAAACATCATAAAGCACTTCACGCATGAGTTACTTTGATACATAGTGACTATCGATGTGTAAGCAAAACACGATAGCTAACCTGTGCCACTAAATGTCACTTGAACGGGAATGAAAAGAGGGAAGGGGATTCTTTTTTCAGAAAATGTTACATACTTAGTTAGTGGTGACTGAAACATTCGTGAACCTGAATTACCATTGCCTTGGAAAGGTGTGCTTAATTTGGAAACAGCATTGCAGCAATCAAATTTAAAGACACTGACAACACATGTAAGTGTTCTCATCTGTTTTTTCAGGTGGACATTAAAGATCCCATGTCACTACCCCTCTATTCAAAAAGGGAATAAGGTCCTGGCCAACAATCCTCCAAACAAAATTGGTCATTTCATGGCTGTTTGTGGTATATTCCTGTGCGCAAATTGGCTGTTGTGTTCACCTACAAATCAAAGTCATTACACTTTACAGTAAATGGAAAGATTATTTACCACTCTCTTGGTCTACTCCCAGCTGAATCAGATCAGCTACTTTTACAAAAACACAGTCATTACACTTTACAGTAAAGTCCGGGGAAGCACTTTCAGACATTCTTCTGACGTGAAAGCGGCATATCAAATGCAAGAATAATTATTCGTATTATTTTTAATAAAGCCAGCCAGTGGCCCTGAACTCACCCCAGATTGGATCCATGAGGCATGCCAAATACAACTTTTTGGATTATTTTTCTGAAACTATGAAATTAGATGTCTTTGTTCTATGTCTTTGTGCAATACAACATTTAAGCAGTAATGCGAATGAAAATCTAACTTACATTCCCCATTCATGTAGCTATGCCAGCACAGGATGCTGCTTACTGACTTCCAGCTCAGTCCACTTTATTCCAATACAAAAGAGGCAACAGAACAATCCTGTCAGGAGTTTAAGTAAAGTAACCCTTAGGCTTAGGCACTGACAGACCCAGCGGAGATTGCATTCCCCTGGATCATGAAGTGCTGTATATTATCAGCACCTATATTGTGATGCTGAAATAATACTTTGGGCTTTGCACTGGTAACTGGATGTTTTCTGTGCTGCCCAATGCCTGTGTTCACATATGAAGAACAGTCATGTTAGCAACCTACTGGAGGTGCGTTAGTGACTGTGAAAATCTACACCAGCACGAGTCAGTGCTTTCAGGAGAGTGGACTACTTGTTTTTAAAAAGAAAGTTCCAGGGGCAATTTTCTCTTTTGTCAAGAGTTACTTTAGACCCAGGCTCACACACAGCCTTCAGTCATCCTTAGCTCTTGTCAAATTGCCAAATCCTGGTGAAATAAGAAACCAAGTTTGCTTTTCAATGCTTTGATGCGGTTTCAATTTTAAATTACTTTATCCTCAATATTAAACTGTGACCAAGCTGCAGAGTCAGTAAAGAATAGCAGGTGTTACCAAACCCTGCCAGTTTCTCGGCCGATCCTTAAGGTAGTGGTTTTGTGCAGATTAAAATTCTGCTTCGCTCACGCATCAAGGTACAAACTTATTCTTTGTAAAGTGGACCAATGTAAAATACGAAGTGGTTAATTATCTGCTTGGTGGATATTGTAATCTCTGCCTGAAGCCATGCAGATGTCATCTAACTTGATGTAAAAACACTATCATTCTCCTCCCTGCCACACAGAGCCTTGCAATGTGAAACTGAGACTTGCAGAGCAGGAATGCTATGGATTTGATCCCCTGTCTGTGTTGAGTCCGCTGAAACTGGAACATGGACACTGTAACTGACTGGAACAGATTGTCAGCAAAGGCCAGGACACTGCACTCATTTACAAAGCAGTTTGATGCTGTGATGGGGAGGATGGTCCTGTGGGTATTCTGGAGGATGAGATCAGATGGACCAAAGGGCGTTCCTCGTCCAAACCTCTTTTCCGGTTTTCTGACCTCAGCTCTACTGAAGGGAGAAATAATGGGCCAGAATCTTGGTTACCATCCTAGATTTTTCATGCAACTCCTAAGAATTGCACTTGTCCATTCAATTGTACTAATGGTAACATTTAATTTATCTTTCACTGCCCATTTAATTTTGTGCAACAAACTTCTGAGTGTGAATATAATGAAACAAAAAGGGTCAGGAAACATACCAGTTCTCAGTGGTGAAGGAAATAGGGGGTGGGGGAGGGGGGTGGGTATGGGGCAACTAGGTTATCCAGTAAGTATGTGTGGAGGTCAGATGAGTGATGGTCAAATGTCCATGTTTAGAAATTAAGAATGGCCACTTGGTGTGGTACCTGAGGCTGCCCAACACTCATGGAGCCATATCTTTACTTCTGATAGCAGCTGGCAGGCAAAGAACCTGGATGAAACACGTTTTTATTTAAAACAAGATCTATGTCAGACACTAAAATCAATGGTTCACATTTTACAAATGATAGACTGGTTAAAATTATAAACCTGTGGTTCAACAATAGCAAATATGACAAATATGAGAGGTAGAGTGGTGGGGTGGGATAATACAGGCAGCTATTCTGGAATTATGCTATGAGTGACTAATGTGGATAGTTTACTCTATGTTTAAATTAAATCATGTGTTCAGTAGTAGATCCTGTCCTACTGGTTCTGTAAAAATTGTCCTGTTTAAATTGGAGGGAGAATTAACAGAACAGGCAGTAACACAGAAATAACTAGGTATGTGCAAACTTGTGCAGACACAATTATCTCAAAGTCACTTATAACTTATTAAATGTAAGCATTATTATTATTTATTTGAGATTATCATTATGTCCTTGTGTTATTAATTTTCAGCACTGTCTACCTGTGATTCACTTATGTTTTACAGGCACTCTCCTAATTCAAAAGAATTCCCAATTTTCAAATTAGTTTCTCATCTCAGTGCACACATATTTGTAAAATGCTTAGACATTTGTTTTCTGTGAATTCCGCTGCATAAGTGCAAGCTACTATTACACTATTTATTATTAAAACTTGCCATTTATTCCCATCCCCAGTCATAGTTATGCACACACTAGTTGGGCTGAATGGCCAGTTTCTATGCTATACCACTCAACGCAGCTAACGCTTCTGCGCTGGTATATAGGAAGCTCTCGTGAATCAATACAAACTCAACATTACCAGTAAAAACAAGTGAGCTTCAGTTTTGCTGGTAAAATACAAAGGGATACTGAACATGTTGTGAATACTAATTTAACATTATAATAATCCTAATAATCCTTGCATTTGATATAGTGCTTTTCACGTCTTCTAGACATCCCAAAGCGCTTCACAGAATATACTGTAAAGTGAATTGACTGTATATTTGTGGGCGAACGCGGCAGTCAATTACGCACAGCAATGTCCCACAAACAGTCATAGATTGAAAATGACCAATTTATTATTGTTTTTTTGTTTTGGAGGGATTATCATTAAGCGTGTGGAGTATGGAAACTTGCCCAAGGTTTCGCCCTGCCTGGAATTGAACTCAGGTCTCTCGCTTGCAAAGCGAGCGCTCTAACCACTGAGCTACAGGACTCCACGTTGTGGGGAAAGAACATAGAAATGGGATTAGAATAAATAGCTCCACTTAAGGAGCAATCTTCTTGTGTGCTAGGATGCTCTGTGATTTATAGAATAAAATTATAATATAATTTACATTTACAGTGCCTTTTTGCCTGGGAAGATGTCTGAAAGCCCTTGACAATTCTTGATGGGCATGTGTGTGGGAGTTGAGGGCGGTGGTAGGGAGAGGGAAGATGACCCAAAAGCACAATCAAAGAGCTGCATCTTGAGATGGCCCTTGAATGAGGGGAAGGAGCGAGTCAAAGGATTCTGGGATGGCCTTCCAGGGAGCACAGGCAGAATGGCTGAAAGCCTGACTGCCAATGGTGGGGCAGATGAATCAGGCTAATACATGTTGAGCGAAGGGAGAGGCAAAGTCAAATGGTTGTAGAAGGTTGCAGAGGTAGGGCTGGGTGAGACCATGTAGAGATTTGAACTTTGAACGAGCATCTTGAACTCAACCTGCTGGGGAATGGGGAGCTGGGATTTATGTTCTGCAAACTCACTTTGCATTGCAATGCATTGCATTACAGCAATGCATTGTACATTACATCATGCAGTGGAACATTGGCTTTCACACTCGACCAAGGATAAAATCTGGGACATCCTAGTCTGTAAGGTTCACCTACAGTTGAGTTATTCACACAGCCATTGGAGACTGTTAGACTTGGGAGTTTAACAAGAAACAAGAAATATTCACAGTGCTTTGCATTCTGTATCCCTCCGCCTTGCTCCCTTTCTCCCCTTTTTCAAGTCCCGCCTTGAAACCTTCCTTTTAGACTGTGCTTAGGGTCACCTCCTCCCTGGCTTGGACCCAAGCTCCACCACTGTTAAGCGCTCTGAAACACTACCCTGCATGGAGAGCACTATATAAGTGCAAGTTGTTGTTCTTTTTTTTAATGAAGTAAACTTCACATAAGTCATATCAGTTAGGCCGATATGTTTAATATGACTAATGTAAAGTATGAGTTATGTCAAATTTGCATACATTGTATCATATATGACTTATGTAAAGTTATATATAAATCAGCTTTCATATGATTTACACATAACAAATATAATAATAATAATCCTTCCATTTGATACAGCACCGTATCACATCTTCGAGATGTCTCAAAGCACTTTACAGAATATACTGTAAAATGAATTGACTATATTTTGTGGACGAAACATGGTAGTCAATTGCACACAGCAGTGCCCCACAAACAGTTGTGGATTGAGTGACCAATTTTTTTTGATTATTACCTCTGGAAAAGTGATCTGCCAATCGACTAACACGTGGGTTCCTACTTACTGCTAGGTAAACAGATGTAAAATATAAGTACTGAACTGACTGGTGACATTAGGCAAGGTTTCAAAATGGAAAATTTCAGACCCATCATTTTGGAACAACCATTTTCATGTACTTTCCAACCTGTTTTACTGTCTGTAAATGTTTTATTTGAATATTCCTGTTGCCTTCCCTGATTTTAAAGTATTTTTCTTGCACTGGGAGATGATCCAAATGTGTGAATTATTTAAGAGTTGAAAGGGGTGTAAAGAGTCCACATAATTGTCTCAGTTATAAAGGGAGATACGTGTGGCCTTATACTTTACACAGCTGTCAGTTGGAGCAAACCCTATTAGCAAATGCACAATTCGTAATGCCGGTATCTCATTTGCCTACCAAACTTACTGGGTACTATGTCAAAACTTTATTCCTGGCCTACCTCAAACAGAACACCGCACAAGCACACCTCAATGCTCTGATCTGTATAAATCATATAATCGCCTAAGTCGTACATGTGTCAAAGTCCCATTTAGTTTCCTATTAAATCCACTTAAATGTATCTCCACTAGTCGTATTAAGAATCGCGCAACTCATAACGGCACTACCGCACTCGCCATTACCGAATCTACTGACTCCCGGGTCAAACCCTAATTTCCGTGTCTACCTCAAACGGAACAGCACACAAATGCGCACCCCACCACTTTCCATGCCCTCCCTCTCAGGCCGTAACATCAACATCATCACGTTCGGCAGGGTCGGGTGGGGGTTGCTGCGAGAGAAAAGAGATTCACCTGATCATGTGGTGAGCGATGGGGTGGCTAATGCCTGAACATGTGGGAGAGTGAACGGGACCCATTACCAAGTATTATGAATGGGAACTCCATCCATTCACGTCATGACTGGAGCACAGCCTCATGGTTACAAGAGCAACGTTGTACTGAGCATTGAATTGACTGACTGTATATTTTGTGGACAAAATGCATAAATCCATCCATTCATGTCTATACGGCATCATGTTGGGGAAAAAAGCACACAGTATTCAGACACCATCTATAATTTTACTTCATGTAACTGCTTGTGAAATTAAAGAAGCTCAAGTCAGGGGGAGGAGAAGGTTTATATGACAACACAGAACAGATGGCACTGAACACAACTTACATGTCTGGTGATCAACTGAAATAACCGAAACCATCTTGGCCCTGTGGTCTTCAACCTATTTATCACTAAGTTTCAAGATGATGATTGGTGAGCGAAAACTCAACATTGTCTGCCAGAACAAGTGAGCTTCAGCTTTGCTAGTAAAATATTCCAGAAAACAAGCTGTTTTTTACTCAGGTCATGAGTAGCAGTAATATTGCTTTAGGCCTAGGAATGAGCAGTAAATGCAAATTGTGCTGGGTTTCCAAATGTCGAAAAATGAAAATAGACCCACATAGGGCCAGCAACGAACTGTAACTAAACCTTTCTCTTATTTGCATCACGGAGTCGAACGGTTAACCCTTAATGTATTCCCTTTTTATTTTTTGGGTTTGTTTTGTAGTTTATTGTTCAACAAAATAAAATTTATAGTATCTTTCACATTTGGAGGACGTCTCAAAGTGCTTTATACTGCTGTCTGGGCACCTGACCTGGGGCAATGGGGCTGGTAGCTGAAGAGGGTACGGTGAGATGATCAAAGAGGTAAATCTATAACAGAAAAATACATAGAAAAACTAATATAATACTTATCTCAGCTTGGCTCAGTAGTAGCACTCTTGTGTCTGAGTCAGAAGGTTCAAGTCCCACATTGTTTAAATCACTATATGGAGGTAATTTCTAAGTGGCTTTTTAGTGATGGGTCGGCCAGACCCATAACACTGCCACGTTACATAGGAATGGATGCTACTTTTTGTAGGAGATTATTATCTTGTTTGCCAGGTATTTGTCCAGACATTTCTGAATCATTTTATTAACTGTACCAGTTGCATGATGATTATAGGAACAATGTTTGTTTTATACTGCCACATACATGTGCATTCAATTTGTAGATCGGTATATTTCCTGATCTCTTATTCCTTATTTATTACACTGTGAACACTTGGCATAACCACATCAATAATACATGTACAGTCTATTTGGTTCTTTATGATCATATAAGGATATTATATAATAATGAATTTATGCATTTAGCTCACAAAATATAGTGTCAATTCATTTTACAGTATATTCTGTAAAGAGCTTTGAGACATCTCAAAGGTGTGATAAGGCATTATATCAAATGCAAGGATTATTATTTTTATATATTATTATTGTTACTATTATTCCTGTCTGTGTTTGTGGAGCAATCTAGTGAGACAAAGAAAGAGAGAGAAGTTGGAAACTGATTCATCGGCCAAGCTTGGAGCGTAACAGAAGTTGCTGGAAACACTCAGAGGGTCAGGCAGCATCTATGGAGAGAGGAAAGTGAGTTAACGTTTCAGGTCAATGACCTTTCATCAGAACAGCATCTATAAAGAGAGGAAAGTGAGTTAAGGTTTTGACCGGAAACGTTAACTCGCTTTCTTCTCTCCATAGATGCTACCTGACCTGCTGAGCGTTCACAGCAACTTATTATTTCAGATATCCAGCATTTGCATTATTTTGCCTTTTGCAGCATAACACAGGTTTATGAATGGCTTATAAGGGGACGTGGGCAAAACAATTCAAATTATTTTAAAAGTGTAATGATAAATTAAAAATGCATATTGGGTGCTGTTAAAGATCTATTGCTTTCTGATGAAGTATCTTTTTGCAGCCTATTTCCTGTGATCAACTATCATTAATCCACAGATGTACACCAATGAGTCAGAGCTGCAAATGCTTATCAGTCACTGTTCAGTACATCAGCTAGGATGGTAGAAATTGCCTACAGAAACCGCAGTCATTCCACTTTATAATTAAATCCTGTGAAGCGCTTTGAGACATCCTCCTCATGCTGTATCAATTGCAAGGATTATTATTATTAATATTATTAAGTTGCACAATGTAGCCTAGTAGAGAAATATTTAATTGTCCACAGGTGAGTCTATATGTCGCAAACTTGTCACTCAGTGGAAGGTTGGGGAAAATCCAGACATCAGTGAAGACAATGACATCCACTCAACAAGCATAGCTTCTTGCAGGAGCTCACTGCCAATGTCTTTGCCAGTTTGAGGTGAAGGTCCTTGACAGTATTGCCCATTGAGAGGCCTCAGGGATGCTAATATATAACTAGTTGATTTTTCCGCTAACAAGTTCCAGGCTCTGTCCAAGTAACCATCATGGTGGATTGATGAACAAGTACGATGGGGTACCTGTTCCTTTGTGTAAAATATTTTTTACTTTCAGCTATTGTTGCTTTCAGACAGAAAATATCAGTTGCTTGCAATGTCTGTGTAGCTGGAAGTAGCTCCCCTCATTAGAGATTGCTCTTAGCTTAGAACAAAGGAGACGTTTTATTCCCACTGAGCTTTAGCCTTGACAAGTCTTTCCAATGTAGGGAGTAATCCCTTGGAAGCAAGATGCCATTGATAACTATTTCACTGCACAAGCTCTAATGTGCATGATACATACAGGATACCAGTTCATAATTTGCTAGACATTCGGGAGGGGAGGGGAAGGGGGGAGTAGGTGTTGGAATATGCCAAATCTTTGATCAAACTACCAAATTCTGAAAGTAACCAGTTTGAAGGTCATTAAGAGGTTTGAGAAAACATCTGCACAGTGAGGGTGGGGTGGGGGTTGGTAAATTCAATTGCAGTTCCTTTTAAGACAGGTGCAGCCTCAATACCAGCTTCACCTCCTCCTCCCTCCTTACTAATGCAGACTCTCAAGGTCCATCAGAGATGAAGATGCCCTGACAAGCAGCCCTCTGGACTGGACGGTTGTGCACAGGAATGTCCCATAAACAGCCAATCAGTGAGTCACCATTTTAGGGGTATTGTTACCCAGGACACCAGGAGAAACTCTCTTCTCTTTTTGAATATTTCCAATACTTTTGTCATGGACCCACTTCATTTTTGCTGATGTTCTACCCCACCCCAACTCAGCTGTAAGACCGCTGGTAATTGAAAATGTTTCCTCTTCCCCAACTATTCCTGTGGCATCCCTTATTGTTCCAAACAATGGCACATCCCCCAACATCCGCGAATGCCGGGCACGTTCAGTAAACCATTCTAAGCTGGCCAGCTTCTTGTTGAACCCACAGGGGATCAAACAGGCTGCAAGTGGATGATCAGCACCAGCCTGCAGTAAGCGATTGTAGTACATTACTGATTATTCTCAGAGATCCACAGAAACAGCCTGCCCCACTTTTGAGCTGCAAACTCAAGCTGACCAGGAGGATAAACTACCTCAACTGACCACCTTGCTGCTGTTTCCCGTCTCTTTTACCTGTTATAAGTTTGTTCAGACTCCAGGTGCATGCTTGGCAAAAGAATGTTAGAATTGAAGCATTGGTCTGTGGTGATCCCAGTAGACCAGATCCCGAACCAGACAGGTCTGCAATACTCTAAAGTAGTACTCTTAAGTCTTAACAGGTCCTGTGGTCCTAACTGGAAAAGCAAAGGGAAGCTGTTAGACAGTGCTCATAATTGCAACCTATGTGGTTTTAGCTGCTTAAACTCCAATCCAACACACACTCCAGTATCCTCAATTTAACCTGTGCCTAATATAAATGGAATTAGGTAAGCAGGACCTTTCTCTCCACGGAAAAATTAAAACGCATTCCATTCTAGACATGAAAATTTCCTTATGTGGATAGCATACATGTGTGGAACTTGCAGGCTGAGTTCACCATGATGATGAGTTTCCACAGAGCATGCAAATTTCCACTAGCTTGCTAGCTACTGGTTGGACTGAATGGCTGTGCTCAAATCTTGGGTAACTTCTTTCCAATTGCGTCATTGCTAGGTGACATTAACCTCACTCACTGGGCATTCAGAAAGCCCCACAATGTGTCATGGCCTCATTAGTTTGACCATTTGCTGCACATTTCTAGGAAAGATGTCCATCTCTTCTGGAACATTTCAGCTCAAAATATCTTGTAAGTTGATTAATTCTTTTCAATATTTGACTCCTAGGATTCCAGGTCTTTAGACCCTATAATTCTTAGGAGCAGTAGAAATAAACACCATCAAAATATTCATTCATTGATAGTGTTTCACATTTCGTGAGGGGAACTGGTGAAAAAATGACAGCAACAACTATTTGAATTTACACAATACTCTTCATGCAAAGTAGCATCTTGGAATGCTTAATAGTGGTGGAGCTTGACGCTGAACTGCGGAGAGGTAAATGCAGGCATGGCTGAAGAAGATGGTCTTCAAGTGTGATCTGAAGACGGGTAACAAGGAGGTTGGGCAAGAGGGATTGAGGCAGAAAATTCCTCAGTCTTAGGGCATAGTGGCTGAAAGCATGGCTGATGATGGTGGAGTAGAGGGTTTGAGGGACGTGCAAAAGGCTAAGCGAAAGGGGCGGGTAGAAGACTGGGGTCTAAACAAGTCAGAGATGTAGGGAGGTACATCACACTTATTGTAACGTCGCTAGCCACTAAGGGTTTAAATAGATTGGGCTGCCTAGCACAAGAGAAAACCCCAAACTCAACTCCTGTAGCTGCAGAGGAATGTGAGTGCCATTTCTGACATGAAGATTAGTTATAATAGTTTATTGCTGCAGTCATCTCCACCAGGGCTCCATTAAATGAGCATTCCTCTTGAAGGGTGAAGGATAGGACAGATTAATACCAGTTTTCTTCCACTAAACGGTAATTTATAAAGGTTGATATATAGGTGGGTTGATGTCATAAAACGAAGATCTGATACCATCACTATGGTACTGCCAGCTTTATATCCCCCTCAGTGCATCAGTTTAATGGTCATCAAATAGATGTCATTTGAACAAGCAACACTTTAAATAACTGTGCAGTCTATCATATCCCTGTAATAATTACCTTTTTGGACTTTAAATGGTCATGTAAAGTAGTTTGGCTGTGAAGTCAGGTTAAATAGCAAAATGTTGACAATGAGACCTCTTGAGTACAGAGTATATTTCGAATAAAATACATCTGAAACACAAACTGAAGAAAGACTCTCATGATTCTGGCTTTAAAAAGAAAATGAAGCGTGTTTCTAGGTAATTTAATAATCCTTGCAATTGGCACAAAAGTGTTTACAGACAGCCATGAAGTGAGTGACCAATTTTATGGGGTGGGAGGCAGGGGGATAATTGTTGGCCAGGGCACTGGGAGAAACTCACTTCTCTTTACAAATTGTGCTATTGGATTATTAAGAATCACCTGAAAAGGAAGACAGGACCTCAATTTAATGTCTCAGAGGGGCCTCTTACAAGTGTGTAAAATTGTAAATGGGATTGAGAAAGTAAACCCAGAACAATTCTTTAGGATGGCCGAGACAGTAGAACACAAAGGCATAGGTTTAGAAGTTTAGCAAGGGCAATTTCAGGACAGGAGATTTTGTACCCAGAGGTTAATGGCTCAAAGAGTGGTTGAAGCCAAGCCAGCACACAGGACTTATTTTAAAAAACAACTTGATGTTGTGCTGGGAGGATGGTAGGGTGGGTATTCTGGAAGGATGAGATCAATTGGGTCAAAACTCTTGTAATCCTGTGAAAATGAGTCAAATTGTTCAAGGAAAACAAGAAAGGATATCAAAGGTTAACAAATAGCTAGTTCAAAATTATATATCGTCAAATAACTGTGCCAACCACAATTACACTACCTGTCTATTAAATCCAACATCATGACTTCATGTGCAGACACTGGGCTCTTTGAATGAGCTTATAAACAAAAAATAAAAGCTCTTGAAAGTATAAGGCATGTGGTTGCTCTAAGCAATTAAATATTAATTAAATGCACAAATTACATACAGAAAAAATATAGAACTCATATCAAACTATTGTGAACATAAACGTATGGAATCAGAGCTCCTCGGTTGTCTGGTATGTTAAGGATACTGCTTGTGCAATACTAGGCCAGACAGACCAGAATGTCACAAGTTCTGATCCTGCCTGTGCTGATATAGCTGATCTCAGACAACACACCAGTTGGGACAGTAGTTGAGCTCAGTGCCCCTGTGGAACCATACTCCAATAGAAGGAAAAAGTCAACCCCTTTCAGGACAGAAGGATGGAAATATTAGTAGACGTTTGGAAAACGTTCCAATGGAAATGATGCTAAAAAGCTGTATTTCCTGTGTAACTGAATTGTCTTTATTTGTTTAGTTTGATCCGGTTCATAAACTGAGACAGTGCTGCTGTACCTGTGGTGACCTCCAGGGTGAATGTTTGACCAAGGGAAGCAAACAACAGTTACAGCCAGTAAGTCCCAAGTGATTCAACAGAGGAAACGTTTGGTTATTTACAGGAGTCCAGATGCTGTCACAAAGAGAGCACCTGTTTCCCAAATTCCGACACACGTGCAAATCACAATAGTGGTGGGTGTGTTTGATCATTTAGTTTTCTCCCATATTTAGCCTGCTCCCTCCCACCCGCGCATATAACATGCTGTTCTGCAGGCTGAGGAAATGGCGATGCCACCTGTTCCCAAGCTTTTATCAGTGCTATCATTCATTCAGCTGCTAGGAAATGCGTGAAAGGAACTTGGTTGATTTGCTCCCTCCTCATGGGTGAAAGTTCCAGTGGCACCTGGCTGCAACAGCTCACCTGAGAATGAGAGATCCCCTGTTACAAAAGAAGTAAGCACAGTCCTGATACAGTTGTGCTTTAGTGCTCTGGGACACTACCTTGCATGAGGGGGACTAAATAAATGCAAGTTGTTATACTCTATTTTATACTATGTTATACTCTAAATTCCTGTTATCGTGTGCCGCACACAAGAAGCCTTAAACTCCTCGTGCTTTTTTCTTAGCCTGAAAACATAGACTCAAAATTTAATACTGTGCAGAATTTTGGAGCATTCTTAAGATCAATCTTTATTTATATAATAATAATAATCCTTGCATTTGATATAGCGCCTTATCACGTCTTTGAGACGTCTCAAAGCGCTTCACAGGATATATTGTAAAGTGAATTGACTGTATAATTTGTGGGCGGAACGCGGAAGGCAATTACGCACAGCAGTGTCCCACAAACAGTCATGGATTTGAGTGACCAAATTATTATTATTATTACGAAGAAAAAGCAATCAGCCAATCAATCAATCAATCAATGAATCAGGAAAGGATGGAAAAATTAAATATTTCACAAAATATTCCATGTGATAAATAAACCTCAGTACCTCCTGCACATTTTTCTCCGAGCTGGAGACCGTGTGCTTGTATTTCATATTTATAATAATAATAATAATCCTTGTATTTGATATAGCGCTATTCACGTCGGGAGGATGTCCCAAAGCGCTTCACAGAACACACTGTAAAGTGAATTGACTGTATATTTGTGGGCGAACGCGGCAGCCAATTGCGCACAGCAATGCCCCACAAACAGTCGTGGATTGAAAATGACCAATTTATTATTGTTTTTGTAGGGATTATTATTAGGCGTGTGGAGTAAGGAAACTTGCCCAAGGTTTCGCTCTGCCTGGAATTGAACTCAGGTCTCTCACTTGCAAAGCGAGTGCTCTAACCACTGAGCTACAGGATTTGATAGTAAAGGTTCCATCGCGAGCAGCAGTTCCAAATCCAGCTCATATTTCCTCCATGTTCTATTTTCATCCGACTAACACACACACACCACACACACACACACGCACCACACAGACGCACCAACCACACACACAACACCACACACGCACAGGAGAAAATGCATATTGTAAAACACCGACTGATTTTGTTTGGCTGATGTTCGGAATTTTAGGGTTGATGTGTCAGTAAAGTTCACTTGCAGTTAGGAAATTGAAAACTGGCCTGACAATGTTGTTAAATGTGGCCCAGTGCTCATAGCAAAATACAGCCTTCACAAACCTCACAACACCCTCCACTGACACTCCATCTTCTCCTGCAGATGCCATCTCTATACCTATATATATATATATATATGGCTCAGTTGGTAGAACTCTTGTCCCTCAGTCAGAAGGTTGTCGTTTCAAGCTCCCGAAACCAGGACTACGAACCCATATGATCCAGAAGACATTCACTGCTGCGCTGGGGAGCGCTGCATTGTTGGGCATGCCATGCTCCTGACATGTCAAATGCAAGGCTTATTTATCATTTTATTGATTTGCTGCAGTTATTTAAATTCTACAACAATGGTTCTTAAACTTAAATTTTGGGCTTGTCTTAAATCACACATCGGAGAAGCTTTCTCTAATAATGTACATTGGTGTCAGGTATATTTTTCATTTTGCCAACAATTGATTGACAATGTTTCTGTGTAGCAGTCCTAGCTGAACTGTACTTTTACAACTACTGTAACTGTACTTTGGCATATCTGAGTGTTTTTATGTGCCAGGATTTCCTGATTTCTTTTATTTCTCAGACTCTTCTTCCTGTGGTTGAACTGGATTTCCTCTGAGACATCTGACCTGCTTTCAAAATATTATGGCCTTCTGTTTTCGTCATTCCTTTCTCCTGTTTGCTTTCATTTTCATTAATTGTATTGGGAAGCAGTTGTTTCCCATTTCACAGGCAAATACATAGCTTTTGTTTTGTTTGAAGAAAGATCCACGCCTCATCCTACTTTTAACATGAAACACACCTACCATTTCTGCTTCCGCTTAGCCTTTGCTTCTTCAGTTTGTATAGTCATCACTGAATCTTCCTCTATGGGAGATTCACCCAGCAAAATTCCACAAACAGCCATGCAGTGACTGGCCAATTTTATCTCTAGGACTATTGGCCAGGACACTGGAAGAAATTCCCTTCTCTTACCGAATTATGCCATTTGGTCTTTAAAGTCCACCCAAAAAGGCAGAGGGGACCTTGATTTAACATTGAATCCGAAGGAAGACATCTTCAGCAATGCAGCACACCCCCAGCATTGCATTGGAGTGTCATCTTAGATTATATGGGTTCAAGGACTGACATGGGGACCCAAGAGCTGAGAATGCTACCAACCAAGCCAGGCTGACACACAAGCCTGGAAGGGAGTTTGGAGGGAAGGTTCTTTGCCACCTAGAAGGAGAACTGAGGTGGCACCAAATGATCTCTGTGCAGAGGATCATATGCAACTCCAAACAGCTCCTTCACTCTCAAATCACCAGCAACAAATGGGAGCAAGATATGAAGCATGTCCACCGTGGTAGGGTTCAGAGGTCACCTGTGAGTAGCCAATCAGCAAGACTGCCAAGAGGGCAATACCAAAAGCTGAAAAAGGTGGCAAATTTGTTTTGTTTTTCCAGAGGAAATAATTCTGTGACCAACCGGTTGTCATCAAAAATTTAAGAAGAATAATGCTTACATTTGATATAGTACCTTATCATGTCATCAAGATATCTCAAAGCACTTTATAGGATTTACTACTCTGATCTCTACAGCTCTCTGTCTACCTTTTACAAGGACAAAAATGGGCATTAAAAGCATAGCTTTACAGATTTTCACTAAATTTACCTATGTTTTTGTGTCAATTTTTCCTTCTTCTCTCCTTATTTTTTGATAAGAAAAATAAATCGCCCAAATACTCTGATTTTTATTTAGTGGATACAAAACAACTTATTGATGTTTAGCCTCAGCCTCTCAGCCCCGAGGCTCTGGAACTCCATCCCCCAGTACCTTCGCCTTGCTTCCTCCCTTTCCTCCTTCAAGGCCGGTCTCAAGACCTTTCTCTTCAGCCATGTCTTCAGCTCCCCTCTTGACTCTCTACCCCCTCCTCGCTCCCTCCCTTCCCTCCCCTCACCCTGACTATTTCCCCCCTGCTCAGGTCCCGACCCAACTATCCGGCGCCTTGGGACGTCCTCCCGACGTGAAAGGCGCTCTATAATGCAATCTTGTTGTTGTTGTTGTTGAGGTCTAGATGCTTAGGTCTGTTAAGCTTGGAGTTATTGTGTCAGATTTGCCACTTTTTTTTGCATATAGATAGTATATGAGTAAACTACCGGATCCCTGGTTATGGTTTCAGTGTATATGTTCCTGCTTGGCAGAATGTATTAACAGCTTACAGAGTAAACAGGAAGGAATGCTATTAAAGCTCTTTGCTACGGCCATAAAACTACAAACAGAAGCAACCAAATTATAGGGCAAAACAAAAGACAAAAGGGGTAATCAAGTTACAGGATTTGAGCCACTCAAGCACTGACATATGCAATTTAGTGACTGATAGATACCGCACTTTGAACAGGTCGTCATGTTTCATCATATGCAAATTAAGATCATTTTGATATTATGTAGTCAAACAGTGCTAACTTTTGATGCAAACTCTTTTTATCTCACTCTTCCCAAAACGGCTGTGTTCTCTCATCATGCTGAACTTTTGGTACAAGAGGGTTTGGAAAACATTGTCACGCCACAGTTAGCTTTGCAATTGATGTGGGCAGAGAACCGTCGGGACAGAAGTCAGCCAAATTATTAGTTGTCTGGGTTGAGAGTCAGCAGAGAGCCGCTGGTCTGAACTGCGGAAACATCATCTTTTCAAAACCAACTGGTACAGTTCACAGACCACAACTGTGTTTAAATGGGTGGGGAATCTGGAGAGAGTTAAAAGTTGTAAAACACCTTCAAGACGGTTTTGGTATGTGCTCTGTATTCAAAATTTTTACAGCAAACTTTTACTTTGTTTTGTGAGTTGAACTAAAATTAGTGCTATCATTCGATAGCCTTCAATGATCTGATAAAGCGTAGACAGTACAATTGATAGTAAAATTGCATTCTCATTTAATCACATCAGATTGTATTGAAAGCAGTTGTTTTGTTTAACTGCTATCGCAATGACTAAATAACAAGTTAACTTGAAAAACTAAACATTAACTTAAACTTCTGGGAGAAATTTTAACTATATTTTGCTTTGTTGCTCGTATGTGGAATGCAGTAAGACATTAATATTTTGGATGGTTTGTGATTTCCTCCTTTGACCCTTCTTTTCTGAAGGCACTCGCTCACGCTGGGCACCATTCCACAGGTTACAACAGTTTTCCAGTACCCTTTCCAAATGGCAACTCTTAATGTGTGAGCCTGGACAGTGAGTTTTGGCAGTTAATATTGGGGCATATCATAACTCAGCTTCATCCTGTTCTCACAAGACATCCAGCCTTAATAGCCACTTGTGGAAATGAATCCCACCCCTTAAAAACTGTCTGAGTGAAAACATATCTTCTGACCTCTCCCCGATTCCTTTCCCACAATAACAACAATTTGCATTTATATATAGCCTTTCATGATGGAAGACATCTCAAAGTGCTTCACAGAACTGATAGCAAGGGGTGGGGGGGTGGTAGAGAGAAGGTGGCCAAAAGTATGGTCAAAGAGATTGATCTTCAGGAAGGTTTTTGAGGCAAGGAGGTAGGGAAAGAGGCAGAGGGCCTCCAGGATGGTTGCAGAGAGTAAGGGTGATATGCGTAAAAGTTTGCCCACCAAAGGCAGGACAGATTGGGCGGGGACATGAAATTCATTGGCCTGATAAGCTGGAAATCATCTATTTTAGCTTCTTACACTTAAAAAAAAGCCAACTTCTGGGTCATAAGGTGACTGCCAACATAATTCCCTGCTTTGCACTTGTACAGTAAACAGAAATTGATGTCAGCAATTCAGCAAAGGCCTGATAACTCAGAAGTTGACAATTGTTTTAGTTCAGTAATCAGCTATTCTGAGGGAGTGGGTCAGCTGTGTACATGTGCAGTGAACCCAGTTATCACGTCTCGCTATAGTGCTGAATACTATGGATCCCTAACAGCACATTATAATGAGCCTCCACTGTACCTCTCCAAAAGTGGTGGCCAAAGTTCATGGTCAACCAACAAAATAAATGTTCTTGATTGAATATTTCTTGATTTATACATTAGAATACATTAGAATATACAGCACAGAAACAGGCCATTCAGCCTAACTGGTCTATGCCGGTGTTATGCTCCACATGAGCCTCCTCCGGCTCTTCCTCAACTAAGCATTCTGCCATACATCAAGAAATATTCAATCAAGAATAAAAGTGAAAACACACTAGTGATTGAACACGGACTTATCTAGACTGGTACGAATGTTTGGGTAGGCCAATTCTTGATGGCCCCACAAGCCACTTCCACCCTATGGGCCACAGGTTAGCCACCTCTGCTCTCCAAGGTCCCCGCTGAAGGAGATTTTCAAAGTCTGAAGAACCCCAGCTTGTCTAATTGTTGTTCAGAGCTCAATCGTCTAATACTAGAGACCATCCTCATTGCTCTCCTCCGCATTCCTCTAAGGCCTGGGCAGCATCCATTATGTCACTGGGACCAGCATTGTATGCAGTAAGCCAAACTACCTAGTTGGAACACCGTACCGTTTGAGCTTTAACTATGCCCCTAATCTTTGAAATTCCCTGCTTCAATTCCTCTGCCTCGCTCCTTTCTTTATCTATCTTTAAATCCCACCCTAATACCTACCTCTTTGATCATGCCTTTGATCACTTCTCTCCCCCTTCCTCTCTGTTGCTTTGTGTCCAGTCCCACCACTGTGCAGCATTCCGAAATACTATTCCGCATGAAGGGTGCTATATAAATGTGAGTTGTTGGTCACCATGACTTACGGGAATGTGAACTTAACTGTAGTAATATAACCAGCATCCAGTTTGCCTTGTTTGTTGCAGCCTCACATTGTTTTGACATGCTGAGTGATGAGACAACAAGCAAACATTTAGATCTCTTCAGCTTCCCCTTGGCAAGTTCTATGCTATCCATGGAGTACGTGGCTCTCTTATTTTAACTTCTTATATCAGTATCTTGCATTTAACTTAATTGAACAACATTTGCCAATGATCAGCCCATGTGAATATGACATCAAGCTCTCTGTAAATTGTATTGTTCCCTCCCATTCCACTTGCTCTAAAGAAGAGCACATGGTGGTCAAACAGTCTGGAACCAAGATATTTGAAACTAAATAGGAAACAACGATTTGAATATTTTACAAAGTAACACAAACAATACCAATTTGAGTCTGGCACTGCTAATTTTAGTTAAGAAACATTGGATTAACAAATGGTGACTTTTTAAAATAGCCCTCAATTAATCTGCTGAACGTAAATAGTGAAAAGCGTAAATGAGAAGCAGCTCAAACAGCTGACAACTTTGTTTTAAACATCTTACTGTTTGATGAATTATAGATGCTTTCTAATCAGGCGAATTTCAATGCCACTGTGGATTTTCCTAGCAACCAGGTATTAAAAGGATTCAAACTTCTTCTAAAGTCACTTTAATGAAGTTGTACTTTTGCCTACAGTTACCGCAGAACATTAGATATTGTTCTGAAAGGTAGCCCTTTCACGATGGGACACAGGTTTGAATCCCGTGCACAGAGCAATCGGGATCACTGTTTGACAGCTGTTAAGCATTACAAGTGAAATGCATTCTGACCGTTTCTACTTAAACCCCAGTGAAAAATGGATACTTTCTATTGAAAAAAAGTTGCATATTTCCTCTCCTCCACAATTTGAACATACTGTTACCACAGCACTCTACAGTACTTTGAAACCATTTTGACAACTTGATAAAATGTTTTATCAAATGCAAGGATTATTATTAATAACACAGATTGAGTTTAAATGGTAACTTGTGAAATGGCACTCTAACGCCAGCTACTGAAGGTTTCAGGCCAGTTTCAGTCTAAACCTTGTACTGAAGGTGGTGGTTGGGGGGGGAGTTCACACCATGAGCAGAATTTACCCATCAACAGGTTGACCACATTTTTTACATCACATCGCTATTTTCACCCTTTTATTTCTGATTACTCAACCTCACATTAATACACATGCTACCTGTGCACCTACACACAAGACAATAACTTCATAGTGTGTTATATATATATATAACATGTGTCAAGTGACGGGGTGAAAAATGTGGTGGTTCATAACTGATCCAATGTGACTCTGTAATACACTGTCACCTTTTCAACCCCAACGTGTGTATGAAGGTTGATGTGTTTGTGACTTTGTGTTTGCTTCCTCTATTCAAGAACAGGGTGACCTGAAATGAAGAAAGCTGCAAATTGGACCACATGATTACTGATAATCTCCGCTGGACAGATCTTTTAGGTTGAGACTATTTCTAGCACAGCCCTGAAACACCACAGACCTTTCTAAATCAGTGAGAACCAACTTTCTCAGGTGCAATTATTGTCACGTCATTTACTGACATTAGCTGACTAATTCAGAGATTATTTGCAAATAAATGAATGAAACGGATAGATTAGCCAAGCCAATCAACAAAGGTAGTGTCTTCCAGTGTCCTGACCAACAATCCTCAAATAAATTAATCATTCATTTCATGACTGTTTGTGGGATCTTATTGTGTATGAATTGGCTGCAGTATTTGCCGACAACTACAGTCTCTTGACGGCAATTTCCTGTGAAACACTTTGACGTACCAGGATTATTGCAACCGGACAGTGTTCCCAACATTTTTTTAAAAATGTGTCATGTTCAAAGAACGTGGTTTCACTTGACAGAAAATGATCTCAACACTTTGAATAAAGCAATCCATGTAAACAGGATATTCTGTGAATTAATGCTACGTGACAGAGTTCAGCGTGATGTGATAAAATGAAAGGCTTTGACAATTGACGTAAATAGGGCCACTGCTATAAGGCCATTTCCTGTTTATAATCCATCTCATTCTGCTAAATAAACAGGAAATCCATACGAATAGTGCCACAAATGTGACAAGTAATTTAAGAGTTAAAGAATTAATCAAATTCAAGCAAAGTGAAAATTAATAAAATACGAAGCACCAATTTTGATTTTTTTTCAGTGAGGCTTACCTCGCAAGTTAGAGTACAAAGCTACCAGCAAGCAGGGTACACCATATTGGCCAGTGATATAGGGAACTTGTGATAGTTATTATTACAATCCTTTTACAGAAAGAACTTGAAAGAAACAGCTTGCATTTTTATAGCCCATTGTCACAAAGAACATCTCAAAACATTCTACAGTAATTATTGCCAAATGTAGTGACTGTTTTTGTAGGCAAACACAACAGCCATTTCACACCAGCAACGTCTGACAATGGGACTGACCAATTTATCTGGAGGATCATTGGCCAAGGCACCAGACAAAATTCTCTTCTCTAGTCAAAAAGTATCATAGGATCTTTAATATATACTTGAAAAACAGGGAGCTTACGTTTAATCCAATGGATGGCACCTCGAACAATGCAACAACAATTTGTACTTGAATAGTGCCTTTCTCATTACACAGACTCCTCAATAGTCTTGCTTCAGCCAGTTTCCAGTGCCAATCTTTGTGTCCAAAATAAATACTAAAGTGACCAATGCTTATTTAAATTTGCATCTTAATATGTTTGTTTTGACAATAACCATCATCAGTCCTCAGCATTAGGTGCAGGATGGCAAGAGCCAAGGCTTGGGTAATCCACTGGAGTACTGGTGGAGTTCAACAAGTTAAAATCCCAAAGCTTGCCATCAAAAGCACTCTCTGGCAAGCTTCCCATTGCTTGTCCAATCAGGACCCATTAGGGCTTTGGCTTGCATGGTTAACAAATTGGAAGAAGCCCGAGCCCCTGTGACTAGTCTGAGCCTTCAAGTCCTCCCAATGAGTCAGGCTGGCTGGTCTATCAGTACCAGTACCCTTGAGTACTGCAGGTCTACCTGATTCAGGAACTGGATTACAGAGACAGTCACAGAGGATTAAATCAATTATGACATTCTATTGCAAAGCACATCACTTTGGACGCAGCTTAGTTTACCTCCCCCCACTAAGCAGGCGGTGCTGGACTATATCTGCACAGCTATCTGCACAGTTCTCTGAAAACCAATCACTTTTTACAGTTGGGAGGAATTTCATTCCATAAACATCTAAATCATTTGAGGCTATAACAGTAATACGATGCAGTTCAATTCTCCTTATCACTAATTCACTTATCCTGTGAACATCTTAGGTTCTTAGCCTTAAGACGTGTTCCTAATATGTGAGATTATGAGGCATTTGGAAAATGTTAAACTCAATTTCAATGACACAACTGGGATATTCCATTCACCAATCCTTTTCCAAATCTCGTGATATAGGCCCATTGAAAATACTTCATTATATTATTAAACCATCCATACAGCACTTGTGTATGCTATCTATGCAACTAAAATGACTTGTCCTTTCTCTATCTCGTCAGCAAATTTTATCAAAAAAACATTAAAACATCAAGCAACATTTTACTTTACATTGAGGTTTGTGGTTGGTGATTTTGACGCAGCATGTCAGTGTACTAATGCATTCCAACATCTAGTGTCAGGACGCAGATCTGAGTCACAGTGCGCCACATGCAAAATTTCCCACTTCAGTTCCAGTGGTGGCCAAACGTTTTTGTTCGGTCAACAAAATTAATTTTCTTGATTGAATACTTCTTGATTTATGCCATAAATCAAGAAATATTTAATCAAGAAAAACCTAGAAACACACTACTGATCGAACACGGATTTATCTAAACTAGTGCGAAGGTTCGGAGGCTGCTTCTTTGATGGCTCCGCAGGTCAGTTGGTTGGCCATTGGGCTGCTACAGGCTAAATCAGTCTGAACTGATCTTCTAAACTTTCTAGTAAGACAGCAGAATGGCATAGAGAGAGACTTGTGAGATCTTTGGACAAGAAATTATGCACAATTCAGGAGGGAGAAAAATAACTAATTGTGGGTGTGTGGAGAGGGGGATGTGCATGTCTCTGTAAGGGGAGTATGTGGAAAAATAAATAGAATATTTTAAATTTTTTGGTTGTAAATTTCAAAAAGAGAAAGTCCCTGAACAACTTTATAATAAATGCAATAAATTCTGGAGCAAAGAGTGAAACCAAACTTCCTGAAATGGTGGTATAAAATAGAATATCTGACCACCAGTAATCACCATTCTTAGGTGGTGTAAATTGTAGTATTAGTCAATTTACTGATGACACTTTTAAATGGTTTATCAATTTACCAATTTGGTAAAATTGTCTATCATCAACAGGTGGTTGAAAAGAGTTTGTTTGGTTTTTCTGATAAAATGCCCAAGAATGTGAATCTTATTCTCAATGGTCTTCTGTCAGCTATCAATTATTTCTTGCTTTTCTATTACCTTTATGATTTCTATATAATGTATCACTATCAGCAACAATACCCAGGATTCCAGCTGCGTTATCGGAGGGTCAGCTTTTGTTTTCAATTTCTGTGGTATGAAGGTGGCCCAAAACTGTCAGGTAGGTTGTGCAATGACACAAGCTTACAAAAGTTCTTTGGCATATAGGTTAGAACACTCGCCTCACAAGCGAGAGGACCTGGCTTCAATTCTATGGCAGGGCGAGACCTTGGCAAAATTTTCTTACTCCATATGTCTTTGTTTACCTGGCAGTAAGTGGGAATCTGGCTGTTAGTCAATTGACAGATCACTATCAGAGGGTAATAACCCTTTAAAAAAAATTTGGTGACTCAATCCACGACTCTTTCTGGGACACAGCTGTGTGCAATTGGCTGCTACATTTCGCCCACAAAATATACAGTCAATTAATTTTACCATATATTCTGTGAAGCTCTTTGAGACATTTCAATCACGTGATAAGGCGCTATATCAAATGCTAGGATTAGTGTTAATATTATTTTGATGATACAATATTTGGTTACAGGTATTTTGAGGCATATTCTGTCTTGTGCTTTGGATTAAATTTCATTCATGTTTTTCTGTCCTTTCCAAGTTTCACTCTTACCTATCAATTTACACTACACTTCATGGCTGTTTATGGGACATTACTGTGTCCAAATTGGCTGCTGTGTTCGCTTACAAAATAAATAAAATAATAATAATCCTTGCATTTGATATAGCGCTTTTCATATCTTCCAAACATCTCAAAGCACTTCACAGAATATACTGTAAAGTGAATTGACTGTATATTTGTGGGCGAGATGTGGCAGCCAATTATGCACAGCAGTGTCACACAAACAGTCATGGATTAAAATGACCAATTTATTATTGTTTTTTTGAGGGATTATTATTAGGCGTGTGGAGTAAGGAAACTTGCCCAAGGTTTCACCCTGCCAGGAATCGAACCCAGGTCTCTCTCTTGCAAAGCAAGTGCTCTAACCACTGAGCTACAGGACTCCACAGAACTTAACCTTAAGAACATTTTCTTAAAATCTAAGACTGTAGAATTGTGAAAAATTCTTAAGAAATACATAGTCATTGCACTTTACAGTAACCCGTGTGAAATGATTTGAGATGTTCTCCTGATGTAAAAGACGTGGTATAAATGTAAATTGTTGTTGTTTTGCATGCATGTGAAAGATCAGATCAGTTCTTAATTTTAAGAACATTTTCTTAAAATCTAAAACTGTAGAATCGTGGAAAATTCTTAAGAAATTCAGCGTTAATACTTTACAAAGAATTGCAGAAAACTGGCTTCCAAATTAAGACAAAATTCTATTCTAAAAAAAAGTCTCTTGAGCATCAGATTTATGAGTGAAGCTGTCACTGAGGCAGAGATATTGAAAAGGATTTTTGGCTGAAGTTAGTGGTGAGTGAGAGATTTTTTTCAATAACTCACAATTACGAACAACTATCCACAAAATAATGCTGAGCGCAATTGGCTGCCATGTTTTGCCCACAAAATATTCAGCCACTCCATTTTATAGTATATTTTGTGAAGCACTTTGAGACATTTCGAAGACATGATAAGACATTATATCAAATGCAAGGATTGTTTCAGAGTGTTGAAGAATTTGGAAAATTCTTAAATATGGTTTTATTTTTAAATGGATTTTATGTAAGTTTCTACAAAAATCCACTTCATAGTTAAAACTGAATTCAACAATTTATGCCATCTTCTGGATGCTCAGAAAATGTCAGGAAAACCAAGCAAATCTCAACCCAGGTGGAATTTGTCAGCCTGGCTCAGTTAGTAGCACTCTTGCCTCTGAGTTATAAAATTGTAGGTTCAAACCTGGAACTCATGTAGTCTAAGCTGACACTCCAATACAGTGCTGGGGATGTGCTGCATTGTTGGAGATTCTGTCCTTCAGATGAGACGTTAAATCAAAAGTCTGCCTTTTCAGGTGGACATTAAAGATCCAACTATTCGAAAAGAGAAGGGAGTTTCTCCTGGTGTCCTGACCAACAATCCCCCAAATAAAATTGATCATTCACTTCATGGCTGTTTGTTGAGCACTGCTGTGTGCAAATTGAGTTTGCCTACAAAGCACGCAGTAACTCCACTTTGCAGTATATGCTGTGAAGTGTGTTGGGATGCAGAAAGGCATTATACCAAATATAAGGATTATTATTATAATTCACCTGCTACAAATCCCTCTTGAACAGTTTTAATAGTCTGCTCAATGTAGTCACCAAAACATACAAATGATTTAGAGTTGGCCGAAAAGTGACCATTGTTGCCTCCCCCATCCAAGAAAGGTTTACTCACTATCAAGCAATCCTCCATCTAGTTGCTCAGATGAAAACTAATGAAACGTATCCAACTAAGTAACTTCGAGTGACAGGTAACCCCGGGACCTGTGACCTTCTAGTTGAGAGTCAAGCATTCAACCATTTGAGCTACTGGAAAACCCTATTTGTCTTCCTTAACAGACAACTCAACCTAAGTGAAAACAAACACCTTCTATAAAGTGTATACTTTCAGTCTTTTCATTCTGTACTTAACGCCTTGTACTTTGTGAAGCTATGAAAGGTCAAATACTCGCATTTCTGTTTTTGTTTTCTCAAATTCAGTCTTCCATATACTCCAGGTTTAACATTTTCTTTGAATCAGATACAACACAGAGCGTTAATTATGAACAATTACCTTCCTTGAAGGTGCTTGCTGTTTGCCAAAGGAAGTGCAAGACAAAATGCTGGCAAAAAACAACTGAACACAAGTCCCATTGTTGCACTCCAAGTCAACCAAAACAAAGATATTGTTTGCACCTTGGTGTATCAAATGGTTACAAGCACAGCAAGCGGAGATGCAGCTGACAGGAGACGAGGGTTTGTGCGAAGCAGATTATAATCTTCAGACAACTTTCAATATCATTTGACAAAAGCATTTTATTCATTCAGGTTTCATTCTGACGAGAAAGACACTTCTTGGGCTAGCTGTACTGGTTGAAGCCTACGGAATACAATCTGTGGCAATTCATAATGCATTCAATATGATAAGAAGATGTCTTAGTAAAATGCCACAAATGTTGCCCCTGTGTGTGATGTTTCCAGAGGTTCCGCGCCCCTCTGACGCTTTACTTCAATCAATCATGGCTTCATGGCTATTTGTGGGCCAGTGCTTGGTGCAAATTGGCTGCCTCATATATCTACAAATTCACAGTCAGAATATAGATTTACACAGATTGTACAGCACAGAACCAAGCCATTCGCTTCAACCAGTCCACACTCCTCATGAGTCGGAATGCATTCTTTGCTCACTCCCATACCCTTCTATTCCCTTCTCCCTCATTGGTATATCTAAATTGTCATTGTTAGTCACACAAGGAATGAGGTCTGAGTAGGGTGGCAAAATTGATTGAAGGGGACAGTTATGCCTCCCTTGTTCCCTACGCATACTACAGGGGTATTTGCAGTGAAGTACAAACAGTCTTCCTTACAAATGCTTCAAGTTATCTTAACAAGGAAAAGAGATAAATATACAAAAAAAGAAATGTAACCAAATAAGCCCATTAAAACAAAGAAAATACTATAGCTACTAACAACATTGGAAAGCCTCCTCCCACCCACAAAGACACCACCAAATAGTTTAGGATGATATTCAAAGTTTCAGCTGGAGAAAATGCAAACACAGTGAAATTGGTAAGCTAGCGAGATCATTGGTACGGGAATCCAATGGTCAAGTATTAGGAACAAATGAAAGTTCCTGCTTTGTGACGGGAATCCAACAGTTGTAACCAGCAATGAGCAGCAATTTATCTTTTTTTGGGGTGAGCTGGGTTGCAGGCTCTCACCCCCAACCCCCAAGCTTAATTAAACCAAACCCTGTTGCATAAGTGGGGAATGTGAGTTGCCTCCAGTAACTCAACAACAACAACAACTTGGATTTATATAGTGCCCTCCACGCCAGACGGCTCTCAGAGTGCTTCACAGTAACGGATCCCGGGGCAAAGCCAGGGGGCTGGGGAGGAAGGTGGCAAAAGGCGCGGTCGAAAAGAAAGGTTTTCAGCCTAGACCTGAAAATAGGAAGAGAGGGGTAGAGGCGAAGGGAGTGAGGAAGGGAGTTCCAAAGCCTCGAGGCGTATTGGCTAAAGGCACGGCCGCCGAGGGTGGAGCAGAGAACTCGGGGGACAAGGAGGAGGCCAGACCCGGTGGAACGAAGGCAACGGGCACTGTTGTGAGGAGAGAGGAGGTCAGAGAGGTAGGGGGTTTCAGAGGAGTGGAGGGATTTGAAGACAAGGGTGAGGATCTCCCTTGCTCAAACTCGCTAAAACTCAAAAAGTGGCCCCAAACAGTCTAAAGACAGCTCAGACCCAATCCCATACATCATGACCTCAATAGCAAGTCAATTAGCTGGATCGTTTCGCTGATCTGACAAGCCTAGTAAGTAGGGCTCAAGGTAGTCTCTATTCCAGTTTTTCTATTCTACCCCATTTGGGGTGGATCAAACTTTCCAGGATCAGGATCAAACTTATCCCGATCACACCAACAGAGAGTTGAGAGCAAGGCATCCCTGAGGTCAACGACTCAAACCCCTTGCCACCTCATGAGTTAATCATGAGGCAACCCTTTCACCTAACCGAACCTCAAAGGAAAAGCGAGCTACTGAGAACTGGAGAGTCAGCTAGGCAAATTGATGATAGCAGACAGGAAAATGAAAGAACTCCTGTCACAAAATGGCCACTTGACTCACTCCCCTTCCTTTTAGCTTGGCGATCAAGCCCCACCACTGTGTAGGTTTCAAAGGTGGTTGAGTCACAACTAGTGGTGGATTGTACGGCCAGTTTTGTGCCATCCGTATTCTGTATTCAAGAGCCACAGGATTTGGAAGGAAAAAAGGCAGGAAAAGACAGATGTGTAGGAGTCTTTTCTGGCACCAATGAAAGCAATGCATTTACTCTTCCTAAAACTTTCATTGCATTTGAATTCCTTTGGACTTACAAAAGCCCTTTGCCCTAAAACAAAATTGACTTTCAAATAAGCATCACAGCACGTTTGAACCTTTCTCATCCCACTTTAGAAATATCAGGGTTCACTGCACTGAAGTACAGTACCAATATTATGAAGTATCTGCAGGAGTGAAAGGGTTAAAACTGAAAATATAACATTGCTGATATCCTTTACATCTATTTACATGTATTTTACTGTGTTTTAATATTTCCACACAGTCTCATCTGGACTATTCAAAACAGCAGAACAGTAAGTGTAAAGTGGGTGATAATGCCGTTCCCTCTCTGGCAGTAAAAGCAATCTCTAGGTCATAAGGTTTACTCATCATACAGTTACCAGTTTCTCCGATGACTGAATTGGTCACCTCCCCATTAATCCAATATATTCAGATTCATAGAATAGCCTCTCCAGCTGGAATCATTGCTCAGCATAAAGGATCAGTGGCTTAAGAAGAGGGAAGAAGAAAATTAAATTTGGAAACCTTCCCATCCTTTAAAACAACAACAACAAAATTACATTTGTATAGCACCTTTCATGTTGGGAGGAAATCGCAAGGAGCTGGACAATTAGTGTTTCGGACATGAGCTGGGGGTCGGGATCGGGAAGGGTGGAGGACAAGGGGGAAAGGGGGATGACTGAAGGTACGGTCAAAGAGTAAGGTCTTGAGATGGATCTTCAAGGAGACAAGCAAGGGGATGAGGTGAAGGGACTGTGGGATGGAGTTCCAGAGGGTGGGGGCAGAGTGGCTGAAGGTTCACCTGTCAATGTTGTGGGGTGGGCGAGGTGGGGGATGTGAAGCAGACTGGAGCACGCTGAGCGGAGGCAGTGGGCAGGATGATAGGGTTGTTAGGAGGTTGCAGAGGTAGGGGGAGCAAGGCCATGGAGGGCTTTGAAAGTGAGGACCAGAATCTTGAACTATATCCTCTGTATGATGGGAAGCCAGTGGAGTCGGGCGAGGATGGGGGTGATAGAGTCGTGGAACCTGGTGCAGGAGAGGATACGGGCTGCTGAGTTCTGGATGGTCTGCAGCCTATGGAGGGAAGAGTTGGGGAGACCAAAAAACAGGGAGTTTGAGTAGTCAAGCCTGGATGTTATGTATGAGGGTTTCGGTTGCCTGCGGTGTGAGATAGTGGTGGAGCCGAGCGATGTTGCAGAGATGGGGAAAGGTAGAGCAGGACATGCTATGGATATGGGGTACGATTTCAAGATCCTCACCCTTGTATTCAAGTCCCTGCACTCCTCTGCACCCCCCCTACTTCTCTGACCTCTCTCTCCTAAAAACAGAGAACAGATGTTGCCTCCGTCCCTCCGGGTCTGGCCTCCTCCTCGTCCCCCGAGTCCTCCGCTCCACCCTCGGCGGCCGTGCCTTCAGCCAATATGCCCCGAGGCTCTGGAACTGCCTTCCTCACTCCCTTCATCTCGCTCCCTCCCTTCCCATTTTCAGGTCTCTGCTGAAGACCTTTCTTTTCAACTGCGGCTTTGGTCACCTTCCCACCCCTCCCCCTGGCTCGGTCCTGGGATCCTAAACTGTAAAGCGCTCTGAGACTCCATCCGATGTGAAGGGCGCTCTATCAATCCAAGTTGTTGTTGTTGTTGAAGGACAGTTAATGGTCGAACAGGACGCTGAGGTTCCATATTGGATCTGTGAGATGTAGAGTGCATCCATGGAGGGAGATAATATAGAGAAGAACTATTTGTAATCTGAGGTTTGACACTGGCAAAATGTTTCCTCCCTAAGATCAAATAACACTACCTTTGGTAACAAGAGAACTCAATGCTAAAACTTAATCCAAAAATATCTTTCTTGTTTACTTTAGCCAGAGTTCCTGCTCATTAATAACCAAACCTGAAGATGGTCTAAACATCCCTACCAAAACAATTGCAGCTTGATATTTCCTACATTCTTTCCATGATACTCAAAAAGAACTAGAGAAAATTGCCGTTCCAAATTAAGATTCATTTTAAAATTGTTTCCTAAATTTCTCTACAATGTAAATTTAAAGGCTGTGGTCTTCAAATTTTGATAGATTTTTGGTTGGTCAGAGTATTAAGAGATATGGGGAAAAAGTGGGATAATGGAATTTAAAGGATTAGTTGAGGTACAACAGCACTGTAAGTGCAAAGCCATGATTAATTAAATAATAATAATAATAATCCTTGCATTTGATATAGCGCTTTTCACTTCGGGAGGACGTCCCAAAGCGCTTCACAGAACACACTGTAAAGTGAATTGACTATATATTTGTGAGCGAACACGGCAGCCAATTGCGCACAGCAATGTCCCACAAACAGTCGTAGATTGAAAATGACCAAGTTAATCATTGTTTTTGGTTTTTGGAGGGATTATTATTAGACCAAAAGCATGGTCAAAGAGTTGAGATGGAACCTGAACGAGATAAAGGAGGGAGTGAGATGGAGGAATGCTGGGATAGAGTTTCAGAGAATGCGTGCAGATCATCTGAAAGCTACTTGCTTATCATGGGACAGGTAGACCAGGGATGTGAAGTAGGGCAGGGCCCGTTGAGCAAAACTTTTATCAGCATCTATCAAAAGCTGACTGGTGCCATCCCAAAGAGCAGCTGTACTACCCATGAAAACAATGGCAGCAATCAATGCTTGTGCAACAAGCATTTTCCAAACACCATAGAATCATTGATATTTCTCAATACACAATGTTCCACCACATCTAACAGGTCACAGATGTTCTCATTACAGCAAGATGATTCATCGTAATTGGATTGTATATCCTCTATTCCCTTTGATGGGGCTCCCTTTGCTTCTTGTTCTCCTCAACCTTTCTTTCTCTATGTTACGTGAACCATTCCATCCTTCTCCACTGTCTCTTCCCCGCTGAACTGTCTCCAAGGTGACATATTTGGCAAAGGAATGTCAGAATTGAGCCAACCCTCTCAGGCGGTCTCAATAGTCCAGTTCCTGAGCCAGGTGGGCCCACAGTACTCCAGGGCATCGCTGATGACAGCCCTACCAGTCCGGCTCATCGGAAAGGTAAGGAAGGGTAGACCGGTCACTGAAGGCATAGACTCTTTCCACTCAGCTCCCGCTAACCCTGCAAGCCAAAGCCCAAACTAGTAAGGTGATTCTAGCTGGACAAGCAGCAGGAAAGCTTGCCAGATAGTGCTATCAATGGCAAGCTATGCGGCTTTAGCTAATTAGACCCCAGCAGCACCCCAACGCACACTCTGGGGTCCCCAAGCCTTGGCTCTTGCCAACCTGCACGGCCACATTCTGTATTACTCAATGCTCTTTATTTGGTCCTCTCCTCTTCACTATCTATATGCTTCTATTTGGTGACATCATTCATGGGTACGGAGTTCATTTCCACAAGCATGAGGGTGACACCCAATTCTATCTTTCTGTGTCTCCTCTCAATTCCAGTACCAATACTGTTCTGACCAATTACCTGTTAGATATCGTCATGATGACCTTGAGCTTTCTACAGTTCAATCTTGATAAGAATAATGATCTCCTGTTTGCCCACCTCCACATTACCTCTCCAAGATGCTGAGACCATGCCTTCACCGCTTCCAGGCGTAACTATTCTAATTCTCTTTTTGTTAGACTCCCCTGTTCTTCCCTATACAAAATGTAGAACTCTGCAGCCCATATATCCTCACGCACAAAGTTCCACAAGCCCATCACCTCTGTCTTTTGTATGTCATCCTGGCTGAGTTGGTAGCACACTTGCCTGTGAGTCAGATGGTTGTGGATTCAAACCCCATATCAGGCCTGGAACTCATATAGTCTAAGATGATGCTCCAATGCAATGCTGGGGGTATACTGCATTGCCAGCGGTTGAGACGTTCAATCAAAGCCCATCTGCCTTTTCAGTTGGACATTAAAAGATTCCATGGAACTATTCAAAAAGATAATGGAATTTCTCCCGTGTCCTCGCAAACAATCCTCCAAATAAAATTGACCTCATGGCTGTTTGTGAGATATTGCTGTGTGCAAATTGGCTGCCTTGTTTTCCTAAGTGCTTTGAAGTTCCTCCTGACATTAAAGGCACTATTCCAAATGTAAGGTTTATTATTAAGGATTATTATTATTATCATTGCTTGGATCCACTGGCTCAGCTTCCCCCAGTAGATCAAATCCAAAATTCTCATCCTCACTTTCAAATGCCTCGCCCCACTCTGTAACCTCCAGCAAATACCAGCCTGCATCATGTTTGCCCCACCATTTGAAAATTCACCTTCAAACCCATCTCCCAACAGTTCTTTTGGACACATTTTCACCCCCCAGATAACCCTAACCCTAACCCCTTGATCCTGACACCAAGCAAAAGGCAAAATGAAATGCTCATAATATTGAAATAGTACAAATAATAGAAAGTTCCCCAAAGTCTCAGTGTATTTGTACAGTGTGTAGCTCAGCCGATTGTCTAACACAAGAGTAAAGTCATCACTTGCTTAAGACTATCCAAACCAAGCTGAGATTTCCATTCATCCCATCTACACATGGAAATCCCAGAGATAGATTGTTGGAAGGGAATGTGCAATCTCTCCCTGGAGGGGTACATTCTGCTTACCTAATTCTGACAAGTATTAGATGCAGGTTGGCAAGAACCAAAGATTGGGGACCCCAGAATGTGCGTTGGGATACTGTTGGAGTCTAACCAGCTAAATCTGCAAAGCATGTTGTTGAGAGCACTATCTGGTAAGTTTGACATTCTGCCTGTTTGACATCCCACAAACATAGGTTTAAGCCCTCACTAGGGGAGCACTATGAGGACATCAGACATAGAGGTGCATTTACTGTCTCAACTTGGACTGAATTACCTTGAGGAGACAGGACGTGAGAGGGCACTGGTGAGGAACAGGAGGAAAAATAGCTTATTGAAGAACAAAGAGCTTGAGTTTTGCTCCTGCAGGTTAGGACATTATCTGAACCCTTCAGGTAGATTGCTGCCACTCAAAACAGATAAACAACTGATTGCATGAACTTCCTGAAAATTGTACCCAAATTTGAATGCCAAATTGTAGATAAACGTTTTGTAATTTGGCAGCTCTAGTTTATGTTGATCTCTTTTTCCATCATGTCCCATTGCCGCTTCCTTCATTGCCTACCTGATGACCTACTGTTCATTTTCTAACTATAATTTAGTGATCAAATGTTCCCTCAAGAAGTACACTCTTTGATCACGTTTTCCTCTCCAAACCCCTTTTTCCCTTTGATTATCTTTTCCCTCCAAACCACTTTGGCTCCCACCGCAGCTCAGGTGCCCAGCTACCTGTGTCAAGCGCTTTGCGATTTCCTCCCAATGTGAAAGGTGCTATTTAAATGTATAAATAAATGTATATATTTCACTTCACTTTGGCAGGATTTAGAAAATAAAACAAGCATTATACTTGCCAATGTAGCAGAACAAAACTCTATGGGCTCCTGGATGTGAAGGGCAATTTTAGGACAGACACCAGGAAGAGAATAATTAACAGCTGCAACTGGTTATTAGGAAGGTTGACTGAGGCTAGGGAACTGGGACTCATTTAAAGAAACAACTTCATGCCTTTTACTTTCATGTAAACTTTAATACTGCCTTTGTATTGAGCTTCTGTGAATTTTTACTTTTTCTGCCTATTCATGGCCCCCTGGGTAGCTAACATTTCAGATAGCTTCGGTGAACATTTTGCATACATTCTGCAACCCTGCTGGCTTAAGCCAATTTCCTTTGAACAAATTTCAAGGGGTACTTGAGGTCGCAGAACAACTAGTACCTGATAGCTTTTCAGTTTGAAACCAACACTAATTAAAAATGTTATAAGATCACTTGCAGGATTTGGTGGCACAAAGCAGCAAACATATGTACATATATGGGCTGGTGCCCTGAGGATTAGTCCTTCACTAGACAGCACCAGTATGACTCATTGCCGTGGCTGAGACACTGAGCGTCAGCACTGTCACCACACAGAGCTGCAGACAACCAAACCACAACAGACTTGACTTCCTTGTAGCTTTTCCGCACTCGCTGGGCATCTCATACATCGTTACAATGACATCAAAATGAGAGATTAAAACATGCTCACACCTTACCTAAACACTGCAAAGTCCGTCATTAGGTGACTCAGACGGGGTTTTCCGAATGTCACTGAAAGAAAAAAAGTGTTGACTGTAAATGACTTCAGTACTTTACTGTAATCCTGCACATTATCCATTCACTTACCTATTGGGTGATTCAGATTAAACAGACATGAATCAGCTCTGAGTAATAAACATAATGCAAGACAACATAAATGGATCCAGTCTTTAAAGCAATTGAGTCCGCTGGAAGGTGAAAGTAGTGAACATGAATATGATGTATTTAATTGTCGCTTCATAAAATCGATCAATTGATCGTGCTTTTGCAATGCCTTTGATCTCTAATCAAAAGGTCATATAAGTGTATGGACGTTCAAAGCACAAAATTATAACTACTGACTATCCTCCTTGGGGGAGGTAAATGGGGTCTTTTTGGAGCTGAACTGGCTCCAAGTTGACATGTTTGGCAACGAATGTCAGAATTGAGCCAGCCCTCTGTGGCAGTCTCGATCGTCCAGTTCCTGAGCCAGGAAGGTCCGCAGCACTACAGGGCACTCCTGATGACAGTACAGCCTATCTGGCTCATTGGCAGGACTTGGGAAGCAGACCAGTCACTGGGGGCAAGGAAACCTCCCACTTAACTCTCCAAGCCAAGCCATAACGGGTAGGGTGGTCCCAGCTGGACAAGTAATGAGAAGCTTGCTAGACAGTGTTTTCAATTGCAAGCTTGTTAGACTCCCGGAGTATCCCAACTCACACCCTGGGGTCCTAAATCTGGGACTCTTGCCAACCTGTGCATGTAATTGGGTAACAAAACAACAACAAAATTACATTTGTATAGCATCTTTCACATCGGGAGGACATCCGAAGTCGCTGGATAATCAGTGTTTTGGACCCAAGCTGGTGGTCAGGATCAGGGAGGTTGGAGGGCAGGGGGGGAAAGAGAGTGATCAAAGGCACGGTCGAAGAAGAGTGCCTTGAGACGCGTCTTGAAGGAGGCAAGGGAGGGGGCGAGGTGGAGGGACTCTAAGATGGAGTTCCAGAGGATGGGGGCAGAGTGGCTGAAGGCCCACTTGCCAATGGTGGGGCGGGTAAGGCAGGGTTTGTGAAGCAGGTCAGAGTCCTCTGAGCGGAGGGAGCAGGCGGGTTGTTCAGGACTTTGGAGGTTGCAGAGGTAGGGGGCAGCAAGGCCTTGGAGGGCTTTGAAGGTGAGGACCAGGATCTTGAACTGTATCCTCTATGTGATGGGAAGTCAGTGGAGTTGGGCGAGGATGGTAAGCAGGATGTGGCCCTGCAGGGAGAGAGCGCACATTCCATTTGAATAAATATCTCAGGCATTTCCATTTAAACATTCCAAACATGAAATTGTTCATGTGTAGGTGGCACACATGGAATTCTCAGTGCACTCTTATGCAATGTGATGAGTTTTTGCATGTGTTAGATACCCGGCTGACCAAAAAAAAACATTCTTAAAGTACTTTATCATTGCTTCAACTAATTTATGTAGTAGCCTGAAAAAAATAAACCCAAATCAACTACAAATTCATCCTTGCGAAGTGGTGGTATGCATTTATCATGATATAGTTATGTAAAGCCCGTAGTTATAGTATTTAAAGTGGAGTGAAGCTCGGAAAATGCAACTATCTCCTATCAAAGATTGCTCCCATCCCCAACAACAGTACTGATAAAACAATTATGAGACATTCCCCCAAAATAAATAGTCTAGATTTGTGGAGTCCCATAGCATACTGTTTATTCATGCACCTCACAAGTGAGAGGACCCAAATTCAATTTGAGACCTCAGGCAAGTTTCATTGCTCCACACGTTTCTATTTTCCTAGCAGTACGTTAGGAACCCGGTTGTTAGTTAATTGGTGGGTCGCTTTCCGGGGTAATAATCCTTCAAAAACAAATTGGTCACTCAATCCATGACTGTTTGTGGGACACTGCTGTTCGCAATTGGCTGCTGCATTTCACCCAGAAAATATACAGCCTTTACAATATAGTCTGTGGAGCGCTTTGAGACATCTCAATGACATGAAAGGCACTTAGCAAATGCAAGGATTATTATTATTATTTGGCCTGGAAAGATCAATCTGAGTCCCTTTTTGTCAGACCACAAAATGTCCTCCAATGCTCTCATGACTCGATCCTCTCAGACATCCTCTAACTCCCCCCGCATCCCCATCCGCCCACCATTTCCCAGGAAGATTGTGGTATATGAAGGTTAAGATGGCAATTTAATCAAACCTTACTCCTACTAGGATGATACCAGATCTGGCCAGTTACTGTTACCAGGATAAATTGGCTAGGTTAGGCCTTTTTTTGCAAGAGACAAGTTGTTAATAAGGGACCTAATAGAGGTGTTCAAAACTATAAAAGAGTTTGTTAAGGTTAGCATAAATATGCTGTGCCCGCTGGCTGGGGAATCCGTAACCAGGGGACACAGCTTTGAGCCTTCATTATAAGGTACCGAATAAAGGATCTAAAATAGAATTTAGGAGGAACAACTTCACACAGAGGTAGTGAGATTGTGGAACTTGTTGCCTAAAAATGGTGGTTGAATCAGAAAGTAAAATGCTTTAAGAGGAAACTAGACCTTCACATGATGTAAAAGGGTACAGAAGAGGATTAAGGGAGTAAGGATTGGGTGGAGACTCGGGTGGAATATAAACACTGGCACAGACTGATTGGTCCAAATGTCCTGTGTCCAAGCTATACATTCTTTGTAAATCTTTGTAAATGTATGTTCCCTCAAGTATCACAGCCATTTGACCTTTTCATCCTCTCCCAACAGGCATGTCATTCAAATGCATGTAACTGTGTAAACAGGCCAAAATCTCAGGATATGCTCTTACACTTCAGTCTGGAGCATGTGAATAAAATGCATTACCACATAATACGGCACAAGTAAACCATTCAAAGCAATAAAGAAAAACATTTTATCCTCTTACTACACAAGCATTTTCTCATATTAGCCCACGCTATGAAATTTCCCTTATTATTCCCCTATTATTCAGGTCTATTCTTGGAATTTGGGCCGTGATTAAAGCCCATCCAGCAATTTTCACCTACTGGTGTCTGCAGCAGTACAATTTGTGGTTGTGACACAGCTACACAGTCTTTTTTGTTGTTTTTGGCTAAATAAATCTTATGCTCTAATTTTCGCCTGTTACGAATACTCTGAAGACAAAAACTGTTTGAAACTGACTTCATATCCATTCCAAACACTCCCATCCCCTCCCACTTCCATCTGAAGAACCTTCCTATTTAACAAACGCCTATTTACTGAAACCCTGCTGAGAAGAAACAAAAAACAATACTTCATTAAAAGGCAAAAGTTTTGTGCAATCCATATATTGGGAGATTTAATTCAAATTCATATTGTATATTTAATTCAAAAGAAACAAATGTTTAGGAAGAAATCCCACCTGGATCCAGATTTACTCCTGGATTTAGTCCAGAGCATTCTGGACTTTGGCAATATGTTGAATATGTTGAATTCAGTTTTAACTTTGAAGTCTGTTTTCTGAAGTTCATAAAAGAAACTTACAGAAAAATAGCTGCAAAATTAAAGATTTATGCCAAATATTGAGGACTCTGAAATACTAAGGAAATGGGAGTATACCTAGACCTGAGTGCAATTTCTTGACCTTTATGAAATACCACAAATTTCACTCCAAAGAACTTCTTAACTCAACTTTGTTCTTTGAAGCAGTGTTCAAATGCTGCCTCCAGATTTCATGAAATGTATTTTTGGTTACTTGAAGATGCCATTCAAGACAGCAGCCAAACAATGTTGAAAAGAAGCTTCAGACTGAACCATTGTGCTAAACATATGGGAGTTGGCATTCAGATTTACAATTAGTCAAAAAACATTCAAGTGAACTTCTGCTGTTTCGTCACAGATTCAATGTAGTAATTAGCATATGGAATCTATGAAGAAAACTGCATTTTTCATAACAAATCAAGTGGCTCCAGAGGACATACAGTTAATACTATAATTAGCCAGTGGGGTGTCATCCCTAAACTCCACAATGAAAGCTATTAACCCAGTAGCAACCCAGTTGTTCGTTGATTGGTGAATTGCTTTCCGAGGGTAATAATTCCTTCAAAAAAATGTGGTCATTCAATCTACGACTGTTTGTGGGACACTGTTGTGTGCAATTTCACCCACTAAATATACAATTAATTCACTACAATTTTTTGTGTGGTGTGCTTTGAGACACCTCAAAGATGTGATAAGGAGCTATAACATGTGCAAGGATTGTTACTATTTTTCTTATTAAGTGAATTAACCTGCACTGTGACACAGGTATCTTAAGAATTCATGTCACTCTCATGCTTTATTATTCGTTTCAAAACCTTTGATTCTTTTTAAGTGGATTTTCACAGGTTTGACGCTATACTGGTTCCTCTCAGAAGTGCAGGTTGAACAGCCTGTAGACAATCACGGTCAACTCCCAGAGGGTAACTGGTGCCCGTGGAATAGACCCTCAGTACAGCACCCCAAGGGGAGAACATTGTCAGGTAAGTAGAGAACTAATAGTTGTACCCTAACAATTGTATCGAAAGGGTTGAATAATAGAAACCAACTCTTAAATTCAAGACTGTGAGGTTACTGCACTCAAGGACACAATAATCCAAACTGCTATAAGACCCTGTCACACTCTTCAAACAACACTGTAACCAGATTGTGAGTGTGGGTCACAAGAGACAAACTGATTGTTGTAAATCGCTAGTTTGCTTGCGAATTACATGAATGTACAGGGTTTCAACAGAGAAGTCAAACCCTTATTTAATAGCATAATTCAGATTGGCACAGGTGGGAGACAGCTAAAACATTTCCCAATATCTAACACAGTAGAGGAGTGAGATCATTTTGTCTGAAAGCTAATCAAGCAAATAAGAACCAAACAATTCTGTGCCATAATCTTATCTACCCAACTGGCTCCAAACTTTACAGTTTATTGTTCTCTACCACTATGTTACTCGCTCCCAACCACTTTTATCAGATTCCCAAGTTATTTAGGGAATTTTGGCCAGTGATCTAATTATAAACAATGAGAGCAAAGTGTGAGCAGTTTATTACAGTGACCTGAACTCAGATCAGATTATAGCCTTGAGATTATTACCTTGTCTTTTATCAGTGGAGTCCTGTAGCTCAGTGGTTAGAGCACTCGTCTCTCAAGCGAGAGACCTGGGTTCAATTCCCGGCAGGGCGAAACTTTGGGCAAGTTTCCTTACCCCACACGCCTAATAACAATCCATCAAAAAAATAATAAATTGGTCACTTCAATCCATGACTGTTTGTGGGACACTGCTGTGCGCAATTTGGCTGCCGCATTTCGCCCACAAATATACAGTCAATTCACTTTATAGTATATTCTGTGAAGCGCTTTGAGACATCTAGAAGACGTGAAAAAGCACTATATCAAATGCAAGGATTATTATTAATATTTACAACATCTAATGTTCTTCTCCAAATGTCTTCCCTCCTCTTCTTTAGGATCTGACTCATACTAGGCCACGCTTTCATTCACAGGGCTATGCTCCTCTGGTAACTTCACCCATGTAACCATTTTTCATGTGTGTCACTCTAAAATCCTTAATGAAAGCTGTTAAGTAAATGAGCCAGCATTGTAACACAGGGACTTTAATAACTCATGTCACTGTTATGTCACTGTATATGTTTCATACCTGCTTTAACCTCTGATTCTATTAAGTGCACTTCCACACACATGCACTTTGCAGTAATCAACAGCCAGCATTTATATAATACCCTTCACACAAGGTAACATCTCGGAGTACTTTACAGAGGCAGGGCTGAATGCCGAGCAAGAAGGGAGGGGAAGAGGCAGCCATAAGACCCCTAGCTTGTCTAATGTCATTCTGGTTGAGATCAATTAACTCAGCAGAATGAATATCAAAACCAGTTTCAAATAGATGGTTACTTTACCAAGTGATCCATTGAGGCAGCCAATTGTGCACAGCAGTGCCCCCAAACAGTCGTGGATTGAAGTAACCAATTTATTATTATTATTTTTTTAAGGAATTATTTATCCCCGGAAAAGTAATCCACCAATCGACTGACAACCGGGATGTTACTTACTGCTCGGTAAACAGAAAGTGTGGAGTAAGGAAACTTGCCCAACATTTCGCCCTGCCGGGAATCAAACCCAGGTCTCTCGCTTGCAAGGCGTGTGCTCTAACCACTGAGCTACAGGCCTCCACATATAATACATAATACATATAATATACTATATGTTACTACAAAAGATATTTCAATATAAATTTTACCTCAACACCCAATATATTTGGTTACTCAGATGTCTTAGAAACAAAGGAGGATGTGCGACTTGAAAATTTACAAATTGTTTCTTTCCTGCCCTCTGTTTGTCCACTCTAGGGACATGTGGATGAAAAACAATATAGCTTTCCTCTGCACCTGTGTGCTCATAGTGTGTGCATGGCATCTCCTTTCCAGTTAGATCTGTTTATCACACTACACAAGGCTCAAATGCTGAAACTGTCAATATATTAAAAAACCCAGCAGAAATGGTCAGTCTGACTCTAACCAGATCTTGCTCAATGTGTTCACTGAATGCCATGCCATCTGAAATCTCTTTATGCCTTTACTGATAACGTTTATTTCCCCTTGTTGTCAGTGCATCCACCAGTGCAAACAGTCTGTCACTGTTTACCTGCCTTTAAGAGAGGAGTGGTACTGGAAGAAAATTGGAAACAAATGTCTATGGCTCAGTGAGTTACTCAGCTCTGCTTCAGACACAGACATGGTGTGATTCCATTTTTATGAAGGCTGAGGATGCGTCTGAACACAAGCCTAAACTGATCAAAATCATGTTGCTTCAAATGGCTATTAAGCCTTGATAAGTGATGTTTCAGAGGGGCAGTTACAAAGGTCTTAACTTTGAACCAAGAAAGTAATCCCAGAACAATACATTCAGATACGTCAAGGCAAACAGGACAAGAAGGTTCATGTTATAAGGGGAAACCACAGCAACAGCCTTTTGACTCAGCAAGGATGATTGGTGGAGTAAGCAAAATATACCTAAAATAATGATGAAAATAAAGGTATAACTTTGAAAGATACTGGATTTCTATCTTGTTAAAGGATTGGCAGCACAAGCATTCTTCTGATATTGAAGTCAAAGTATAACAACATAAGGAAGAGAAAGATTTTTGGCCCATCAACTTAATCCACCCATAAACCATACAGTACCCAAATAATAATCCTTACATTCAAAATAGTTATCTTCATGTCAGGAGGATTTCTCAAAACGCTTAAGGGGATTTATTTTAAAGTGCAATAAACTCACAGCCTTCTGATTCAAAGACAAGAATGCTACCATCTGAGATAGGGTGACATCTGTCCTATTATAGACTTCATCCACTCACTACAATGCTTGGGGAAAGTTCTGCGTTAATATTCCCTGATCTCAAATAGAGTCGAGTAAACACTGCAGTATTTTATCCCGTCCCTATATATGTCAGCTTGGCTCCGTTGGTAGCACCTTTGTTTCTGTGTCAGAAGTGTAATGTTTAATCTCCATGTTTGTACTTTGAGTTCGGTAAATGGGCAGTGCTGCCCCTTGTCAGAGATATAATCATTTGGTTGAGATATTTTGCCGAGATACCATCTTTTGCTCTTCAGGGAGCCAGCACAGACATGATAGCCCAAATGGCCTTCTTCTATGCCATGGATTCCTATTTGCCTATTCAGATAGATGTAAGATGACATGGCACTACGTTGTCAAACAGAGAGGGGAGTTTGCCTTGGTCAATACTTTCATTGCACAAATTGGTTGCTGTGATTGCCTATTGGCATACAGTCAATGCACTTGACAGCAATTCCTGCTGAAGCACTTTCAGGTGTATTAAAGTTATAGGCACTATATCAAAAATGAAGAATCTTTCCTATTCATTCCAATCCTTCTAGAGTTAACATTCCCCAAGCAACAGAAAATCCATTGTGTCCAGGGAACACTGGAAAGTACAGGAGAGAAAAGACCATTACAGGACAATGTGTTTATCTCAATCTGCAACTTCCCCTTTCAGTTTAACCCTCTGAATTTCTTTAACATACCACTAAGGACATGGAAAAGATGAACAGCCAAACACTGATCCTTCCTAGCAAGTGTGGGTGTGCGGACATCCTGTGATTGAGGTTGAATAGGCTGCTGATTATTACCGTCCAGACTCATGTATGAAAATTACCCATCTACCCGGTGAAAGTCACACCCAAGCAAGGTACCTTCGCCTTCCGCAGGAAAGAAGGACAGAAAAGACGAGAAAAGCAGTAAATGTTTTCATAAGGCTACATAAAACATCAGAAATATGAAGTGCGAATCTACAATGTTGTAATTAGAAAAGAGAATTTTTTTTCACACATAGAGCAGTTTGGATATGGAATGCCCTGTTGGGAGCATTGCCAGGTTGAGGCAGAATCCATATTAGCTTTCCAACAGGAACTAGGTAAATAACTAAAACTAAAGGGAGTAAACTACAGAGGTATGGGGAAAGGATAGGTAAAAGGGACTTAAAGGTTTGCTCTTAAAAGAGCCAGCACAGACACAATGGTTCGAATGGCTTTTTCTGTGCTGTAAATTTCTATCGTTCTCTACGGAGTTGGGACTGGTGACTGGGAGCCACCTCGAAGTGATGGTGACAAAAATAACTATTTTTTAAATATCTTCCATAACAGTAAAATAAAAGAGTATATTAAAAATAATCTACTTCCCTTTCATTGGGATAGAATTCCAAAAGTTACATTAGACTGTGTAGGCTTAACAAAGTGTGTGATATCATTTTGTGTATCATTAAAATGATCAATACCAAACCAGGGTTTGGGAATGCATTAAAACTTAAAATGTATTTTTACATCAACAGTACAGAGTTTCTATTGAATTGCCACAATGGTATGCAAGATAACAGCTGATGAGAGTGTTAATAAAAAATCTTTGCATGACTTAGTGGTGCAATTAAGATGCCACCGGCAATTAGGAAATGATAACCTTTCTCTTTAAGACTATTGTAAAGCTTGCAGTTTGTCTGGCTAACTGCAAGACATCAACAGAGCAAGGTTCATTGCAGAGCCCATAAAATTGACAAGGACAGGGAGTGGCTGAATATTGCCATGGTCTGATCTGCGGTTTATTGCCGCACTGGAGAATAGAGCTTTGTTTTCAATCATTTTGAAATCTTGATTAGTTTCTTTCTCCAACAAAAACTGGTCAAACATAAAACAAATGTATTTAACTATGAGGCGTATTGGAAATACAAATTTGCTTTTCGCTTGTTTTTGGCGTTCATGCTTTGCACCATGTAGGATAATCGCAGGATAATAATTTGGCAAATTCATAGCATGTTTGGACCCTGGTTCATACCCTAAGCAGGTCAAGAGTTACACAACAGAACTGCATGACCCTGCACTACTCATTGTCTGCACAATACCCACTGAAGTTTGTTTCCCAATCTTTGCTAATTAGTAATGAATGAAGACTAGAAAACAAAAAAATGCTTCAGTGTTACTAAGGAAAAGTGGCCTTATATTTCCATTGCACAATCCCAGATCAGTATCTGTAAACTCAGCCTGTTCATTAAACAATCCTAGTCTGTTTGTTTCCTTACATGATTATTCTATGCGTAGCAGTGGTTTTTACAACACAACATTTTTTAAATGTTATCCTCTGATCCAAGTAAAAGTAAACACTCTTCCCTCCCCCTTCCCTGTAAGGAATTGAGAGAGAGAGAGAGAGAGAGTGGGGTGAAACTAATGGGCTTTTATTTTTCCTCCCAAGGCTATAATTTAGTTCAAAACATTTTCTTTGAAAATTGAACCAAGGTCAACTGTATTCATTACGTCCTGCTGCCGACAGTCCACAAGACTTACAGTACAATGTAAACATCGGAAAAAGGGGAAAGTAGAGTAAACATCAGAAAAGGAAAAAGGAGACACTCACAGTACCAGATATTGATAAGGTTTGGGGTTCCAGTTTGGATATCTTAAAAACAAACTCAACATTAGCCAACCTATGAGGCCATCCGAAGCAGCGGTACTCACCTACAACACAGTCACTTCATACTAAAATCTTGAAAGCAATTTGAGACATCTCAACTACGTGATAAGGCATTATATCAAATGGAAGGTTATTTATTATAGTGTTGCTCAAGCAGGTACACATTTTGCATTTGCCATATCTCTTGACATCTGTCCAAGACTGAGAAATAACTTGTTTGACCAGGAGATTTATTGAATTACAACAGGGTTATCTATATTGAAGGAGAAAAAGACAAGTCGTTGTTGTTGAAGAGCATTATAATAATCAGCAAACTCACAGCACGTTGGACACAAAATCACCTCCCAAACAGGTCAAGGAGTCACATAATAGAACTGCTTGACCATGTACCATTCAGCTTCTGCACAATACTCGCTGTTATTCAATTTTTACAGTATTATTTAAAACAAATAGTTTTTGTGTGTTGTTGACCTAAGATTTATGCAGTATCCTATGTTCTGTCGATGTGAGATATGAAGCAAATTAATTGTTGCAACTCGTTGGAGTCAGTGTTTTCAGGATCTCAGCTATGATTATTGTTTAATTTGTCTGTTCGCATCAGAGATCGGTATGGAATTAAGTTAGAATAGAAAGCACGGAGGAAGGATATCCAAGACAGATAGAACCATAAAGGACTGAGGCCAAAATAAGAAGAGGAACAAGGATCTGGGCTTAAATGCAGCCCAGACTGCTAGGTGCTGGCTGTAAGAGGCCTGTAGGAAATACATATAAGCAAACCCAAAGTAGGTTAGTGGCTTCCCACAACAAAGCAATAATGTTACCCAGAGAGGGGAGAGGGCTGACTTGGTTAAGAAATGGAAATTCCCACATTGTTCCATTAGAGGGTGCTCTTTCAAGATTATGATTAAGGGTACAATGAAATGCCATTTCATGCCATGCCCTCCTCACGCATCTCCCCAGTTCCACTACCCATAAAGATTCAGAATTTGGCCACCCATATTCTCACCCACACTAAACTCCATTACACCAATCCTCGCCAGGCTCCACTGGCTCCCTATCACAGAACGGATCGATTTCAAGATCCTCTCACTCTACAAATGCTTTCACATCCTACATTTCTGACCTGCTTTCTGCCCACTCAATACCCACTGCCTCCACTTGGCTAGCTCTGGCCTCTTGCTCATCCCTTGGCCCCTCCATTCCACCATCGGTAGCCGTGCTTTCAGCCACTATGCCCTGAAGCTTTGGAACTTTGTTCTTCAATCCCTCTTCCTTGCTCCTTCTTCCCCTCTTTTACATCACAACTGAAGATCTTCCCCTTTGACCATGCTCATGGTCGCCTCTTCCCTCCCCCAGCTCGGCATCAGGCTCTGCCATTGTTAAGCACTCTAAGATGCTGTCTCACATTATTGGCTGCATTTTTGGCCAAAAAAATTAGTTGCACACATGCTTAATATATCCATTAATTTTTCCAATCAGTGCACGGTGGAAAGATTCAATCCATGTAAACACAAAACTAAAGAAAGGCACACAATCCCACGAAGATCCAATATTCTCAGTTTTCTCATTTGCACATTGAACCTGGTCTAAATATTACAGATATCAGGCTCTCTTTGTATCCAGATGTGTTGACATTGACTTGGAGGAGTGTCTGAAATAAGGAAGTGTATCCTTCACCAGTACCCACTCCCTTTTGACTTTGGTGAGATACAGGAGAGTAACCACTAAAATAAAGACAATAGCAAACAAGGTTACATTTGTATAGCGCCTTTCACGTCGGGAGGACGTCCCAAGGCATTGGATAGTGTACAACATTTCAGACCCGAGCTGGGGTCAGGGAGGGGGAAAGGAAGGGAGGTGAAGGGGGGTGGCCGATGGCATGGTCGAAGAGGAGGGTTTTGAGGCAAGACTTGAAGGAGGCTAAGGAGGGGAGAGGCAGAGTGATTGGGGGATGGAATTCCAGAGTGGCTGAAGGCTCTCCCTCCAATGGTGGGGTGGGTGGGTCGGGGGACGTGGAGCAGGCCGGAGCTGGCTGAGCAGAGGGAGCGGGCAGGTTAGGAGGTTGCAGAGGTAGAGTGGGGCGAGGCCGTGAAAGACTTTGTAGGTGAGGACCAGGATCTTGAACTGGAAGAGAGTGGAAACAGACAAGTGGGAATAAAGATCTGAGGCAGTCTTGTGGGACTGATCAAAGGATTTCAAATACCTTCCAGAAGCCATCGCTGTGAACTTTACTCTTGATTGAGGGTTTCACATGCCACAATGGGAAACTATTTTGTAATCGCCTATGTAGGCATGATAAAACCTTTGATTGTTAGATCACCACTTATTTCCCTGACTCTTTTCCCTGGGCTCTTTCTGATTTGTGTTCCATTCTGTCTGCCAAGTTATAAATTTCTAAGATTATTTTCTCCAGCATGTGCAAGATGGCTCACAATCGTGTAATGGAGTCTGACAGAGGGAACAGGGTAAATATATGTCTGTGAAATATAGAAACACAGAAACAGGAAGAGACCATTCAGCCCCTTGAGCCTGTTCTTCCATTCTATAAGATCAGGGCTGATCTGTACCAGCACCAATTACCCACCTGTACCCCCTATCCCTTAATACCCTGATCTAACAAATATCTATCCATTTCAGTTTTGAATATGTGAATGGATCCAGCATCCACAGCCTTTTGGGGGAGAGAATTCCAGATTTCCACTGCCTTTTGGGTGAAAAATTGCCTCCTAATTTCACTTCCAAATGGCCTCGCTCTAATTTTAAGACTATACCCCCTTGTTCTGGATTCCCCCACCAGAGGAAATAGTTTATCTGTATCTACCCTATTGAATCATTTTATTATTTAAAAAANTTAAGCTCTGCAGATTTAGTTGGTTAAACTCCAACAGTAGCCCAAAGAATTTTTGGGGTCCCCAAGTCTTGGCTTTCGCCAACCTGTGCCCAATACTCTCTGTAATTAGTTGAGCTAGGTGGGTTCCTCTGGAGAGAGAATACACTTTCCATTATAGACACAGGGATGTATCCCCCATAATACACTGATAGATCAACACATATCTGGGAGAGAGGAATGTGGATGTGTACATCAGATCTCAGATCAGTGACTAAAACAAGATTCTCAAAAGAAGTCTCGTCCGAGACAGATAAACTTCATGGCTGTGGAAATACACATAACTAAAAGGCTAAATAATCAGTTTTGGCCATAAACAACATAATAACTTGCCATCCACTATTTATAAACTGCGAGAGGGAATGTCGAGCAATTTGTGGGAGAGAAAAAAAGCTATTCGGGAAGGAAATGACTAAGAATTGATCAGAGGCTCGCAAACTGCAGCAACAATCATAGCATCTGCTATCTGCGGGGCAATCACAACATCTGCCTGGCAAATGGACGTCACAATGAGATTCCTCAAATAATCTTGTGAATTGTATTCATTTTTAACATAATACAGTACAAATATACAAATTGCACAAACCCTTTGGAAGAGTGGGTGGAAAAGGGCGATCATAATGAAGGGAGAGAGAGAGAGCGCTGGGGTTTGGGGCTGTGATCGGTGCTGGGAAGCTGTTTTCTCTCTCCCTTTGTGGTGAGAAACAGCAACAGCTTCACAATGTCTAGCAGCTGCACAAAGCAAATAATAGGATGTGCTTGTAAGAAATTGCAGGTTTCCTTTTCCAATCTGACATTTGCAAAAAAGTGAGTGAGGAGGGTGAGAAAAAATAAGGACGCTGGAAGAGGACTGTGGGAGAGGGAAAGACAGGATCTCGACCAGCTCCAGATGTGGAAGGGACAGATGTGAGAGCAGCTGTTTCGAGACAATAATAGCCGGGACACAAAAGTCTGAATTTCCTCACAAGTTGTTTGAAAACCTGCCACACAAATGCATCACACACATCACACACAGACACAAACAAACTATTTCAGATTTCTAACATTGGCAGCGTGTTTTTTTCTTTTTATCTCGCCAATAAGAGTCTGACTGAGAAAAATAAATAATAATAAACTTTTCGCAGACCTCTTCCCCTCTTTGTTATTTCCTTGAATGAAAAGGTTTGTTAATAAATGGTGCCTATGCAGTATTTAAGTTCATTTGGGGTAAATAAAAATCCAAGCTGTAATAATTGTTTAAAAGAAAGAGGCAGAATATATTTTATTTGGGTCTTTAGTGGATTGTGTGTCAGTCTGGCTCAGTTGGCAGTACCCCTCCTCTGAGTCAGAAAGTTATGGGTCTAAGACCCATTTCCAGATTTTGAACTAATAGGCTGGGGAAACACTGCATTGATGAAGGTGCTGTCCTTCATCAATGCATGAAACATGGCTGTTTCCAGGACTTTACTGTCAGCAAATGCACATTTGCCTACAACTACACAGTCATAACATAACATAACATGCAGGAGCAGGTGTAAGCCATTCGGCCCTTCGAGCCTGCCCCGCCATTCAATCATGGCTGTCATTTAATTTTGCAGTAAATCCTGTGAAGCACTTTGTGATGTCCTTATGAAACAACAACAAATTGCATTTATATAGTGCTCTCCGTGCAGGGTAGCGTCTCAGAGTGCTTAACAGAGGTGGAGCCTGACTCCAAGTCAGGGGGCAGTGGCCATAAGCAAGGTTGAAGAGGAAAGTTTTCAGGTGGCTCTTGAAAGAGGGGGCAAGGCGGAGGGATTGAGGGAGAGTGTTCCAGAGTTTTGGGGAGTATTGGCTGAAAGCATGACCTCCGATGGTGGGACGGAGTGTGCGAGGGACGAGCAGGAGGCCGGTGCCAGTAGAGCGGAGGTGCTGAGTAGTGGATTGGGGAGTGAGGAGGTCGGAGAGGTAGGGAGGTGCCAGGGAGTGAATGCATTTGAACACGAGTGTGAGGATCTTGAAGTCGATCCGTTCAGTGATGGGGAGCCAGTGGAGCCTGGCCAGAACTGGTGAGATGTGGGTACGGAGTTTCAGTATGCGGGCGGCAGAGTTTTGAATGAGCTGGATTTTGTGAATGGTGGAGCTGGGGAGACCAGCGAGGAGTGCGTTGGAGTAATCCAAGCGGTAGGTGAAAGATGCTATACATGAAAGATACTATTCCAAATGCAAGGATTATTATTAAGAATATTAAATATCAAATGTAAACATTCAATTTAATTTACTACCTCCCAAAATGAATGAAGGCCAACTGCTCATTGATTCATTTATAGGAAAAATGTCACTTACGCTGGTAGTCAGAATGCACAGCACTAGACCATGATTACTTTTCTTGGTAGGATAAACAACAACAACAACTAAGTTACTTTTATAGAGCGCCTTTCACGTCAGGAGGACATCCCAAGGTGCTGGACAGTCAGGGGTCAGGACCCGAACATGGGGGAGGGTGGAGTAGGGGAAGGCAGAGAGGTGGGAGGGCAACCAAAGGCATGATCGAAGAGGAGGGTCTTGAGTACAGCCTTGAAGGAAGCAAGGGAGGAAGCGAGGCAAAGGGAGTGTGGGATGGAGTTCCAGAGTGTGGGTGCAGAGAGTCTGAAAGCCCGATGGTAGGGCAGGTCGGGTGGGAGACATGGAGCAGGCCAGAGCCCACTGAACGGAGGGAGCAGGCAGGTTGCTCGGGAGTCAGCAGATCAGAGAGGTAGGAGGGGGCAAGGCCATGGATGGTCTTGAAAGTGAGGACAAGGACCTTGAATTGGATCCTCTGAGGGATGGGGAGCCAGTGGAGTCGGGCGAGGGTGGGAGTAATGGGGTCACTGAGCCTGGTGCGCAAGAGTACACAAACTTCAGAGTTTTGGGATGATCTGCAGCTTGTGAAGAGAAGAATTGGGAAGGCAGATGAGGAGGGACTTTCCATAATCGAGCCTTGATGTGACGAATGCGTGGGTGAGGGTTTCGGCAGCCTGAGGGGTGAGCAGTGGCAGAATCTGGCAATGTTGTGGAGGTGGTGGTAGGCAGTGCCGGTCATGGCGTGGATGTAGGGAAGAAAGGACAGTTCAGGGTCAAACAAGATACCCAGGTTCCTGACTGGCTTAGTGAGGTTGAGTGTGCAGTCATGGAGGCTGATGCTGCCAGTGCCCGAGGTGCAGAGGCGCTGACACGAGCCAATCAGGAGGGCCTCAGACTTGCTGACGTTCAGCTGGAGAAAGTTGTCCCTTGTCCAGGACTTGATGTCGGACAGGCAGTCGGTCAGGACGCCAGTAGTCCTGGAATTGAGGGTGGAGGCAGAGAGATAGAGTTGGGTGTCATCTGCATACATGTGGAAATTTACCCCATGTCTGCGGATGATGTTACCAAGGGGGAGCGTGTAGAGGGTGAAGAGGAGGGGCCCGAGGACAGAGCCCTGAGGAACGTCACACGAGACAGTGCGGGGGCTGGAGGCAGAGACGAAGTGGAGGCGATGTGAAAGGTAGGACCTGAACCAGTCAAGGACAGAACCTTGAAGGTTGAGGTGGGAGGAGAGGCAGTGGAGGAGGATTGAATGGTCCACAGTATCAAAGGTGGCGCAGAGGTCGAGGAGGACGAGGAGGCAGAGGGAGCCCTGGTCACACATGGTCAGGATGTCATTTGTGACCTTGACCAGAACAGTTTTCATGCTGTGGGCAGCATAGAAACCCGATTGGAGGGACTCATGGAGAGAGTGGGATGAGAGGAAAGAGCGAAGCTGGGAGGGAACGGCTCTCTCAAGGATCTTAGACAGAAAAGGGAAGTTGGAGATGGGCCAGTAGCTGGACAGCTGTGATGGGTCAAAGGAAGCTTTCTTCAAGGTGGGTGTGACAGTGACTGTTTTGAGGAGGGTAGGAACAGTGCCAGATGGCAGGGAGAGTTTGATGATGTCGGCGAGTAGTGGGGCAAGGAGGTGGAGCTGGGATTTAAGAAGAGGGGTGGGGATGGGGTCCAGGGAGCAGATGTTGAGCTTCATGGAGAACATGGTGGTGATGACAGAGGAGGGGGTGACAGGTTCAAAAGTGTGGAAGGAGGCCTGGGTAGTGGTCGGAGTGTGGAGGGGCGTAGGGAGGGGGTGGAAATTGGGAGTACAGTGGCAACTGAACAGATTCCCTCAATTTTGGACTTGAGGAAGTCCAGCAAATGTTCTGCAAATAATGCAAATATTCTGAATCATTATAGATGTCCGTTACATAGCACCAGGCCAAGGAATCACCTCGTCATTTCTGTAAGTCAAATGAACTTTAGGTGGAAAGTGTTGAATAATTTAGTAACCCATCTGCAGAAAAATAACCTTTATAAAGGGCTGCAGCTTTGGTATTCCCCCATATCAACTTGTAAAACAAATCTTGGTATCAGAACCTGCCCGAACACATACACATTAACAAGCATTGACTCTCAGTTCCCGAAACACTCCTGCTGGCAAATGAAATATATAAAAATTACAAACTGAACATGCAAAGCAGATAAGAAATCACAATACTATATATTACATGAAACAACACACTCTGGAGTGAGCTCCCAGACATGGATCAATATAAAAAAGACAAACTAGGAAAACAGAGAGCATTGGAACCAACACGATAGACTGAATGATTCCCTTGTATAGAATCTCAAACCATAGAAATTTACAACACAGAAGGAGACCTTTCAGCCCATTGTAAATTCTCTATAAATTCAACTAAAAGTCAGAGTTCAACAAAGTTTAGTGCATTTACGTGGTCATTTCATGGCTGTTTATGGGACATTGCTTGTGCACAAATTGGATGCCGTGTTCGCCAACAAAATGCACTACACCTTCTGTAAAGTTTTATGAGATGTCCTTCCAATGTGAAAGGCACTATATCCAATTATTATCCTGCGTATGTTGGCTTTCTGAAGGAGCTATCCATTTTATGTGCAGAAAATTTATGTTTCTATTTCTATGTTTCTTTAGTAATACACCTTGAGGTGGAGAGGATTTTAATGACAGCACCTTAATTGCCAGATGTGTTATAAGCTTGTAATACATGTTATTGTATCTGTAATATATTAAAGGAAACCATCTTTTTACTTACAAATAGACAGTCACTACATTTAACAGCATATCTTGTGAAACCTTGAGTTGTTCTTCCGATGTGACAGGCACTAGACCAAATGTGTGGATTATTATTACTGTAGGTTGTGGCTGAAACACAAAAGCCGTCTCTCTTTACTTCGATAAAGTCACACACAAAATAAAGCAATGCTTCAACCCAAGTAATTCTGTGCTCCTTGACACCTCAGATAATAAAAGTTTAAATAAAACTCCACCATACAAACCAGGAAATTTTAGGTTCAATCCCTTGTCAATACTATTAGCTGAACTCACTATGGGTGATACAATTGACCCTGGTCTAGGGAGGCTAGATTCAGTTGGACATCACATTTCTGATCTTGATCCATGTCAAATGCTGGAAAGTATATTTATGTGAACAGTTAAAGATAAGATTGGATTTGACTGTGATGCTCCCCAGAGTTGAACAGCCTGCTGACACTCACTATCCAGCCTCACTCATGAAGAATAGTTTTTTGGGTGAGATACTGGAGAATAATTGCTGTCTGTGGGGTCTTAGTCCAACAAAGTGCCAAGAGTGGAGGAAGGGAGAAAATTGGCAAAGAAAAAGTATTTATCAAACTTTTGTGATTGTTTACAGGGACATAATAACATAAATTGTTTTTTTTTTGTTTTGTTTCCTCTCAACCTCTGAGAGTGTTGATGGCACTGACTCTGACGTCCTTGGTGGGAAACTAAGTGGGGCCTCTGTGGTGTTGAGCTGGCATCAAGGTAGTGTATTACTGGGAGCCAGGGATTCTTCCCACTCAGTTCCAAATCCAAATAATAACAATAATCCTTGCATTTGATATAGTGCTTTTCACATCTTCTAGAGGTCTCAAAGCGCTTCACAGAATATACTGTAAAGTGAATTAATTAACTGTATATTTGTGGGTGAAACGTGACCACCAATTGTGCATTGTAGTGTCCCACAAACAGTCATGGATTGAAGTGACCAATTTTATTTTTTTCTCTCGAGGGATTATTATCGTGTGTGTTGTAAGGAAACGTGCCCAAGGTTTCTCCTTGCCGGGAATCGAACCCAGGTCTCTCGCTTGCAAAGTGAGTGATCTAACCACTAACCCCAGTAGGTAGGGTACACAAGCTCAACAAGCAGCGGGAAGCTTGCCAATGTGACAATGCTTTCAATGGCAAACTATGCAGTTTTAGTTGGTTAGACTCCAGCAGTATCCAACACCCACTTTGGGGTTGGTTCCCAAGCCTTGGCACTCACCAACCTGCACCTAATGCTCTCTGAAATTAGGTAAGTAGATTGTTCCCCTCTCTGAAGAAGGTGGGATGGGTACCTGTAATAATTAGGTCAAAAGGATTAAAGGGCCTTGGTCATCCAAAACATTCGGTGATCTATTTTCACGGGTTTACAGTCCTATTTGCAGTTTCAGAACAAAACACAGTCCATGTTTTTACTTTAGAAATTCCACCTGAGGCTCAAGTCAGGTGATATCATGTCCCTGCTCCTCTTGTAACATATATTTGCTTACATTACAGGACTGGTCCCGCCAGTATTTCTAAGTTAGAGGTTGGACCAAATTTGTGTGTGTAAAACAATACACTTGAAACAGTATTAAAAACTGGAACTACAATTTTAGGATTCAGATGATATATATAAAGATATAATATAATCCTTCAATTGGGTAAACTCTAGCCATTTCTTAATTGTACATGCATTTTGAACAAGCTAATTTTAGAGTGTGCTAAAACCGCTTGTAAATGAGCAACTAAAATCTTATGCATTCATTACAAGATATGCTGTGGAGCTAAGCACATCATGACGCAATGCTCATACCGTTATTTTTTCCATAAAGGAGATGATTTTTTTTAAAAAATGAACAAATGGCCAGTTGCTATTCAAAAGGCTAACAGATGGTTAGAGAATGAATTACTGTGGTACACGATAGACCTAAGATTTCAGGAATAGGAAGCAACATACAAGATTTTCTCCCAGTGTCGTAGCCAGCAATTCTCTGGTTTAATGGATCGTTCACCTCATTGGATATTTGGCACACACGCTAATTTCAAAAGGGAATTGGATATTTACTTGAAAAGAAAGAGTGGGGGAGTGGGACTAATTGGATAGCTATTTCAAAGAGCCGGCACAGCCACAATGGGCCAAGTTATCTCCTTCTGTGCTGTAGGATTCTATGGTTCTATGAAATGACTGCTGCATTTACTCACAAAAAACAGTCACTACACGTCACAGCAATCATCCATGAAGCGCTTTGAGGCAATTAGACATGATTTACAAACATTATCTTTCTTTTCACAAATGACTCAACAATGATTGTGTAATGCTTTCAGTCATGAGACTCCTCTATCGCTGATCCCTCCCACCCCAAAATTTCAACCCAGGTTTTGGCACATAAGTGGTTTGGAGCATGTTTTTGAACTACTGGCGCCAGACCACAGCTCAGGAACATGTACATCAATACAACTCCACCATGTATTCGTATCAATACAGTATAATTAGAGATTTAACTAGTTCTTACAAGAAAATATATAGATAGAAAGTAAAGCTGATGTTTGCCACTTACCCTTTGAACATTGCAGCACTGGATTATCTAAGGAAAGCAGAATGCAATTATTATTCCTACATACAAAGCTGTCACACCCTTTCAAAACAAAATATGTGTTTGCGTGTGTGAAAGGAGCCAGGGAGTGCTCTGAGACAACAAATTTCTATAATTAACATGTCTGTAATTTGCTCCCGACGTATAGTTAATGTAAATAGCTCTGAATAATTACTGATTCACTTACTGGATACAGGTGAATAGGAAACAGATAAAAGAGGAAACTTAAAGTTAATAAATAACACAAGAGCTGTCAGCCTTGCATGAATCAGAGGAAGAGTGACAAATAGTAAGATCAGAAATTACAGATATCTGACTCAGAAACTGAAAACACAGAAAAGAACAGAACACCAAGCAGTCATTTTAGAAAACAAAAGCAGAGAGAGAAAAAAGTCAAATCTGAACTATTCATCAACTGCAGATCAAACTAAACCTCATGCCAGAGTTTTATCAGCTTCAAAGACACACTCAGCAACTTCACACCTACCAAAACAGAAAATATCACATTCATAGTTCTTTGTTAACATATTTGCAATCCCTTCATCTGGTATAATATCGTGATCTCTTGATTTAATAGAATAACATCCCATCCTTCAGATGAGAAGTTGAACCGAGGTGGGCATTAAAGATCCCATGGCACTATTCAAAAAGAGAAGGATGTTTCTCCTGGTATCATGGCCAACAAGTCCCCCAAATAAAAAACAAAATTGGTCATTCATCTCATGGCTGTTTGTGGGACATTGCTGTGTGCAAATTTGCTCCCGCATTTGGCCAAAAATACACAGTCACTTCACTTCACATTAAATATGTTGGGGTGTTCTCCCAACATAAAAGACGCCATGTAAATGTAAGTTGTTTAGGTGGATGCAAAAGATGTCATGTCACTATTCAAAAAGGAGTTTCTCTCAGCGTCCTGGTCGACAATTCTCCAAATAAAACCTCATCATTGTTTGCGGGACATTGCTGTGCGCACATTGGCTGTCATGTTTCTCTAGAAAGTCAGAGGCTTAGGGTTAGGACTGTCCAGCACCTTGGGACACTCTCCTGATGTGGAAGGCGCTATACAAGTTAATTTGTTGTAGTTGTTGATAGCGTACTTGTGCACACACTGATAATTAATTCAGTGCCTTTAAACACACACATTAGTGTGAAGACTTCGGGACTCAGTCATATGCTGCGGCTTGCGTAACTGATAATTGGTAGTTGAACAGCCACTAAATTTGATCTCTGTAATGTGTCTCCTACAATCACGCAATGCTTATCACATTTTTACAAGAATATGTTTTCAGGTGTTTTTTGATAAAATCTTTTATTTTAAACTAGTGGTGTCATGAGCTAATAATATCATAACATTGCTCAAAAGAGACTCTGTGTTAGTCCTTGGAAATAATATTGTTTTATGAGGCAGCAAGACAGCTGTAGACATTTTGTACATCATGGTGTTTTTCAGTGAGCATTGCTTTTGGAAGTTAAGAGCTCAGCATTTGAAAAACATTAATGTTATAATAATATGACAATATCCTTTGTATTTAATAATATAAAACGTGATTTTGCCTCTAAGAGAAAATGTCTTAAGATGCTTCACAAGTATCAAATGAAATGATTGTGTATTTGCAGGCAAATGGGAGCTAATTTTCACACAACAATGTCCCACAACAGTCATGAGGTGTATGACCTATTTCTCTGGAGGATCATTGGCCAAGATTGCAAAGAGAAGGCAGTGAGATTTCATTTGGAATAATGAAGCCAAGTAGCCCAAAAAGGTTTCTTCAGCCATGCTAATTCCGGCTCTCAGTGTGTGATAGACTGAAGTGTTCAAACTTTCAACAACAACAAGATTCTATTTATAGAGCGCCTTTCACGTCAGGAGGACGTCCCAAGGCGCTGGACAGTTGGGTCAGGACCTGAGCAGGGGGGAAATGGTCAGGGTGAGGGGAGGGAAGGAAGGGAGCGAGGAGGGGGTAGAGAGTCGAGAGGGCAGCTGAAGGCACGGTCAAAGAGAAAGGTCTTGAGACCAGCCTTGAAGGAGGAAAGGGAGGAGGCGGCGAAGGCACTGGGTGATGGAGTTCCAAAGCCTAGGGGCTGAGAGGCTGAAGGCCCGACCACCGATGATAGGGCGGTTGGGGCGGGGGATGTGGAGCAGACCTGAGCCAGAGGAACGGAGGGTACGGGCAGGTAGGTAGGGGGAAGAAGGTCGGAGAGGTAGGAGGGAGAAAGGCCGTGAATGGCCTTGTAGGTGAGGATGAGGATCTTGAATTCGATCCTCTGGGGGATGGGAAGCCAGTGGAGGCGAGCGAGGGTGGGAGTGATGTGGTCCCGAAGCCTGGTGCGGGACAGTACACGAGCTGCAGAGTTCTGAATGACCTGCAGCTTGTGGAGGGAGGTGCCGGCAAGGCCGGCGAGGAGAGAGTTCCCATAGTCCAGCCTTGAGGTGATAAAGGCGTGGACCAGAGTTTCAGCAGCGTGAGGGGTGAGGTCGTGCCATAGTCTGGCGATATTCCGGAGGTGATGGAAGGCGGTGCCAGTTGTGGAGCGGATATGAGAAAGAAAGGACAGCTCAGGGTCGAACAGAACAGGTTCCTTTCGGTTGCAAAGTTCACAAAAGTTATTTTGACAACAGGATGTACACTCTGGAGACTTTGTTGAGAAATTGGAGTTGCATGATGGAGGGAGTAAATTGCCCCTCAGAAATCAATGCAACAATTTTTGGCAAGACCAGAAATAATAAATAATGTAAGTGCCTTTAGAAGGCAATACAAATGGCAGCAGAACTCATAGCAAAACAGATTTTACACTGTATTTTACATTGTTTGTGGTCCAAGGATGGGTAATTGGAGTTGAGATACAGATCAGCCATGAACAGGCTTGAGGGGCTGAATGGCCTACTCCTGTTCCTATGTTTCATGTTCCTATGTTCCAGATCAAACAGAACAATTAAATGCCAAATTCAATAATGCTACATTTTGTCCTAAAATTGCCCTTCACAGCCCTGTTGTTGTGTTGGTTTGGTATTTAGACCAGTGCTAATGTGGTACCAACCATTGAGGTGTGACTTGCTTATATTTACACTGCCACCAATGACCATATCACCTCTAAGGTACTGTTGTTTAGAAGTCAGATTTTGGCTGATTCTGCTCTATGAACAATTTGGCAAATCTGGAGAAAAATCTGGAGTGATTCCCCATGGGAATGTGCCCAGTGCTTGCTCTCCACTTTACCACTCAGAGCACGGCTAAGATTAGGAATTTAATAGGTGATACAGGCAGCCAATTTCTAGCTGGTTGGCTTGTGTTAGCCTAGTTGAGTTAGCCGCACTCTCTCTCGAAATCTGAAGGTTTTGTGTTCAAGACGATTGTTGGAACATGGAGCCCATCTAATCTATTATTTGTATTACTATTATTTCTACAGTCCATGGCACATTTTATTTGTCCATCACCAGGCCGGATTTTTTGTCTCTTTAAAAAGATCTTTACAAAAAAACTGAATAACTTTGTAGTGTAAATCTAGTCCTTGACATGGCAGGTATTTTTTTTAAGTGACCCTGATGCTATAATATTCAAACAGTGACTATCCTCCTTGGGGGAAGGTAAATGGTGCTTCCGTGGAGTTTAACTGACTCTAAAGTAACTTGTTTGACAACAGAATGTCGGAATGAAGTTAAACCTCTGTGGTGGTCTCGGTGATCCAATTCCCCTGAGAGAGGTAGGTCCACAGCACTCCAGGGCACTCCTGATAACAGCCCAGTCAGCCTGGCTCATTGGCAGGACTCTATAAGGTAGACCAGTCACCGGGGACAGGGAATCCTCCCACTCAGCTCCTGTTAACACTGCAAAGCCACAGCCCTAATGGGAGGGTGGGGACAGCAATATCAATGACAAGTTATGCAATTTTAGTTGATTAAACTCCAGCAGTACCCTATTAATACTCTGGAATCCCAAAGCCTTGGCTCTTGCCAACCTGTGCCTAATCCTCTCTGGAATTAGGTAAGCGAGTGCATCCCTCTTGTGAGAGAGTGCGCATTCTATTCCAATAAATATCCCAGGAATTTCCATGTGTAGTGGGGCACACTTATGTGGAATTCACAATCTGTTTGGATCCTCTTCAGCCTGATGATGGGTTTCCACATGTGTCAGACTCCTGGCTGACCAAAAAAAACATTTGCACTCAGTGCAACTTGACAGGAGATGAACTGCTCGTGACTAGCTCATATTATTTCAAATACTTTACTTTGCAGATTAATTTTCAATTTTATTTTGACTTTACTTTTCTAGACTTCGAAACGTTGCACTTTGAAGTGATTTTAAATAGTACAAGTTGTGAAGGAAAAAACAACCTACATGAATAATGTTAATAGATAAACAGCAGGTGTGTCGGTTTAGAAAACAAAAACAGCTCTTACCAATCTTTTTGGATAAAATGATAAAATGATAAAATATTCTTGTTCTTTTTCAGACATTTAGTATCACCTGTTCTCCAGTACCTTGCTCATACAATTATTCTACAAGTGTGGAGTCCTACAGCATAGTGGTTAGAGCAGTCACTTCACAAGCGAGATAACCCAGGTTTGATTCTCAGTAGGGCGAAACGTAGGGCAAGTTTCTTTACTCCACACACCTCAGTTTACCTAGCAGTAAATAGGAACCCGGTTGTTAATCAATTGGCAGATTGCTTTCCGGGGGTAATAATCCCTCCAAAAAAAAACATTTGGTCTCTCAATCCATGACTGTTTGCGGCACACTGCTGTGCGCAATTGGCTGCCGTGTTTCACCCACAAAATATACAGTCAATCCATTTCTCAGTATAATCTGTGAAGAGCTTAGAGACATCTCAATGACATTATAAGGCGCTACATCAAATGTAAGGATTATTATTATTATTAAGTGTGAGACAGACTGTGAGTGTCGGGAGACTGTTTTACTGCAGGGAACATTGCAGCTGAGCCAAATCCCGTTCACGCCCAACATTCACACACTCACACACGTTCCAGCAGGATTATTGGATAGTGGAAATCCTGGCAGATTTTTCCTTGCCCTAACCCTGGGGGCGCCGAGTCCTGTTTACTTGACCCGCTTACTGCCAGTACACAGCAGCACAAGCTGACATCAATACTGGGTGAGGTGGTAGTTGTGTAAGTGGCATGTACGCGCCTACTTTAATTCACATCGGTGGTTTTGTTGGAAACTAAACACAGGAGAATTGTAGCTCCCTCACTTCATATTTTCTAACTATTATTTCTACAGAGCAGAAAAATGTAACTACATCCGAATTTTTTTAATGCTTCATAATTTGAAGCATCTCTATCTCAAAAGTTGCTCCACTTTACAGTATTTCCTGTCAAGCACTTAGGGACATGAAAAGCGCTACATCAAATTTAATGAGTTTTTTTTAATCAAGAACACCTCCTCTCTCAGCCATATCTTTATCAAGTTCCCCATCTCACAGTCTTAAGGTTCTAAAGTAGTTAATCTTTCCTCTGTCCCTGAGATCACATGCATACCCTCCAGCACATAGGAACCTAATAAAATGGGAGAACAACTTTAGAGAAGGATCAAAAGAAAGAAATATAAAGCATATTTTTGCAAGAAGAATACAAAGTTTGCTCATCACTGAATATTGCGCAGGAATTCCACTGAGGCCAATTGAAGCCACCCTGATTTAGGATTATAAGAAAAGAGGAGCAGGAGGAGGCCATTCAGCCCATTGAGCCTGTTCCACCAGTTATTTCGGCATATCTTTTAAACCCAATGCCCTTCCCTTTTGCCATACCCTTTAACACCTCAAGGATTTACTGTGGCATGTAAGGTAATTCGATCATTTGGACCATCAGCTCCGTTTCTGTGTCACGCCATGTATAATTGACCCATTTCATTTCCTGAAGGACAGTTCTGCACAGTTATGCTCTGGTCTGTAATTAAAGGTAAATTAGTTAAGTTCCAAAGTATTCAATCATCCCACACATCTATTAGCTATTGACATTTCTTTGCAATTGCAATTTTGTTGTCCTAATATGTTTAATTGTTTGTTTCCCCTCATTTGTTTCTCTCCTTTTTACGTTGTCAAAACATCCAAAAACACTTCACAGGATTTTTTTGCTTTAGCATGACTGCATATTTTATAGGTGAATGTGGCAGCCAAATTGTACACAGCAAAGGCTGACAAATAACCATGAAGTGAACAAACAATTTTATTTCGGGGATTGTGAGCCAGCACACAAGGAGAAACTCCCCTCACTTTTCAAATACAGTGCCATGCAATATATTTTTCAGTATTCATTTTGTGGTATTTCTCAATGGGCTTCTTTACTGAGAATTCTACATGGGGGAGGGGGATAACTAGAAGTACATCATTCACATCATGGAGACTCAAGGGAGGGGCTGCTCTGAAAATACATTGAGTTGGTGCAGCATTCTTGTAAGGTGAAGTCATGGATTTCCAGGTTTTGTACTTAAAGCTTCTGTTTATAAGAACCACAGAATCAATCCTGAATTCACATGACAGTCAGTCACTTGACTATGGAGGATGTTCAAGCCAGGATCAATCCTGTTTGCACCCAGTGCCCACAACTGCATAATATCCAATAGAATAGCCACTGGAAAGTGATTCGCAGAAGGAACCATGACTGAGACCTTTGTGACCCTTGTTGCCAGAAACGTTGAAGCCAGGTTCTTCTCTCCTCTTCAACATTCTGACAGGATTGACTTCTCCCTCGCTGCATTCATGCAAATATGAAATTGTATCAGCAACATAGCCAAAGTGCAGTGGTGCTCAGCAGGGAACTCTTTATCCTCAAACAAAAAGAAAATGTGTACAAGTTGTCAAATCTACTGGAGGTTGGCCTGCAGTAATGATGAGCCAATATGCCCTGACCCCTGCTGCATATGCAATCCATCCTCATAACACATTTTGCAACAAGCCAGCTATAATAATAATAATCCTTGAATTTGATATAGCGCTTTTTGACGTCTTCTAGACGTCTCAAAGCGTTTCACAGAATAGACTGTAAAGTGAATTGACTGTATATTTGTGGACGAAACGCGGCAGCCAATTGCGCACAGCAGTGTCCCACAAACAGTCGTGGGTTGAAGTGACCAATTTTATTATTGTTTTGTTTTTGAAGGATTATTATCAGGCGTGTGGAGTAAGGATACTTGCCCAAGGTTTCGCCGTCTTCAGTCTATCCATCCTGCGATGAGGTGTTAAACTAAAATCTGTTCTACCTGTTCAGATGGATGTTAAACATTCGGACACTTTTCAGACAGAGAAGGAAGTGAGGGCTTCCAAATTTAAATGTTTTTTTAAGAAATGTTCACAATTCTGTAGTATTGTAAATTTTAAGACAAAATGGTTTTATAGGCTAAAATGAGTTTAAATTTCGGGCCCAATATGTGGCATTTTCAATTGTTCGAGGCACTTTTTATGTGTTCTGCTTTTACTTTGTGCCTTTCAGCTCCTTTTAGTGCACCAATTTTCCAGCAGACTTGTGAGAGCACGTCTAATGGTAAAGGTGCTCATGCCCGTGTTATTGCACGAATGGTACAGGAGGAGTGTGTGCATCACTGCTTCCCCAACATCCTCGCTTGTGGAGTAAGCAGGTGTTTACATTAATCCTATTGGGTACCTCCTTTGTTTGTCTGCATTCGCCCTCCTGTGGTATAATAATGTGTTCTGACTCACTAACCTTTGATTATTGACAGAATTTTCATCACACACTTCCTCCAGGGCAGACGATCAGTTTCACTGCTATTCTGCTTGTAACTCAATGCCTCACGTTTGTGGCATACGCCAAACATTTTTGAGATAAAAGAAGTTGCTATTAATAAAACCGTCCAATATTCTTGTGATAATTCGGTAACTACACTGGTTGCCAATACAAACACTTGTATGTTACACAATCCTTGTCCAGCTAGTATCACCCTGCCATTAAGGCTTTGTGTCACAGGGTTGAGGGCATGCCTCCACCTTCAAATCCCACTGCTGAGCTAAACAGGCTGGTCAACCATCAGCAACACCTTAGATTATTTATCTACCTTTAGTAGTCGATGTCTCCTAAGAATCAATTGAAGCTGTGCTCTAACTTTAACTCGATGGAAACTATCTCTCTCTCCACAGTCCCCACCGCCCCCCACCCCCACCCCATCCTGGAGGATCTCAGTTTCGTTTTTAATTATAAAGGGACATTCTTATAGCACATTTTAAAAAATTGTGACATGTAATACTCATTGTAGCTGTGATATGACCGCAGTGTCTGTAGTATGTGAGCTAAGCATTCGTGCATACTGTTAAAGTTGTTTTGCAGCATAGCTGTGATTACACGCAAAGTAATGTACAACAATGCTCTCATTTGGTAGCACACACACCCAGAAGAAACAATAGGACGTACAATATCCCTGTGGTCATGTGACTAGGCAAGGCCCAATGTTGTTCTCATGCTCTGTATCACGGACTATGTGTACATTCCTTGGGGAAGAGGTAACAGAACACACTGTAAAGTGAATTGACTGTATATTTGTGAGTGAACGCGGCAGCCAATTGCGCACAGCAATGTCCAACAAACAGTCGTAGATTGAAGATGACCAATTTATTATTGTTTTTGGTTTTGGAGGGATTGTTATTAGGCGTGTGGAGTAAGGAAACTTGCCCAAGGTTTCGCCCTGCCTGGAATTGAACTCAGGTCTCTCGCTTGCAAAGCGAGTGCTCTAACCACTGAGTTACAGGACTCCAAGTACTTCGAAGGGCAGACCAATCACTGAGGGCATGGACACTTCGCACTCAGTTCTGGTTAACCCTGTAAGATAAAGCCCTAATGGGTGATCCGAGCTGGACAAGAAGGGAGAAAACACGCCAGGCAGTGCTTTAAATGGAAAACTATGGAATGTATGGAACTCTCAATCTGCTTTGGATATGCTTAAGCATGGTGATGGGTTTCTGCATGTGTCAGACACCTGGCTGACCCAAAAAAGGAAATATATCTGGGAGATTGTTGGCCAGGACACTGAGTGAAACATCTTTATCTTTTCAAGTCGCACTATGGGATGCAGGGTTCATCTCCAAATACACAGTTACTAACTTTTCCATAAAATCCTGTTAAGCGATTTGAGACATTTTGATGATGAGATAAGGCTCTATATCAAATGGAAGGATTATTATTATTACTGCAAGGGAGGAGGGAAAGGTGAGTGTTTGGGGGAAATGCCTGCCTGAAGAATTGCAGGGAACAATAAATGGAGAATAGTGATCAATAACAGATTAGATAGGAATGTTGATGGAGGCCACACCCCCAATGTCTCAGATTTCACCTTCTAGCACTCAGGTAATCGACAAATATAGAACCATAAGCTATAAATTGAGCAACCGTAGCTTATCTTATAAGGACTTAGAGCCAATTTAAAATTTTGTATCTCAGAAAATTCTAGAGAAACCCCCCAAAAAATTCATGACAATCAAAACTGTCATGCGATATCTTTCTATTCCAAACCTACATTTCAGATGAGTCCCGAAAGGCAGAGATTACACCTTTTCACTGCAACTAATGATAGAAACGTCCATTTGCACAATAATAATACTAATAATAATCCTTGCATTTGATATAGCGCTTTTCACGTCGGAAGGACGTCCCAAAGCGCTTCACAGAACACACTGTAAAGTGAATTGACTGTATATTTGTGGGCGAACGCGGCAGCCAATTACGCACAGCAATGTCCCACAAACAGTCGTAGATTGAAAATGACCAATTTATTATTGTTTTTGGTTTTGGAGGGATTATTATTAGGCTCTGTGTGGAGTAAGGAAACTTGCCCAAGGTTTCGCCCTGCCTGGAATTGAACTCAGGTCTCTCACTTGCAAAGCGAGTGCTCTAACCACTGAGCTACAGGACTCCACAATGTGAAGAATTGTACAGTGCTCAGCTTTCAAACCATTCTAATCCTTAAAGATCTGTTATGGTTGTCTCCACACTCTAAAAGGTGAGTTGAGTGAGTGAGAGAGGGGGGGAAGGTGGGGGAAGACAAGTATGGATGTGTGATTGTGGAGATTAAGAGAGTGTGAATGACACACACAGGGAAATGTGTATGGAAGGGAACAGACAAAGGGAGCAGACAAAGATATAAAATGTGAGTGACTGAGTGTAAAAGTGGTAAGAGTGGGAATGTTTGGGAAGAGGGAAATGGGAATGACCAACTGAGTGTGAAACAGACAGAGAGAGAAAAAGATTCAGAGTGAAAGACAGTCTCTCTCTCACACAGACGCACACAAATCCTACAGAAAGATGGGATAAGCATAGAGAGGGAGAAGGGAACACAAACAGGAGGTGAGGGAGAGAAAAGTAGAAAAAACAATAGAGACAAACAGTAGACAGAGATTCATTCAAACAGTATAGTTATGCTCGCTGCCAATAGCTTGCTACTACAGACTTTCACTCCCTCGTAAGACCTCCTCCCTATTACCCATCCTGGGATGGGCCACTTTACTAGTTTTTTTATAAGCCTGAAGCAATGTGATCACAAAGACCTTTTATGCTTTACACAGCTGAGAAGTACTTTATTTTTCTGTTTCTTTACATCAGTTGAGAAAGGCTGGTTCTTATGTGCTTCCTGACTGTTAGTTGAAGTGAAAAGGTCACATTACATTCAATAAAATAACATTTTTTCCAGCATACCAAATATTTTAAAAATGCAATAAACTTTAATTCATGGCTGTTTGTGGGACATTGTTGTATGCAGATTAGCTTCCACTCTTGCCTACCTAATACAGTCCCTACACTTCACAATAAATTCTATGAAACTCTTTGAGACGTCCTTCCGACGTGAAAGACTCTATATCAAATGCAAGGATTATTTTATTCTTATTCCTATCCTTGTTTTCCCCATTCTAATCTCTTCCCTCCTAAAAGTTGTGACCTGTTTGCCTGAGCTCCAGCCACATCCCTATGATTCATTCACTTGGTCACTGCGTGATATTCTGCTCAGTTCACTGAACTGCTTAGTTTCATTCAAGTTCAGGAACCAATATCAAAGAGAATTTCTCCAGCGTCCTGGACACAAACCCTCAAAAAGAATTGGTCATTCGTTTCAAGGCTGTTTGAAGTACATTGTTGTACGCAGATTTACTTCCATGCTTGCCTATACAATAGTCACTACAGTTTACAGTAAATCCTATGAAACGCTTTCCGATGTGAGAGACGCCATATCAAATGCAAAGATTATTTTGTTATTATTCCTATAGTGACCTCTTCTGCTGAGACTGGAATGCATTTGCCAAAGCAATTAGTGGATTTATATCTTAAAGAATGCAATTGAGCTCTGTATAGACTTGCTAAAGGTTGGCAACCATGTCTGTGATTGTGGGATGAAGAATCTAATCTTGACTTATTTTGTTTATAGCCTGGGCCAATAGAGGTCCAGAAATATTCACCAAAAATGTATGGGAAGGTGGGGGGTTTTGACAAATTTTGAGGAAAAATTCGGGGAGTTAAGTGGTGCTATTGAGGTACATTTTACTGCCAATCTACATTTTTNCACTTTTTTTATAATAATAATAATTCTTGCATTTGATATAGCGCCTCTCACATCTTCGAGATGTCTCAAAGCACTTCACAGAATATACTGTAAAGTGAATTGACTGTGTATTTTGTGGGTGAAACGCACCAGTCAATTGCGCACAACAGTGTCCCACAATCAGTCACGGATTGAGTGACCAAATTATTATTATTTTTAAATTTATTTTTGAAGGGATTATTATCCCCAGAAAAGCGCTCAGCCAATGGACTAAAAACTGGGTTCCTAGGTAAACAGAGGCGTGTAGAGTGAGGATACTTGCCCAATGTTTTGTCCTGCCCGGGAATCCAACCCAGGTCCTCTTGCTTGCGGGGCGTGTACTCTAACCACTAAGCTAGAGGACTCCACAAAAACTAAATATTAAAAAACTAAACGTGAGGAAATAACACAGATTAGATTGTTGCAATTTTTAAAAAAATTAATTTCTTCTTCAACAAAAACTTGGTAGCCCATTTTTTGTGGGGGAAACACCAGCACAGACCCAAAGGGCCTGGAGATCCGTGAAAAAACAGACACTCAGGACCAGTGTCCTAACTGCGGGGCCAAAGGAGCTTACCATCTCCTGCCTCTCAGGGTCCGGCACTGCACACAGACACAGAGATCCAGAAAGAGACACACACACTCAGCGACACGGAGAGACACACACACGCAGAGACACGTAGAGAGACACACACACTCGCAGACACAGAGAAACACACATTCTCAGAGAGAGACACAAAGAGACATACACACACACAGATAGAGGAGAGATACACATACACATTCACACAGAGACACTCATAAACACACACACATGTAGAAGAGAGAGATACACTCACAAACACAAACATACAGAGGAGAAAGAGACACAGACACACTCACAAATACAGCCTGGGCCAGAAACTTCATTTTTTAGTGATTTTATAGCAGACGGCACTGTTTATAGCAGATTCTGCTGCAAAATTGCGGGGAAGGACAAGAATCTTAAAGCTGATCCAATGGGGGGATAAAGAGCTAGTGGAGCCCGGCAGGATGGGGGTGATGGGCTCATAAAGCTTAATATGGGAAAGGCTACAGGCTGTGGAATTCTGTACAGTTCAGCGTTTGTGGAGGGTGGAAATGGGAAGGCTGGAAGCAGGGCTTGGAATAGTTGAGTCTGGAGGTGAGAAAGGTGTGGATGAGGGTTTCGGCTGTTTTGTGGTGGGTGGTGAGGTAGTGGGGGAGGTGGCAAATGCTGCAGTAATAGAAGAAAACAGACTTAGTTAAGTGATTGTGAAGAAAATGAAAGCTGAGAAAAGTCACAATGGGGACTGGTTAAAAGTAAACACTCAGAGACCCTCTAAATGCAGCATTACAATGGATGGGTGGGTCTTATATCCACTATCTAATGGCACTGAGATAAATGATTTGAGCCCCATGCAGGCATCGCATTGACATCACAGGCCACCCATGCTCTGCTGTTTGCTTAAACACGGACTCTCTTCTTACCTTTCCCTGCTGCAGACAAAAAGTAACCACTGGCTTATTTGCCTATGAGTTAGATGAAATGCCCATGCTTACAAAGAATGCCCATAAAGTTAGCACATTAGAGGAAGTGGGTGCAGGGCACTTTGTAGGATTGGGAGCTGAGAAGACAGGTAGCATTTTGTTGCATACTCATTTGAGCTCAATCCAATTTCCAATGTGACTTGCTCCATGAATGCATGTTCAGTGGTTGCACTGACAACAGACCTGTCGTGGGCTTACAAGTTAATGAAACAATTGTATCAACAAGAGGTTCTTCAAAATCGAGAACTTTTTGAATCAGCTAACTCACAATAATGATAATATTCCTTACATTTGATTATCACCTGTAACATCTCAAAGCACTTCACCCAGGAATTGCTTTCATGCATAATGACAGTCATTTTGTGCACAGCAAGATCCTCTGAATTTAAGAACGTTCAATAATTCTGCGCGATGTTCAGAAAAAATGCTCTTACAACAACAACAACAACAAAATTACATTTGTATGGCCTAGGACAAGGTAGATTTCAGGCCTCCGAAGGTACTGCTTCACATAAGAGTAATAATTCTTGCATTTGATAGAGCGCTTTTCACGACTTCTAGACGTCTCAAAGCACTTCACAGAATAGACTGTAAAGTGAATTCACTGTATATTTGTGGGCGAAATACGGCAGCCAATTGTGCACAGCAGTGTCCCACAAACAGTCGTTGATTGAAATGACCAATTTATTATTGTTTTGTTTTTTGAAGGGATTATTATTAGGCATGTGGAGTAAGGAAACTTGCCCAAGATTTCACCCTGCCAGGAATTGAACCCAGGTGTCTCGCTTGCAAGTCAAGTGCTCCAACCACTGAGCTACAGGACTCCATGAACAATTTCATAAAGTCTCTGAAAATCCTACACTTACCGTCAGTGCTGAAGCATACCTCAGCCACATGGTCATTTTTTATGTGTGAGTCTTGCTCGGTGAACATGGGAGGAGGCATCACAGCCCAGTCCTGATGCTGTCCTCACCTATCCCCCACAAGTTACTCAGAGCGGAACCTAGGCTGACATTCCCCCATAGGTTATGATTTTGTGGCAAATTTTTATATTTTTAAAGCTACCCCAGCTGAGATCAGCAAAGTCAGCTCAAACCCCACAAAGATTTAATCTGGGGCTTTTTGTCTCTGTATGGCTCAGTTTCGTTCTAGGCAGTTTGTATATGTTTGACATTAGTTTTCATTTGACTATGGTGGCAGGACGAGATTGCAGGAAGTCCTATGATCAGTTCCCAAAGCTGCTGGTACATGATTTAACCCTTTTTTCTAACAAAAATACCCACGTGTTTTTAAATAGTGAGTTAACTCTGTGGGGCATCCTTTATTTCATTTTTCAACAATGACTAACTTGATTTTCAGAAACTCTGTGAAACTGTTCAAACGCATCCCATGAAGTACAAAATCACTTTGAAATTAATAAGCTTGATGAAAAAATTAACTCTCTCGTTTCCTCCTTTTTGGAGGTTCTGAGGAACTCTCATCACCCCCTTTTACTTCAGACTCGATTTTAATTTCTATTTGTTTAGTAAGCGATGTTCCTGATTCAGGGTTTCAGTGTGTAAATAAAGGTAGCAGCTCCATTTCTTGTACTCTTGCACTCTATTTCTTGTACTTGTATTTTTCTTATAAATATTGACTCATCCAAATCGAGACACTCTGGGCAGGTTTACAGTTTTTTTTAAACTATGAGAGCATTAGAAAGTCTCTGCAGCTGTCACTTTGGTTAAATTATAACCCTACTGTGCACAAGCACTCGCATATCCAGAGCTTGGTGTCCACCTTAACTGGTATGCTGAGAAATAAGCAACGGTGGCTCAAGCTTCACACCAACAACTGGTAGAATCATTGTTCAATCGGTAAAGGTGTGTGTCTTAGTTGTGGGCAGGAGGGTGTTTGATTGTTCTCATGCATTTCTTGCTGCAATGCACTGCTCATCAGGAAACTTGCAGGGAATCACTTAGTAAGAAAACAGACCTGGCCCAAAGGTGATATACTTGGCAACTTGGCTACCAGAAGCTCCTGGTGTACTGAAGACTTGGGTGATTTATGGTGTGGTAACACCAATGAAACTATAGGAGCTGAAAAGGAAATAAATTGAGTATATGCACAGTGATTGAAGTGTGATGTAACTAAAGGTGCTCCTGATCTCATCAGTGTCATGACCACAGAAGACAGTTTTATGATGTCTAAGATGGAAGTTGTTTTGAGAACCTAGTTTTCTCAAAAGTGTTTAACAAAGTGCCACTTGAAAGACACCTTCACAAACTGAGGTCGCTGGGCAAGATATGGCCATGGAAGATTTTGTAGGCAAATGCAGCAGATTTGCACATAACAGTATGCCACACAGTCATGGAGTGGCTGTTTGTATCAGGGGAGTTAGGTCAAAATGGGGAAGATGTATTAAGCGGGGTGGCAAGGCATCTATTTAGGAATCTCTCCTGTTTCTTGTATATATTAATGATGTGGATTCACAGATCCAGTGTCACATATTTAAATTGCAGATGACCCCAAGTTGGGGAAATTATGGAATCAGAGGCCTTACAGAGTGAGCTTGATATATTTTTTAATCTTGTGTGCCTCAGTAGTAGTATGATGTTTCATGTTAGTGCTCTTACATACTGTTCCATGAAATGGGACAGCATAGGCTGATTTACCACTGATTTAAATTCACCAGCATCTTGTCAATGTTTCTTAATTCAGATGTGCCACTGGAGAAAACAACAACCCTTCATGCAGGTTAGCATTTCAGAGCGCTGGAGAAATACAAACCTAAGAACTTACATGTGTTAGTTGCTCTCAGTGAGAACATCACCCAACTAACTATACTGCACTCGTGGAAATCTAACGAGTGTTTGTTAAAGTGGTAAGAATCAAGCCAATTCTGTCATTTCAAGGGTAGTGGATAGACAGAAATAACAAAATCAACTTGCATTTATATACTGCCCTTCATGTGGGGAGTGCTTGATCCCTATATATAAAACCATCCTCAACATATGGCACAAACTGAGTGTGCACAGCATAGTGAAGGGTGAAACCTTGGGCAAGTTTCCTTACACCACAATTGCAAGGATTATTATTATTATATAGCATTCTTTTCATTTAATCAATTATATTTTGCAAAACACCTGTAGACATTTATTTTTACATGGAAGGCGTTATATAAATAACTGATTATCATTATTATTAATGCTTTTAAAAAACATTAAAAATGTATCAAATGTCTCTTTTAAAAGGAACAACATGCAACTTCTTCAACCGTGTTTTTGATCACCCTGCTTCCCACCCTGTCTTCCACTTTCCCCAATCCCGACCCCCAGCTCAGGTCCGAAACACTGACTGTCCAGCGCTTTGGGATGTTCTCCCGAAGTGAAAGGCACAAACAAATGGAAAGTTGTTGTTGTAGTTTGATTTTATACCGTTAAACTCACTATTAATTTTAGCTGCCTAATTTATATGGTTGTAACCAGAATTAAATAGTGGGTTTGCGTATTCAGTATAAATCATTTAATTATGCATTATAAGAGCTGTTTTGGGCAGCATTCGGCATCAAAGCTCATCATTTTAATATATGTAAATCCTCTTAGATCTCTGGGTGATAAACACAAGCTGTAATTGATTCTTTGTCTAAAATTGTATATTTGCATACTGCAGCACAGAGCGACAGGTAAAAATAAAGGCCTACAACAAATCCTGTAACAAGATTAATCTAGTGATAGACTGTTGTCACATCTCATTTAAAAACAACTTAAAAATGTATTACAGTTGGCAAGTGTAAATAAATGTAATTTAATTTCAGTCCTTTTAGCATTTCCTGACCTTTCGCAATTTTATCTTTTATTTTGTATATTTAATAATTTTCCCCTCTTGTCTGAAGATACAGACTCTTTACTCCGGTGCCTCAACCAAGTAACAATTTTAATATGTGAGCCTACACAGTGAGTGATGACAGGCTATTTGACCATGGAAGACCTCACAACAGAGCTCAGACATGTTCTCATCTAACACCTACTCACATTTACTTTATAGCAAGGATTAGTGTCAGCTTTGTTCAATTGCTAGCACTCTCACCTCTGAGTCAGAAGGTTATCGGTTCAAGACCCATTTTGGGATTTGAACTCACAGTCGAGGCTGACACTCCAAATGGGGAATGGAACATTCCCAGAGCTGTCCTTCCGATGAAATGTTAAACCAAGGTCTCATCTCTCCAAAAGCTGCAGATCATCCAGAACTCTGCATCTCGGGCCCTCTTTCACACCAAGCTTCGTGACCCTATTACCTCACCCTTGCTCGGCTCCACTGGCTCCCCAGGCCCCAGAGAATAGAGTTCAAAATCCTTGTCCTCGCTTTCAAGGCCCTCCACGGACTTCCATTCCCTACCTCTGTGACCTGCTGACCCCATATCAACCTGCCCAATACCTCCCATCCGCTCTGGCCTACTTCAGGTCCCCCATCCGACCGCTCCACCACCGGTAGGCGGCCTTCAGTCTTTCTGCCCCCACCCTATGGAACTCCATTCCACATTCCCTTTGCCTCACTCCCTCCCTTGCCTCCTTCAAGGCGTGTCTCAAAACCGTCCTCTTCGACCAAGCCTTCAGCTATCTTCCTAGCCTCCCTACCCTCCACCCTTCCCAATCCCGATCCCCAGTTCGGGTCCAAATGCCTTGGGACAACCTCTCCACATGAAAGATGCTATACAAATGTAATTTTGTATTGTATTTATATTGCATCTAATTCTCTTTTGAAAGTTGTAACTGAATTTGTTTCCACCACCTTTTTAGGCAGTGCCTTCCAGACTGTAAGAATTCTCCGTGTAAAAAAAAATTCTCCTCATCTCCCCTCTGGTTCTTTTGCGAATTATCTTGAATCTATGTGTCCTGGTCACTGACCCACCTGCCAGTGGAAACAGTTTCTCCCTATCTACTCTATCAAAACTCCTCATAGTTTTGAATACCTCTATTAAATCTCCCCTTAACCTTCTCTGCTCTAAGAAGAATAATCCCATCTTCTTTAGTCTCCACATAACTAAAGTCCCTCATTCCTGGTACCATTGTTGTAATCTCTTCTGCACCCTCTCCAAGGCTTTGATATCCTTCCTGAAGTGTGGTGCCGAGAATTGGACACAATACTCCAGCTGAGGCTCCAACACTTGCAAGTGACTTATAAAGGTTTAGTAGAACTTCCTTGCTTTTGTACTCTATGCCTCTATTTATGAAACCAAGGATCACATATGCTTTGTTTTTTTAACAGCCCAACAACCTGTCCTGCCACCTTCAAAGACCTGTGTATGTGAACCCCCAGGTCTCTCTGCTCCTAACCCCCCCTTTAAAACTCTACCATTTAGTGTATATTGCCTCTCTTCATTCTTCCTCCTAGAATGCATTACCTCACGCTTCTCTGCATTAAGATTCATCTGCCACATGTCTGCCCATTTCACCAGTCTGTCTATAGCCCCCTCAATCTGCTACCATCCTTCTCATTGTTTACTACCTTCTCAGCTACAGCTGGGGTTGAAGTCTGATGGGGTGGGGCAAGGGTGGGAAAGACAGCCAAATGTGCGGTCAAAGAGGAAGAATTTGATCAGACCTTGAAGCAGGTGAGGGAAGGGGTGAGTCGAAGGGACTCTAAAAGTTCCAGAGCATGGGGTAGATATGCTGAAAGTTGACTGTCAATGGTGATACAGAAGACATGAAGCAGGCCAGTGCCTGCCAGGCGGAGGGAGTGGCGTGGGTTGGTAGGGTTTGAGGAGGCGGCAGAGCTAGGGTGGGGCAAGGTCAATAAGGGACTTAAAAGGAAAGGAGCACTCTAGGAGTACTTTAAAGGTAAGGAGATCAAAGCACTTTAGAAAGACTGAGTGGGAGTCAGAGTTGGGAGCATCCTGGGCATGGGGTGACGTGAGGAGACTGTAGGTGAATGAAAGCACAATCAAAGAGGTATGTCTTCATTAGGGATTTATAGATCTTCAGGCAGGAGGAGATTTTGGGAGAGGATTCTAGAGAGAATGGGCTGAAGGCACTTCCATCAATGATGGAACAGAGTGGGTGAGGTTTATGAAATAGGTCAGAGGTGGCAGACTGGAGGGTGTGGCCGGTGAAATAGGGATGTAGAAAATTGTAGAAATAGAGTGTGTCATTTCTTAACAACATATATATTAGTGCTTCACCAGGTGATGCCTTTACCCAGTATTCCACTGAAGCAGGTCGTCAGCCTCTTATAAGCAATGTTACCTTTGAGACAACCGCAACTGATTTGTCAAGAGGAAGCAAATACTGGAAAAGCAAACAGAGAAAATCCCAGAAATTGGCAGCAGGTTATTCAGCATCTGAGGTTGAAAAATAGGTTATTCATCAGACAGCACTTCTGTTTATTTGCCAAATTGACGAGATTATACGCTATAATTACTCTTGCTGCTCAGTGTGCCTGCATGAAATCTGGGTGTGTCTTGCTGGCAGGAACCCAAGAATGGGGTTCAGCTGTTGGAGAATTTTCTTTCTTTTAAACCTCAAGAAGTATGTTTTTTTTTACAATACTTTTTTGCTTGTTTCCAATTTCTCCTCTTCTCTTCTGAAGGTGGTGGTTGATGCTCAGGTAAGAGCTGTCTGTTTTACATTAAAATGATCCTTGTATTTGACATAGTGCCTTATCATTTTGTGGGCGAAACCCAACAGCCAAGTGCACACAGCAGTATCCCACAAACAGTGGTGGATTGAAGTGACCAATTCATTATTTTTTTAAGGTATTATTGTGCCCTGAAAAGCGATCTGCGAATCGACTAACAACTGGGTTCCTACTTGCCCAACATTTTGCCCTGCAGCAAGTTGAACCTTGGTCTCTCACTTGCGAAGCGAGCGCTCTAACCACTGAGCTGCAGGACTCCACAAGAATTATTCTACATGGAACACTCCACATGAGACCCCAACCCTCATATTTCCCTCTCCTGTACCCTTCTCTTCTCTCCTCCCTCATATATGCGTAACATTTCCTATTAAATACATTAAATACATCATTAGGTTTCTAGGGGAAGAGCGTTCACAAACTTCACAATCCTCTGTGTGAAGAAAGCATAATAATAATAATCCTTGCATTTGGTATGGCACCATATCACTTTGTCAAGACTTCTCAAAGCGTTTCACAGGATTTTGCTGTGAAGTAGTAACTGTGTATTCACTGGTTGAAAATGGCAGCTAATAATGTGCACAGCAATGTCTTTCAAACAGCCATGAAGTGAATGACCTGTTTTACTTAGGGGATTGTTGGCCAGGACACTGGGAGCATCTCCCTTCTCAATGAATAATGTCAAGGGATCTTTAATGTCGACCTGAACAGAGAGACAGAACCTCAGTTTTAAAATCGCATCCAAAGGACAGCAGCTCCAAAAATGCAGCGCAGCCCTAACACAGCATTGGAGTGTCAGTCGACATCTGTGAGTTTAAAGTGCCGATATGGGGCTTGAATCACAATCAGCTGACTCTGAGGCAAGAATGTTACCTGCTGAGATAGGCTAGCTCCTCCTGACCTCAGTTCAGTCATCGTTCTGTTGCCCACATCACTGCCCTTTATGTGAGAGCCTTGACAATGTGACAACAACAGCTTGTTTTATATAGAGACTTCATGCTTGGAGAACTGGTCTGTTGATAAGTATCTGTACATCTGTACACATGTACATCTCCAGTGGTTTAATTTATCCCATTATCTCGCCAGTGGGGACTGAGGCAAGTTGCCAATTGCCTCTCAGGTTGAGATCAGCTAACTCAGACCAGACCAGGAGTTGAACTTGGGACCTTTCCAGTTTTCTCCTCTTTCCAGTTCTTCTCTTCTGAAGGTGGTGACTGATGCTTGGGTAGGCGCTGGCTATCTTATTCTAGAATTACACAGAATGGTTGCGCATGGCCAGTGCCCCTCGGGTATTCACCGGATAAACCTGATGACGCATGAGGAGAGCTTAATGAAAATAATCAAATAAGAATGCGTTGACAAATATTAGAGACAAATATCACACCCACAAACATTTTCCATCCTAGGTTTATGTGAAACAAAATCTCCAAATCCTCTGGCTACAACCCACACCCACCTAGACAAAAGCACATTCTATTCCAAGCATAGGCGACTCCCATCTGACACGCGCATGCAGATATTTATTAAGTAGACTTTCGGGAGTTATGAGTATGAACCCTCTTATTTCTCCTCCCTTTTATAGTGGTATTTTGGAAATGCTTTGGTGCACTTGTTAAGCAATGAGAAAAGCATTTGCTCAGTCAGTCCTGAGTATCACTTAACACCTCACACTGTATAGGTGTACAATTATCAAGTCAACAATAGCAATTATTGCATGTTAAAAAACAATGCAGAATTCACAACATGGTAAAAAGTGAGGCATTTTATAACACATCCCTAGTAATATCACAACAAACATATTAATGTGAAACCTCCAAGGGGTGTTATCCTACCTGAAGGATGGGATATAAATGTCTCACAGGCTGAGATCAGCTAACTCAGACCAGACTAGGGATTGTTGTTGTTATGAAACATAAGCTTCACCTCTGCAGGGCGAAATGTTGTGCAAGTTTCCCTACTCCACGGGCCTCTGTTTACCTAGCAGTAAGTAGGAACCCGGTTTTTAGTTGATTGGCAGATCACTTTTCCGGGGGTAATAATCCCTTAAAAAAANTGTGGTCGCTCAATCCACGACTGTTTGTGGGACACTACTGTGTGAAATTGGCTGCTGTGTTTCACCCATAAATATAGTCAATTCACTTTACAGTATTTTCTGTGAAGCACTTTGAGATGCCTCGAAGACATGATAAGGCGCTATATCAAATGCAAGAATTATTATTATTAATATAATTTTCAGACACTGAAAAGGAATCCAATTGTAACATCCTAAAATGAGCCAAATTAGAACAGACTGGGGTAAAGCCTGGGACTGTCATGGTTTGAATGGCTCAGTTTCACATTTGACAATGCATCAACCAAGCCAATAAGGATTCTATTTTTGATTCTTCAAATGACTGAAATTATACTTGGATCTAAATGTATTTTATTTTCTCTTTTTATTGGAGCATCCAGAAGTTGACAAATTCTTAGATACAATCTTAACTTTGAAGCTGTTTTTCTGTGAAGTACAGTATTTAAAATTGTCTGTCAGCCAGTCTTAGTTGGGAGCACTCTCGCCTCCGAGTCAAAGGTGTGTACTGTATATTTAAGCCGTATTTCAGAACTTGGAACTCATATAGTCCAGGCTGGCACTCCATTCCATTGCTGACACCTTACTAAGCCAGTCCAGAACCTAGGCATCTTGTTTGACCCTCAACTATCCTTTCTACCCCACATCCATGCCATGACCGCTCTGCCTTCCCCCACTACCGCAACATCTCCCAGCTCCACCATTATTTCACACCGCAGGCCACCAAAACCCTCATACAAGCATTCATAACATCGGGACTTGACTATGCAAACTCCTTGCTGTCGGCCTCCCCAACTCCTCCCTCTATAGGTTGCAGATCATCCAGAACTCTGCAGCCCATGTCCTCCCTCACACCAGACTCCGTGACCCAATCACCCCCATCCTCACCCAACTCCACTGGCTTCCCATCATACAGAGGATACAGTTGAAGATCCTGGTCCATACCTTCAAAGCGCTCCATGGCCTCACTCCCCCCTGCCTCTGCGACCTCCTAACCACTAATAATAATAATAATCCTTGCATTTGATATTGCACTTTTTATGTCTTCTAGACGTCTCAAAGAGCTTCACAGAATATACTGTAAAGTGAATTGACTGTATTTTTTTCTGTAGGCGAAACTTGGCAGCCAATTGCACACAGCAGTGTCCCACAAACAGTCGTAGATTGAAGTGACCAATTTATTATTGTTTTTTTTTGAGGGATTATTATCAGGCATGTGGAGTAAGGAAACATGCCCAAGGTTTTATTCTTGCCGGGAATCAAACCCAGGTCTCTCGCTTGTGAGTCGAGTGCTCTAACCACTGAGCTACAGGACTCCACCCCACCCGCTCCCTACCATCCTGCTCGCTCCCTCCGCTCAGCGGGCTCCAGCTTGCTTCATGAACCCCGCCTTACCCACTCTACCATTGGCAGATGGGTCTGCTGTCAGTCTGCCACTTTGCCCCCACCTTCTGGAACTCCATCCCACAGTCCCTCCGCCACGCCCCCCACCCTTGCCTCCTTCAAACTCCATCTCAAGACCCTCCTCTTCAATTGTGCCTTCAGTCACCCTGTTTCCCCCCCTGCCCTCCATCCTACCTGATCCCAGCTCAGGTCTGAAACATTGACTGTCCAGTGCCTTGGCACGTCCTACCGACATGAAAGGCTCTATACAAATGTAATTTGCTGCTGCTGTTGTTGTTGTTGTTGATGTTATACTGCATCATTCCGGTAAATTGTTAAATCAAGGTCCCATCTGCCTTTTCATCGCTATTTATGGAACATTGCTTTGCACAAATTGACTGTCATGTTCGCCTGCAAAATACAGTCGCTACGCTTTACAATATATCCTGTGAAGCATTTTGAGATGTCTTCCTGATGTGAAAAGTGCTCCATCAAATGCAAGGATTATTGTTATTATAACTGCAGAAAAATACCTTCAAAGTGAAAACTGAATTCAACAATTTGACAAATTCTGCAAACTTTGATGTGAAGTATTATAAAAATAAGAGTTAATCTGGACCCAGGTGGAAATTTTTCCTCCAAATTTGCTGACAACACACTGACAAAAGAGAACCCTTATGTTTCCTATCCCCAAAAAATCTTCCTCTAACATACGTTTGATTTGGCCACAAACTGAACGACGACAAGTAAATGTGAACGAATGAAAGTAAAACAGTATTGTGAATCATCTGTTTTTCCACTAACCCACATCATGAAGCATCAGACCACGACAGTCTGAAATGTAACCAAACTTCCCACAAAAACATCCCCGGGGTTAACAAGCTGAAAATGGTACTTGAAGAAACTGGAGCAAGTCTCTTCTGTTTCTCATTAGATAAGCATGAAATATGTTAGCAAATCCTGGAACCCAGCAACATAATCCAAGTCATTTACAATAATAGACTTAACTGAGTGCATTTTATGGACGATGAATTTATGGGTTACATATAGGGCAGTAATAGGGTCTAATTTGTGATATTTGCAAACCGAGAGATTGCTTTAATTGCAACTTCCAGTTGGTTACCTTGGGTTTAGGAAATTTGACTGGTGGTTTCCTGCTGGTGTTTTAAACGTCGGCCTTTTTTGTAGACTTTGCCAACTTGGAATTCGCAATTTGCCAGCTGAGAATTTCACCGCGAATTTTGCAAATCCAAAGTCACCAAACAGAAGTTGCAATTTACACAACCAATTTGTGAATATTGCACTAAACCAAAATGTAATCTATGAAGTAACTACTGGTTTGTCATTGATGACTCCAGAACATTTTAATTCACCAAACTGCAGCAATTTGGTACAGCCTTAAAAATGAAAACAATATCTGCCAATGGCTCAGTGGAACTCATTGTGGTAATGAACCATAACAGAAAGATTCAGAGACCTGAAGTTTCATCTTGTTTTAGCCATTAAGGACATTTGTCTTAATAATAATAATCGTTGTAGTTGATATAACGCCTTATCCCCCTAAAAAAAGCCGTCATCACCCGCATCTTGAAAAAACCTGCCTGGACCCATCCTTGCTCTCCAGCTGCTGCCCCATCTCCAACCTCCCATTCCTCTCCAAGGTCCTGGAATGAGTCGTCGCGTCCCAGCTCCGCTCCTTTCTCTCTCGCCATTCCCTCTTTGAACCCCTCCAATCCGGCCTCCGTGCTGCCCACAGCACGGAAACAGCCCTGGTCAAAGTCACTAATGACATTCTGAACATCTGTGATCAGGGCTCCCTCTGCCTCCTTGTCCTCCTCGACCTCTCTGCCATCTTCGACACTTTCGACCATTCCATCCTCATACACCGTCTCTCCTCTTTACTTAATCTTCGCGGACCTGCCCTTGCCTGGTTCGATTCCTATCTCTCTCACCATCTTCACTTTGTTGCCTCTAACGGTTTCTCCTCCAGCCCCCGCACTGTCACATCTGGCGTCCCTCAGGGCTCTGTCCTTGGCCCTCTCCTCTTTAATATCTACATACTCCCCCTTGGTGACATCATCCGCAGACATGGGGTCAACTTCCATATGTATGCGGATGACACCCAACTCTATCTTTCTGTCTCCACCCTCAATTCCAGGACCACTGCTGTCCTGACAGACTGCCTGTCGGACATGAAGTCCTGGATGAGGGCAAATTTCCTACAGTTGAATTTGAACAAAACTGAGGCCCTCCTGATTGGCTCGCGCCAGCGCCTCAGCACCTCAGGCTCTGGCAGCATCAACCTCCATGGTTACACACTATAACTCACCAGCCAGTCAGAAACCTAGGTGTCTTGTTCAACCCTCAACTGTATTTTCTTCCCCAAATCCAAGCCATGACCCGCTCTGCCTTCCCTCACCTCCATAACATCGTCCAACTCCGTCACTACCTCACCCCTCAGGCCGCTGAAACTCTTGTTCATGCCTTCATCACCTCCAGGCTCGACTATGCAAACACCCTGCTTGTCAGCCTTTCCAACTCCTCCCTCCACAGGCTGCAGATAATCCAGAACTCTGCAGCCCGTGTCCTCTCCCGCACCAAACTCCGTGATCCCATCTCACCCATTCTCGCCCGACTCCATTGGCTCCCTATCCTTCAGGGGATCCAGTTCAAGATCCTGGTCCTCACCTACAAAGCCCTCCATGACCTCGCCCCACCCTACCTCTGCAACCTCCTAACCCCCTACCAATCCACCCGCTCTCTCCGCTCAGCCGGCTCCGGCCTGCTCCTCGTCCCCCAACCCACCCACCCCACCATTGGCGGGAGAGCGTTCAGCCACTCTGCCCCCAACCTCTGGAATTCCATCCCCTAATCACTCCGCCTCGAACCCTCCTTAGCCTCCTTCAATTCACGCCTCAAGATCCTCCTCTTTGACCATGCCATCGGTCACCCCCCTTCCCCTCCCTTCCCCCTTCCTGACCCCAGCTCGGGTCTGAAATGCTGTACACTGTCCAGCAACTTGGGACGTCCTCTCGACATGAAAGGTGCTATATAACTGTAATCTTGTTGTTGTTGTTGTCATCACCTCATTGAGATGTTTCAAAGTGCTTCACAGAATATATGGTAAAGTGGATACTGTGTATTTTGTGGATGAAACTCAACAGCCAATTGCGCACTGAGGTGTCCTACAAACAGTCATGGATTGAGTGACCAATTTTTTATTTTGGGGGATTATTACCTCCTGAAAGCGATCCGCCAATCAACTAACAACTTGGTTCCTATTTATTGCTAGATAAACAGACGAGTGTGGAGTAAGGAAACTTGTCTAAGGTTTCACCCCGCCTAGGAATCAAACCCGGGTCCTCTTGCCTGCGAAGCGAGTGCACTAACCACTACTCTACGGGACTCCACAAATAAAACTTAAAAGTTAAGACTGTTCAAAATTGTGGAAATTCTTGCGAATTCTTCAGTTTAGTCTTAATTTAGAAACCGGGTTCTTTTCAGGAACCACAGAAAACTGGCTTCCAAATCAAGACTGAATTGAAGAATCTTTCAAATTCTGCATAATCTTAAATTTTAAGACCATGGTCTTAAAACCATGATACATTTCAGACATCAAGTTTTATTCCCAGTCTTGTGTTTGTTAATTGATCTATCCCAAAATACCAAATGTCATATATGAGCAAAATAAAATCTTGCCAGGATTTCTGCTCCTTCAAAATTCTGCATGATCTTAAATCTCAAGGTCAAGACTTTTGAGACACTGATTCCTCTCTAGTCAACCCTGCTGAAAACTACATATTTGTGAACGTTGAGGACAGGTCTGGGCTCAGCTGTGATACCCTCCACAGTCAAAGTAGCCTGCCGACACTCACTGTCTATGCTGATACATGAAGAACAGCATCTTAGGCTAGAGGCCAGCTCTTGTGCAGCAGTATTTAACTGAAGCATAAACCAATACCTTCTGGAGAGGAAAAACACTTGAGAAAAAAGATAATGAAAGAAATGTGTAAGGAAGGGATTGGCAAGATGACCAAAAATGATTTTAAAAGCACTTGCGTGGCATTTCCTGAACGGGGTTAAGGGTTTACGTTTTTACAGTCACTTCCCGTACTTGTGGTATGTTATCAACGTTGGTTCTGAAATCTGTAACTGATCCCATTGCAGTGTTTTTTGGCAACAGAAGCTCAATTTTGCTCTCAGTAGTCAGGTTCCTGAGCCAGCCGTTTGTCCACAGTTTTCCGAGGCAATGCTGACTTCAGACCAGACAGTCTGGCTCGTCAGCAGATCTTGGGGGAGCAGATGGGGCATGCAGAGGAACAAACAGTACTTAATTCAGTTTTATAGAAAAAATAACTGTTTTACTTTATGTTTGGGTGCATTTTTAACCCAGTCCTGAACAACAATCACTTAAGGAATTTAATTAGTGAAGACATAGGAATCACTTTCTGGCCCTGTTCCTAAAAAATCCTATAATTATAAATAGACTGTCGTTTTTCATCAGTGGAAGAAGGGGAAAAAACATATAGAAACACAACAAACCATTTGTGAGCTTCAAAGTGAAGGATACCAGTGCCAAGGGAATAGAACATTTCCATTTTCGGCACCATATATCATCTTAACTTTCTCAGATGAAGTGTATCATGTGCAGAGTAAATATCCAATGAGGCTCCTCTACAGGGTGACAGCATCACTCAATACAACACCGAGCCATACCGACCAGAAAGTTTCAAGTTCAAATTCTGATCCGCGATGAGTTTACTGATTTTAGCCTTTGCATGAGGAAGGACAGGCACTCAAGGGATGAGTTGAGGGAAAGGGCAGTCAGCCAAGATTTCCACTCTTGATAATATTCCTCAATACCACACAATTTCCGTTTGTCTGGTTTGCCGGGTGTCTGACTCATGGAGAAACCCATCTCCATTCTTAAGCATATCTGAACCAGACTGAGAGTTTCAATTATGTACGCCACCTACACATTGAAATTTTCCTGTGTTTGGAATGGAATGTACACTCTTTTCCCAGAGATGCATGTTCTGCTTACATAATCTTGAAGATTATTAGGCACTGGTTGATGAGGGACAATGCTTGGAGTACTGCTGGAATTTAATCAGCTAAAACCGTATAGTTCACCATTGTGAGTGAGCACTGTTTAGCAAGTTTCCCACTGCTTGTCCAGCTACACTTACACTCCCTACTAGGAGTTTGGGCTTGCAGGAGTGGGAAGAATCCCTGCCCCGGTGACTGGTCTGCCTTGCCAACTCCTGCCAATGAGCCAAGCTCTCTGGTCCATAATCAGCAGTGCCTTGAAAAACTGTGGACCCCAAGGAACTGGCCTAGCGAGGGCGCCACAGAGATTAACTCAATTCCAACATTCATCACAAAGATGTTACCTTGGAACTAGTTCAAACTGAAGGAGACTCTGCAACAATGTATGTTTATCCACTACGCTAAGGGGATCCTTATCCATTCTTTTGGAGAAAATAGGAAAACTAAATTAGCCCTCATTTAAATTGCTCCAAAATTGTCCACTTATGCTCTTAAGAGGGAATTAGATAAATATCTAAAAAGGAGAAACATAAAAAGGTATGGGGACAAGGCAGAAGAATAGGGCTAAAGGGATATCTTTAAGAAAGCCAGGACAGGCATGATGGGGAGGATGGACTTCTGTGCCATAATTTCTATGATTCTAAGTTAGAACATGATCAATTCAAACTTTTTCAGATTTGGTGCCGATTCAAACGTGTATAAACTGGACAGAATTTGTAGTAGGAGTTCAGTAACTTTTGAATCAAGAAGAATTTGAACTCAGTGAAAATCCAAGACCTCAATCCTAAACCTTTTGTTCAGAGGATTAAATAGGTCCATAAAGTTTGAAAGATGTAGACTTGATAAGATGGGTATCCTTTTTATTTGTTCTTTCTCACGATCTCCTCCTACGCACCACTGTTAAAATAGTGGTTTATGAAGTAAAGTCATCCCAATACAGGGAGAGCTTATATGTTGCCAACACTTAAGCTAAAAAAAACCAGACTAGAGTACAACACATCTGTAATGAAACACAGAAATTTGAATCACTCTTTGCTGAGAATTGATGTGATGATCTCATCAGTATTTGAGTGCACATATGTTATAATTTTGGCAGAGATTTGACACAGAGGTGAGTTTTGTATATCTTGTATGATTTCCAGTTCTAATTTATCTTTTGGTTTTCCAGGTCGCTTCACTTTCTTTCCTAAAGGTGTTGTTTAAGATGGGATATAGTTTTGGGGAAACCTTTGGCACCTTTAGATATCTTCAGCCAATTCCTAAGCAGCACTTATCCACTTAATCAACGTTGCTGCGATGTTGTTAAATTAAGCTGTTAAATACGAAAGATCCAATTTAAATGTCCACTACACAGTCAAGCCACCAAAATGTAAAAAATAAATATAATAATTATCCTGGCATTTGATATAGCGATTTTCACGTCTTCTAGACATTTCAAAGCGCTTCACAGAATATACGGTAAAGTGAATTGACTGTTTGTCAGCAGGAAAATCCCTCATCTTTATATCTTGATAGTATATTTAAGTCCTTGCTTCTTTGTTGGCTGTAGCCCCCTCTGATAGTATGTGGTGTTTAGGAAACAATGTGACAGGAATCGACTGAGAAAATTTATATAATTGTGTTTGTAAACTAGGAAGAGAAAAGTGTTTGACTACATTTGAAGAGTAAGAACTACAGTAGTACTTTTTCTATCTCAATCTCCATTGAGACACCTTATACCTCTGGTTCTGGTTCCACAGGGTAGCCTCTGGCACTCTCTACTGTGACACACGCAGCTCAAGATGCTTTTTAGATACTCAAGGGAGCCTCTAAAAGGTTAGTGGAGATTCACTGAGCGATGCATTCTTGACCCAAACAGGCAGTTGTAAGCAATCGCAATTGTAGAGGGATTACCAATGAGAGTACAGGGTGTTGTTTTAGGAAAGTATTCCCTTTAAGCAGGAAAAGCCCTCATCTTTATACCTTGATAGTGTGTTTAATCCCTTGCTTCCTTGTTGGCTGTAGGTCACCTCTGATGGTATGTGGTGTTTAGGAAACAATGTCTCAATGTGACAGGAATCGACTGAGAAAATTGATATCCCCACAGCCAGAATTGTTAGATTAAATTGCTTCTTAAACAAACTAGTTTTTTAACGTATCTTTATCTGTCACTGATATTAATTGAGCACTTTCTTTGTAAGGAACTTGCAAAATTCTGAAATGCAAGAGAAGAAAGTTTGACCCAAACAAAAGAAAAGAATGTGCTATGGTTTAGATGTAAAGGAAAGTTAGACTGAGACTGTGGGGATCTGAATTACCTCCCCTGGTGGGTTTGATCTTCTTAATTCTCAGGTACTGCAAGAACAAGCAGGAAGCCTCACATTACCCACCAGAAACAGCTGTGTTTACCACCAGTGGTTTCCTAAAACACTGCTTTATACAGTTCAGACAGACAGGTTTTTGGAGACGCTGCACTGTGGATTCTGTTAATGTTTTCAATCAGCACACACGCAAAGGCTGTTCTATCTGATTCAACTTTTTGTAGCAAACAATCACTAGTTTCCAGCCCTTGTGAGGACAATTATGCTGGTCTTATCAACTCCATCTTATTAATTATCAACAATCATAATCTTTCTTCGAGCGGGGCTCCACCCAGTATAAACAACATTCTAAATTAATGAATTGAAAAATAAATGCAAAACAGACAAAAAACAATAACACGTGTGTCTGTAATGCTAATCTTCATGCAGACTTGGTAGTTTATTGCAAACTAGAACTTTCACCCCCACCACACATCTTAACAGGAGCAGTGAAAGTGGAAAGCCTCCAAGAGACTTGATATTTCACCTAGTCTTAGTCATGAAAGGTGCTCTATAAATGCAATCTTGTTGTTGTTGTCCGTAAAATCATTTTGTCAATTTAAGATTGTGAAAATTATTTATTTTTTTCTCCTCTCCTGGAAACAGTGACTCATGCTGGGGTACACTTCCATACCACCAACCAGCCTTTAGTACATGGCCATGCCAGAATAGTGTCCTGTTGCTCACAAGGGGAAAACTAAGCAAGGGTTCTTGCTCCTGTTCACCTCCCAATGACTACTGGACCAATGGAATATCCGATGATGCATTTTTTTTGGTTAGCCAGGTGTCTGACACATATGGAAGGAAGAGTATCCAAACCAGACTGACAGTTCCATCTAGAAAGAGAAGAAAAGCAAAATGCACTTGTTTTCTTCTCTAAAAGGCACCTGTGGCCTAAATTCCATCTAGTTTTAGCCTGCAAGACCATTTTCTCTTAAAGTTTAGTATAGGACAGAACTGTGGAAAATTCTTAAATTTGGCTTAAATTTGAAAGCAGTTTTTTAATTTTTAATCCTCTTAGAAAATGCCATCGGCCACCCCCCTCCCCCTCCACTCACTTCTCCCTCCCTGACCCCAGCTCGAGTCTGAAATGCTGTACACTGTCCAGTGCCTTGGGACATCCTCTTGACGTGAAAGGTGTTATACAAATGTAATCTTGTTTTTGTTGTTGTTGTTTAATAGAACCATGGAAATTTATGGCACCGAAGAAGGCCATTAGTCCTATCATGACTATGTTGGTTCCCTCAAGAGCAATCCTTCAGTCTCATTTAGCTGCTCTTTCCCTATACTCCTCTAGTGCTTAAGAGAAACCAAAGTTTAGACTGAATTTAAGAATTTTCCATAATACTGCGTAACAACAACAACAACATTTCATTTATAGAGCGCCTTTCACGTCAGGAGGACGTCCCAAGGCGCTGGACAGTTAGGTCGGGACCCGAGCAGGGGGGAAATGTTCAGGGTGAGGGGAGGGAAGGGAGGGAGCGAGGAGGGGGTAGAGAGTCGAGAGGGGAGCTGAAGGCACGGTCAAAGAGAAAGGTCTTGAGACCGACCTTGAAGGAGGAAAGGGAGGAAGCAAGGCGAAGGCACTGGGGGATGGAGTTCCAGAGCCTAGGGGCTGAGAGGCTGAAGGCCCGGCCACCGATGGTAGTGCGGTTGGGGCGGGGGATATGGAGCAGAACCGGAGCCAGAGGAACGGAGGGTACGGCAGGTAAGTAGGGGGCTAGTAGGTCGGAGAGGTAGGAGGGAGCAAGGCCGTGAATGGCCTTGTAGGTGAGGAGGAGGATCTTGAATTCGATCCTCTGGGGGATAGGGAGCCAGTGGAGGCGAGCGAGGGTGGGAGTGATGTGGTCGCGAAGCCTGGTGCGGGACAGTACACGAGCTGCAGAGTTCTGAATGACCTGCAGCTTGTGGAGGGAGGTGCCGGGAAGGCCGCCGAGGAGAGAGTTCCCATAGTCCAGCCTTGAGATGATAAAGGCGTGGACCAGGGTTTCAGCAGCGTGAGGGGTGAGGTAGTGCCGTAGTCTGGCAATATTCCGGAGTTAATGGATGGCGGTGCCAGTTGTGGCGCGGATATGAGGAAGAAAGGACAGCTCAGGGTCGAACAGAACGCCGAGGTTCCTGACTGGCTTTGAAAGGTGGAGAGTGCAGCCTTGGATGCTGATGCTGTCAGCGCCTGAGGTGCGGAGACGCTGACGCGAGCCAATCAGGAGGGCCTCAGTTTTGCGCACGTTGAGCTGAAGAAAATTGTCTCTCGTCCAGGACTCAATGTCAGACAGGCAGCTGTCAGTACATCGGTGGTCGTGGAGTTGAGGGTAGAAGAGGAAAGGTAGAGTTGGGTGTTATCCGCATTCATCTGGAAGTTAACCCCATGTAAACTCGAATTTTAAGGCATAGTGGTCTTACAGGCAAAGAGGTAGGTGTGATTTCAGACTTTCTGTTCAATTAGAAGTTAGCTTTGCACTTGCAGGTTTGCTGTGGGTTTGCTCTGTTGGGGATGAGGTGGCTAACCAGACTCACAGCGTACTGCATATCATGTCCCTTTCCAGCCATCAGTGAAACAGATGTTGATCACCATGCCTTGGACTAAAAAATAATCTTAGAGTACTGAGGGAAAACCCAATAGCTGAGACCAGCATCTTTGCTGTCTGCGTGCCTTGGGCTGATTAGAACATCTTGGTTTGTACAAATGACCTCAATATGTGATTTGACTGGTTAACTGATCTCTTCCTCCCACCCTCCCGGATTTAAACTCAGTAAGTCAATCTCTGTCATCATAACCCACAGTTATGATTCTTCCCATAAACTACATGCATTGTGCAAAAACAAAAAAAAGGATTGCAATACTGATGTCAGGAATTTTATTTTCCAGTTATTTTGGTCTCCTCTCCTGGAGATAATGACTCATGCTGGGGTACACTTCCATACTACCGACTAGCCTTTAGTACATGGCCATGCCAGAATAGTGCCCTTTTGCTCATGAATGGAAAACTAAGCAAGGATTCTTGCATTGTGTTCACCTACCAGTGACTCCTGGCCCAATGGAATGACTGATTTTGCAAGCCTTGGCTATGATGCCTTTTTTTGGTCAGCCACGTGTAGAAACCTAACATAATGTTTAAGATTATCCAAACCAGACTGAGATGTATGCCACCTAAACATGGATATTTCTCTGTATCTAGAATGAAATATCAAGGAGTCAGCCTAGCCTAGTTTGCAGCACTCTCACCTTGAAGTCAAAAGATTGTGCCAAGTCATGCACAACTTGGAACCCATACAGTCTAAGCTGACACTCCAATGCAGTGCTGCCCTTAGGATGAGACGTTAGACCAAGGTCATGTTTGCTTGCCCATTAAAGATCCCATGGCATTATTCAAAAACAGATTGGAATTTCTCCTGGCATCCTCGCCAACAATCCCAAAATAAAAGCAGTCATTCCCCCATCAGTTCTTTATGTTGCTGCTGCATTTGGCCACAAAATACACACAGTCACATAACTTTACAATATATCCTGTGAAGTTCTTTGAGACGTATATATATATATACAGAGCCCTGTAGCTCAGTGGTTAAGAGCACTCGCTTTGCAAGCGAGAGACCTGAGTTCAATTCCAGGCAGGTCAGGGCGAAACCTTGGCCAAGTTTCCTTACTCCACACGCCTAATAATAATCCCTCCAAAACCAAAAACAATAATAAATTGGTCATTTTCAATCTACGACTGTTTGTGGAACATTGCTGTACGCAATTGGCTGCCTCATTCGCCCACAAATATACAGTCAATTCACTTTACAGTGTGTTCTGTGAAGCGCTTTGGGACGTCCTCCCGACGTGAAAAGCGCTATATCAAATGCAAGGATTATTATTATTATTATATGATGTTGAAAACGTAACAGCCGGAGCTTTTAGAAGCAGATGGGGAAATGCACAATCAACTTCTACTTTGATTTGGGCCCCGATGAACACATTACTGCTGAGTAATAAAGTATTATTGGCAGAAAAGACTGAACAGCAGAGAAAGAAGATTGGTATTTGAAAGGAGATTGATGATAAAGGAGATTCCACCAGAAGAAAACCAATGACCAAATCAACCAGCCATAATCACTATTAGTAGAACACCCAACATGTGGCATACTCGCAGACCAGCCTGAGATCCAAAGTCTGATATGTATTATATGTATCAGAATGCTTCATTTTCATACTGCTAAGTAACACAGTAATATAGCAACAAGAGGAGGCCATTCAACCAATCCAAGCCTTATTCTGCCGGCTTAGTCGATTGTGGCATATCCTTTAGTCTATTTCTCCGGCCTTTTCCACACCTGTTAGTCTGTCTGTTAAAAATCCCAGTTGATTCTACAACCATGGCCTTCTGGGGTAGTATATTGTGTGTCAGCTTTGGCTCAGTGGTCTGAGTCAGAAGGTTGTAGGTTCAAATCCCATTTGAGACTTGAACTATCATAGTCTAAAATGACAATCTAATGCAGCACTGGGTGTGTCGCATTGTCAGAGGTTCTGTCCTTCAGATGAGATGTTAAACTGAGGTCCCGTCTGCCTGTTCAGGCAAACATTAAAGATCCCATGGCACTATTTGAAAAGAAAGGGGAATATTTTCCTGTGACCTGGCCAACAATCCCCCAAATTAAATTGGTTACTCATTTCATGGCTGTTTGTGGGACATTGTTGTGTGCAATTGTGCTGTCAAGTTTACCTACAAATAGGAGTACACAGTCACTCCATTCCGTAGTAATTCCCGTGAAGCACTTTGAGACATCCTTCTGATGTCATATAGGTGCTATACCAAAAAATTGCAATGATTATATTCCATGTTCTCACAACTCTCTGTGCGAAGAAATGTTTTTTTGATCTCACTTCTAACTGGCTTAGGCGTAATTTTAAGCCAATGTCTGAGTATAACTGGAGAAGAGGCGCAAGTAAAGTTGCAACATTTGAGCACTGGGATGATTTCATATATTAACTTATCACAAGATTAAAACCACAACTGCCTCTCTGAAATTGACTGTGTTTGCAGCTTTCTTATTTGAATCCCAAGTTTCATTTCACCATGAGTGGAAATTGAACTTGTGGTCAACTCTTCATTTCACATCATCCTGCAGGCAATATGATATTGTTTCACCACAGTTCCCATGGTGTCTGACTTAGGTGAAAGTACTGAACCCCTCACATGATACAATAAATACTATAACTACACAGGAAATCTTCAAGCTTTACTCACAATGGGATCTAAAGAGTAGTGATTCACAATGAGATTCACTGATAGTAACTCAAAGTTGTTGAACAGGGAACATTTCCAGTAACTGTCATTACATCACAGCCAATCCTATAGACAATTTATACTCTAATATTGTATTCATTGTAGTGGCCATAAGATCTCATAGACTCGAATTCAGATAGGGAGGGAGAAGAAACAGTTTAGATGTTACTACTTTTCATATGGGCTATTGACAACCTGCGCCTAATACTCTCCAGATTAGGATAGCAGGGGTGCTTCCTCCAGAAAGAGAGTGCACATTCCATTCCAGACACAGGAATTTTCATGTGTTGATGACATGCATGGAAGTTGCAGTTTGGCTTGGATACTTTTAAGCAGGATAATGGGTTTCCACATGCGTCAGACAGTCAACTGATCAAGAATAAGTCATCTTCTAGGGTAACTAATATACAATAGAATAGGAGCAGTTTACCAGTGTCCACTGCTGGGTATAGGGGCAAAATTTGCAATATTTCCTTCATCAATTTCTTACATTAATCAACACAAGAAAAGGTTAAGAAATACTTTGATTTTGTTCCTCATTAATCACCTTCACTCACTGTGCTGCTCCTTGCCTACAATTCCTCAGAGCCGCCTTCTCCCAGTCAGCTCACCACTTGCTGGTAAACAAGGCAAGAGACAAACTTTATGTGGTACGTTCCTAGTATAGGTGGGGAACATGGTTGTAAATCCGTATTAGATGTTTTTACTCAGGAGCATGTCTAATCCTGAGTTAAAACTCCAGAATGCTTTCTGTTTTCATCTCAGACACACATTTTACTTTTCTTCCTTTCCAATCCCACATGTGCCACCGACAGTCCTCACTACTTAGACCAATTGTCCATTCTGCATTTACTATAGGGAGCAAGATTGCCTGTTCCTTCCCTTTCATAGTTTAGAGCCATTGAACAGACCAAGGATTGAACATAGGTCATTCCGGATTCCCATCCCTCAGAGGATCGAATTCAAGATCCTCATCCTCACCTGCAAGGCCATTCACGGCCTCGCTCCCTCCTACCTCTCCGACCTACTATCCCCCTACCTACCTGCCCGTACCCTCCGTTCCTCTGGCTCCCGTCTGCTCCACATCCCCCGCCCCAACATCGGTGGTCGGGCCTTCAGCCTCTCAGCCCCCAGGCTCTGGAACTCTATCCCCCAGTGCCTTCGCCGCCTCCTCCCTTTCCTCCTTCAAGGCCGGTCTCAAGACCTTTCTCTTTGACCGTGCCTTCAGCTCCCCTCTCGACTCTCTACCCCCTCCTCGCTCCCTCCCTTCCCTCCCCTCACCCTGACCACTTCACCCCTGCTCAGGTCCTGACCCAACTGTCCAGCGCCTTGGGACGTCCTCCCGACGTGAAAGGCTCTCTATAAATGAAATCTTGTTGTTGTTGTTGCATAGTACAGTACTGCACCTACCCGCTCTACCATCAAAGGAGCTCAGAACACACACGCAGATTGCTGATACATCAGGAGCCACAAGGGATGAGGAAGGTTTGTTTATTTTCTCAGTGACTGGCTCAGAGTTGTTTTTGCCTGTTTGTGATTCACAGCCTGTCCTCTCTCATGCAAATGCCCTCGGTGAAAGTCTTCAGGAACATAATGTTGGAGCCTCTGGTTTCTGACAGAACCAGCACTCTGTATAATAAAATAATAATCCTTGCATTTGATATAGTGCCTTAACATGTCATCAAGACATCTCAAAGCCCTTTACAGGATGTGATTCCAAGTCCTGATGTGGGCTTGAATCCACAACCTACTGACCCAGAGGTGAGAATGCTACCACTGAGCCAGGTTGATAATAATATTAATAATAAACCTTGCATTTGATATAGCGCCTTAACACATCTTCGAGACGTCTCAAAACACTTCATTGAATATACTGTAAAATGAATTGACTGTATGTTTTGTGGGCAAAACACGATAGTCAATTGCACGCAACAGTATCCCACAAGCAGTCATGGATTGAGTGACCCAATTATTATTTCTTTTTTATTATTCTTTTGAAGGGATTATTAACCCCAAAAAAGCAATCCGCCGATCAACTAACAACCAAAAAGGGGAGGTAAATACAGATGAATGGGTGACTTAGTTCCAGTGTCACAGAAGAAGCACATGTGTTTGGCACCACAGCAATATCTGGTGCACAACCAATGGTAGGACAAGTTATTGCAACTATCTTATGGTATCAGATTTGTCACAGCACAATCTTCCTCTACAGTCATTGTACTTAGCACAAAGCTTCAAACCCTCCTCATATGAAACTGACCCACATGGAGCAGAAAGACTCCAACAACCTTAGCCTAAGGTGTGATTATATTGTAACCCACTCCTTGTGTTCATTAACGGTGAGAATGGTGAAGAAATACTGGAGATTTTGCCTCTGTACCCCAATAGCGAACACTGGCAAACTGTCATACATTCACCTGGTTTTAGATCATTGTCTTAAAGTTGTGCAGAAATTTGGAAAAATCTTAATTGCAGTCTTGATTAGGAAATCTGCAGTTTTCAGCAGGTTTTTTTAAGAGCTCCAAAAAAACAGCTTCCAAATTGAGACTGAATTTAATCATTTCCAAAATTCTGTGCAGAGTTAAATTTTAAGGCAATGTTCTTAAGGTTATGGCCGCATGAATTTCAGGCTTCAGATTTCATATCTGTCTATGCTGATTTAGCTGGTGTCACCCAAGTGGTGATATGAGGTACTACAGTTGACTTCCAACACTGTGCACTGTATTTGGGAGGGATTGACAAGATTCTAATTAATATCTAGTGCCACCTCCATTCACACATATTGTAGCTTCACATAGAGCAGGAACAAGCTGTCCAGGACACTACCTCACATGAAAGGCACTTAATAAATGCAAGTTGTTATTGTTGTTGTTGATTAAACCAGGGACCTTCCTGGAGTCAATGCCCACTGGACTGCGCCTTTATCACTCAACAAAAACAACTTGCATTTATATGGCGTCCTTCACATTGCGCAACAATTTGGATTGCTTCAGAAGGATGGAGTCGGATGCCAAGTAGGGGAGAAGGGGAAGGGGAAAGTGACCATAAATGTGGTGGAAGAGTCGGTTTTTAGGCAGGATATCTGCAAAGGAGCTTGTCTACTAAGTGTTTATTATGAAAACTGGTTGTAAGTTTTCCTGCAGCTGGAGGTATTTTCAGACATGTCCTGTGTCTCATTTTTGTTTTCTCTTCACTGCATTTCAAGTTTGGCAGCTGTTAAAACGTGCACTTACTTGACTATGTTATTATGAATCATGTCATCTACCATTGAAGATTGATTCCTGAGCTGTTTACTCCAAGCATCCCTCCCACTGAACCCAATCCCAAACCTGCAACATGTAACCAGTTATCTTTCACAAACTGCTTTTGTTATTTTATTTTTGCAGTTTCTCCCCTTGCCCCTCCTACTAGGGAGACACTGACTCATGCTGTGTACTGTAACCTAGACATGAGTGTCAGCAGCCTGTTCAACGATGTGAATATCATAGCAGAGCCTGTGCTTATCAGCATTCTTATATATACAGGACAAATAAGTGTCGCTAGACAGTGATAGAGGTAGCTACCAATTGTTATTTCACCTTCATAGCCCAGACACACAATCATCTATTTCAACGGGATCTAATATGGGACCTTCCAGTTCTGTATGCCACAACAGAATAAATAAATAATCCTTACATTTGGTATAGCGCCTTTCATGTCAGGAGGACATCTCACAAGATATACTGTGAAGTGTAGTAACAGTGTGTTTTGGGGTGTTAATGATATTGGAGCATGAAACAGTAAATCAGGGATACTTGTTAGCAGATTGGAGAAGAAAATTAATTTAGTGTCATTATTAAAAGGTTTTGTGAAAAAATTGTTATTCATAGAGACCAGCAGGTGACAGATTCCCGATTTAAAAATTCTGTTGACAAAGTTACTCCAAACTAGCATGTTGCATTTTTATTTAACTATAAGTCACTACTTTTCGATGAGGGGAGAAAATGGAATATGAGAAGATTATATAAAGTTGAAAGCATAGAACTCCCTCCATAAACCACACACAGCCTGCCTTTTTCAAGCCCTAACCGTACCCTTCTATTTCCTGTTGGAAAATTTTGCATAGACACCCCTGAGCCCCAAAAGTGATCCAACAAAAACTGCAGACCATTCCTTATTCTCACTGTCATTGTTCAAATCTCCTCCAAATTGTGCAAAATTGCCCACAGGATTCAAAATATCCTGTTGAAGGTTAAACCAACATATTTTGACACTATAGGTAGAAATTCCACCTGGGTCTAGAATTACTCTATTAATGTAGCATTTCTGTGAACCCAGAATTTGGCAAATTGTTGAATTCAATCTTAACTTTGAAACCGTTTTTTTCCAGTTCTTAAAAGAAACTTACAGAAAAAGCAGCTTCAAAATTGTGACTATAATTTTAAAATGTTACATTAATAGAGTTATTCAAAATTTCAAGGGGAATGTCTGCTGCAAAATGATTAAAAGTAAACCTGGAAGATAAAGAATCTTAATCCACATAACCTTCTTTCACATGTTGGCTTCGCCTTGAACCTCGGCATCATTTAAATCACAGACCATATTGGATATGTTTTTTGCTATGGATGTCTTAAACACTGAATTGTAGAGACATCAAATAGGACTTCCATTTATGTTTACATGCCCCCATGTATCTAACAACAGTGCCAACACATTTTACAAAATACTTTATTGATGACATGCCTAGCCTGGGGTTTGTTTGTTGCCGTGAGCTGAGAATTGAATAAGACAGGGTTTGAAATATGATCTGACAAAAGGTCAGTCCGAGAATGTTACCTTGTTTGTTGAGCTGCACAGGGAGCCTGATCATACAGGTCTCGTTAGTTAAAATTAGAGGTGTTATTGTATTGTTCTGGCATCCGTCTTTCTGCCCCCTCTCCTCAACAAGCCATCAACAGACAGGTCAATTTACAGTTTTTCTTGGCTTGTCTGTAGTTGAAAAGAACAGCAAATAACAGTTAAGTGAAGTGTGCTTTATTTTTTTAAAAAAATTAAATGTGTCTTTGATTCATTATTTAGAATTACGAGTCATTCGTCCCTGGGCAGCCTCCTTCAGCTGGGAGAAAGGAATAGTGAAGTCAAGGTCTTCTTCATATGTAATGGCACAAGAAAGGTTAAAGACCATAGCACTAAGACCATATTAGTGCTAGGACTAAAAATCTGTCCAGGTAATAGGAAGCTAAGTGAGTATGGAATTCTGCATTGTCTATTCTATTCAGTAAGCCATGGTGACATGGAAGAAAGCATTCCTTTCAACACCATTAAAGTAAACAGAAGACCTATTATGAAAGGATACACAGAAAGAGCAGGGAATTGGTATAACAATATATAGCTTGAGATAAGGAGTCCTGTAGCTCAGTGGTTAGAACACTCACCTCGTAAGCGAGAAGCCTGGGTTTGATTCCTGGTAGAGCAAAACCTTGGGTAAGTTTCCCTACTCCTTTTGCTTGATAATAATCTCTCAAAAAAAATAATAATAATAATTTGGTCACTCAATACACTCAACCCTGCTGTGCGCAATTGGCTGCCGTGTTTTGCCCACAAATATACAGTTAATTCACTTTACGGTATATTCTGTGAAACACTTTGAGACGGCTACAAGACATGAAAAGCACTTTATCAAATACAAGGATTATTATTATTATATATGAATAGGAAAAGTAAACAGTCAGTGGGTGAGGTATAAGTGAGCAACCTGTCACTCGTGGAACAATATTCCAGTGGGAGTCAGAATACTGTATTCAGAACAACAACAGTTTGCATTTATATAACACGCTTCACAAGGGGTAGCACATTTGAAAATAGCAGAGTGACGCATATGAAAATAGCACCGGTAGTACTGAAAATTGGAGGGATAGGGGAAAGGCAAAAAGAATGTTTTCATATTTTACGACTTATTCTGAATATGCAGCTATTTCTTTGTTCCTCTTAAAACTGAAAGAAATTGTCAATTATCTTCAGAGACAGCTTTATTTGTGTTGATTCAGCACTGTAACATTGCGTGTGAAATACCGTGTGAAACAGACCAGCTACGTGATTCTAATTCTTATATTTCTTAACAGGATGTCTTAAGAAGGAATCCAAGTCACGCAAATAAGGACTGCTTTCAAACCTAGATATACCTCAGGCTGATGCAATTTGACTTACTTCTGGATCGAAGTGCTGGTGGGTCGATGGACTATTTAAGGGATCCTGTTAAGAAATATCATAAATCACCAACTGTATCAATGCATCATTACATGTGCACTGACTGACTGATGACCAACTATCAAATCTGCCTTCCTCTGTGTCACTGTTCGGAATTTGGATATGTATTTGAGTAGAAGCAATATGAAAGATACTGAGATAAAGCATGTAATTGGGATTGGGGCAGGTAGCTCCAATAGAGGAACTAGAACCATCTTACGCTTGATGGGTTGAATGGCCCCTTGTGCAGTAATTTCTTTGACACTGTGACTTCAGAGTTTTGGTTGCACTCCACATCTGTTGGGTAACAACAACAAGAACAAATGCAACTTGCATTTATATAGAATCCTTCACACTGGGTAGCGTCTAGGAGTGCTGAACAATGGTGTAGTTTGATACCAAACGGGAGAAAGGGAAGGTCACTGTAAAAAAGGTTGAAGAGGAAAGTCTTCAAATGCAATCTAATGCAAAGTGACTCAAGATTGAGTCAGGGAATTCCAGAGGTTCAGGGCTCAGTGGCTGAATGTTTGGACCCCAGTGATGAAGCAGACGAGTTGAGGAATGCGCAGAAGGACCAAGGTATCGAGCGATGCCCAAGACAGTCGGGCGGATAGAGGAATGGGGTGTAAACAGATTGGATTAGATTAATAAACAAGACACCACAATTTGGAGATGTATGAATCTTTATTTCGAAAACTATAAAGGGAAACCAAAAAAAATGTTGGCTTGTAGCTGGCTATAACTTTAATTCCCATTTGCAAGTTACCACAGTGGGACACAAAATCACCGCAAGAAAGGATTGCATAAAAACGTGGGAGGACTTAAAGTGTCATTTATTACAGAATAACAACATAAAATTAAACAGAAATATAAAATAAAGCAATACAGTCTTCTTCCAATTTTATAGTTTTATAGTAGAACCATGGGATAAAGCTCTGAAATTTGGATTTCACAAATACCTGAGCAATATATTTAGACTGGAAAAAAACAACAGAAAAACAGTCAGACATTGCAGGGATCTGCTAACTGTGTTACCCATTCCTTTAAGATGAAAGTACCATCATGTGACTTGGAAAAGACCTGTAATTGGGAGCTGTCTATGAGTTTTGTTGCAACAACGTACACACACAGATATTTGCAATTAGACAGGTTCACTGAATCATCTGTGTGAATGCTGACTAATAAGGTACTTTAACCAATCAATTAACTGACATTATTTAGCAGGGTTTGTTGCCCCAAAATTGCTAGCTAATGTCAGCATATTGCCTAATTCTGGAATTTCATGTCACGTATCATATTTATTAAGAAATCCCATTGTCTGCTTGAGCCCCAAATCATACCCGACAATTATGTACTCAGCTCCCTGAAGCCACAAATTACATGGCCAGATTTCCACATGCATCCAGACTCCTCCACACGTCTGTTCTTTATGGAATTATTAACCGACTCTTCTTTACAGGTGTTAAACCTTCAAAGAACAGGATACATTGCATGGGAAGCTCAAATACAAGGCTCCCAATTCCAATACTCTGTTTAGATGATTGGGCTGCGTCATCACCTGGTTTGTGCACACAGGAGTTAATTTGATTTATCTTGTTGCCTTTATTACTTTTTCAAACTTATCAGCATTTCCTAATTTTTGAAACGTAGTCGTAGTGAATGAATAATGTCACTGGACTTCAGAACTTTGATAACTGGAAACGATTCAAAAACTAGGGCACTGACACCATGGTCTTCTTTGTTCTAAAAATCTCTATGGAACTAAACATGGAAAATGAATGGGCATCTTTGTTTACTCTGGCGGTAAATCTATTACATTGTGTTAGATGTCTAATGACTAACTAGTGGTGGCTGTCTTTAGGATGGGGAGACAGGTGAAAGGTGGTATGTATGTATGTATGGTTGAGTTGGCTCTAAGGTGCCTCATCTGGCAATGGAATAACAGAAGTCTGAGACTAGTTCATCTCCCTTAATAAATCAATCCTTATCCCTGCCACCCAACCCACCTGCATCTCCAATCGCCCTAAAAAAAGATCCCCCCTCCCTCTCCGCTGCCCTGCAGTCATCTGAACTCCTCCCACTCTGGGCTTCCTTCCGCAATGACCTATCCTCCTCAATCACTCTGCTCCACAACTCCCTCTCTGCCACTCTAGATGCCCTTGCCAGCCTCACCTCCCGAACCATCTCCTACTCATGAAAGTCACCCTAGTACACCAGCCACCTCCACTCCCTCAAGGCAGAAGTGTGTGCCACCGCACCTGACTCAAATCTAATGGTCATCCGCAGATCTGGCTAGATTTCATCAAAACTTACCGCTCTGCCTTGCCTCCGCTAAATCATTCTTCTACAAGATAATCTTGGAGGCCGAGGACAACCCCAGGATCCTCTTTTCCATCAGCAGCCAGCTCCTCCGCCCACTCTTTCACATGCAGGGCGAAACCTTCGGCAAGTTTCCTTACTCCACACGCCTAATAATAATCCCTCCAAAAAAAAACAATAATAAATTGGTCATTTTCAATCCATGACTGTTTGTGGGAGATTGCTGTGCGCAATTTGCTGCCGCGTTCACCCACAAATATACAGTCAATTCACTTTACAATATATTCTGTGAAGCGCTTTGGGATGTCCTCCCGAAGTGAAAAGCGCTATATCAAATGCAAGGATTATTATTATTATTGTTATTATTATGTCTCCCACTGCGAGGAGATGCTGGATCTCCTCAAGATCAAAATAGAGGGTATCCACTTAGCTGCCTCTGCCCTTCCAACTGCCACCACCTCCCCATCTCTCCCTCACACTACCCTACCCATCCCTCCCTCTGCACCTTTGAACCTGTCTCTACCTCTTCTCTCACCACTATTTTAACCCACATGAAATCCACCACCTTCTCCCTCGACCCCATCCTTATCCCTCTTCTTACCTGCCAGCTCCACCTCCTTGCCCTTCTACTCACAGACATCATAAACCTCTCCTTGTCCACTGGCACCATTCCCACCCACTTAAAAACAGCCATCATCACCCCATCCTCAAACATTCTTCCCTGGACCCCTCCCTACTCTCCAATTACTGCCCCATCTCAACCTCTCTTTCCTTTCCAAGGTCTTGGAAAGAGTCATAGCATCCCAGCTTCACTCCTTCCTATCCCTCCACTCCCTCTACCTCCCTCTACATACCCCTCCAATCGTGTTTCCGTGCCACCCACAGCACAGAAACAGCTTTGGTCAATGTGATAAATAACATTTTATCCATCTGTGACCAGGGCTCCCTCTGTCTCTTCATCCTCCTTGACCTCTCTGCTGCCTTTGACATGTTGACCACTCTATCCTCCTCCACCACCTCTCCTCTTACCTCAACCTTCATGGTCCTGTCCTTGAATGGTTTAGATCCTACCTCTCACATCGTCTCCACTTGGCCTCCACAAACTGCTTCTCCTCAAATCCCCACACCATCTCATGTGGCATTCATCAGGGATCTGTCCTCCACTCTTCAACATGTACATGCTCCCTCTTGGTGACATCATCTACAGACATGGGGTCAACTTCTACATATATGGGAATGACAGCCAACTCTATCTCTCTACCTCCACCCTCGACTCCAGGACCACTTCTGTCCTGAGAGAATGTCTGTCAAACATCAAGTCCTGGATGAGAACTAACTTTCTCCAGTTGAAAGATCGAGGCCCTCCTGATTGGCTCTCGTCAGCACCTCTACACCTCAGGCGTTGACAGAACCACCATCCAGAAATGCACACTCCACTCGAGCCAGTCTAGAACTTTGGCGACTTATTTGACCCTCAACAGTCCTTTCTACTCCACATCCTGCCTTCGTCCACCTCCACAACATTGCCCGGCTCCACCACTGCCTTTCCACTCCAGCAGCTCATGTCCTCTTCCCGTACCAGGCTCCGTGAACTCATTACCCCCATCTTCGCGTGGCTCCACTGGTTTCTCATCTCCCTGAGGTTAGTGTTCAAAATCCTTGTCCTTGCCTTCAAAGCCCTCCACGGCCTAGCTCCCCCCTACCTCTGTGACCTGCTGACGCCATATCAACTTATCCACTCCTTCCACTCAGCAGGCTCCGGCCTACTCCATGTCCCCTGCCGGGCCCACCCCAGCTTCGGCAGTGGGGCCTTCAGCCTCTCTGACCCCACCCTTTGGAACTCCAACCCACAATCCCTTCTCCTTTCTCCCTCCCTTGTCTCCTTCAAGGCACGTCTCAAGACCGTCGTCTTCAACTGCACCTTCGGCCACCCTCCTACCTCTGCCATCCAAGCCTCCTGATCCCAATCCCCTGCTCAGGCCCAATTTCTTGACTTTCCAGCGCCTTGGGACGTACTCCCGACGTGAAAGGCGCTCTATAAATGGAATCTTGTTGTTGTTGTTGAAAGGTGCTATACAAATGAAATTTGTTGTTTTTGTTGATTTGTATAACTCAGTTGCCATGACTTTACCAACTAACTTGTTGAGGATATCTTAAAACAGCATATTTTTAAATGAAAAAGAAACAGTGACTACCTTAACAGAAATAATGATGATTATTTGTAACTCTGTGATTGGAACACACAGGATAAAAGTATAATTGAGGACATGAGACAACAAGAGATTTTAAATAGTAGTCTCATATGGTTAATTTTCTCCTGGTGTGCAAGCCAAGAGTCCTCCAGATAAATTGATCGTTCACTTCCTGTTTTTTTTGTGTGTGGGATATTGCCATGCTCAAAAGACTGCCTCATTTGCCTACAGAAGGAATGACAATGCATGATAGTGACTTGCTGTGAGACATTTTGCTTTTAAATATTTTGACATGATAAAGCTCTCTAAAAATTCAACATCTTGCCATACTTATTTACTGGTGCAAAGACGTTGCTCACCAAATTTAGCTGGAAAAGCTCACATGGTTTCTCTTTTCATATAACTGCAGATTGTGTACAAAAACATCTTGAATTAGAACGTGCTGATTCATGTTCAGCATAAATAAACCCCAGCTGCATAGCCGACTGTTCTAGCGGTCAGTGAACCCCTTGCTGCGAGCTGTCAATCTAGTCAGCTCAGATATTGGGCATAAAGATAAGCATATTATTCACTAGATCATAAGGTTGGTTTGGATGAAATTTGATGCCATTTGGTGTCAAGCTTTCAGAATACCTGAAAGGCATCAGACTGGCTCAGTTGAGTCAGAGGTTTGTCTGAGTCAGAAGGTTGTGGATAAAAGCCCCAGATTGGGTGTTGGAACCCATTTAATCTATGCTAACACTCCAATGCAGTCGAGGAGTGTGCTGCATTGTCAAAGGTGCCGTCCTTCAGATGAGACATTAAACCGAGGTCCCGTTTGCCTGTTCAGGTGGACATTAAAGATCGCATGGCACAATTCAAAAAGAAAAGGGAGTTTCTCCCATGTCATGTCCAACTATCCCCCAATAAAATTGGTCATTCACTCCATGGCTGCTGGCGGGATATTGCTGTGTAAAAATTAGCTGCCACATCTGCTTATCAAATAATCATTAGAATTTACAGTGAATCCTTTCAGACATCTTCAGACGTGAAAGGTGCTTTATCAAATGTAAGGATCACTATTAGTACCTAGTCTACTGTCCTCCAATCACAGCTTTAAGCTGCTTCTTAAATGAGACCAATGTCCTGGTCTCAAACATCTTTTAATGCTAATCTATTGCAGTCATTAATTATCCTCTGCGTAAATAAATACTTCCTGGTCTCTGTCCTGAAATTTTCCCTTTGCATCTCTAAACCTAAGTCCTTTTGTTCCAATGTCTTGGTATATCTAAAAATGTTCTTCTGGGTTTACTTTTGCATTCTCATTTAAAATCTTATATACCTCTATAAGGTTTTTGTCTCATAGTCTGTTTTTAAGACTGAAGAGCTCCAGCTTGTCTAATTGTTACTCATAGTTTATTCCTCTAACACTGGGGATTATCCTTGTTGCACTCCTCTACACCGCCTTTAGGGTGTGGGCAGCTCCCTTATGTCACAGCAACCAGAACGGTATTCAGTACTCTAGGTAAAGTCTGATCAGAGAACCATACAACTTGACTAGGACATCTGAAAACAACTGATTTGGAAATATAGCCCAACATCCTGTATGCCTTCCTATTCGTGCCTCACGCTATTGTGACATAGTGAACAATGAGTTAACTCACACCCCTAGGCCTTTTTTAGTTTCCCTGTTAGCAAGTTCTATCCTATCTATTGATACGTGTGTCACCTATACTTATGTATGCAGTATCTTGCATTTATCTGTACTCCCTCCACAGTCTCAATCCACCTATCTCTGCAACCCCCTGAAATCCTACCAACCCGGTCATTCTGCTTCATGTCCCCTGCCCTGTCCGGACCACCATTGACAGGCAGACTTTCGCCTTACTGCCCCCACTCTATAGAACTCTCTCCTGGAATCCCTCTGACTCGCTGCTTCCCTCACCTCGTCTCAAGAACTACTTCCTTATTTGTGCTTTTGGTCATCTTTCCCTTCCCTACCCACCTCAGTTCTCCCTCAGCTTGTGTGGCCATTTAAGCACTTTATGTTGTGAGGACATAAATTGGGGATTTGTAACCCATTTAGTCTACGTTGATAGTTAAATCTATGTCCGATATCATAAAAATGTAAATGTAAATTGGCGTTACATTTAACCGAATTTGCCAATCATCAGTTATGTGCATACCCGTATCAAGCTCATGTTTTAGAACCTTTCCCGCCTGCTCTGAATCCACAGCTCTTCCCAACTTGAAATCAACTGCAAATTTAATTACATTACTTTGGTAGCACTCATGCCTCTAGGTCAGAAAGCTGTGGGTTCATACACCCAGAGTAGAGTTGCTTTGTTTAAGATGCTGTCCTTCAGATGAGATGTCCCATCTGCCTGTTCAGGTGAGCCGTAAAAGACTACAATACTATTTGAAAAGTGAAGTAAGATATTCTCAGTGTCTGGCTAACAATCCTTGAAGTAGGTTGGTCATCCATCAATTTATCATTGGCTGTGTGTGGGATCATGCTGTGTGCAAATTGTCTGCTAGGTTTACCTTCAAACACACACGACAGCAATTCCTTTGATGCACTTTGAGACTTTTTGACTTCATATATTAGAAGTAATAATTTGTTCATGTATTTGTACTGTAATTTAAGCAGAATTAAATAATAATCCTTTCATTTAATATAGTTTTTAATGTCAGGAGAATGTCTCAAACAGCTTCATAGGATTTACTGTAAAGTATAGTCACTGTGTATTTTGTCAGCAAATGCAGCAGGGAATTTGTACACTGTAATGTCCCACAAACAGCCATAAAATGATTGACCGATTTTACTTGGGGATTGTTGGCCAGGACACCGGGGAACTCCCTTCCTTTTTTAAATAGTGTCACGCAATCTTCAACTTCCACTTGTAAGACAGACGAGATCTTGGCTCACATGAAGAATGGCACCTCCAACAATGCAACTCTCCCCCAGCACTGTATTAGAGCATTGGCTTAGGTCAGAGTGGTCCAACCTTTTGGCTGCTTACGGCCAGATGCCGGATTTGATATTAATAAGTAATATTTTTGTGTTTCCGTAAAAGAAATATAACCCGTAAGAATCATATAGAAATCCTATGTTTTAAATTGTGTAACTGTATTACTTAATTTCACTATATTTTAGTTGCAATGCAAACTTTAAATAGGCAATGTAAAAATTCCTACAAATTTTTAAACAATTATGCACGTTCATCAATAAAGTACAAAATGCAATAATAATAATTAAATCCAGAGTAAACAATGAAAGTGAAAACGATAATTAAGAGAATTATAATGCACATAATTTAATAGCCCTAAAAATGAACAAAATAATGATAATCTCAAATGGAAATAATATGTGCATAGTTAATTGTTATATATTAAAATCAAAACACAAGATATCAACTCAGCATCTGCAGCATTAGCCCTTACAGACAATGCTCAACAAAACCAAAACAGATTAACCCAGAATTGCAAAACTAAGAAAGGGGAAAAATAAAGACACACTGAATATATAATAATTCAAAGTAATATGAAGAATTATTAAAATGGATTTAGAGTGGATTGTATGATAATCGCACATAATCAAATTATTTTATTTTACCATGCATTTCCTTGGCACTTAGGCTTGGTTTATTTAACATTGGACCAATGGATCTCTGTGATTGAAATCCAGCAAAAGTGCCAGTCTCTTGGGAGTGTGAATGAGAAACTGAGAGAAAAATTAGTGAGATACACAAAACCTACTCTCTGGGCTGAGCATCACTAGCCGAAAGCTTAACCTTAAAGTACAAATATTAAAGTCCAACAAAATCCCATCCTGGACAACGATATTCCCAGGATTAGACACCAACCAAATGGATGAAGAACACTGACCAGCCAGTGGACAACTGGAGACGCCAAGATTCAAGCCAGCGAAGAGAATTCCAGTCCAGCCTTGACCCTTCTCTTCCCTCCCTTCCCCCAAATAACAACCTATCAGTGAAGGTTCTTGTTTGGGGTCTTCCAATTAGATAATAAACTAATTGGAAGCCACTGGGAGCTAGGGAGGTACAGAGTTTCCACTAGCGAGCACATGAAGGTTGTGGATTCAACCCCACATCAGGACTTGGAATTGTACAGTCTAAGTTGACACTCCAATGCAGCACTGGGGATGTTTTGCATTGTCGGAAGTACCAACCTTTGGTTGATCCTTTAAACCAAGGTCCCATCTGCCAGTTCAGATGGATGTTAAAGATCCCATCGCGCTGTTCGAAAATAGAAATGTGTCACTCACTCCCTGGCTGTTTGTGGGATATTTGTGTGTGCGACTGGCTGCCACATTTCACCCACAAAATATGCAGTCAATCCACTTTACAATATATCCTATGAAGCGCTTTGAAACGTCTAAACAATGTGATTAAGCACTACATCAAATGCAAGGATTATTATTATTATGTAATAAATGACTTGCTCATTGCTGGCAGTCAGTGGAGTCTCTGCACCCTTCCCCCTTCCCCACACCCCAGCTTTGTGTAGTGCACTCAGGAGTCTCTCTTCTCCTTCCCAATCCCTCCCCATGCAGTGCACTAAATTCCAGCAATGTGTAGGTGATTGAGTCTTGTCTACCCCTTCCATTCTGTGTGCAGAGTGCCACATGGTCCGATTCCAGAGCACCGTCTGGCTCAGGGATAAGAGTGTTACCCAATGAGCCAGGCTGACACCTTTAGTTCTTATGTGAATATATTAATTTTTTTTTAAAATCTTGCTTCATTTTTTCAATGTATTCCAGCTTCATTTTTTATGGTTGTTCAAACTATAAAGTTAAGAATAGAGAAGCCTATTATTAGTAGCTGTATCCTTCATAAAGTCAATGTCGCTCAGTGACTCAAATCTTAGCGCTTTTGCCTCTAGTTATAAGGAGGTTGTGGGTTCAAGTCTTACCTCAGACTTTGAGCTCATAATCTAGTCAGACATTCCAAAGCAGCAGTGAAAGAGTGCTAAATTGTTGGAGGTGAAATTTATTGCAGGAGATGGTAAAATGAGGTCCCATTTTGGTGCATGTTAAAGATTCCATGCCACCATTTAATTGCTGGAGTTCCTACCACATCATTTAAATCGTGCTGGGACAAATGTCCTAGCTAAACGAATTAACAGGGAAATAAATAGGATTTAAACTAGTAAAGAGAGGGGAATATATAGGTAAGAGAAACCATAAGTTAGCATTAGAAAAAGTAAAGATGACAGTGCAGAATAGCATGCCAGATAATAGGAATATGTTAACTAGGGGTAAGAAGCTTGGCAAAGTAGATAAGGAATCAGAGAGTAGAGGAAATGGTAGGAAATTAAAAATGTTATCTGAATGCGCGAAGCATTCGGAATAAAACTGATGAATTAAAAGCACAGATAGACATATATGGGTACGATCTAGTAACCATCACTGAAACATGATTACAAGGAGATCTAGGGTGGGAGTTAAATATTCCAGGGTTCTCAGTTTACAGGAAAGGTAGGCACTGTGGGAAAGGAAGTGGGGGTGTAGCCCTGTTTTTAGGGATGAAATTAAAGCAGTGGAGAGGAAGGATCTGAAATCCGATGACCAGGAGGTCGAGACAATATGGGTGGAAATAAAAAATAATAAAGGGCAGAAAATATTAATGGGAGTGGCTTATAGACCCCCAACCAGCGATCACAATATAGCACAGGGTATCAATTAAGAAATCAGTGGAGCATGTAGGAAAGGTAAAGCGATAATACTGGGCGATTTCAATCTCCACATAGATTGGGAAAACTAAATATGCAAAAGTAGGTCAGAAGAAGAGTTCATTGAGTTTTATGAGAGATAACTTTCTGGAGCAGCATGCCGAGGAACCAACTAGGGGACAGGCCATCCTAGACCTTGGTTTGCATAATGAAACAGGGCTCGTTGGCAGTGTAGGTATTAAGAATCCTCTTGGGCGGAGAGATCACAATATGATTGAATTCTGCATTAAGTTAGAGAGGGATATAGTTAAATCCGAGACAAGTATTCTGAATTTAAATAGGGCTAATTTTGTAGGTATGAGGAAAGATTTAGGTAAAATAGACTGGAGAATAAGATTAAGAGGTAAAAATGTAGACCAACAGTGGCAAATATTTAAGGATGTAGTGCAAAATTCTCAGCGGTCACATATTCCCTTGCGGAATAAGAGTACCACAGGGAAAGCAATTCATCCGTGGCTAACTAGAGCAGTTAGAGAAAGCATCAAATTAAAAGAAAAGGCTTATAAAACTGCCAAGAAAAGCAGCAAATCTGAAGATTGGGAGAGTTCAAGAAACCAGCAAAATAAAACTAAAAAACTCATTAAGAGCGAGAAAAAGGAGCATGAGGGTAAGTTAGCTAGGAACATTAAGTCTGATTGTAAAAGTTTTTACAAATATATTAAGAGGAATAGGCTAGTGAGGATAAATGTAGGTCCACTTCAGTCAGAGACGGGAGAAGTTGTAATGGGGGATAAGGACATGGCAGAATCCCTCAGTGGGTACTTTGCATCTGTCTTCACCCGAGAAGACACAACAAGTCTGCCAACAATAGAGATGCACCAAGGGGATAAGGACAGGGAGCAACGCAGGGAAATTTTCATTAGTAGAGCATTGGTGCTAGGGAAACTGTAAGCACTAAAAGTGATAAATCCTCTGGTCTGGATGGCTTGCATCCCAGGGTTTTAAAAGAGGCAGCTTATGAGATAGTGGTGGCCTTATGTCTGATCTTCCAAAATTCCTTGGATTCTGGAACAGTCCCCATGGATTGGAAGATCGCAAATATCACACCACTATTTAAAAAAGGTGGAAAGGAAAAGATGGGGAACTATAGGCCAGTGAGTCTCACATCAGTGATAGGAAAAATTTTAGAATCATTGATTAAAGATGTGGTAGTGCGGTATTTAGGGGAGCACAATATAATTAGGCCAAGTCAACATGGTTTTACAAAAGGGAAGCCATGTTTGACAAATCTCATAGAGTTTTTTGAGGATATTTCCAGTAAACTAGATAAGGGTAAATCAGTGGATGTGGTCTATTTGGACTTCCAGAAGGCATTCAATAAGGTGCCGCATAAAAGGTTAGTCCAAAAGATAAGGACCCATGGCATTGGGGGGAGCATATTAACGTGGATGGTTAACGGGTAGGAAACAAAGAGTAGGGATAAACGGGTCCTTTTCAGATTGGCAGGATGTGATTAGTGGAGTGCCACAAGGATCAGTCCTTGGGGCTCAGCTATTTACCATCTATATCAACGATCTAGATGAGGAGATCAAAGTTAATATATCTAAGTTCATGGATGACACAAAACTAGGAGGAAATGTCAACACAGAGGACGACACAAAAAAAATGCAGCGAGACATAGATAGGTTAGGTGATTGGGCAGGTAGGTGGCAGATGAAGTATAATGTAGGGAAGTGCAAAGTCATCCACCTAGGTAGCAAAAACAGTAGAGCGGTAGAAGGGGAGAGATTGGAATGTATTAGCGTCCAGAGGGACTTGGGTGTCCTTGTACACCAATCACAGAAAGTTAGTCTGCAGGTGCAGCAAGCAAGTAGGAAGGCGAACGGTATGTTAGCATTCATTATGAAAGGATTAGAGTATAAGAGTAGGGAAGTCTTGCTGCAACTGTATAGGGCCCTGGTGAGACCACACCTGGAATACTGTGTGCAGTTTTGGTCTCCTTATTTAAGGAAGGATGTTACGAGGATAGGCTGATCAATTTGAGCCTATATTCTCTAGAATATAGAAGAATTAGAAGGGATCTTATAGAAACCTATAAGATCATCAAAGGGCATGATAGAGTAGATAGTGGGAGATTGTTTCCCCTGGTTGGAGAAACTAAAGCCAGGGATCACAACCTTAAAATCAAAGGCCAGCCCTTTCGCACTGAGAACTTCTTCACTCAAAGGGTGGTGAATATATGGAACTCACTACCCCAAAGGGCTGTTGACGCTCAGTCGTTGAACATATTCAAGACTGAGATAGATAGATCTCTTATTGCAAAGGGGATTAAGGGATATGGGGATAAGACAGGGTTATGTTATTAGCTGGAGTTAGATTAGACGATCAGCCATGATTGAATGGGACAGGCTTGAAAAGCCGAATGGCATACTCCTGCTCCTATATGTTATGTTATCCAAAACCCCATTGCTATAGGGCATGTTATTATGTACTCTTTGGATGTTGTGTCTGCCTGCATAACAGTCACTACACTTCAAAGTAATTCATTTCGATTTGCGGCATGTTACCTGAACAGATTGTATATTATCCCTGCAGAATTAGAGTCACAAGATCTCAAATTAACTCATTGTATGAAATGCTTCGAACCATTATGTGATGCTAAGACGCTAAATAAGTATAAATTGTATTGTAAATACACAAATATTATTATTCATTTCCCTTTGCTGCTGCAGGCAATTAAATAACCATAGTCTATCTTTCATCCACTGGGCAAAGGAAAAGTCTCTAAAAGACAGTAACTTTCTTATGCTCCAGTTGTACTGCTGGCAGCCAAGCAGCTTCTGGTTGCTGCTGCCTGCTCTACATCACTTCCATTAGGACAGAAAAAAAGCGGACATCCAAATTTGTCTCTTTGTCCAGAGCTCTGGTATGAATCACTCTGTCCAAGACCCAATATATACTGCATATTTGCTGACAAATTGCTGACAAAAACAAGTACGAGCATATAGTGTAAGATGATTTACCCCAGTACTGTAAACTGAGAATTTATTGATACAATGTTAGGAATAGCAATAGTGATTTGCATGACTGTCCTGGTTACACCAAGTGAATGAGAATTCTTGTCTGTCCCACCATCTTCCTAAAATTCTGTTTTGCTCTTCGGGTATATTTTTACAAACTGCAGGGTGTCAGAGTTAGCAACCAGACATGAGGAGGTCCACTGCAATAGCATTTCCTCTGCACTGTTTTCTTCTTCACAAATTGCTTGTGCTCTGAAAGTACAACTAATTATAGCCTGTAAACTGAAGTAGCACATCTGTTTGGCCTATTTGTGAAACTTAAATATAGTAACCCTTCCATTCTTTGAAGTTTTCTTCCAGCAAATATATTTACATTTATAATACATTTCTTGCGGCTCCTAGGCTTTGTCCAAACTCTGTAAAGCCTCTGTTCTGTGTGCTTGCTTTAATTGTGTTTCTTACAAACACTTTGCGTAATTCGACCTAACCTTGTTATAGTGGTACAATGTAAGAGAGGCTTCACTGTGTCCACGCCAATAGCCCTGCTAGGCTACCACGGTGAAACCTCTAGCAGATTAGCATATGGTGTTAATGCCATGTAAATTGAGTGAGGGTATTGCTTCCAGAGGTGCTGACTGCCACCTCCCACTGATGTAGGGCTTCACGCTCTCTCCAGAGGAACCAGCGCCTGACACACACTAAGGGAATCGTGCATGATATAATATTGTGCCAGTATGATTTTCTGGCATGATTTTCTGGCCAGAGACAGACAAGCTGTTGGCCTGCTAAAATATGGGCAGCAATAACAAAAAGAAATTTGGAAATCAGGAATTTAGGAAATAGGAATTTAGTAAGTGTCATGCTCAGTGCAGGTTATTTTTGTTTCTGTGCAACCATGGGATATTGTTATTACATGACCTCTGACTAGGTATGATATTATGGTGTCACTAATCCAATGGTGTCACTAGTTCCACATCAGTTGCTCAGCTACCAGGAGCACGAGCACCAGTCAAAGGAACCATCTGATGGTTAATCCACTGTAGTTTCCATGTGTACCAAGTCATCTTCATTGTAGAAAATAATAATAATAATCCTTGCAATTGATATAGCACCTTATTACATCATTGAGACGTCTCAAAGTGATTTGTGTGTTTTGTTGGCAAAACCTGGCAGCCAATCTGCAACATCAGCGGTAGAAATAAAGCCATACCACAGTCTAAACCAGTATCAAACAGAGTTCGTTCTAACGAAGAAGAATCACAGCCAAAACACGAACCTTTTCTCTTTTTTACTTTCGACCTGGAACCATAGAAATTTATGGCACAGAAGAAGACCATTTGGCCCATCGTGTTGTGACTTGCTATGCTTCTCCAGCAATTCCTGTTTTTAATTCAGATATTCAGAATTCACAGGCTTTTTTAATCCCTACAATTTATATGAAATGTTGGACAGGGAGGGACCAGGTGATGCAGTGTTTTGCCTGTTGACCTTTCACATTTGGATCTAGGGTTGGAATACAGTAACAGACCAATGCCTCACTCGTTGAACTGCATTGTTATTTTAAGGTTTTGATTTTTTCCCTTCTCTTTCAGTCTCCCTGGACCACACACCATTTCCTGGCTGAGAGACTTGGCAGGCAACCTGAAAGACTTAAATCATATTTTCCTTTTTGTTTAGTGAATTTTACACTCATCAAGATCGAGAGATGTTAGTGCTGGGAAATAAAATAGTTTGCCAAAAACATTGTTGGCCAATTGTTTTCTCTATTTTCTCCATTCTCCGCCTCATTTCCTCCTGAAAACACTGCCTTTGCTGGGTGCAGTTCAATGGACACCAAGCCACACTGCAGCTTGCTAGCAGGTGTGTGAGAGCAGCCAGCAATAAGCTAACCTTTCTGTGGGGATAAGTCTAGTGGCACCTCTGTGCCTCTCTCTCTGAACCCAAAGTTGAAATCTAAAACTCACCTTGTGGAGAAAGGGGTGCTGCCATTCCCTAGGAACAGCACACAACACCACTGTGTGTCTTAATTGTCAAAATAAAGTGCTTTCTGTATTTAAAGAAATTCAATCCCATTACATGACAAGAGTCAAATGAATTACAGCTTGAAGGTAGATATGATGAGTTTGCTGATCTCAGCAATAGGTAGTAGCGATGTATGTATATATACACACATATAATTGGTTGGAGGAGAAAATAAATTGCCACGGTTCTCTTCCTGGATGCTGTCTTGTGTCCCCCCTTGCTAGAAAGTGCGGAGTCATAAATGTTGAACAAGAACAGGAAAATAATTCCCTTGGAGTCAACACGAGCCAAGCAGCAATTGGGTGAATGACCTATTTCATCTGAAGGATTGTTCACCAAATTACCAGGAGAAACTCCCTTCTCATTTTTAAAAGTGGCATTGGATCTTTAGCGGCAGCTGAACAGGCAGATAGAATCTCGGTTTAATATCTCATCCAATTGCAGTGTATGAGTATCGTATTGAAGTGTTAGACTGCAGACTAAAACACATGGTGCTTGAACCCACAGCCTTCTGATCTGCAGATGAGAGAGCAACCAACTGAACCAAGCTGTCCAAGCCTAAAACTGCCAACACCATCCACAAATGAAGAAAGGCTGCCACCAATTGTGTAACCATTTGTCAGGGTAAATTAGCACGTTCAGGAATGGAGGTTAAAAAATTGTGAGAGATTAGGGGGAAAATAACCTTATTGGCTGAAAGTGTTTTGTAAGGCTCCAGATATCAAAAGGTTCTGACCACACTCTTGACAAGGCCCAGAGACTATTACAGCCTTTTACCAGCTGTTAATTTTTTTAAAATACACTTGAATCCTGGTAAGCACGCAACTAATTTGCCAGGAAATCTTGTACGTAAATCTGGATTATTGCGTGAATCAAGATTTCCAGAAATTGATATATATAAACAACCAATTTGGAATCCTTTGTGCAACAGCCAATTCAATCCTTCATTTCAACAATGCAATCTAAACAACAGCAATAGAAAACATTAAACAAAAACATGTTTTACACACAAGGCACAGGATCTCTAAAGCATGGTGCTCCTGGTGAGGTCTATCCATGGATTGATTGTGCTAAGTCAACCCAGAGTATTAAAAGGTAATGAAGAACAATGAATGTTTAGTATCAGAGGTTGCCACATCATGATGGGCGCTTATCATCAGAGGCTGTAATGTACAAAGAAATCTACCCCTCTGGACTCTGCTGACAATACTGTCTGACAATATGTGTCAGTATGCTAACAGTAGAACAGCAGATGGCTGGGGTGCCTGTAACTTACAAGGCACAAACTCAATCAAGTGCTCTGGTGACTTCATAAACCACAAGAACAAAAGTTCAATGATCCACGAACATCAGCAACAAACTGTGATTAAATTACTTGATTCCGTGCTGAGTTAACTGTTTTCAACTGGGGCGCTATAATTGGCATCAGCAGCCTTGAGCTGGAAGGGGAACAATGAGCCAGGGTATCTCAACAACAACAACTTGCACTTAAATAGCCTCTGTTTAACTAGTAATAAATAGGAACCCAGTTGTTAGTTGATTGGCGGATCACTTTTCTGGGGGTAATAATTCCTTCAAAAATAATAATAATAATAAATTGGTCACTCAATCCATGACTGTTTGTGGGATACTACTGTGCGCAATCGGCTGCCGTGTTTTGCCCACAAAATATACAGTCAATTCACCGCATATTCTGTGAAGCGCTTTGAGACATCTCGAAGACGTGATATGGCGCTATATCAAATGCAAGGATTATTATTATTATTATCCCCTCCCTAATTTCCCTAAAGACCCTTGGGTGCAGTCCGTCTGGGCCAGGTGCTTTGTCCTCTTTCAGCTTGTATTATTTATTTAATATCTCATTTCTTCCTCTCTTAATGGTTGTGATTTTATACCCTGTCTCTTCTGTTCTTACTGAATATTCTTTATCAGATGCCTTTGTGAAAATTAGGGAAAAATATTAATTTACTATTTCTGCCATTTCCTTATTATCTGCTGGGAGCTTATCTCCTCCCCTTCTTAATGGTTCTATTCCTACTTTAACTATTATTTTATTGATAGCATGCCTACATAACAACTTGCTGTTTCTGTTATTTTCTGTTATGTTCTCCTCATGTTCCACTTTGCATTCCTCATTGTCTTTAAACCTCTTTCCTAAGTTTGCTGTATACACTCGTGTTGTCCTCTCTGTTATCTATTCTGTACTTTTCAAATGACCTTTTCCTTAGCTGCTGGTTTGTCTTCACCTCATCCATATAGAACTCTCAGTCTGGTTTGGATACTCTTTAGTGCGTGTTTCCACATGTATCAGCCACCCAGCTGACCAAAAAATATCTTTGTTTAACTGTCCTTCTACGAGAATACAGATCCCTGGCAATGGAGTGTCCACCACGACCTCAGCAAAGTGACCATTCTTCATGTGTGAGACTTGACAGTGTCGGCAAGTTACTTAACAACAACAACAAAATTACATTTATAGAGCGCCTTTCACGTCAGGAGGATGTCCCAAGGCGCTGGATAGTCAGGGATCAGGACCCAAGCATGGGGGAGGGGTGGGGTAGGGGTGAGGGAAGGCAGAGAAGTGGGAGGGTGACTGAAGGCACAACTTAACCATAGGAGTAAGGAAAGGGTAGGGAGGAATCACACCTGAGCTTGATCCTGTGCTTGCCTGAGGTCCATACCTGGAAAAGAGAAGATTGAGAGGTGACATGATTGCTGTGAGTGAATAGTGAACCTGTGGAATAGGCTCCCTAGGGAAACGGTTCAAGCAGGAAATGTTGATTCTTTCAAACACAGATTAGATAGTTTTCTTTTAGGAAATAACATTATGGGATATATACATAGGTAGTTTGGGACATATATCCATGCGACTGTCAGGAAAGTGGAAGGCGAATTAGATGGATCTTGGTCTTTTTTCATCTAGCATTTTTTATGTTCTTATGTACACATACGTGTACATCCAACAGATAGTGCAGGATAACAATCAAAAGCAGAAACCCTGGCTAATTTTCACTCTTTAACCCCCATACTGAGGCCAATTATAGTCCCCCTGATTGCCATCCCAATTGACATCAACTAACTGAGCACAGACTGTGGATTGTCTCAGATTTTCACAGCTGATATGACTCACGAGGAAATGTTCCTTAACAGTGAATTTAAAATCATAAGTTGCTGGGAATACTCAGCAGGTCAGGCAGCATCTATGGAGAAAGTGAGTCAACGTTTTGGGTTCATGACAAAGTTCTGACGAAGGGTCATAGACCCAAAACATTGACTCACTTTTCTTTCTCCATAGATGCCGACTGACCTACTGAGTGTTCCCAGCAACTTCTGTTTTTGTTTTCAGATTTCCAGCATCTGCAGTATTTTGCATTTAATTTAAAATCATGTCCAGTTCGCAAAAGCTTCATGGACAAAGCCAGCATCCAGTGCAGTTCAAAGTTAGACAGATATATGTGATTGCCAGTCTGCACTCAGCTAATTGATATTAGCCTAGGCGGAGAGCTACAATTAGTCCTCCAGAATCTTTGACGAAGTTTAGGATGCTGCAGGCTGAGTGAATTAGCACTGAATTGTTTGGGGACAAAGATCAACTTGTTCCTTGGGCTACAAGCATATTTCAAAGTACAATAGCTGGACATTTGTTTTATTTTACATAAAAACAACATTCTCGGAAACGTATATGAAGTCTGTTTCCTTCTGAGACTAATTCCTTTTTACATCATAAGTGAGAGTTTGTGTAATGATGAAAATAATAATAATCCTTGCATTTGATATACTATAAAGTGCATTGACTGTGTATTTTGGGAAAGCTTGCCAGACAGTGCTTCTAATGGCAAGCGATACGGTTTTAGCAGGTTAGACTCCAGCAGTACCCCAATGCACACAGCCTATCTATCATCGGCGGTTGGGATTTCAGCATATTGCCCCAAATCTCTGGAACTCCATAGAGTCCCTCAAACTTTCCCTTCCCTCACCTCTTTAAAGACCTTTATCTTTGACCACATCTTTGGTCATCTTTCCCTTCCACCCCCACTTTGGCTCCCACCCCCAGCTCATTTCCAACCCTGGACTGCCCAATGCCTTAGGCCATCCTCCCGATGTGAAAGGCGCTATCTAAATGCAATTTGTTGTTGTTCAGTTCATATCCTTCAGTTAGTGACTCATGCTTCTTCCTATTTACCTTGTCAAATCCCTTCATAATTCTGAACATCTCTATCAGGTCTCTGCTCAATCTTCTCTGCTCTAGAAACAGTTTCTTCATATTCCTGTGTACCTTCACTGTGTTTTTGACTTGTTTTCTAACATGGGGCTCACTGAACTGACACAATAACTTAAGAAAGCTTAATAAATGATTTGTTTACATGTTCAATATTAACTCTTTGCTTTTGCATTCTGTGCCCCATTTATGAAACCGGGGATCTGATTACATTTCTTTAAGTCTAATCTTACACTCCCATTTTTAAAGATTTATCCAACAACAAAAACTTGTGTTTCTTTTAGTGCCTTTCATAACAATAATGATAATAATACTTGCATTTGATATAGCACCTGATCACATCATTGAAACATCTCAAAGTGCTTCACAGAATATACAAGGTATTGTAAAATGGAGTTACCATGTATTTTATGGGCGAAACACAACAGCCAATTGTACACAGCAGTGTCCCACAAACAAGATGGATTGAGTGACCATGTGGGTCCTAGATAATTATTTGGGAGGTCAAGTTTGCAGGGTTATGGTGACAGCGAGGGGGTGTGGGATTATTTTGGGTAGCTCTTTTCAAAGAACCGTCATGACACGATGGGCCGAATGGCCTCCTTCTGTGCTGTATAATTCTATCTCTGCCTGCAGGAATAGTGTTTGGGAACACTGCACAGTGGCTGAGTTGGACTGACACCCAAAAAGGAAGAAGGGGGAAAGGGGTTGACCATAGGTGATCAAAGATGCATATGAACCCTCAAGCCTCTCTGCTCTTCCATTCCTTTTAATGGGGTGAATATTGCACTGGAAGTAAAGTGATGGAAATAGGGATGAGTAGATTTTTGATGTATTATATACTGTCTATAATTTGTGTGCATTAAATCCAAGCATTAGAGCACTCAGCTTGCAAGCCTGGGTTCGATTCCCAGCAGGGTGAAATGTTGGGCAAGTTTCCTTACTCCACACACCTCTGTTTACCTGACAGTAAGTAGGAACCCGATTGTTAGTCGATTGGCGGATAGCTTTTCTGGAGATAATAATCCTCAAAAAAAATTTGGTCACTCAATCGGCTGCCGCATTTCGCCCACAAATATACAGTCAATTCACTTTACAGTATTTTTCTGTGAAGCGCTTTGAGATGTTTAGAACACATGAAAAGCGTCATATCAAATGCAAGGATTAATATTAGGATTATTAGCTACTAAAAGAGGAGTTGGGCATCAGGTGAAGCGAGGAGAGGATGAGTGTGCTTTTAGGTGGCCAGTCAAACATAGAAGCTGCTTATTAATTGTTCCAGGGGCACAAAAGACTAATAGCTTGGGAAAATAGGCCAACTATGTAAACAAACAAACCGCATTGTCCTGTAACCCTCCATCAGCCCACGGACAAATTGTGGAGTGACTAAAAAAAATCCTGTTTTAAATCGTACAGAAAAAAAATATTTTTATTGAAAAGCAACCTGGAAAACCATACTTTCTCTCGCAAAGCTTACCTGGCGATCGAAATGCCTGGTCTGCAAATAACTGTGCTCGAAGTATTATACACTGTCTTATAAGGAGGCATACCATGTGCTCCCGTATTGTGCGACCTACTCAAATCGGGGCATTTTCTGTGTTGCTTTTTAAGTTTTATCGCCTGCTGCATTTTCAGCTGAGACAGAAAAACTACATCGTTGGATCTGATATTTTTGATATCAACGGGATCGGGTCACATGGATTTAAATGAACATCGTGCAATCGAGTAAAAATGAAAAGGGAGGCATGCGGGAGCCAGGCTGGGAATGTCGATATGTGTGCCTCGAGAACGAGCAATGAGGGCCATTCTCAAAAGAAATTCGGTGCAAATTGTTTCTGATTGCAGAAATTGAGGACCCACGGGCTAACGTGGAGGTATGCGAGGGGGGGGGGCGGTAAATAGCCGACCGAACCCGACTCATTCAAAAGGTGCTTTAGTAGAAACAAAGTGTAAACCCCCCTATCACCTATCTAATGAGCTGCTTATGTTGTGGGAGCAGTAAAGTGTGCATGCATTGTCTTCAAAAAGCCACAATAAACGTTCCTGCACTGAATCAGGTATTGTATCCCATCTGCTGGGAACTATTCATCAAGGTCTATAGACACTTTTCACTCTATCTCGAGATCTGATTCAATCCATACCACACCCAAGCTTTGTGCAGCCTTCCACCTATCATCCCCAATTCTGTTGTCTCTGGCTAATGAGATGAAAGAGGCCAAGAAAAACATTCTTGAATGAGAATAGTCCCGGATAATGGCTTGTGACTGTAGAATTGTGTTATTTCTCGTTGCATTTTTTTCTTAAAAAAGCTATTCTTTTCCAAACCCGCCCAAGTGAAGATTCAGCCAGTTAAACCGATTTCAGATTATTTTCGCTTGTGCCGTTGTCCCTTTTTAACCATATCAGTAAATGAAAGCACATGATCAGGTATTAAATACCCTCTTATCCGCACCAAGACGTACTTTCCATAAACATGCGGTTATGTGGCTGCCTTCCATTATTGACCAAAACTAACAGATGCAGGAAACACTTGGGAGTGTTTAAGTGGGTTGACTGAAGGAATTCATTTCAAGTAAAATAGGAGGATGAGAGGTACATGTGCAGACAGTTATCGGATTGCAAGCAAACCTCTCGTTACACCAAACTATACCTGAATCAGCGGCCAGGCTACACATAATGGAAAATAAATGCTTTCGGATTTGCTTGCACATTACAGTCGAACAAAATTTATATTTTTAAATAGTAAGATTAAATTAAAACAGCAAAAACCTTTATTTGTAATTGCTTTTTTTTAAAGAAGTTCCTGGGCAGGAATATCGAACGTGTTCCTGGCAATGCGCATAAACCAACCACCAGCGGCTTTGCACTTCCCTCAAAGGGCGTTAGCTTTCCATTCCCCTGACTTATAGTGTATTAATTCCTCTTGCTATTTATTCAGTTGAATAACATCGTAAAAAAAAGTATTTTGCCTTTTTGTTTACCGGCAAAAAGGTACTCGATCGAGTGCAAAAGCCCAGAGCTCTGCCAGTATACAATTGATCTGTAGTCGTTTTCCATGACAGGTCGCTACTCTTTATTTCCCCCACACACTGACGTTGTTATGATCTTAAAAGGGGCTCATTTCAGAAAGCAGCTGGAACATAAACAAGCACCTTCTGCTGATAAATCGGCGTGTTTCTCTTCACTCAGCCATCTCGATAGTGCTCAGCACTGGACACCATTCTTTTATCAGGTGCTGACACCCCCCGAGTTGTCTCTTAACACCTGACCCGCCTCGCTTCACTGCACAGAGTGAAACCCAAGTGCTGTACTGTACACTCCAATGCGGATCTCGCACCAAACTCGGGTTTAACTCGTGAAAAATTCAGCCGACTTGACCCTCTCAATTGAAATACGCGGGGATAAGCAAATCCTGCAATCTCCCTCTTGATAAAGAGGACCCAGACCTCTGGAGGACCAGCCGATCCATCACAAGTGCAGGGCGGGCATGGTCCTGACCTTATCATCTCGCCTCACTTACCTGAGATACTCAACACTTTCCAGGTCGGTCATTCTTCTTCTTAATATAATTTACTCTTGTCTCAAACCTGTCTGGAGCTGCAGAGCTAATTGAATCCAGATACGTTTCGCTAACTGCAAAAGAGAGATTAATTCGCTCGATAACAACAACAAAAGGAACGACTTCGCTCTGTCTGTAGTTTGCATTAACCCCCCCCCCCCCCCCCCACCACCACCACCCCCCACCCCCGAAAGACAGTGTGTCAGTGTTCTCTGTTCGAAAACACTGGGCTCGATGAAACATTCGTAAATATTTTTTTACGTTTTGAAACATTTCCTCGTCATTACTCAATTAGTCAGAGCGGAGGTGGAGGAAACTCACTTGCATAATATGTCAAGGGCAAAATCATCGTCAAATGGAAGGTTTCTAAGAATATTTCGAAAGATTTAGACAGGAGGCTGCCGTGCAGTCAGTGCAGACACACTTTAGCTACAGGAATGCAACGAGGCGCATCTGAGAATTTAGACGCTGTATTTCGGAGGAGGGACAGACGGCATCGTTTAGGATCCGAAAAGTGACCGGAGCTGCAGATAGACACCAAAGTACAGTACATGGATCACCGCGTACGTTTGTGCTACTTGTTTTTATTTTGTGTGTTTTTTTTCAAAAAAAAACTTTCCAGTCGGCATTTACGACCTGCAAAGGAATTGAGCTCTGAAGGAACCGGAGTCACCTCACAGCGCACTGGTGTGAAGTCAGACACAGTGTAAAGCTGCTGTTAAAGCTGCGCTCCCTGACTGCAGCCACAGTCTCTCTGCCTTGTTTGTCCCCGAGTTTCTTTCGGTGGCAAAATGTGTAAGGGATCAGTTTAGTTTAATGTCCGCTCGGCTGCTCACAGTTGTTGAAAGAGACAGTGTTGAACTATCTCCAGCTCTGCTCTGCTCTGCTCTGCGATGTACGAGAACCACACTCTCAGCTCTCGGTGGGACCCAAATCCATTGACATGAATTGACGGCGTTTCGTCATTGGTGACATACAGTATATTTTATTCTCGGATCTCCTGGTATAAACTTTTGAAATGTGCGAGTGTGTGTGTGTGTGTCGGGGAGGGGAAAACGAGAAGCAAATCCAAGGAACTGAAACTTTTTCCCCTTCCGGAGAAGCTGGAATAGAATTAGAATCGAATTGATACAGGAGATTGCGCTTTTTTTAAAAAAAAAGGGTTACTGTACTCCTTGTCTGTGTGTATTTGAGATGGGAGCGGTGTTGTGCTCGTCTTTGCAAAGGCATCAAAGTCATCTGTAGATCAGGGGTCTGCCTCGGATTCTCAACTCCCATTAGTTCGAGCGACACAACCACTGACCCCTATATATAAACCTCTATCTGTCCTCACGAAGGTATCGCATATATTTGGAATAAAATTCATCTTCGACAACTGACACACTATGACTAGGAACGGGCTGGGCTGATGGCGTGAAGGATCCTGTTAGGGACTGTGAGGGCATTGCAAAATAACGGTGGAGTTCTTGACCCTGTACCTCCGAATATAATACCTCTATTTCCAAACCACTCTTGCATCTTGTTTTACACATACGCACATTCATTTAGCAACGATCTTTTCGGGGAAAGCTGTTGAATTCGTGAAGGCTGGCGATAGAGCACATGTTCATTTCACAATAATTGCTGATGGGGGGGGATTTGGGAATGGGGCAATCTCTGGCACACATGTATATGATTCTCCATTTCCCCAACGAGAGAGACAAATAAAATAAAGTGAAATTAGAAGCTGACCTCATTTTTTTGGTTACAAAATAAAAGTGCTTTACAAACCGATGCAAAATGTGATCGGAGAGGCTGTGTGTGACCAGGTGCACTGGTCACCAATGTTACTATTAATAATAATATCTTCCCATATAATAAAAACCTGGGATTGCAGAAAGTGAGTGATGTTGCTCAAAGGCGGATGCGCTGACTCATAGATTGTCAATTTGGCAGTGAGTGAGTGAGTGAGTGAATGTCCTGTATAAAGGATTTTAAAATAGAAGTGAAAGTATTTGTGTGTGTGTGTGTGAGAGAGAGAGAGAGAGGGAGTGTGTTTGGCGGAAGCTGCGAATCACGTGTGGGAGGTGAGAAGTTGGAGGAGAAGTTAGTTGGCGGTGACTGACTTTGCCAATGTACAGACAGACCGGTTAGTGACAGACAGCAATGCTGTAGGAATAACCTGACCGGATACAGGAGCTACACTGGTGATCGATCCAGGTCCCCCCCCCCCCCCCCCCACACACACACACACACACAAATTTCTGATCCAGGTCTGAGCTGATCAGTGTATTTTCCTTCCCCTTTTTTTAAAAAAAACCCCATCGTGTGGGAGCGCCCTAACCTGGGAGGTGATGAGCGATTTCCATCCAACCTGCAACAGGTACGATTCCATGGAATAGCACTGGGACACATGGAATAGCGCCAGTGAGCCGCGCCGCTGCCAGTGGGGCTGCCGCGGTGATCGATGCGAGCGGAGGGGCTTTAACTGTACCTTTTCCTACCTAATGAGATTCGTGCTTCATGCAAATGTTGTATTTCCTCAGGTCTGAATGATATGAGTGGCTGTTAGAGGGAGAGCGGGTCCCCCCCACACAGGTTAAACTCTGAAGCGATCACAACTCCTGACTCCTGGGCGAGATCGCAGGTAGGAACCTGGAGATGAGGCTGGTGTCATTTATTGGGGGTGTGGGGGGGGGGATTTAAATAGCTGTTGGGTTTTGCAATCGTTACCAGCCACCGGCAAATCTTTGCAAGAAAAAAAGGTGAATCAGTTAAAAAAAAAAAGGTCAGTTCGTTGTCATCCCGTGGCAAGAGGTGGGTCTGTGTTTCTCACACGAGTTTCGCTGCTGTTCAGAGCGGTGAGTGAATCCGGGAACACAGATTTATTCCGAGCAAAGCAGAGCGGGTGACCCCGCACCCCCGTCGCGCACTGGGTTTCGTTGGGTGAATGGGGGGGGTTTGGCTCTGGCGGGGGATACCTGGCCGTGAGAAAACAAAAGCGAGAGGGAGAGCAAAGGAGGGGAGGGGAGGGGGTGGGGGGGGGGGAGTGTACAAAACAACAAGAGGCCCCGGTGAGTGTGTGTGTAACCCAAACCGATCCAATTGCACCTTTTCGCTTTTATTTCTCCAGAAACGCCAAATAGTAACAACGTGCAATTTATTGACTCGAAAATGTAGTTGTTACATCCAGACGTGTGCATATATATATATATATATATATATACACACACACACACACCAGGGCAAATAATAGAAACTTTTTTTTTGGTTTAAAGAAAGGAAAAGGGGGGGAAAAAAAATCAAAGGTTAAACTTGAAAAGAGAGAATTTTTGAAACTTTCCAATTTGGGGATCAGCTGTTAATTCGAGTCATTTACTGCGACTGGTTATTACAGGCAGAGAGGAGAGACGGGCAAAGCGTTTCAGGGAAAATAACTAATCGCAGCACAAGTCTGTAATCTAAAGCAAGATTTAATTGCAGGACTTTTATTATTAGAGACCCTTCACCGGTTGTTTCGCAGAGAGAGGCTTCGTTTGGACTCCGACGTGAAAATTCAATTGGGTTGTTTTTAAACCTTGACAGAGAGAGAGAGAGAGAGAGAGAAAGAAAGAAAGACGTTGGTACGAAGAAGACAGCAGTGGAAGAAGTCAACCCCAACCCCAACCCCTTCCTTGACTGGTGAGTAAGTTAAGTTCCAATAAGTTAGTTGGTGTTTGCACACCTCAAGCCCTACAAGCGATCACTGGGTGCTTTACTGGGTTCAGTATTGAGTTGGGGACATCAAACAGAGAGTGAGAGGGATGAGTGGGGTCTCTGCCTCCCAGTGCCCCCCTGCACCTGTATCGCACACTCCAGAGCCCGCACTTCGCAAACTACTCACCATAGATGAAAGAATTTTTTTTTTGCGCGAAGGATCCTCACCTGAAGGTGAAGCTGCTGAGGAGGAGGAGGAGAGAGTGAGGCACATCTAACTGGTTTTATTCAGAACGAAACGCCAACTTATGTGAATCAGGAGAAAACTTCTAAAAAGATATTGTATTCGGTTCAGTCAAGTGCTTTGAGACGACCTCCTGACGTGAAAGGTGCTACACATACACACACACACACACATATAATGCTGTCGTTGTATTTCATATCCTCTTTTACTGCAACTTATTTCAACTGAGAGCATTTGAGATATATATTCAGCAATACCATGAAGTATGAGGGCAGTTTATGGCAAAAACTCTGCTTTTTTTCAAAGAGAAAAAAATGTGGGTTTAAGCGGATATGAAACGGATGTTTCTGAACTGTAAATTCTGACAATCCAACACATTAAAGGTGTTTTACTTAGTGTTTGGGATTGTGATAGTGATAACTGTGAAAACAGTATTCCATCATTATGCTCTAACTGCTGTAGTCACTCATTTAATATGTATTGTTTGTTTCCCGAGAGACAGTATACAGCTTACTGGGGGGCAAACCTCCATAATGTGCTTTTATATGTAACCCAAAGAGTCTAATACATAGATCAGGTAGATATCACTCTTTTGAAATGTTCACTGTATCAATTGTTGGGTTCCTTGTCTCTTCTGACCTGTATTACGTACAGCAAATCCTATAAACTTTTTTAAATGTCCTGCAAGAATGTATTACTGCTGTGCTTTCAAAGATGGGGAAAATGTTATGGATATAACAACAATTTGGTCAATCAATCCATGGCTGTTTGTGGGTCATTGCTATGTGTAATTGGCTGCCACATTTCGCCCACAAAATATAGTAAATAATAATAATCCTTGTGTTTGATATAGCACCTTATTACACCTTCGAGACATCTCAAACATGTTTCACAGGATATACTGTAAAAACACTGTATATTTTATGGCAAAAAAGTATATTCTGTGAAGGACTTTGAGACACCTCAAGGAGATGTGAGGCACTATATCAAATGCAAGAATTAATATTATTAAGATAACCTCTTGGTGGTATCCCATATTTTCAGTTTGATTTTTATGACATGACCCTGCTGGAGAATGGAACAATTTCCCTTGTTACACACCGCACCCCCGGGTAGGGTGTTGCACTGAGTTGCATGCAGGAACTTTGTGTTATACTGCTTTTAGACCACTAATTTGTCTCAGGTAGAAACTAGTAGGGTAAAGTGGTTCTTTTTCCCAATCTCCAGATAAAAATTACACTAATAATTCTTATATTTGTTGTAGCACTTTACCACATTGTTGACACATCAGAAAATGCTTCACAGGATTTTACTGTGAAATATTGACTGAATACCTGTATTTAATTTGTACACAGCAATGTCCCACAATCAGCCATCAAGTAATGACTTTTTTATCTGGTAGAATTTCAGCCAGGCTATCAATAGAAATCTCTCTTCAAATTGTGCCATAGGATTTTTAACATTCACCTGAACCAGCAGGCTGGACCTCAGTTTAACTTTTCTTAAAATAACATTTCTGGCATTGCCGTGCTTCCCAGGCACTGTGTCACATTCGTGTGGCTGAACTAAGCTCAAACGAAGCTCCTGAGGTGGGGTTGCAACACACAATCTTCTGACCAGAGGTGAGAAAGCTACCAACTGAGCCAGGCTGACGCCTAGAAAAAAAACTTTCACCCAATCGAGACTGATTTGCACTCTGGTTCAATCAGTAATAGGATAATGGCCATACTCAATGCACCACACAGACCTCTTTATTCTAAACTTTAACTCAATTTGCCATAAATTAGAGTCACATTGATTGATGCCGTGTTGATCAATGATTTGAGCATGTATGTTTTCCCATTTTGCACTAAATTTTATTCAGGCAGGACAGTGGCCATGTTACAGAGTTGTCATTTTAGTCACAGCAAATTGGTGGAGCTGACATTCACTTCCATTTTAGTTTGGAGATCGATATTATCTCTTTGGAAATGAAGCTCATAATCTAGGCCGAGGCTTCAATACAGTTGCGGGGAAGTATTGTATTGTTGAGGTACCAAATTTCAGATGAGACATTAAGCTCTCCGTTTATTCAGGTAGCACGAGTTTAAAGAAGAACAAGAAATGTTCTCTGTGTGCTCTGCATTATTCTTTTCTGAACCAAATTCACCCAACGCTTTCTCCTCTGCCATCCCTCCCCCTGTCCAAAAATGAAACCGTTGTTCATCACAAGACTGTTTGAGATGTTGGTGGCACAAACTAGCTACCATAATTTCCTATATGACTGTAGTCTGTAGACTTCAAAGTAAGTTAACTTGTGAAGCACTGAGACAGTGACATAAAATGTTTTTATGCAGGCTGGTGTTTGACACATGTGGAAACCCATCATATAACAATAAGAGTATCCAGACCATGATATAAATAAGTGCCCAAATGTTTTTTTTTAAAAAAACAAGGGGATGCAGAAACTTCCCTTTCTGTAGCCGGATTAAACCAAAAGCAAAGCATTGTAACACTGTCACTTCTGGGCAGCACGAGTGGCTTTCCTTGTACTGAACTGCCATCTGAGGGTGTATTGAGCTGTGAGGTTTGGCTCAGTGCCTGCACTGAGCAACAAAAACTGGCATCAGTCCACCCTTATCACATTCCAGTTGTACTCAATAAAATAATTAGGATGTAGCTCAAAGTGCTAATTGCTTTTGACTAATGAAGTCAAGACTCTGTTGGGCTTTGCTGGAGGTTGTGTGGAAGAGTCTTTGACAGGTCTTTTAACAGCTGTGAGCGGTTTATCCTTCCCTGCAATAAAAGATCTGTCTCTTCATATGCTGGGGGTGAGCTGCACTTTTTGTGGAATTGCATGGATAGCTTTATTTTCAGCTCCCAGTGTTGCCAAAGCAAACATCATGTTAAATATTTATGGTCTGCTGTGTCACTGATACCATTCCTCATTGTAAAGTCAGGGAAGGGATATGGTTGCTGGCAACTGTTTCAGAACTGGCACGTCGTCTTCTATTCAATCTCTCCCCTTTCCTCCCCCTCCTCACCCCCTCCCAACTACCCTTTCTGCCATGCAAGTTAGATAAACATTTGCCTCTCAGTGATTATTTACGGCTGAGGGCACATCACCGCACCACCCTGTTGCCATACTCTTGAGCAGCCGACGGCTTACGACACATGCTGTGCCTCTTTGTGACACGTGTGCTGTGGTTGCTTCTTCCTGACCCCTTTCCGTGGGGAGGGTTTTAGCAGGCTATTTTTGGTGTATCCATTTACTTGTCTGTATAAGGTTAAAAAAAACACCTCCTTACCGATCCAGGTGGTAGTAAGGGGATCGGAGACTCGGAGAGACTTTTTACAGAGTTCCTCCGACAGGGCTTTGGATATGTAAGGAATTTTAGTGATGGTGATCTCTGGAGAGCTTTGACCTGCGTTTGCTGGATGTGTCTGTTGTTTTAAGGCTTTCGTTTCATTCTCTTTGGGCCATGGGTTATTCTCGCTTTCTTGTGTTGTACTGTGTGTGTGTGCACACAACACTGTCTTTAATCAAGCATTAGTTTCTACTTCTGAATTAAACAAAGCTATAAAGCTTTCAGATATTGTCGTAGATATTGTCCTGTGCTGAGTTCACTGATTTTGATGATGTGTGGGGGGGTTGGGGTCACTATAGCTGACATTATCATCCTGGTGCAATATCAGTCATAATTCCCGTTTCTGATCAATTTCTTGTTACTTCGTAACCTGTTGGGAATTGAATGTTTGTAGATATCAGATTAGACTGAATTCTGTCTCCCACTCCTTACACTCCTGTCCACAGTCTGACTGTACTCACTGTTTTGACTTTCACCCTAGCACAAGACAGTGTCTTTGAAAGAGAGTAGAAAATTGGAAGGGAAAGAAAGCAATAAAAGTCTGAATTGCAGATTTCTCTTGCTTGTTACTGGGTGTGACTGTCTGATCACATATTTTGTCGTCTCAGAAAATCTGACACATGAATTAGTATTAGGTTTTGAAATGCATCCGATAATATTTACGTTTACATTGCTTGGCAGTGTTTCTACACAATGCCCACATGGTGATATAGGCTCTCTCTTTCGTCTCTCTTTCTGAACTGCTGTGTGCTCAGAAACATTGCTTTACTGAATTAGTGGGATGCAGGTCAAAGGAAGGGGTATATGGGCTCATCCATAGTATTTATTGTCATCAGAGGTATGACTCGAGTGATAGACTGATCATTTCCCAGGTGATGCAATGTCTGTCACTGTTCTTTAAGAACTGGAACACTGTTCTTTAAGAAGTGTAACTCTGTCCATAACATCCTAGTCCACATTAACCATTTACTTAATGATAAGCCCACTCTAAGAGGTTTCTTCCCCTCTTAGACGTCCACAACTGAGCCCCCTGTTACAGCAACTGCTTGAATCCTTTCCAAACTTGGCGGGAGAGGCTCCTCACTGTGAGAGAAAAGTGGAGCTTCATTTATTCTCTCTTCAGCTTGTTTGACAAAACCGTATGCCCTCTTACTTTTCAAGTGTGGCTAACTTAACAAGAGCTGGGCTCCTGCTCCAAGCAGTAATGAACTGCTAATGTGCCGGTTTGTTTAAGGATCATGATGCAGAATATGTGGCTGGAGCTCACACTGATGTGTAACGTTTGCGCTCAGAATAATTTGTGGTAGGATAGAGAGAGAGACAGAAAGAAAAGCGCCAGAATATTGCACTTACATTTTGGGTGGCTGGTTTTAGCCTAATCAGAAGGTAGTTATAAAGTGAAGCTGCTACTATCATTTATTTTGTGGTGCTGCTGTTGATGGTAAATGTACAGTACTAGAAAAAGATCATTGTGGTCCATTTCATTACATTACTGTATCATCCTCTCCAACCTCTCACTCAATTTCTTTATCAAATAACTATCAAATTTCCTCTGAACAATGACCACTTGGGGATGCACTGGAGATCCACTAACCTTTATAGAACTGTGCGCCAGCAAAAAATCAACACCAAAAAAGGAGGGAGGAAATATTTATCATCCAAAAGTACAACGCAACCTCTTTATCTGTGCTGGTTTAGTCCATCCTATTCTTCTGCCAGTTAGATATGGAACAAAATTCCCCGCCTTCTCACCAAACCTGTATACAATAAAAAAAAGGTTATTTTCAAATACACAGTAGCTGAAGGATTTCTCTCCATGTCTAACCCTATGAACTGCTCTTTTTATTATAATAACAACAATAATCCTTGAATTAGATATAGTGCCTTATCAAATCTTCGAGACGCCTCAAAATGCTTCACAGAACATACTTATATTATACTTACATACTTAACAAACTTGTGTAAAGTGAATTTGCTGTGTATTTTGTGGGCGAAACTGCAGGAGGAGGATTAGGAAAGCTCAATAAAAAGTGGTGGGTCTTATGGAAAGCGTATCTGATGAGAGATATTCATAGTTTTAAACTACACCCGTGTTATTTTGCATTTGCTGTAAAACGTTTGTAGAAGTAGTAATACACATTTAAGTTTGGAAGTACACTGGTTTGGGCTTTTCAGCGCCTTGGGACGTCCTCCCGATGTGAAAGGTGCTATACAAATGTAATCTTGTTGTTGCTGTTTGGTAGACTGGAGTTCTTATTTAAATTCCCTAGAAATCATTGAGACTTCATGGAGGGTGATGGATTTTCACTCAGTAAGCGCTCCAGTATTCTACCCCGTGTGAATCAAAGAATCATAGAATTATACAGCACAAAAGGAGGCCATTTGGCCCATCGTGTCTGTGTTGGCTCTTTGAAAAAAGCTATCCAAATCAATCCCACTCCCCTGCTCTCTCCCCATAGCCCTGTAAACTTACCCTCCCTCTCTTAAAAGTTGTTATTGAATCGGCTTCCACCACCCTTTCAGGCAATACATTCCAGATCCAAACAACTCGCTATGTGACAATTTCTCCTCATTATAGTCTCTAGAAGTTTCCCCACTTCTGACGTTAAGCTGACCGTAGTTCCTGGGTTTATTCTTCTGCCCCTTTTTGTACAGGGGAGCAACATTTGCAACCTTCCAGTTCTCTGGCACTACCCCAGTGCCCAAGGAGGATTGAAACATTTTGGCCAGAGCCTCTGTTATTTCCACCCTTACTTTGCTCAGTAACCTAGGATGCATCCCGTCCAGACCGGGTGACTTATCTACCTTGAGCAACAACAACCTTTTTAGTACCTCCTCTCGGTTTATTCTTATCTTATCCAATTTCTCTACCCTCTCTCTGATACTGTGACATTGGCTCCATCATCTTCTTTTGTGAAGACAAATGCAAAGTACTCATTCAGTACGTCAGCCATGCTCTCTGTCTCCACAAGAAGGTTTCTTCTTTGGTCACTAAATGAACCCACCCTACCTCTGATTAACCTTTTATTCTTTATATGCTGATAAAATACCTTAGGGTTCCCTTTTATGTTACCTGCTAATCTTTGCCCCTCTTATTTCCTTTTTCAGTTCGCCCTTGTACTTTCTATATTCTATTTGATTATCTTCTAAATTTTGGACCTGACATTTATCATAAGCCTCCTTTTCCTGTTTTACTATAATCCCAATTTCCTTACTCATCCAGGGAGGTTTGGATGCCCTACGTTTCACCTTTGTGGGAATATATTTGCTCTGTCTCCAAACTAACTCTTCCTTGAAAGCTTCCAATTGCTCGCTAGTTGTTTTAGCGGCCAGTCTTTATTTCCAGTCCACCTTGGCTAATTCCCTTTTTAAACTCACTGAAATTAGCTCTCTTCCAGTTGAGTATCTTCACCTTTGATTGCTCCTTGTCCCTTTCCATAAACACTCTAAACCTAATGATGTTGTGATCACTGTTGTCCAGATGCTCTCCTACTGAAACCTGCTCCACTCCATTCCCCAGAACTAGATCCAGCACTGCTTCCTTCCTCATTGGGCTGGAATATACTGATCCAGAAAGTTATCCTGCACACATTTCAGGAATCCTTCTCCCTCCTTGCCCTTTACACTGTTATTTTGCCAGTCTATGTTAGGATAATTGAAGTCCCCATAATAACTACTCTATTGGGTTTGCAACTTTCTGAAATCTGCTTGCAGATTTGCTTGTCTGTCTCCTTCCCACTATTTGGTGGTCTATGGTATACACCTAACAGAGTAACAGCTCCTTTTCTGCTGCTTAACTCTAACCAAATAGATTCTGTTTTGGACCCACTAGCACATCGTTCCTTTCCAGGGCTGTAACCATGTCTTTAATCAATATTGCCAACCCCACTCCTTTTTTTCCCCTTCCCTATCTCTCCTGAATACATTGTAGCCAGGAATATTCAGCTTCCATTCCTGCCCTTGTTTGAGTCAGGTCTCTGTTATTGCTACTACATCATAAGCCCATATGGTAACTTGAGCCGCAACTCACCATCTTATTTGTCACACTCCATGCATTTACACACATGCACTCCAAGACCAACTGAGTCTGCTCTGCATTTCTCCCCCGTCTAATCCCTCCCTTTTCTGGACTATTCCTTATGACATTGCTATTCGTCTCTCCCAGCTCTCTTTATAACTTGTTTGTCCTCTCTGAAGCTACATTCTGATTTCCTTGCCCCCTTGAAATTAGTTTAAACCCTTCCCCACAGCACTAGTTAACCTCCCAGCGTGGACATTGGTCCCAGCCCTGTTCAGGTATAACCCAACCACATTGTACAGTTCCACCTGCCCCAGAACTGATCCCAATGTTCCAGGAGCTTGAGGCGCTCCTTTCTCCACCATTTCTCCAGCCATGCATTCATGTGTTTGATCCTGCTATTTTGATACTCACTTGCACAAGGTACTGGGAGTAATCCAGAGAACACACTTTTAAGGTCCTACTCTTTAGCTTTTTCCCTAGCTTCTGATACTCTCCCTGTAGGATCTCAGCCATTTCCCCCCCACCCCATCATGTCATGGATCCCAACATGGACTACAACTTCTGGATGTTCCTCTTCCTCCTGTGGAATGTTTTGCACCCGTTCCGTGATGTCTTCAACCCTGGCACCAGGGAGGCAACATACCATGCGAGAATCACGTTTTTGGTTGCAGAAATGCCTGTCTATCCTTTCACCATTATGTCCTCAATGACTATTGCATGATACTCTTCCCTGTTTCCTCCTTGTGCATCCATTTGCTTTCGACTCCCCTCCCCAGAGTGAAGGGAGCTGTAGAAATGCAAGTTGTTGTTGTTAAGGAGATTCCCCCTTTCAGAGAGAGAGGTGAGGGAGACATGGTATTTTTGTTGTATGTAAATGCAATGATGTTTCACGACCTGGGGTCAACACAGTTGATTTCAGCATTCTGTGACTGGTAGGCATATTTTTCACTTTGATTGGCTGCCAAGCACCTATTTATTGATATCTGGCAGCCCTCTGATAACTTACCATCAGTGAACTACTTACAAACAGAGACTTGAGCCTGGGACCTTGAGCCTCTCTGAGTTGGTATAACAATAATAATAATAATCCTTGCATTTGATATAGTGCCTTATCGCATCTTCAAGATGTCTCAAAGTGCTTCAGAGAATATATTATAAAGTCTGTATTTTGTGGGCATGCCTCTACTACCAAATGCTCTCAACCGTGTCCCACAAACAGTCGTGGATTGATTGATCAATTCATTATTACATCCTGAAAAGCAATCCTACTAATCGACTAACAACCGGGTTCCTACTTACTGCTAGGTAAACCGAGGCATGTGGAGTAAGGTAACTTGCCCAATGTTTCGCCCTGCCAGGAATCAAACCCAGGTCTCTCGCCTGTAAGGCGAGTGCTCTAACCACTGAGCTACAGGACTCCAATTGGTTCAGTTTCACACAAAGCAATAGTTTAACCAACTGGCCCAGTGGGGGAGTTTAACAGTTTGTCTTTGGCAACACTTGGTGTTGCTGGGCTGGCAATGTCGTGCGTAAATCTGGTTGTGGCTGTCAGAGAATTTGAAAGCCCCTAGTACTAGGCTATTCCAGGAAATTGGAAGTTGCTGCAATAACTTCAGGCAGAGGGCTTCTTACTATAAGTGACAGGCTGCTGATATCATCACCTGTTTTCCATTATTTCTATGCAGTTTCACTTTGCTTAGAAAATCGCCCATCGCCACCAGCAGAAGTGGCTGTAGATAGGATTTAAATCCCGAATCTCCTGAGGTAAGCACAGGTAGCAGCTTTTGTTTCCTTTGTTATTCAAAGCAAAAGGAGACAATGGATACTATTTGGTGTGAGTAGCTGACCTTCTAACCTTTGCTGATCCCAGAATGCCTGCAGGTCAGTGGATGTTAAAAGTGGCATTTTGTTCCTTGGGGAGCAGAGAGCGGGGTGCGCTCTGGGATAACTCTTTCACCACCCCCATAGTTAACCTTCAAGATCTCCCTCAGAGGTCATCTGTCCTTCCTCTGCTATATCCAAATAATGATGCCCATCTCTCGCCACACTGAAGCCTGAAACCTTTCATTATCCGCAAATATACTTAATGTTCAGTGGCCATCTCTAGATTTACATCCTTATTGCAAGTTTCACAGTTTGCAAGAGTGGAATCGTGATGGTGTTTTTAAAACAAACTTAAAATTAATAACTTCAGAATTTTTTACTTTTCTTTTAAACCATTTTGAAGTTTTATGAACTGTAGTGTGTGGCAATGATTAGACCTGATCCGTGGGGACAAACTATCCTCCGTGTCCCCACAATTGAGATGTTCTGGCAGCACTTTCAGAGGGAGTAAGTCACAATTGCCAGTTAGTATTATTTACATAGTTATCTAAGAAGTCCTGTGCTTTTCCTCCTGGTTGAGGCCTCTATGGGTGGTGGCACATCTCTGTGCACGTGTACGATCAAAAGTCCATCTCGTCACAAGAACCACCAGGCAATGAGAAAACTAAAGGCGACGAGTCATGTACCCAAGCCAATCTTTCAATTCATGCACACGAACAGAGCATAATCGCAAACCTCAGCACTTTCCACATTGTGGAATCCACAGGGTGCATGTGTGACTATATTCAGAGCACGTGTGTTAAACTATTCAGAGTTTGCTGGTTTGATGTACTTCTAGATCAACTCTAAACAATCAACAAGCTCAGTAAATGGCAAATATTGGTACTGGCTCCTAATCTTTCATTCTGCCATCTCTGCATTATTGTTCAGGGCTTACCACCCATTGTGGAGGGTGATGTGTGTTTCTAGGAGACTTGAGCTGTTAAAAGATGGGGTTCAGCTCAGAAAAGGTGAGTTGCAAGGACTGTAACTGGAGGAAGCCTCTTTAACGGTTGATAAATATTTATTTGGGGATGGGGAGAGGAATGTGAGGAAAGCAGTCAGCATGTCTTTAATTCGCAAATTGCTTTTGAACAGCCTGTGTGAAGACAACATAGTATCAGTTTCTTCCTGAGCTGTTGACGCGGACGCAAAAAAAGGGAGCAAAATCCACCAGTGCTGTATAGGTTACTTCATTAATCAATCGCCTGGTCCTTTTGCTAAAACAGCTTTGTTCAATTGCAGCGCGTGAAGCAGATGATGTGAGAAAGCGGTGACACCTGTTTACCTTTTTTTACCCTAAGTGCAGGTCATAGAAATAAACCTGGAGACACTTTGCCTCTTTAATGCCGCTTTTACATTGTGGTTCTAGAGACCCACTCCTTGTGTCTCACTCAAGTCACCATTCCTTGTACCTCATTCAAGTCACAACTGGACTTGGACCTCACAATTAACCCCTCCCCCCAACACACACACACTCACTCTACAGTGCTCTGAGACATTACCCCACACGAAGGAGTGTATATAAACATAGTTTGTTGTTACCAATTTGTTGTACATCCTCAAAGTCACCATTCCTTGTCATTGTATGTAACGGAAATTCTGTGAGGTGCTTTGAGGCATGTCAGCATTTATAGGAGTTACAAAAATGCAGGTTGTTTCCTGCCTCTTCGGAGGTCAGAAATGGTTTCCGAGACTCTGCCATAAGTTTGGGATTTGTGAGGATATTACACTGCATTGTTTACAACTGTGAGGTAGACCAGGGGTATAAATGATGGCCTTTTCTGAAATAGCTTTCTCTTCAGGCTAGGGTGGAGAATGGTTCCAATTATCCTATATTCACGTGTTAATGAATTTGGATTCAGGGAGTTCTTTTCACTCTTGAGGACTGTTTGATTATGCAGTGCCTTTTTGTGACTTGTCTGTCCCTGCATGGATCTGTCTACACTCAAATGGTGGTCTGAATGGCAGTGGTGGCTAATCTGTCTGCAGTCAGCAGGCCTCCGGCTTCAGCTGCCCAGCAGGAGCAGCTCTGTCCTGTAATTACAAGAACTATCAAACCCACTGTTTGACTTATGATCAATCTCTGGCATCCTTTTTTCTTTTTTGATGAAAAAAATGAGGGTTTCAGTTTGCTCTTCATCATTACCCTCTTTAGTTTTACCAAGACGGGCGCCGGCTTTGCATGCACATTCTGCACAATCTGACGGCCATTGTGTCGAACCCAAGCCTTTGTAGATTAGCCCTCAGGACCCACCTCAAGCCTTGGTCTCAGAATCAGGGTCTATGAGTCTGGGTAGGGAAGGGGGCCCTTAGTTTTCATTCCTGCTTTGGCTGTAAATTGGTTGCTGTATTTACCTACGAACGTACAGTCACTACACTTAACAGTTATTACCTGTGAAGCACTTTGAGATTTTTTTTGTCAAAGTTACTTTGTCAAAGGCAAGGATTATTATCCTGGACATGCCAAACAATAATGTATGTTGTTCTGCAGTTCCCATATTTAGTTTTCTGTTCTGTTAGGGGTCATCTTGGCTCAATTGGTAGCACTCTCGCCTCCTAGCCAAAAGGTTCTGGGTTCAAACTCCATATTGAGACTTTGAGTTCATAGTCCATGCTGACACTGCAATGAAGAGCTAGGGGAACCTACATTGTTGAAAGTGGCAACCTTTGGATGAGATGTTCAATTAAGGGCCTGCCTGCCTGCTTGGTTAGGTGGATGTTAAAGAGCTCGACATTCAAAAAGAGGAGGGAGTTTCTTCCAATGTCTCGGCCAACAGTCCCGCCAGTTATAAACAATTGGTCATATACCTCATGCTTGTTTGTGGGACATTACTCTTTGTGTAAATAAGCTGCTGCATTTGCCTGAAAATGTATGTTGAAAGTCTCTGTTTACAGTAATTGCCAACTGTAGTTACTCTTTTCTGTCGGCAGTTTAGTTGCTGTAAGCGGGATGAGCCTACTTGCAGCAGCAAGTAAAGTCATTAAAGTGCTTTGAGGTATTTTGACTTGATGATGCAGTATGTCAGTGCAAGCATTACAGTAAACCCATGCCTTACTGGACTCTAGGTATCTGGAATTTGAACCTATCCGGACCATTATTCTCCACCATTAGTCTGGCTAGCCAGGATTTTAGTGTATTATTCAATAGTTTCAGTTGTCAGCCAACTACTGCAGATACTAGATGATAAAAAGTTCTTTTTTGTAGCTGTGCTGCAGAGTTCTCTCTCTTTATAGAAGCCACTTCTCCTCAGCAGCCTTTATGTCCACTGTTCGTACATTCAGATGCATGCTTAACTTCAAGGAGTCACCCTGCTTGCAACAACAACAAATTCTATAGCGCCCTTCACTTCGAAAAAATGTCCCAGGAACAGCTTCCGAACTGCCTACAAAAGTGATCACCTACGCTTGTCATTTAACATAAAATACATTGAGGCAGTTTGAAGGTGGTATAAAAATGCAAGATATTTCTGTTTTTTTCAAACTGGCAAGCATTAGGCTCTGTTTTCTCCTCTTCCTTACTCATTTTCTCCTTCTAAACCCAGGGGCACATAGTCCAATTGTTGAGAGTCCTAGTGCCTACAAAATACACCTTCCTTTGAAGAGCTTTGACACATTCTCCTGATGTGAAAGGTGGACATTAAATACTATCTTGAGATCAGTTAATTCAGCACAGAATCAGTAATCCCCTCAGCCTCAATATTGAATTTTTAACATCTTCAGATCTGAGTTGTATCCTGCGTTCTCCAACCTCCAGTTCAGATTTTCCCCTTTCTTTAAACCTGCTCTAGTGGAATTTCACACCTTCTTTCAGCTGTCTCTTTTGCTTTGTTTTTTCCCCCAAACCACCCATTCACAGTACTTCACCAGTTGTTAATACCCCATCAAGCAACCTCCTGATGTCATCAATTTCTAATTTCTTCCTAATGTGTGTTTCTCCTGCCCTATGGAGGGAGTTCTGCAGCCCAGGACCTACCCCAAGCATTAATCTATCTTTCTCTTAAATAGATTTTTTTTTAAAAATGTAAAACTTTCTTTCACACACTGTCCTAAAACTTTCCATGGCTTCAGTTTTTGTTACATTAACCAAACATTGATAAAACGCCCATAACATCAAACATCTCAAAGCACTTCATGACATTTCTATAAAGTAGAGTAACAGTATCCATAGGCTAACATAGCAGGCAATTTGTGCACTGTAATGTCCGTCCAACACAATAAATAACTCTTACTTCAGCTGAACTCAGGGGGAAACAGTTGTGGGTGTACTCTATAATACTAAGTATTATAGATGTAATATAACCAATGTAATGTACAATGTAATATAAACAAAGTTTAGTTTACTCTATTACACATGTCACACCTATAATTCCATTCATAGTTCTGTTCAGGAATAATTATCACTGGGCTGCGTCCCAGAGCACTTGACAATGGTGGAGACCGATGCCGAGCCGGGGGAAGGGGCAGGTGACCAAAGGCGCGGTCAAAGAGGAAGGTCTTTAGGCGCAACCTGAAAATGGGGAAAGATGGGGCAAGGCACAGGGATTCAGGAAGGGAGTTCCATAGCTTCGGGGCGTAGTGGCTGAAGGGACGGCCGCTGATGGTGGAGCGGAGGTTTTGAAGGACATGGAGGAGACCAGAGCCAGTAGAGAGGAGGAAGTGGGTAGTGCTGTGAGGAGAGGAGGTTGAAGAGATAGGGGAGTGCCAAGGAATGGAGGGATTTAAACACTAGAGTGAGGATTTTGAAGTCAATCCATGCGTGCGTGTGACACTGTGACATTTGCCCACAAAACACAATCACTACAAATTGCAATATATCCCGTGACGACGCCCTCCTAACGTGAAATATATTATACCAAATGTAAAGAACATTAGGATTATTATTTTAGGAGTGGTTCCACTTACACTGGTTCTAACAGTGAATCACTATTTATGTGTAACACTAGGGTGGTTGTGTATAAACACTGACTCAGCAGTTAGACAATAATAGACAAGCAATGTTATACAAGAAGGTGACAAATGTGAATTTTTACAATATGTGATGATCACATTGAATTGTTCCGTCTATTCCTTAAAAGCTAACCATCAAACTGAGCTCCCCCTCCTTCACCACAACCCAAGAGCAGATGATTGGGAATTATAAAGTTATTCAGTGTGAAGTAATCTCATTACAAAATACTGCAAATTTAGACCATGTAATAATGTGTTTTATTCTGTATAGTTAACTGGATTCACCTTATTCCCCTTTTCATAGATTATGGTATTCCTGGTGTCGAGTGTATTTAAAGCTCCCGTGTGTATGTTTGACCTGTTAGTACCCCAGTTGAACCCAGCATTATGCACTCGTGTGTCTTGTGGCTTTTTCCCCTCCTAAAGCCATTTGCAGAAAGCCTTTTATTTTTAGCTGTTGTGCAGGAGTTCATGGCAGCCCCGCCATTTGTGACCTATACAACTGTTCCCTCTTTGCAATGATGGATTGTGCAGCAAAGTGCTGAACGCCTGTGTAGACCGAAGGTCAGCTGCGGAAGTTTTCTTTTTTGGGGAAACCCTGTGGGGATGGTTGGTCTTTGGGTCATCTGCAGAGAACTGATTGGAGAGAGGCAACGCCTCTTTTGCAGTTTCAGAATTTAAAATCTTATTATTTAATTAATGATATCCAAGAATTTGTAGGCATTGGTCTACAAATAAAATACACAGCCACTACACTTTACTATAAAATCCTGTGAAGTGCTACATCAAATGTTAGGATTATTATTTAATTGGACTAGTGAGTAAATCTATCTTGTGAAGCGTTTTGAGATGTTCTCTTGACAACAAAGGCTCTCTGCCAAATGTAAGTATTATTATTATGAGATTATAATAAACTGAGCCAATCTGCAGTGTTGGATCCCGTACAAACATCCTAGCATAGCCGGCTGTGCTCTTAGATAAATGAATGGCAAAAAGCACGTGAGCGAGGTGGACTGATACATTTAATTCATATTTTAAAAAATCTCCTAGATTTTATTTTGATTCAGAATAAAGCAGGACAGGAAGGAAGTGTGAACAGATAGTTGAAGTATGCTTTATGATGTGCTAATCCGTGTGACTGTTCTCAGTCTTTTCGCCATGATCACAGGCGAGGCTGAGGGCTCACGAGGGTGGGAGTGCTACTCCTGCTCTATATGCAGATCTGACACCCAATGCTTGTGAAAGACAGTATGTGGTTTATTTTAACTGAATGGGGTGCCCAAGCTCTGACATACACCAACCGTGCACTTCAGTCTTCGTTGATTTAATGTGTAATGCTAGGCTTAAGTTCTGGAGCAAAAAAAGATAGTAAATAATATCATTTCACCTCTGCTATTCTGTGACTGAAGCACAACCTATTCCCGGTCCCAAAAATACTCACTGCAAGTAATATTAAAGCTTTGGATCTTCTAGAAAAAAATGCCAGGACCTCTCCAGTGACCCCTGCTGGAAAGCGTGGAATGTGGATTTGAGATGAGAATGAGATTGGACTCTCCTTCCTTCTTTCTCTGCCCCTCCCCAATCTGATCAACTGTGATCGCATGTGCACACAAACGCACTTAAATGCATACATACATATACACACACACACATTTTTCCATTGCTTACTGACACTTGAGACCTACAAAGAAGGTTGACCACTTAGGAGAGTTATTGGAGAACAGCTGACCACTTTGTAACCATACTACAGCAATGGTTAGTGTCTTCAGGAGCAGCGGACAGAGCTAATATAATAATAATGCTTCCGTTTCTGTTAGGCCTGTTCGCATTGTTGAGACGTATACCGTAAAGTGAATTGTCTGAGGGTTCGCCTGCCTGGGAATTGAACCCCGGTCCTCTCGTTTTCGAGGAGAGCATGCTAACCACTTGATGTGATTGCGAACACCTCCAGACACAGGATGTATGTAAAATTACAGTCCCACAGGAATCCTGTGCCGACGTGAGTGAAAGGGTTGAAGCTAAGCATCATGGCATCTGTCAAATTCCCGTGGTTAAAGTCACGTTTTTTTCCTTAACTTAAATATCCTAAACAAGAAAAGGTCACGAGTCTGGTCACCTGACGGGCATCTCCTAGTTATTTTTGGCACTTTATTCCCTCTTGCTACTTTCTTCTTCCTGGCTTGTGCAACGTCCCATTGTGTCTTGACTGTAACCATTTCTCATTGTATCTTCTGCAGACTGTGAGGGGCTGATACCATGAGGTGGCTTGGTTTCCTGTCACAGACGTATTTTCGCTTTTGATCCAGCCTTCCAGCTTGTTTTGTTGGCTGCCTTTAGTAATGCTATTAGCTTAATGTTTTAGTTTGGTCTAAAATTAGACCTAATCCTGAACGAGAGTGAGAGTTTCTTACTTAACCTCCATCCTCCCTGCCTTCTTCCTTCCCTGCAATTCATGTAGTTTTCGTTTACTGGGTTTGTGTGGTCGCTTCCTGGAACTTTATTAAAGGATTTGTTTGGTATCTAGTACCCTGCAATGATTTTAATTATTTCATGAGGAAGGTCTCCTGAGGGCAACGCCTCATCACGCACTTTATTTTCTCAAAGACTGGGCTGCTACCAGCTTGTTGTGCTGGTTCTCTTCACCAATGCGAAAAGGCAGGTTGTGGCTGCCTCTGTTCAAAAGATCCAACTATTGAATTCAAAAAGAAAAGGGAGTTTTTCCCAGTGTCCTGGCCAACAATTCTCCACATCATTTTGCTGTACATTTCATGGCTGTTTGTGAGTCCTGCTATGTGCAAATTAGCTGTACTACAATTCACAGCAGGTTTTGGCGCTATACCAAATGCAAGGATTATTATTAAGTATCAACACATTTACAGGCATTCTGACTCTGATCTGTGATGCATTCAGCAGGGCTTAGTGCAGATACAAAGTAGTGTTACATGCAATGATTTCTTTGGGTTGTGGGAGAGAAAGAGGAAGGAGAGAGGGGGGATGGGGGTGTATCAAGGTTCAACGAAACAAAGCAACGCAGGGAAGAGATGAGCTGATAAAGACAGTAAACAGAAGCTTGTATAGGAGTGTGGGAAAACATTCAGAAGAAGCACAAACAGGAAATGCACTGCCCAGTCTAAACAACGAGTCAATGCGATGGCTTCCATTGAATGTGGAGTCACTCAATGCACCTCTATCAACATTACCAAATGTGCATCAGACTTAACATGACTAAAACCCCCTCCAGTCACTTTGGAAATCATCAGTCCCAGCATCATGTAGCAGCCTGGCCCTACATTCCAGTGATTTACGCTCATCCAGCAGCGGCTATAAATTTGGCCGGAAGTAATCGTCCTGGGCTCGCCTGTGTTTTTATTTTGTCCTTTGTTTATAAAGAGAAACGATGGAAGTGATTGGGATTGTGCAAACAGAACGGGCGTTATAGCCTAACAAGGGGAAACAGATTAGACGCTCATTTTAAATCTGGTTTACTTGAAATACCGAGCCTGGGTGTTCTCCATTATTTTATTCAATTGTTGACAGTCCATTGGGTAGTTCTGATCATTTAGACCCATTCACAGCTGATACCTGTGTATGTAGCAGGCTGTTACGCCTGCTACATGCATGGTAAATGCATACATGGTAAATGCATGCAGCAAATGGTACCTAAATCTTTCCAAACATGATCTCTATGGGTTCCTAGTGCAGGGCTTCTGCATGCCTGGTGTGCCTAGATCCATGTTGCATCCCTCAGGATATTTCATTTGTTTCCTGGACTGCCCAAAGCTTTCAATGGCTCTGATAATAACAAATAGAGGCTGGGCTTAATGTCACACTTTTCATTTACTTGCACACTCCGTGAGTGCTGGGCAGTGTTGTGTTTCTATCTGCAAAGTGGGCAGATGTCCTACTCAGAAGTTCATTAATGAATGGCGCCAGTGTGGAAACCTTTCCTCTCCTCACCTGAAGATGGTGACTCACTTTAGGGTCAAGTTACAAGGGCACCAGGAAGCTCCGATGTCTTTCCAAAGTGTCTGTGCTTTGTGTGTGTGTTGTGTGTGTGTGAGATGGATGCCAGTATTGGCAATCTATTCAACTGATGAAGGTGCCACAACCCAGCTTGATCCCATACTCAACTATTGTCCATACACAATGCGTAAAGTCTGAGACCTCCATCCTATTCTTGGGACAATGAGGCTTTAATTAATGGAAGGGGATTGAGTGGTGTTTCCTCCAGGTCCTGGCCAACAATCCCCCATATACACTTGGTCATTCATTTCATAGCAATTTGTGGGATATTGCTGTGCACAAAATGCTTGCTGTGTTTGCCTACAAAATACAGTCACTAGACTTTACAGTAACTATATGTGAAGTACTTTGATGTCCTCGTGTTACGAAAGACACTGTATCAAATGCAACAATTTATTTATAATGTAATTTATTCAGCACCATCTGGTTGAGATCAGCTAACTGAGTCCAGATCAGGAGTTGAACCAGCGGACTTTCCTTGTCTACATGACTTCATGAGTCCACACCATGCAATGCATTAGGCACTGAGAGCTGAGGGAGCTGTAACCTGTAAATTCGCGATGAATTATTTCAATCAGGCTTCAGTTGTATTTGCTTAAAAAATCTAATAATGCCGTAAGAGCTCAGGGAAGGGGGTAAACATTGCACAGAAAAACAACTGAAATGGCAGAAGATCTGCTTTTCGGTTTTATCTTACTATAAAACACACAACCATTGCTGTGCCATGAATTGCTCTGGGGGTGCATTGGTGGTATTGATATTGGTGGGGGTATATTGGGAGGGCTGTTGGTGGGTTGGTGGGGGATATTGATATTGGGCGCTGCAAATGTGTCAGTCGGGGTGTTGCTTTTGGCATATTAAATGTAGCAAAATATTTATCTGTATATAATCAGTTACACTGCACACGTGCTTGTTTAATTCATTCATGCTGTAACAGTGATTCTTGGCTTAATCCTGCTGTTGCTGCTAAGCTACTTAGAGGTAGTGTTTAACCTATTTCTCTAATGGTCATTAAGAAACATTTTCATTTCCCAAGAAGAGGATTGATTGTAAAATCCTCTCCCGGAGTGACCTGTATGCCAAAGGCATTACCTGGGCCTTCAGAGATGAATAATTGATTAGGCTAAGAGTGGTAAGGAAGAAACAAATAAAATGCTAAATGTTTAAAATCCACCTAAATACGCAGATTACTATCTGTTAAAGCTTCCTTATCTTTAACTGTGAGGCTTAAAAACAGCCTATTGTCTTCAGCTTTTGGAGGTATTAATTTGAAGAGAACCAAGCTTTAGGGTCTAATGACAAAAAGTGACCCACACAATTTCCGACTCTCTGGGACTATTTGGCAGTTGTTCACAAGAAGGTTTAGTTTAAAAATGGAAGGTGGCAGAGCGAGTTTGTATTCAAAGGTCTATAATAAAAAGGTTGGGGAGGCTTGAAAGTATCATGCTTAAAGATGGCCTGTTGGATGGTGCTCCAATTTCTCATGATAAAGAGGGTAGAGGGTGCTGACAGGTAGATCACAGCAGAAACGCTCTCTGTCTGTTAGCACCTTAATTATCAATTATTCACTTAACAAAGTGCAGCTCTGTGGCTAAATGAAAAGATGAATGCAAGCATGAATACTGCACCCGGAGCACTTTTCAAAAGTAAGTTCCTCTTCATCAGGGTATAAGTAGTGGCGCTCAAAATGGTTTTAGTGATTTTTTTTGTATATGTTGTGGGACATAGCAATTTTCTTCCAAGATTTTAGTGTCACTGACAGCAGGTGAAGAACAGAGATAATTTCTTACACTGTAGGGAATGATCTCTGTAATATTTCTTACCACGTTCCTTAATAAGCAATCCCAAGTCGTGTAAATTAGGACTTTTCTGTAACTGGAAGTGCATCGTGCTGTCCTATTGCTCCCACATGATTTGGAGTGGAGCTCCACGCAAATTCTAATGCGATGTTAGGCAGGTTAGAGGCCCCCTGCACCCCATGTTCTTTTTTTATCTTTACTTTTACACTGAGTTTTTGTTAGTGGTTTCTGTATTTGTTCTTGTGTAAGTGTGACTTGTGAAGGTCCAAGAGGAAAGTGAGAGCCGGATCACATAGAGCTACAGAAATATATAGCATTGTGTCTGGGCCGATGCCTATATCTGTTTGAGAGAGTGATCTATTCAGTCCCCTTTACCTGCCTTTTTCCCCATATCCATGATAATTGCTCCTCTTCAGATATCTATCTAGTTCCCTCTTGAAAGCTAATATGGATCTTGCCTCGACCAGGGCATTCCCTACCCAACAAATCACTTTTTAATAATATATTTTTTGAAAAAATCCTTCTAAACTCCCCTTTTCCTCCCTTGCTAACAATCTTAAATTGTTGCCCGGTAAAACATGGGGTCACTGCTCCGAGTTGCTATCCTGCATGAAGGGCACTATATAAATGCAAGTTGTTGTTTTAAGCGCTCTGGGACACCGCTTGCTATGTAAATGCAAGATGTTGCTGTTAAAATTAGTGCCTTCTGTGTTGGAGAGGAAAGGTCTAGTTGTCCTCACCTAACGATTATACATTCGAGCGCGAGCGAGCTCTAACATTTAAATGTGTTCTGCAGCTACGCAGGGATTAACATTTTGTATGATAATTTTAGAATTCACACTTCTCTGGATGCCAATGATGATTGACATTTTCTAGGCCAGAGAGGGTTGTATCATTTACATATTATTAAACACTCCTGGTGTTTGCAGGCAATGTGAAGTGATGAGGTGGGGTGTGGTGGGACCAGCAGAGGCTCAGATTTAATAGCCTTGATCATAAGAGGTGCTCTTGCAATTCCTTTCTTTCCTCCCCTCCCCCACTCTTTTCCTCCCTGCCCCATATTAATCTGGAAGAATAAAAAAATGATATGTGCCAAAATCGCTGTCTTGTACAGGGAATTTAATCAAGGATAGCCTTGTACAAAATCCATTTGTGGCAGTGACCTGTAATTCATCTTGCAGTCCATTGACAGGCTCTGTATTGGCCGTTTGTGCCTTACGAAGTGCTCAGTAGGTGCATAATGAAGGGCTATAGGGAGCCTGAAGGTCAGGCAGGCGCTGTGAAACTTTCACATTGGCATGCTTCTCCCCGTGGTCAGTTTTGTTTGTCGATGGGACGCTCTCGGCTGCCGCTTGAAAACCCGTTCAGAGATGGTCTTATTAAATAAATTAGGATCTGTCAGATCAAACGGATTAGGCTGACGTGTAGCCCCCAGGACGAGGAGCTGGAGCTGGCTGAGGAGGTGCCGTCTGCTGTCAGCTGAGAGCAGGATGGGCACCAAGGTGATCAAAGTCTTCTCTTGTTATGTCTTTCAGTACTACCGGGGTGCACTCTATTGGGGGGGGGTAAAATAGTGATGTATAGTCTGTTGCAAGGCAGGTCTGCTCTTGGTCCCATCCACCTTGCAGTCCCAGGTAGTAGCAAGTGCTGGAGTCTGATTACTCTGAGGAAAGAAGCCTCTGACCCCGTGCCCCTTTGACAGCTTTGACGGGTGGGATACAGATTAAATATTTCTCATCTCCTGATGAACTATGCTCCTCATCAACAGTGACCGCGGCAGATTTTTTTTCAGGGTGGGGAGAGGGAGGGAGAAAGAAAGGGAGATTGAGAAAGAGAGAGAGAAGAAGGGCAGCCCATGTGACCTCCTCCAATGATATTGTTGTCTGAAAAGATCTTTGTGTCAACATTTATGTGGCAAAGCTTTGAGTGACCACTGTGCTGGCTTTTCTTTTTAAAGGAGTAAAGGCAAGCACAGCTCTCAAGTACAGCCACCCACTAAATTACATGAAACGGCCCAGTTCATCAGGGGAGACTCCAAGCTGAAGGTCAGTAAGAGTGCGCAGACCATAAAATGTGGAGCAATTTAGGCTTAAAACCCTGGATGTCTCTTCAGGACAGAATGAGGCCACATTACCTGCTCAGTAATCAACAGGGAGCCTTTTGAAAACTTTTGAGGCTGTACGTGCATGTGTGTACGTTCACATTCAGAGACTTTTTCTGATGACATAGCATTTAGCCTGGCTGCTTGCTTAATGTTTATGCATGTGTTTGTGCCCATGTGTCTGTGTGTGCACTTTTGCATAAAGTGATGATGATAATCGGAGAATTTGGTATAGCACCTTTTACGTCAGATGTCCCAAAGCATTTCACACTGTAAAGCAGAATGACTGTATTTTATGGGAAAACGTGGCATCAATTTGAACACGGCAATGTTCCACAAACACTGGTGAATGACCAATTTTATTTGGAGGATTGTTGGCCAGGACATTGGGAGAAACACTCTTCTCTTTTCGAATTGTGCCATGGAATCTTTAACATCCACCTGAACAGGCACGTTTAATGTCCCATTGGAAGGATGGTGTGTGGCGCACATTTATGTACATGTCAATGGGTTGTAGAAAAAGAGACTGCAGATTGGCTGTAAGGAAAGACTTACCAATTCTGTAAAGGGTAAATTACATAAAAATGTCACTGTAAAATGTTGAATGTTTTAATGTTGATTTATATGCAGAACGGACCTCTTTTCAGAAATGGTTAAAAAAAAAGTGAGCCTGTGGCGTCCCTGTTTTAATTGGGCTAAATGTTCAGTTAGTATCTATATAAAATAAACTACATTGGAGCCACGCTTACTGCCATAAAATCTTTTGCTGTAAAATATTTACAGTTGCGAAGTAATGAGACATTTTTAAAAGTTGCAAAACTAGATAAAGTTCAGCACTTTTGTGGAGTTGGCTTTTTTTTACATGGTTTCCAAGCAGAGCCAGTTTGTAAATGATTTAAATACCCTGTATTAGTTCAGCTGATAGAGTGGCAATAAAATAGGGACTTATTCTGACGGACTCTCTTCTGCAGTGAGATCTTCAAAGCCTTTCTTTGGTAAACACCTTGTGAAAATCAAACCCGCTTGTTGGAATTGTGTGCTTGTGATACCGCGGAGCAGAAACTGTAAAGGATCGGGCTGGTGATAGATTGCATGTAGTCTCTGTATAAAGGTCTTTGCATGTATTTCAGGAATTCAGTTATCCAGAGATAAATCTGATTTTTCTTTGCTTCAATGCTTTGATGATATGTTTCAGACTGTTGATTGGGAATGTTTTGAGTTTTTTCATCCCTCTGCTTCCTCCCCCTTCCGCACCCCTCTCTTTTTTCTTCCCAAAGAAAGAATATTGACCCAGGGAAATCAATGAAAAATTGAGAATGTGTTAGCAAATGTACAAGATAAACGTGATTCGATCACCATGGTGTCAGTTAATGGTTAACACTGTTTAAGATGTACCTGTGCTCCGACACACATAGTGTTTGCACAAGGTGGGCTTCGACCACTGTTTGAGGTGGGGTGTGAAGCGAGGCTGCTCGTTTAAGCAGGGCCAGAAATCAACAGTGCAGATGCACGGAAAAAGCTTTCACTAGCTGCCAGAGCAAGAAAGTAAGGTCGCGTGTTTACCTAATAGTGGTAGGTGGCTTTTGGAAGTGTCCTGTGGGTATCAGGGAGGTGACTTGAACCAGTCAGCTGTCGCTTCCTTTATTTTTCTGGCCGTTGTTCTAACAGGTGCTTGAGATTCCAGTGACTGCTTTAAATATTTGAAATAACCTTTCCTTAATGCCCCTGGAAAAATAAAGCAGCAAAAATAGCCAGGAAGGACGGGCTTGGATGAGAGGGGGGTAGGTTCATTGGGGCAAAGGAACTTGTTTTTTTTAAAAAAAGTGAACAAAAGTCCTTCTGTGTATGTTTCTGTTTGGTGTTTCTTTCATTTTAAGGCATGCCTGCGTTCTCTCTTTTTCTAGCTTGCAACAAACTCCCTCTCTACCCCCACACCCCCAATAAATGCGTGCTTACTTTGCAGTGCAGCCAAGGTAGTAGTGTTTTGAAGCAATGATGCCACTCTGCTAGTTTGTATTGTGTGTGTGTGTTTCAAAAAATCCCCAGGATTAGAAATTGTGTTAACCCAAAATGTAAAAGCTGAATTCTATGGTGAGGATGGCATTGCTCTGGCAGTTCTGATTGTTCATGTTTAACAAAGGGTGTGACTTTTTTGTGGGACGACTGCCGTTCTGTTGTCTTAATTTAAAGCAAAATGACCAGCTGTTCAAAAATGTCTGGAATCAGCACCTGTAGAATAAGTAGTTTGTGTTTGGGGTAATGAGTTTATTGCAACGGTGTGTGTATGGTGGGGTGGGGGAGGTTGTAAGAGAATTTGTCCGAATTGAATTCCCATTTAACAGCATTAACAAAAAGTATTGATGGTGAGCTGCTCAGAGACCATTATATGAGACTATCAATGGCTGATAAGATTGGCCTGGTTGTGCTGCTATTTTAAGTCTGCTACCATTGCTGAAGAAGTTGTATGATAAAGCTGAGGTTCAAAGGTTATTTGATACGTGAACCTGGGCTGTAAAGTCAGAAGGTTTTGAGTTTGGTGAATAATTTCCTTATGTGTAAAGTGTTCACATGAGCTGAGCATGATGACAAGTCCTTTGTTATCATTAATCCAGGGGAGCTACTTGATTTCCAAAATGAGACTTTCCAACCTATTACATTGCTTGCGCACTTTGGTACGTCCTCTCAATGTGAAAGGCACCATGTAAATAAATTGTATCGTGGAGAGAGGCACAAGGGGAGGAACATTGAAAGCTTGAGAGTCCGCGTGGGGTTCTTGAGTTGGGTTAGAGCAAGTCTGTGCATCAATTAAGGTCTCCATAGGCCAGCCTTAGAGCAAAGGTTATGGCTAGAAACAGCACAATCTGTTTAATATGTGCATGAGTTGGATACTTGTCAATGAGCAGCTTCCAAACAAGACCAAAGTTCCCTGACCCGACTTACAATAATCCTTGCATTTAACTTAATATAAAATGGTTTGATTTATATTGTGCAAGAAGAGACTTCTCTGAATTTTTAATCACTTTCATTTCTGGTGAAGAATACCTGCTGATTTAAAATGACGCACTTAACAACAGGTTCCTCTGAACTCTGGTTCTGATCTTAGGTTTCCATTGCCCAATGTACGAGAACAGCTACGAAACTCAAATTGCACAAGACCTCAAATGCCACAGGACAGAAGTGACTAGTTTCCAGATTCCTGTTGAACATTTCTCGTTCTTAAATGTATCAACCTCGGATTCTTCAAATGTCCCAGACTCAGAACAAATTAATCTCAAGTCCAAAATGCCTATCTACTTACTTGATGTAATGCAACCATGTTTTTTTTAAAAAAAGAGAGTTCCAACCACAGCAAAGTCTGATTTCCTGCATTGTGGCCGAGTTTGTAGTAACTATATGGGAAGACATGCTATGTTTGAGTGTGTGTGTGTGTGTGTATGTGAGTGTGTGTGTATATGAGTGTGTGTGTATATGTACGTGTATGCATGTGTAAATGGGTGGGTGAAGCCTGGTGACTAACGCAGGGTGACTAACACATTTGTAAAAGCTTTCTAGACTTAAACAGAGATGGGGGGTTTTTTCTTGACCTTCTGATTTTTAATCTGCTCTGTGCAACCTTTTCACTGTTGCCCTGAAATTACTGGCTCACACTCAGGTACGGTACCCTGGGAACCGGTTGCCTTCCAATTCTGTGCTAATTTGCCCATTCTTTGTGTAAACTGTTCAACCACGGAGGTTAACACACTATCCACACACGCGCACAAACTTTCCAGTAGGAGTTGCTATATAGTGATCAGAAGCAGGAGTCATTTATTCCCCTCCTCTAAGGCTAATTGTAATGTTTCTACTGCACCTAGGCTGAAATCAGTTAACTGAGCTCAAATGATTGAATTCAGGACCTTCCTGATCTTGGTAGCTAGGCAGTGACTGGATCAACTGAGCCAATGATGTGAGGTAGTAGCCTGGAATCAAGATTTAATACAGATTTTTTTTTCCCCCCTGCAAGTCAAGCCACCCGACCTAATTTTATCAAAGTATTTTGAGACTTGTGTGATAGACATTGATGTCTATCACACATTCATCTGTGTAAATGATGTGGGTTCTATCAGCATACAATGTCAGGCTTCATCAACAGAGCTGCTCCTCAATGATAAATGGCACTGAAAGCCACTGAATGGCACTGAGAGCATTTGTGTTGTATTACATTCCTGGCAGTAACATAGTAAAAGATCAAGGAAATGAGAAAAGGAGAGGAAAAATGATCTCTTCACAGGAAAGTATAATCATTATTTAGTATATTTTTAGTAATAGCTTTAGGGAGATGGGATGAGGGTGATAGAAAAGTAATTTGTGATATTGAGGTCTAAGTTAGGATATTCATAAACTATGTTGGTAGCGACTTCTTATTTGTGAAATTCCTGAATCCCAAGTCATAGACCAGACGTGAGACGTGCATCTCTATAGCACAGTTATAGAGATACACATCCCAGGTCTGTGTTGAAATATTTGATCAATCAGGACAGAAGACGACGATTGACATTCGTGCCCTTTCACCCAGAGAGAGAAGAACAATCAGCCAGGGTGCCTGATAACTATCCAGTGACCCCTACTGGTAAGTGGGCAAGTGGCTGTTGGGTAAGGACAGGATCAAGCTTGGTTTGATCTATTACCATCCATGCTCACACACAAAGAAAAAACAAACTAAGAGATGAATTGCAAAGTTATTAATATCTGTGGAACAGAAAAAACAACTTATGGGGCATGTTTTCCCGCATGGGGGGGGGGGCGCACGCGCTATATAAATGCTAGTTGTTGTTTTTGTATTTTAGCATTATTCACACAAGTAATTACTGTCTAAAAATTGCTTTTGAGGATAAATGGAGCAAACATTTGCACTAGAAAGAACTCATAGTCATGAGGTGATTGATCAATTTATAATGGCAGATTATTGACCGGGAGAAAATCCCATCTTTTTTGATTAGTGTCCTGGGATCTTTAACATCCAACTGAAAAGAGGAGGCAGGAGACCGGGCTGCATTTCAGTTGGAGAGTTAGTAAAACTAGGGTGGGGGGTGGGATTGAGGTGTAGAAAGGAAAGGAAATGTATATGTGGGTGGGTAAGGGAGAATTGTCATGGACATTTGGTGCTCAAAGGGTTAATGCTGTCAGGATGAGAAGCAATGGAAATAATTTTGAGGTTTGTACCTTGGCAAGGAATTAAGTTAACACTGGGCCATTCATGATAAATTTGTCTCTGGGAGAAGGGTGAAAGAGGAAGGATTGCAATCCATAGAACCACATGTCCACCAATGATGGACACAATGATTTATTGGAGTAACCTTGCCTATAAACTGGGCAGTGGGTCTTGCGCCATGGAGGGCTATAGTAGAGTGGAGATCACTTTCTGTGTCGGGTCAGTAAAACCTCGGGGGAAGGAAGTAGCAGCTGCCGAGCACAAATGAAGATTGATGGTCCCCTAAAGGAAGGAGGGACACAGGCAGGAGCAGCGAGGATGGGCAGCAGACTCCTGGCAACTCTCAGCTGTCGCTTCCTTAAAGCACTGCAGTCTTTCAAAGGCCAGTTACACCAGAGGACTTCCTGATTATGACCACGCTGCTGTGCTCTGTCCTAGTTTCAGGTCAGCGTGAGGCCATCAGTAACAAAGTCAAACCTTCTAACGAAGTCAGAAATTGCTGAGTGTAAAGGTAGCTAATTTAATGAAAAGAGATTTTGAAATATTGTGATTGAACAATGTCCCTTTTTTCCCCGTCCAAATTTGTAACATTTTATTGCTGCAGATTCGGGAAGTGGGGGGGTAGGGAGAGTTATCTCTCAGTGAGTTCCCCATCTCAGTGAGTTTCCCATCTTTATGAGTTGTGGACAAAATAGTTCCCAGGTTACACGCTTGGCAACAGAATATCTGATTCTCATCAGCGTTCTGTTGTGGTCTTGTTAGTCAAGTACCTGAGTCAGGCAAGTCTGCAGTACTCCACAATATTGCTGATGGCAGACCTGCCAGGTTGGCTCGTCGGCAGGCTGAAAGGAAACTGCGAGTTAGAGATTGCTCCACTGAGCTCCTGGTAACCCTGCAAATTAAATGGCATTATCCGGTAAATGGAAATAGATCATGTCACCGAAGCAGAGAAAGGGGATTAAAGGTCAAGTTAACCTGGTCTGTTTCTAGCTGTTGCCTGCATCGCAGGTTTGTGAGAGCATTGGTAGCTCCCACAGCCTGGCAATGTAGAGCTGGAAAATGTTGTGTTGCATAAATTCCAAGGAAATTTTAATGAAAAAGACCACCTTACCCCACTGGCTCAGTTGCGAGATGCAATGTCCAGAGTGGTGGTGAGCTTTACAGGCAGGGAAGAGCAGTTGGGCTGAGTTAGCCCAACTCGTGTTCAAATCCTCTCTGACCTCCTCACTCCCGAATCCACCACCCGGGGCCTTCGCTTGACTGGCACCGGCCTCCTTTTTGTCCCTCGCACCCTCCGCTCCACCATTGAAGGTTGCGCTTTCAGCCACTACGCCCCGAAACTCTGGAACACTCTCCCTCAATCCCTCCGCCTTTCCCCCTCTCTCCCCTTTTCAAGTCCCGTCTGAAAAGCTTCCTTTTCAACCGTGCTTACGGCCACCTCCACCCCTCCCCCCCGGCTCGGATTCAGGCTCCGCTATTATTAAGTGCTCTGAGACACCACTCTGCGTGGAGGGCGCCTCAGTATTTGAAGAGGAAAAATGATGAGTTCTGACTCGCTATTCAATGATCCTGCTGGAAGCTGCTCGTGTGAGGGCAAGAGTGAGATTGGCTATGATACCCTCTGTGGTCAAATACATCACTGAAATTTGGTGCCTGCGCCTTTCAAAACAGCATGAAGTGAAAAATGGTGAGAAGTGTTTTGGATTAGGCATTTGTCCATAGTTTCCTCGACAAGCATAAAGTCAAAGGCAACCAGTCAAACATGAATTTTATAAGGAATAACTTATATGAGGCAATGCTTTAAAGTGTAAAACAAAGGCACACTATGATGATCATGCAAAATTATAAGATGAAGGTGAGACCTCACAACATGGGCTCACACACACACCGCTCGAGGGGCTCCTGGCTGAAGCTTTGATTTAAAGAGCATTGTCCAGGCAATAGGAAGACGGTGTAATTAATTGTAGCTGCTTCCTTTCAGATGTCAAGCCCAGGTGGTGAAAGTTAAGTGTTGTGTCGTTCAGATGATGTCCTGTAAACAGTTTTGCTTAGACTCCCATCCAGTCTTTCTACACTCAGCTCTCTTAGTGGCCAAGCTGAGGACGGACATTATCCAGATTCCACAGCATTCTGGCTGCAGAAGATAGCGACGAGACCCTACTGTTAAAGTAAACTAGCTGCCGGCCCTCTTGGCTGAACTCTGGGGTGCAGAAGCTGCCTGGAGATCTGGCAGAGACCTGAGCGATTCCTTGGTGGCTGGAATCAGCGCTGCACAATCTGGGGGAAACCAGTTTTGAATGCAGGCCATTAGATGAAATTGCTGATTTGTTAAAATATCCTGCCTTGAATATGTGCAAACAGTCAGCAACCAGACCTTTTGCAGCCTAATACAGTTTTGTTTATTAACCCTTTCTGTGCTGGAGACTCAAACGTCCCATTTCAATACCTGTGGAAATGAAGGCATTGATCGCGTCCGGTTCTTGTTCCTCTGTTATCACCCAGGGAAAGATTGCCAGGCCGCTGAGCAGCACCTCAGCTCAACTTGAAGTATAATTGGGGCAGCTCTGCTGGAAGGGCCCTGTAACTGGAGCAAGACTGGCTAGGGAGGCAATCACTGGTACATATGGTGCCAATGGGACAAGCACAAACATCTGGAAGAACAGCAACACACTGATAGGCCTGCTGTAAAAGACCCAAACCTTATGAGGGGCATACAGAACTTAGTTGCAAGGCTAGCTGAGCGCAGAGGACACAATGTACTGTAGGGGGTTGGGATCTTTACAGGGAGACACTATAAACATATAGTGGGGGTTGATTAAGCAAACAATTGTTCAGATAAAACTCATTGTTCATCAGTTTGACGTCCAGCAATGCCCCAAATAGTTATAATAATAATCCCTCCAAAACAAAAAACAATAATAAATTGGTCATTTTCAATCTACGACTGTTTGTGGGACATTGCTGTGCGCAATTGGCTGCCGCGTTCGCCCACAAATATAGTCAATTCACTTTACAGTCTGTTCTGTGAAGCGCTTTGGAAATATAGTCAATTCACTTTACAGTCTGTTCTGTGAAGCGCTTTGGGACGTCCTCCCGACGTGAAAAGCGCTATATCAAATGCAAGGATTATTATTATTACATGGGAAGAGGAGAGCTCACGATGGTATAATGTAAAACGTTCTGCAGTATGATAGGGTTCACTATGATAGACTTTGCATGGTAGGAAAGCAATGAGTAAATAGTGGATTTGTTCCCAGGAGGAAGAAGGCTGAGAACTGTGGTCAGAAGAAAGGCGGCAGAAACTGCAGTTGAACATGGTGGTAGACAGACAGGTAGTTAAAATCAAACTCTGTTCACTGTTATTGAGTAAAACCAACCACTACAGAATGAACCCAATCCAAGTGGCAGAGGTACGGGCTAATTTGTTGCTGTTACACATCGATAACCTCATAAGCAGATGAGATGAAGACCTCTAACAAAGCTGTGTCTGAGGTATCGGCTTGCTTTTCCTCGGGCAGCTCGAATAAAGCCCCATTTTGTAACTGGTGCTTAAGAAGCCTGTCCGTGCTTTAATCTTAAATAGGAGCTTTGTTTTCCCTCTGCTGCATAAGCCTGCTTCAAGCAGTGCTCACCTGTCATATCTGTCATAGGTTTAATTCATCACGACTCCTGCTCAAAAGCCACGTTGATGGTATCGGGGATCCCTCTTATAAGATTAGTGATCAAAGAAGTTGGAGGTCAAGTTAAGTAAAGGAAAGAAGGTAGAAAATGATTAGTGGCTTTATTTTTTCCTCATGCACTTTTGGTGTGTATAAACTATGGAAACCCTTTGTTCAAACTGTCCCCATTGAATGCGAGAGGGTTAAGTCTTGGCTTCGTTCCTTAATCAGTATCTATTTATTCGACCTGGCTTTTGGGATGTGCTGAAAATGTTGGTTTTGAGGAAAATGTAGAAGGAGCCCAATGGGGAGTGAGGGGGCTGCTCTCTGGATTACAGATGACTGGGAAGCAGCCAGGGATCTCATTGCTGACTATCACTGAGAGATGGAATAGTGTATGGTGGCCGCATGAGCACGACATTGAGCTCAACTGTGTACCAACAAAAATAGTCGCTACGTTTGATTAAATTTGACAGCAATTAGTTATAAAGCGCTTTGAGGCGTTTTGACGTCATCAGGCTCTAAAAAAATCAACCTTTTGTTGCAGTTCGTTAAGGTGCTCTGGTTAGTCCTTTCTTTAATACTAAACTAATAGAATAATAAGGCACGTTTACTGCCAACATCCTTAAATAAGTAACACGATTCTGCCTTATTTTTTATGTCAAAAAAAGCACATTACAGTTTGCATTTATATAGTGCTTTCACATAAGCAGTACATCTTAAGTACCTTACAATGAAGGATTGGGAGCCTAAGCTGGGAGGCAGATGAGTCGAAAAGGGGGTGTGAAGGGGGTAGCTGAAGACATGGTCAAGGAGATATGTTTTTAAGCGGATTTTGAAAACAGAAGGAGGGAGAGAGGCAGAGGGATTTCAGAAGAGAGTTCAAGAGACTGGGGGCAAAGTGGATGAAAGCTTGCCCACCCTTGGCGGGACAGAGGGATTGGGGACATAAAATTGATGCGGTGGGGTGGGGAGTAAACTACAAGAGGTGGCAGAAATAAGGTGGGCAAGGAGATACTTGATGGTGAGGACAGGGGGGGAATCTTAAAATGGTTCCATTCCTAGGGCAAACGTGAAATGCTTTGATTTATATAAAAGTTGTTTTCAAGATCCTCTCGCTCGTTTTCAAATCCTTTCACGCTATTGCACCTCTCCACCTATTCAACCTGCTTACCCCCACCGCCCCAATCCTCCACCCGCTGCCTCTGTTTGGCTGGCTCCGTCCTCCCGATTGACCCTCGTCCCCTCCACTCCACCATCGGTGGCCATGCCTTCAGCCACTACACCCCGAAACTCTGGAACTCTCTCCCTCAATCCCTCCGCTTTACCCGCTCCATCCCCACTTTCAAATCCCACTAAAGAGCTTTCTTTTTGATCGTCCTTAAGGTCACCACCTCTCTCCCTGGCTTGGCTTCAGGCTCTGCCACTGTCAAGCGCTCTGGCACGCTATCCGACGTGAAGGGCGCTATATAAATGCAGGTTGTCATTTTTAGTTAAATATATGGACACTAAAATGGACTATAGCTCACATTTCATTGTACGAGGGTCACCGCTGGAGCAAAAATATTCATTAATCTCAACACTGATTCTGCCTTTGAAATAGAATCAGAGACTGAATTGTCTGAAGTGTTGAAATGGTTTGGGGAAGGATTTGAAACTGTGTGTGTTGTGTTACGCTATTGCCTAACCTGACCATGGGGAGAGGTTGCTCCTCCGACTGACACATGCGAAACACGTGTAAGGTAAATCCCCTAATTCAGTCTATTCTTCCAGCATTCCCTGGCCAGCAGCCAAGCTAAATATTTCTGCTGGATGTGTGTGTGTAAAAAAAACTACTGGCACTCCACTCTGCTCAGCCTGACAACCATTCAGAAAGTTGTTGCAGAGGCTTCTCTTGCTCTGTGTGGAGTTGGGGCGGCCTATGCAGCGGGGAGTAGTTGAAAAGTCGTACTTGTGTTGTGATTAAAGCAGTTCAATGAACCTTAGAGGAGGAGAGCTGCTCGTGGCGTTTGAAATCCCTTCTTGGATTTCTTGGCTGTCTGCCAGCCTGCGTCTGGTGGCTGCTCTTGGGTAAACCAATTATAAAGGCTTTAATATTTGGGTAATTGGAGCACAACCCAGAAGCACAAGGCTGAACATATGGGTGCTCCGTCGACTTATGGCTGAACTGTTTTGGCTGTCGTTAGTATCTAGGAGCTGCAGGTGCTTGAACAAAGATACCCTAACATACACGGATGTGGACAGGGAGCTACACAATGTGATGCAATTCTAAGCTGCAGTGTGCCTGAGTCTGTTTGTATTAATTGCTATAACAGTGATGTGACCGACACACGTGTTGGACCCTCTGAAGTAAATAGTGGCTATGAATCTATTGGGAGGTAAAATGTGTTACCTGATGTGATCATGTTCACTGAAATGTGTGATTCAAACCTGTCTTTAATTATGGACATGTTTGTGAGTTAACCCTCCCCCACCCTCCAAGGCCCAAAGCTTTTGCGGCCGCCATTTTTGTTATGGCCACCCACGTTTTGAAAGCATTCAGTGCTGTTGCAAAGAGCATAGGTGAAACTCAGAGTTTGGGATCTTTGTATTGTTTTAAACTTGTACCTCTTGACTAGCTTTATTTGACTTGACAAGAACCGAGCACAGCCACATCCCATCCTGACCACTTGCAGTAGAGTTAATGGATACACATCTACCACAGAGCAGCATCTGACACAGGCAGCAGGATTTGTCTCTGACAAAAGGTTACAACTGGCTGCAAATCTCAAGCATGTGCTAAGTGCAGGGACGAGTGGACTTTGCTTTTCACTGCCGTGGTTGAACATCAGTTGATCTGCACCCCAGTTGAATGAATGTTCTGTTGCTCCTTGATACGTAGGTTGTAACTCTGCCATTAACGTGTGTGGGGGAAAGCGCTGTGAATATTTACTTTAGCTCTGGATGGCGCAGTAAGCTCAGTGCTTGACCATTTCAATCACTGGTCGAACAGTCTCTCTGTTGACTGTAAGGGTCTGACATGAATTGAGTTTGGGCAATCTTCTCGTCTTTGCTAGACCTGATTTGGTCTCCCACTATCAAATGAGGCACTTCCATGTTCTCTTTAAACCTAGCTTCTGTTAATACATAAACCCTACCAGTGCAGGTCACTGAAGACGCAATGGGTTGTGACAAAGAATGGTAAGAGTAAGACCCTGATTATTGCTACTGTAAGCCTGAGACTCACCATTACACTCTCACACACCACCTAGTGGACAGTTACAGATCTTCATTGTCAGAGGTCTGGGTCCAAGTTGACTGCCCTCTCTGTCCTGACCCGTCAACCTGCGATTCTAGAGAATGTAATGGAGGAGGAAATAACTATGCACGGAGGAAAGTGAACCAAATGTTGACACTTTCGGAAGGGGAAGAAATTGATTTAAAACTGTCCTCTCTGACGACAAGATGTGGAAGTGAGATTGTAAAATATTAAAAGGATAAGCAATCTGTGCTGGAGTCATGTCAGCAAGAAAACCCAGCACAACAGAGTATTTGGCTGCTATATTAAAACACACAGCACCACAGGAATGGGGAATTACAAAAGTGACAATTCTTCACTCACCAGGTTGGGTACTGTGTATTAGAGCAATATTTGACCAGGGCGTGCAGTACAGCCAAGCCTGATACAGGCCATGAGTAAGCATCGTCCAGGAGAGGTCTCTAGGAACCCTGACCCCAAGTGAGCTGTTTCCTTCCCCACCAAGAGCACCCTATCCCCCCAAATAACATGAGTGAATTGTAACATCTCCATTCTGTCCTGGGGGAGATGAGTTAACTCAACCCACATGGGCTGGGAATTGATCCTGGGAACTTTGGGTCTGTATGGCTCAATAGCGCACTCGAGATGCATTTACTAACTGAGTAAACATTTTTCTTTTCAGTAATCAACTAACTCAGCTCTTCCTACACAACCAAAATGAGTAAATTGTTGATCTGATATTTCTTGGCTTGCCTTCTGCTTGGCTGACAAATATCTGAACTGGAGGCTTATGTGTTGTGCACCTCTGCCTTGGTCCACAGCTGTTATATGTTCTTCTCAAGTTTATTATGAAAGATTCTTATTAGGGATAAGAAATGAAGACCTCACATCAAGAATGATCTAAAGGGTGGCCTAGCAGCTCCTGTGTTGGAGGCCATGATCCCTTCCCCCTTGAGTTCAAGTCACAAAGCTTTGACCGTCAGTCGAACTCCACAACCCTGGTTGGCTGAGTTTCTTGACTTGACTCTTAAATCTTTAGATTGAGGGAAGAGTGGGCATCCGTGGTTTACAAGCAGGCAACCAATTGTAACCAGCAAACAGGTCTGGAGAGATCCTTGGGTCAGATTACCCTGCACTCTGTGGGGATTCAGGTAACTCCAAGCCTAACATGTAAATTTGCTAAATTGTTATTCAGCAAAGCGATTCAGTTGAATGTTCAGCAGGATGGTCTACCACCTAGCTAATCTGCTTTGATGGTATTTTGTTTTGTGAGGGTAGAAGAGATTTGATGTTTTCTTGTTGCAAAGATGTGGTGTTTTCCATATGTAACATAATAATAATTTAAATGAATAAACGTTGCATTTGACATAGCATCTAATCACATTATCGAGATGTCTCAAAGCACTTCACAAGACTTTACTGTGAAGTGCGGTCACTGTATTTGTAGGTGAATGCTTGTGTAGTGCTAAACTCTGCTGTGAAAGGTTGCAGGTATTGATCATACAGGTTCTGTTAGTCTCACAGACCACATGGATTGATGTACAGAGGAATTGCAAACAGAATTAGGGAGGCTTTGGAGTTCAGTGGAGTTGTGCTGTTAATTGCTCTTATTAGGGACTAATCACTGCTCAGCATATAGCTGAAGAGCAAAAACTTTAAAATCCTCCCACCTGTCATGGAGCTGTCTGGACCCCCCCACCCCCCCCCCACACACACACACACCTGCATACATATACACACACACTTGCATACATATAAACACACACACACGCACACACGCATGCACATATACATGCATGCTTCAGACACTACACAAAGTAGGCCACATATTTAACCCTTAGAACGCCGATGCTGTGCAAAGATTCTTGCTAAATTCCCTCGTGTTTTCAGCTCATGCCACATGACCCTGAAAAAATAGGTTAATGTTGCAGCAGCAAATTAACTGAAATGTTAAATGATGGTAACATGAAGCATATTCAAATAACTATAAAAGTACAATTTTCTCCATAACTTTACCAATCTCACCACATTTATTTCCATTTTATCCAATTCATTTTCATTGTCTTAAGAAGGGAGTTGAGGGGAATAAAAAAACTCAGCAATAATAGTTTGATCATTTGCATTCATTGATTTTAAAACTGCAAACCCTGATGAGAATAGCAGTAAACACAGGCTGGTATATATTTAAAAGTATTAATTGTTTAATTGCCTGTAATGAAACAATTAACCTAAGACATCACAATATTGTCAGTGGCTCTACTATTGTATTTTGGGTGGCGGTAAGGGGGGCAAAGTGGGTGGGGGGTGAGGAGAGATGGATTTGTAACACTGCTTGCGGCTCTGGTTGGGTGGGGGGACGATCCTTGTTTAATGAATTGGAGAACAATATGTAAGTGTGGAAATTACATGGGAAAAGTGGAAGCCAAGATTGGGGTGGCAGTAATTGGATATAAGTTTATTTTCTTTAAAAAGGTACCATCTTCAAGTTTTCTTTCTCAGAGCTGAAAGTTGCCGTTGATGGATCATTGAGTTCAGTGAAGCTGTCCTGTTACACTTATTGGTCCTAATGAAAAGTACAATTTAATCACTGCTGTGCTAAATTGAGCATGATTAGCTCTTACTGCAGATTAGTGCCCTGTCTGCGGAGCATATTGATCTACGAGTGTTTCCGATGCACTTGCTCCCTGCCTCTTGCTGTGGTAATTGTCCAGATGGCATAAAACGCAGCCAAAGATTTAATAGGAAGTAGGTCACGAAAAGTGGGGGATTAGTGGCAAGCCTCATCCCTGTTCCGTAGGAGGTATGATCTCAAGCAGAGTACCTCATGCGTGTAATCATTGGGAATTAGAATTTCAAAAAGTGCTGCTGCCTTCAGAATGGTCTGTGATTGGGAATAAGATATTAGCTGCCTGGTACTTACTACTTCCATTTCTTCCTGCACGATATTTCAGTAAGCCTTTGTGAACTTACCTCTCGGGTGTACATCACTACAACTTGTACTTTCCAATGTACAGCTTTATTGCATTCTAAGTTTTATTTATCCCCTCCATTCCCTTCTTCCAAACCCACCCCCCCACCCCTACCTCCCAAACAGACACACTCACAGCATTTCTACACCCAACTAATTTATACTTTTTTCCCTGGTAACAAAATAGTCATGTGAACTCCCAAGTCATTATATGCATCCTGAACCCATACAGTAATAGCGATATCTTTTGCAAGTAATATCAGTGCTGTCTATTCTTGAATTGCATGTCTAGGGGAAGGGGGGTAGGAAGTGGAGGCCTGATACAGTTGTGTGGGTGGTCCTGTAAAACGAGCGAGCTGTGCATTGAGACAAATGTCTCTTGCCTGATGTAACCCTTTCGAGACCCGAAATTCACAGCATGAATCAGAGAATATAAACTAGATTTTAAACATGCCATCTGTTACAAACAGACATACATGTAACAGCGTTCACCTACAAATATACAGTCACTACACTTTATAGTGAAAACCTATGAAGTGCTTCAAAACGTTTCGACAATGCGATAAGGCACTATATCTAAGCAAGGATTGTTTGTTTGTTTGTGGGGATATAAAATACAAGGTCAGTGAGTAAAGGTATGGCACGAGTCAGAGAGATGAGGAGGATGCTGGATTGCGCCCAGGTAGCCAGCTCCAACTGGAGTAATGATCAGGATGTACAGCTTTCCTCAGTATTAAGAGGAAATAATCAATCCTGTGTGCCTGCTCCTAATTGCTATCCAATGAAAACTACTACAAATTGCACATGTTTGGGTGTTGGGATCGTACTTGATTGTCATGCCCTCCACAGACCAACAGCCTGCCAACATTCACTGTGTAGGCTCATACGTGAGACCACTTGGGTCAGGTACCAGAGAGCTATTTGTGCCTGTGTGGAGCTTCTCCCCCCAACATCTGTCCAAATTTGCAGGAATGTGGAGGGGCAAGGGTTGAAATCAGAAAGGAGGGGTGGAGAGGAAATGGAATCCAGCCCTGATAGGGTTAAGCTGCACTTTTTGGTACAGACCAGCTTAATCTCCATACTTAGCACTGGATAAACACCAAGACAAGTTAAAAGCTCGCTGAGGGGTAAGACAGCCACTTGGACACTTCTGTTTAGGAAGTGCGGAGTTCAGTTACATTTGTTTGTAATTAAAACACAACCCCATGTGCATACAAAAGATTTATAATACACACCTCCAAAGCCTTGATAAAGTGGCTTGAATTTAGTGAGAATTTCAACCACAGCAAGATTAGGTCTCCTCCCTTCCTTTCATATTTGCACCCTCCACCCACCCCACTCCCCATTTAAAAAAAACACTTTAAGCCTAATGAGCTTGAATATTTTAAAGCTCAATAAAACATAAGACTTTATTTTTCTGTTGATTGACGGGCTTAAAAAAAATTCTGCCTGATGTTGAAAGAGCATGTGGTTTTCAAATCGAATCTAGCACCTTGAGTTTTCAGCAATGACTTGTAAATGACTCCGAAATATTGGTAATGTTAAGTCAGCATTTACTGTAGAGTCACCACGGTTCCAGGAACTTGCTGTAACGGAGATGTAGCGAAGCACTCTGGGTGGGTGTGAAATAAGTAGGTTCTGAGAGGGACTCCCTTTCCCCCCCCCTTCATCTTTTACTTTTTTTTCCTACGCACACAATCTCTCTGAGAGAGAGCTGAGAGCGTGCTCTCAGCAGCTGAAGGCTGTTGACATCTGTCAGTAGCTGAACGTGTTGATAGCATCTAAAGGAAGCTACTGGGGTTTTCTCTAGATAATTGTGACCATGCAGCAATTGCTAAAGTACTGCACATTTGGTGTTACTGAAATAATAGTGGACTTCACAACTGCTGATTGATGGGCTAATTGAGCTTTTCTATGAGATTTGGAGAAGGGAGTTTAAATTGTTGTCTAAAGTCCTGAGCTTTTCTGACTGTAAGGAAGTGTGAGAGTGCTATCAGTGTTGCTGTTCGGAGGATGAGGATAGTGAAGGAAGTGAAGTGACTGGTTTGTTTTGTAAGAAGAGGCAGGAATGTAGATCTACATTCCCAATAGTAAACAAGTAGGGGCATTGTGTCCCTTCATCACAGGATGTCCTTCCTTCAGCCAACTGACAGAGGCAGATAGGAGGAAGGGATTGACATAAGTCTCCACAACAGTGAGTAAAATCACTAATAACCCTCTACATCCCACGGGAGCACTTCTTCTGTGAACGGGTTAGCTGATCACATCAGCACTCTTGTTACCTTTTAATTTCGCTCAGAACTAGTACATTTTGTGGTAGAGAATTCTATTTTTGTTTTGCCTTCTATTTTTGCATTTACTAGTTTAATACGGCTATACAGATAACCCATTTAGTCAGGAGCCTTTTCTCAAGGTTTAGTTTGTGTGCTATGCTGGACAAGCCACATGGATTAGCCCTCATTAGACAGTCAGTACAAGGTTTGACTGCATGTGAAATGATTTCTAAAGCTGAAGATTTTTGCTTTGTCCTTTGCAAACCATCCTGGTAATTAGAAGTGAAGCACCGTGCAGTAGTTCAGCGTGTGCTGGTACTGATGAGGTTAAGACTAGGAAATTGTACAGAAGGAAAGGAATTGCGTGAGTTTACTTTGGCTGTTTGTGTGTTCCTCAGTCAGGAGCAGGATTTAAAAAAAAGTCCAATTGAAGGAACTTATTGGCTTCCTTTTCTTTAAAGGAGTTTTTCATCTAGGAAAGTAGCCTTCACAGTTTAGGTTGGCCACAGCTCAAATTTCAGGAGTTTTTTTAATATATAAAACTGGGGGTGAAATGTTCTTTGTTGCCAAGACTTGAGGAAAGGTGCCCTTGGATGCTCTTTACTTTCATTGGATACTATACTGCTGATGTACAGGTAAAGATCCCGCCCCAGCAACAGGCAAGTCTCAGCAGAGAGCATTTGGGGAGTGAATCATCAGGTCAGGTTTCCTATTAATAAACCTGAAAGAGGGAGGAGAAAGGAAAAGTCTGTTTGTTACACTGAAACTTTCAGTACGTGTAAACCACTCAGCCCTCCAGTGTGGTGAGAGGCATGAGCTCAGCACCTGCTATAACAGTGGAGTTTGGTATCTGTGTGTGTCTTCATCTTCTATGCCAAAGCTGACAGTACCAGTGAGTACTAATGGTAAACAACTGCACGCTACATTGGCAGTGTCTTTAATTTAAATTGCTTTTTGATTTCTGCCTTTCCTTTCCTTCTTTCTTTCTTAGTCTCTCCCATGCATGTTTTTTTTTGTCCTCTTCTCCCTTTTTTATATAAAAAAATATTTTCTCCTTGTTAATTTTCTGCTGTTTCCTTTTGTCCCCTTTTCCTTATTACCTTCTCTGTTCCTTTTCTCTTTTCCTCTCCGGTTTGTTCTCTTTCTCACTTTTTCCTTTGCACCTCGTTTTCCTACCCCCATTCTTCTCTTTTCTAATCTTTCCTCATCTTTTTTCCTCTCCTATTTCTTTATCGCCTTTTTTTTCTTTGTTTATCTTTTTTAATCTTTCTAGCTCTCACTCTGTCTTATTTGACATTAAAATTGCTGTGATTTTGTAATAACGTAGTGCTTGTTGGAAATTAGTAAGAAAGAAATAATCCTCAAAAAAAGTCTCGCTTATAAGAGTAAAGACAGATGTGCTCCTTATTTTGTGTGTCTGATTTCTGACACCTCATATAAATAGATCTCCTATTTATTATCTGGTATAAATTTTCTGTACTTTTCAATATACAGGATGCCGGTGGTTTTAATTGTTGTGCTCTGGGAATGTTTTGAGGTGCAGTCAGTGATGATGCTGTAGGACCTGACATTGAGTCTGCTCCAAAGGATGAGGAGACGTCAGGGCCACTTGTTTTGAATATTGTTTGTGTCTCAGGAATCGGTGGGAAAATTTTAGGCTTCCCCATTTGGAAAGGCAAGCAGGTTCCGCTGCTGCCGCACGCTGTTCCAGATTTAGCTCAACAACGCAGACAACAGCTCCTTCCTCTTCCTCTGGTTGTTTGTGTCACTTTCTGAAGCAGCTTTTCCACAGGCTACTGGAAGCCCGGCCGTGACCTGAAGTGCACTTGGAATGGGAGAGCCATGCGGAAGGTTTCCTGTGATACAGACTGCAACATTTTCAAATGTGGGCTGGGAGGAGAGGGAGAGGAGGCAGAATGGTAGAAGCAGGAAACGGACGTGTACTTATTTTATATTTGAAGTATTGTTTCTTTCACCCACCCACCCACTGACCCATCCTCTCCCAACCACCTCCCCACAGAAAAACCTCCATATTATCTATTGTTTCAATTGTTCTAGACTAGATTCCATATCTGAGTCTACCAAACATGCAAGTTAGACTGCTTGGTCGATTACTCAAGCACTTTGAGCAATTTGCTGCATGGTAAAAGTGCCTCAGTCTGCTCTATTAGTCACACACTCTGTCTCTAAAGGAAACCACAGAATGTGGACAATCAAGATTTTCAAAGATTTTCTTCTTCTCTAGGCACCCAGGGAAAAGCCATTTGGATTCTAGTGTCTGAAGCCTGAAGGGAGAGCAGAGGGCTGGAGAGGAGAGAGGCCGCGGAATGAAAATGGATGTGGAGGTCGAGGATATGACCCAGTGGACTGAGTCCGAATTTGAAGAAAATTGTACGTACATTGTGAACGACCAGTCATGGGACCCCGGTGCCGACACTCGCCTTGTGCACGCACAGGCAACTCTGCCCCGGAATCTGAAGTTCAAGTACTCACGCGATTCAAATGAGGTGAGTTATGTCTCTGTCCAGATCCTCTGTAGCAGCGATAGATCCAGGGGAAAAGGGGGTGTGAAACTTTGCTGAGCTTATTGTTATAAATATAAATAATGATAACCCTTAAAATTAATTGAGCACCTATAACATTGATGTCTCAAAGTACTTTATAGCTAATTGCTGTCAAGCTTAGTGAGTATTTATAGACAAATTCACATTTTTAATGCAGGCACCCACACCAAGCCCTTTATTCAACTCTGAACATCAGCCTAGCTAAGGAATAGAGAGAGGGAAAAGATAGTCTCTCCGACTTCGCTAACTCAGAAAATGCTGCAGATGAATGGTTCTTTCTTTCTTTCTTTCTTTCTTTCTTTCTTTCTTGAATGAATGAATGAATGAATGAATGAATGAACTGGACCAAATACCCTGTATTTAAATGTGATGTAAATCTGAGTGGAGGATACTGAACACACTTTAACTCAGAACAGATTTGATACGTATTGTTTAAAGATGCCACCAGCTTCCTCGCTTTCAATTTGACAATAGTGTAAAGTGACACACTTCTAATAGCTTTCTATGTTAACGTGGTCCAATTTATTTTGTTAAAAAGAAGTTGTGCACTCCAGGAGTCTGTGGGTGGCCAGTGAGTGCTTTGTCTCATTAATCTGGCAGGCAGCGAGAGTTATATATAGTGTATCTACATCATAACTGAGAGCTTATAAACGCTTCAGCAATACATTGGCTACAAAGTACAAGGAAAACCAATAAAACAAGAGTGACAAATGCAGAAAATAATGTATGTTGGAAAGGAAGTCCCAAGACTATGAGTGACTTCAATTTTGCTTTAAATATTTGATCTAAAAAGCTTCTTAATTTGTATAAGAGTAGGTGAAGTGTTTTTTGTTGAGCAAATGTGTATGTGTTTTTGTTGTCCATGGATATGTGTGCTTTTGTTGAGTGTGTGTATTTAAAGGCACCCGAGTAATGCAGGCATGAACCTTAATGACTAGTATTAATGGTACTTTTCCTCGTTGGTCACAGAGGCTGAATAACATCCTATTCCCACAGTTTAGAAGCGGCTGTGCTGCTCTTTCAGCACTCACAGGAAGTGTAGAGACAGAGGAGATAGATGACACTGTGGTCATTTATCAGAGAGAGCGGCAGGTCAGAGCTGCAAGGTCGTCTTTGACCAGTTTCTTTATCAGTTTCACAAATTTGCACTCTGCAGTCGAGATCGCTCCTGAAGTGAGTGAATGTCTGTCTGTGGGTATGACTGAAACTCTATGACTTCTTCATTAGACTGTAGAAGCGTAGCATGCAGGCTTGTTCCCAACATCGTCCAGCTGATTTTCACAATTTTACTCCTCAGCTGTTTTAGGTTTACTCACTATTAGTTCCGTTTTTTTTTAATTCTCTCTTCCTCTTCCCCCACCCCACCCACAAGGTTTTGTTCGTGAACACAGATGATCCCTAGCTGTGCTCACCTGACATCCACACACATTTTCTGGGGGAGTGGGGGGCACTAAAAGCAGTAAGGAGTGGAAGTCCTGGTAGAATCCTGTACCTTCCCCCTTTTCCCTGCCGAGATGTAGGATGTTGAGATACACAGTAGTACATTCCTATTATTGTACTTCTGAAATGCATTTCCATTATATGTACACAATGATCGCAGAGCCTAGTGATGCACAGCAAGATGGGAGCTGTACATTTTGGCACATGATCAGCATCAATTCATGAGTAGTGAACACCATCGATTTGCAGAGTTCAAAACATTAGGGTTTTCTGCCTGATTCAACTAAATGTGGTATCCTTTAGCAAACGTCAGACTATCTGCTTGATGACTAACTTTAGACGGGACTGTCTCTTCAAATGGAGTGTTTACCCATTGCGATCAGCTAACTGGTACTGGGGATTTTTCCCATCTGTTTGACTCAGCACCACATTGTGTCTTCATTGACTAATTCATGGAGGAAGACAGAGATTTAATTTCTTGCATTGTTTCTGATCCTATTAATGAGCAAGCATTATAGCAAAGGGTCTGGGTATTAGTGACTCTGGGACCTCTCGCTCGCTGGCTGGCACTTGTAGCTGAATTGGCTATGTACCTCTCTGCCCAGGCAGCAGCATGGCAAAGATGGCAATGTTATGTGCAATGTGAAGTGAGTATCAGTGACCTGATGGCAGGCTCCAGAATTATTCTACCCCCCTACTCACATTGTCTGAAAACATGGTATTACACAAGTAGGAAGAATACTTGAGGCAAATCTTTATTGCGATACACAATGCAAATTTATATTTATGTACTGCCTGCGTTTCACATCTGGAGGACATGAAAGTTTCACTCCAGGTGTGAAGCTGGATTTTCTTCAGAGCACACTCCACACCAGGTTCAGTCTAGAAGTTTAAGTTGCAGCTGTTTCAAAACTACAGAAATAAGAAAAATGAAGAGGAATTCTCAGGGTTAAATTTGACCACTTGCCACTATTGAGCTTTGTTTAAGGTAGGGAGCTGGCATTTACTGTGATTCAGTGACAGTGGCTTAACATAGACATTAAATAAATTGTATATATATATATGTGGTTTCCTTGAAAATATTTGTCACTATCTCACAGTTATTTATGTTTAATTTATGAATAGAAAAGCATGTTCTTTCCCTTTGACTGTCGCAATAAAAGAATGCTTTGAAGAAAGTTCCCTCATGGAGTGAGTGGACCATGTAAGTTGCAGCTGTCCTAAGACTCTTGTTCATTTATTACTATAAAGACACTTTTGACTATGGAATTTCCCGTCAGGCCCAAAAGAAAATAGGTGTGCAGTTTGCATGTTGGGTTTGATAAGCAGTTTTTAGGGGGAAACAGATAAAATTGTAATAGAGGGACATCTTTGTATGTCATGGGCATTCAATGTCCCGTGTTTCATTAGAGGCAAACTGGCCTCAGAACTCTATGTGGAATTCTCCTTGTGTAAATTCACGTACAGAGACAATGAGGTGGAGTTTGCAGCATTATGTGAGTTAACTAACATAAAGAACTGGTTATGAAACACCATATACTTCACTCCCAACAAACTGTGGGTGGTGACCCCATTCACAATGTCACCGAGAGAAAGAGAGACTCTTCAAAGAATGCCTGCCTGCTGGCTTCTAGCTAGCGTATTCGATGCTGGGTAATCAAAGAGATGACTGTAACATTGGTAAGTGTATGGCTATTGCCCTCTGTGACAATTTGGTAAACGCTCTTTGGCTTTAACATTTTCCCATTGTGTTCCTTTTTGTGGAAGAGAGATAGTGGAGGAGCTTACTTATGTGCAACACTGGTCTTTCTGGTGGCAAACTCAGACAGTGTGCAACAATCGTTTCTTTAAACCATCGAGACCTGTTTTTCCTGGATTTTCATTTATGTTATGACTACAAACTGACTTTTCTATCAAGAATAGGGGAATTTCTCCTCCTCCTCTTCTTCCTCCTCCTCCCCCCACGCCACCACTACCACTGCCAAAGGGTGGGTGGAGATGGCGTTGTTAAAAAAATAAGAAGAAAGCAAAGCATTGAGGTTTCAGATCTCTGAATAGCATAGTGTAATTAAACATTGCAGACTCTTTAAAGGGCTGTTTTAAAGGCAAACACACCTAACTATCATGACATGCATGCTGTAATCACCACTGCTTTTCAGACATTTAATTAATAACTTGCAGTTGTTTCCTATGTAAATACTTAAAGTAAATTGAGTTAATGAAGACTGTGCTTGACTGTTTTTTGTCTGGGAGACAGACATAGGCAGGATGTCTTCACTGACCTAGCCCGCTGACAAAGATAGATGCTCCTCAGTGCTAGAAGGGTCAACGCTGCCATAAACTATCGAGAGCAATGGCTTCTGAGGGGGATATCAAGCATGAAAGTGTTGAAGCTTTCTACCTGTTATCCACCATGTGTTTATACTTGCCAGACATCAGCCCTGCCCTCCTGTGTGATTCATTAGGGTGGTGGTCAGTTACAGTGGCTTTTCGGATCACTGTTAGGACAGATTAATGCAGAGCTGAAAGCTTTGTGCACTTGATTTTAAACAGCCACCTTTTAGCGTAGCACATGTATTGCTGGGTGATTGGGCCAATGTTTAGAATAGGATGGAGGATGAATGTTCTTCCCAAGTGACTAGGTATAGGGAAAGAGACCATTTATAGCAATGTGCTTTAAGTCTACTTTGTATGCACCTTCAGTGGTGAATCATGGCCATGCCGGTGAATTTGTTTTGGTAGAAACTAGCCATTTTGATTAGACTAGTTGCCAAATGCACCAAGTAGTGTGGTGCTCAGCTATCCAAAGGAGTCAAAAATGGGTCCCAGGATACAAGTGGGTCAAACAAAAACCATGGGAAAATTTTATTAGGAAATTAGAAATTAGAAAGTAATTGAAATAAATCAATATAAAGGATATAGAGAGAGAGGAAATTGGGATTATAATAATGATAATCCTTGCATTTGATATAGCTCTTTACCACGTCTGCAAGACATCTCAAAGCGTTTCACAGAATGTACGGTAAAGTGAATTGACTGTAGGGTGAAACGCAGCAGCCAATTGCTCACAGCAGTGTCCCACAAACAATCATGGAATGAATGACCAATTTTTTTTTAAGGAATTATTACCCCCGGAAAAGCGATCTGCCAATCAACTAACACCCGGGTTCCTACTTATTGCTAGGTAAACAGAGGAGTATGGAGTAAGGAAACTTGTCCAACATTTCATCGTGCCCGGGGATCGAATCCAGGTCTCTCGCTTGCGAGGCGAATGCTCTAACCACTGAGCTACAGGACTCCCAAGTACTATAGTAATTATAGCACAAGAGGAGGCCAGCCATTCGGCCCATCACTGGTTGATCTAGGGTCGATTAGCCGAATGGCCTTGGGTGCTGTGCTGCTCCATTAAATGGTTTAACCCACGCAGAATGAGAGGATATTAGAGATGACTTCAACCAAAGTTATATTTACCTGTTTTCTAAAAAAAAACAGGATTGTTTCTCTGGGTTTAAAATGGGAAATTCCATTATTGAACTTTGGTGGAAAGATTGTTATTTTTGGTCATCAAAGTAGGTCAGATCCTAATGCCTCGTGGGTCAACAAGGGGAAGTATCAGCCCGGGTTCTCGCTGGTGGCTGCTACTGGAAAGAGTGAGTGGTGGACACTCACACGGACCATGTGAGGACATTTGGCACCTTGTCCCCAGCCCTGGTGAAAATACTATTTGTCACTTATTGAGGGCACAGTGAAGTGGCAGAGGACTAACTGCTCCCCTAGACCTGTACAGTGTGGTGAGGTTGCAGTGAGCTGACAGCTTGTACAGTACAGCGAGCCACTGACTTCAGGTAGTAGGCCTTTGACAAGAGCTCTCTCTAAATTTGTGATTGTCCCTTTAATAACCCGTCAAATGAGTTGGTTTCAGGTTCTGTTCTCGAGGTGATTTTTAGAATTGCTCTTTCTCATAACTATCTCTTGTGCATACAGGTGTGAGGACTGTAAACAAATGAGTATACTCAGAAGTAAAAACAGCTATTGTGAAATGCGTTTTGACAACACTTATTAGTGGCGACAGAACAAAAATAACTCTGTGTACTTGGGCTCCTGGCACCACTGATCTGTGAAAAGAAAAGGTTAACTTAAGCGTTTTGTGCGGTTTAAGCCAGCCTCATTGGCATAGGGATGTTGCTGCATCATGATGCACAGATGTATGAGTGAAAACCCACAACATGGAAGTAAAACTTCAACTAGCTGGCTATTTACAGAAGTGTTTCACTGTAAGAAAAGGCCTGAGAGCTGTCAGATTTTTTATTTTTGAAACGAAAGTGCAAAATTATTTGAAAATTCGGAGAGGGATTAGAAAAGCAAGTGGGAGAAATGCAGGTGTGTCCTGCACATGAGAACACAATACTATACTGAGTGACCTTAAGCAAAAAAAAACTTACCTTTGGCACTTGGAAGTCAGCAAGACCCAAATGTGAAACCCAGGCCCAAAACTGGCACACCAAATATAGGTGTGTATGTGTGTGCGTGTGTCTAAAATGTTCCTTCAGTTTCTGAGAGGTGGTGGATTACACTAACTACCGCAGCAGTTTAGTGCCTGGATAAATAATTGGCTTCCCGACTTGACTCATGAATGGGATATGCAGCGAGTGCAATAGGGAATCAAACGCCTCTTCTTCCTAAGTATAGGTACTAATCCAGGAATTGTCTAGGAATTTCTTTTGTATGTTTCCTTTTGGTTTGCGTGCACACACTCTGTCTGGGTATCCTGAATGCCTTGCTCTCCAAAATCACGTTTTAAACAAATTGCACGAACATCAACCCCAGTGCTGTGATTCGGCAGCGACAGCTGTTCAGTGCTGAGTGTCTGACTAGACAATTCCTATTCTGCACTGACATTTGCACTCACAACTTTGTGCACACACCGGCCAAACCTGCTGGGTTTCACGTGGGAGCCAGTTAGAAGCTGCTGATGGAAGAAGCTTCCGTTCTATAATGCTTGAGTAACGGTCTTGAATGACCATTTCAGGAATATGGGGGCGAGTGAGGAGGGGGGGGGTGCAAATTGTAGGTTGGCAGATGCTATCTATTAACTGTTGATGGGCTGGAAAGTTGTATTGACTCTGGGTGACAGTGTCTCCAGGATGACGCAATGTGTTGCTGCTGTGGCATTTGATGACTGTGAAAAGCTGGCATTTGGCAGCAATTGAAAATCCTACAGAGCACAATAATGCCGTTTAGATTTACAGCTGACTCACTTACTCGCTGTGAGGAAGTGTGGCTGTGGACTGCATGATAAATATGTGCGATGATTTGAATATTATCTTATCTACATTGAGATAATTAGCCTGATGAGAAGTTCTAAAGAAATAAACTGCTCCTATAGTCATAATGCAGTCAGTCATTAGACCGGTCCTGGATCAGAGCTGTCCTATCATGGATCATTTTGGGAACTTATTTAGGGAACAAATTTTGCAAGTGTCACATTGCATCAGGTGCTTGCATGATTTGGCGGTGTTGCTCCCCCTTCATATCTGGCTATAGTGTACGTTTATGCAGCGTGAACTCTGAATACAGAGCCTCACACCTTCTGGCACTGTCTCCTCAGGTACTGGGAGTTCTGAGCATTGAGTACATACCGAAAGGAACTCGATTCGGACCACTCATCGGTGAAATCTACACCAACGACACTGTGCCGAAGAACACAAACGAAAATACTTTTGGAGGGTAAGTTTGGGGAGGGGGAGGAAAGGGAAGAGAAAACAAATTCTGTTGGTGCAACGGCTAATTCACTAAATGAATACTGCTGAAAAAGTTTGTCACTTCCTGTTTTACATCAGCAGTGGCGAAGTTCCTGTGTCACACCATATATGTAGCAAAGTGGGAGTGTAAATTAGCTGAGTAACTGTCTGTGCCACAGTGAGTGGGGAATCTCGAGGGAGGGCCTCTTGTTCGTAATGAATTGATCTCGGCTATTCTTGGCCCTGTATGTCAGAACATAACGCTTTTCATGGAATAGGAAACGGTTTAGTTCTGCTCGGAGGCAAATTAAATTTGCATTTTGACTGGGGACTAATTAGAAACAGTTGATGCAAAATCCTGGGTTTTATTTCCTCCTCTTTAACCACCAGTGACTTGGCAAAGGTCAATGAGGAAGGAAAGTGCATTTTAGTTCAGGGTTCGAGACATAGGTCTAAAAGCAGTATTTTAGAGCCCGTTTTTACCCTGGTCATGACTTGCCTCTGACCGCAGAGCAATGATCCAGGGCAGGAAACGAGCGGTGATGGATTCAGCAAGAGCAGTGCTCCTCACAGACTCAGCTGGGGCATGAATATCGTTTGTTACAGACTCTTGACTTGCAAACGTGATTTAAGCTAACACCCTTCCTTTCACCCCCACTCCGTGCGTTACATATACAATACCTTTCAGGCAAACCCTATCCAGACCACTATTGGTAACAACAACTTGCACTTATATAGCGCCCTTCACACAAGGCAGTGTCCCAGAGCGCTTGATTGGCAGGCTGGCTATTAGCCATTTTGCCCAAAATTCCCTCCTGGAGTCCTTCTGACTAGTTCTCCTCCCTTCTTTCAAATCAAGTCGCAAAACCTTCCGGTCGTGTTTTCGGTCATCTTTCCCAATGCCCTTGACTCCCACCCTCAGCTCAGGTGCCCATCCACATTTTGGGACATCCTCCTGGAGTGAAAGGAGCTGTATAAATGTAAATTGTCATAATGCATTGACGTACTGATGTACTTGGGAGGGTGTTTTGCATACATGATGCTAGTTTTTACTAAGGGTTTATCAATGTGTTTGACATTAATTGAAGTCAGAGTGTGGTGGGGGTTGCAGAGAAAGAGAAGAGAGAGAAAGGGAGAGGCTCTAGATTGGCTTAAGCTTCACAGCTCCACAATATGTGATTGCTATGTGTAAGAGACATCAAAAACATCATGTGGAGGACACTCATTCATAGCCACCTCGACCATTGATGAAGTACTGTGGTATCCCCTTAATGAACTAATTTTAAAATCATTAAATTGTTGCAGTCTTCCATTCAGACTAGAGGCCCAAAATTCCACCTAGTCTTAACCTGCGAGACCATTTTGTCCTAAAATTTAAGATGGTGCAGGATTGTGGAAAATTCTGAAATTCATTTTTAATTTGGAAGTAGGCTCTTCGGTAGTTCTTAGAGGAACCGATTTCCAAATTAGAACTGAAATTAAGAATTTCCACAATTCTGTGTATTCTTAAATTTTAAGTTTTTTTCCAGCTGACATTAGATGGAATACGGCCTCTGTTTCCTATATTTAGTCATTTAGGACTTACATCTGGCCTGGATTCTCAAACTGCAATACTATACTGCGGTGTAGGCTGATCAGAGTTGCAAAATATTTTACTAATTACCAGAAAAACTACAACATGATGATGTGAATGCTGCTTTTTTTCTTCTTCCTGTGTACATTATGGCATGGAAATATGATTTGAATTTGGGTCTTGCTGATGTCATGGGAGCTTGTGTTTTCAGTTAGGTTGTACAGTAAATGAGAATGTGGAAAATCATTGGAAGGCTTATCAAGATTTCAAATACACACACACAATGTCTTGTAATGGAAGTGACAGTCATCAATTCCTGGAAGTTTTTCAAGAGAGAAAAAGAATAATATTTCACACTAAACAAAACCTGAAAACCTCTCTGGCCACATATCACCTCTTCTACTGTTCCATTTCTCATATCAAACTCACCACAAAACTTTGGACCACAATATTCTCAAGAAGCCAAATGTATTTTTTTCCTCTTTGATTTTTACAGGAAGTGTGTATTTTGAGTGAGTGAATGAGTATGTGCTTGATTGCATGTAGCTGTGTGGTGTGCATGTATGCGAGAGAGTCTACTTAGTTTGAAAACAATATTTTTCTGCCACCGAATATTTCTGTTGCTGCTTTGGAAAAGCTGTTAGAGGCCCTACAGCAAAGCAACAGGTAATTGGTGCCTTGCAACAGAAGCCGAGCATGTCATTGAGCAAAGATCTTTTTGATCTGGCTTCAAACAGCTGTACACCCTCACTAACGGCAGGTGATCCCTGCACAAGTCCCTCCCAGCTGCTTCAGAATTCCAGGTAATTTTATCAACAGCGGCTCAGCACTGAAGACAGGAAGCTTTGCATAGCTGTGGCCCTGGGGTGGGGGTGGTAAGAAAATGCGACTTCTGGAGGCCAAAGATTCAATTTGAATAGCCTTGTAAGGTTTGACGTCAAGGCCAGGGTGACTCAACACATTGTCTGTGCCTATAAGTGCAATCAGAACTGCAGCAGATTAGTGCTTGCTGGTTGCTCTGACTGTGGGGGTAAGAAGTTCTGCGCTGCAGGACAAGGATATATATAGATTAGATAGATATAAAACCTCCAAGAATTTCGCCAGAGCAAACGCACATAGCAGGTAACTGTTAAAATGATCTTTAATACGGTTAAATTACAAACCCACATTTGTGACTTTTGCCCATTAAAATTGTTTTTTATATATTATATACTCATTTGCATTTGTTTCACTCTTTGCTTTTTACCTCTTTAAAGGATACATACTGAGTTTTGTTTGCTTTTCACATTATTGTAGGTGTACTCAGATGGCGAGTTCCACCATTTCATTGATGGGTTTAACGAAAACAAAAGTAACTGGATGCGATTTGTGAACCCAGCCCATTCGAAGCAGGAGCAATGTCTGGCTGCTTGTCAGAACGGAATGAACATCTACTTCTACACCGTGAAGCCCATCCCCGCTAACAGCGAGTTGCTGGTTTGGTACAGCAGCGAGTTTGCCCGAAGACTCTGCTACCCACCTTCAGGTGATCTTATGATGATTAAGCTGAGTAAGTGTGTCAAAAGCTGAGGTGATCTGAGTCCGAACCAAAAAAACAAATGACTGAAAATATCAGAGACTTTAGTTTGAGGCATTCCAAAAAAAATTTCATTCCTTATTCAAAGAGTTATAAAAGTGTGTGAAATCCATTGAAAAGAGACAGAGATACAACAACAACAAATTGTATTTATATAGTGCCTTTCACATCAAGAGACATCCCAAGGTGCAGGACCACAAGAGTTTGCACCTGAACAGTGGGGTTGGAATCAAGAGGGATGAAGGATAAGGGGGGGTTGGAAGTGGGAGGATGACCGAAGGCACGGTCAAAGAGCAAGATCTTGAAGGAGGCAAGGGAGGGAGCGAGACAGAGGTTTTCAGGAATGGAGTTCCAGAGGGTGGGGGCAGAAAGACTGAAGACTCAACCTCCGATGGTGGAGAGGGGAGGGCAAAGGACATGGAGTAGGCCAGGGCCTGCTGAGTGGAGGGAGCGGACAGGTTGGTATGGTACTAATAGGTCACAGAGGTACAGAGGAGCAAGACCGTGGAGGGCTTTAAAAGAGAGGGTGAGTATCTTAAACTCACTTAAACTCTGTGGGATGGGGAGTCCATGAAGCTGGGTGAGGATGGAGGTAATTAGCTTATGGAATGGAACTTGATGAGTGAGAGGACATGAGCTGCAGAGCTCTGAATAATCTTGGTAGGAATTCAACATGTAAAGCCCAAGGCTTTACAGTAAAGCTTGAGTGAGGTTTTAACAGTGCATCTTAAGTAAGGAATGCAATGTGTTTAGGAATAGTTTTATACATCTGTATATGTGTTTGGTTGCAGCCATGCCTTCAGCCACTATGCCCCGAGGCTCTGGAATTCCCTTCCTCACTTCCTTCGCCTCGCCCCCTCTCTTCCTACTTTCAGGTCCCTTCTAAAGACCTTTCTTTTTGACCACGCCTTTGGTCACCTTCCTCCCCCTCCCCCTGGCCTTGCCCCGGGATTCGTTACTGTGAAGCGCTCTGAGACGCCGTCCGCCGCGGAGGGCGCTATATAAATCCAAGTTGTTGTTGTTTGCAGTTTCAAGTTTTGGGGGTTCGTTCCCCTCCACCCACCATACATTGCTCATATGGCTGTTTGTACAACTGTAGACAGAGTGTGTCAATAGCCTAGTTGACTGAATAATAATAATAATAATAATCCTTGCATTTGATATAGCGCTTTTCACGTCGGGAGGACGTCCCAAAGCGCTTCACAGAATAGACTGTAAAGTGAATTGACTATATTTGTGGGCGAACGCGGCAGCCAATTGCGCACAGCAATGTCCCACAAACAGTCCTGGATTGAAAGTGACCAATTTATTATTGTTTTTTTTTTTGGAGGGTTTATTATTAGGCGTGTGGAGTAAGGAAACTTGCCCAAGGTTTCGCCCTGCCTGGAACTGAACTCAGGTCTCTCACTTGCAAAGCGAGTGCTCTAACCACTGAGCTACAGGACTCCACAAGGAGACCATCGCAACTGAGACTCATCTTGTCTTCACTCAAAGTTCATTACCACATTAGAAAGAAGTTTCTCCCAGTGTCCTGGCCAGCAAGCCACCTGATAAAACCCGTGATTATTTCATGACTGTGTGCAGGACATTGCTGTGCCCAAAATAGCCTGCTGTGTTCACCTACAAAATACAGTCAGCACACTTCTGTAAATCCCGTGAAGCACTTTGAGACATCCTAGGAACGTAGGAACATTCACATCCTCCCCATGTGAACGGCGCTTTATCAACAGAAGGATTTTTACATCTCCAGCAGAAAGGTTACTGGTTATCTCATCCAGAGCTGGAGACCTGGGTGATTTTTCACCCCTTTCCTAGCCCAGGGCGATGCTCAAAATGTAACACAATGTAATGCACTAATTTCTGCACCTGTAGGGAGAAGCCATCTAATAATTACTCTAGGAAGGTTATATTCCCAGAACTAATAATTCAGTATCGCTGTGTTAAATTGATTGGTACTGGTACGTTTAGAAAGTTATTTATTTATTGTGGCTTTAAAAAGTAGAAAGATAGGAACTGTGCCATAATTGTTCTCATAAGGCCTCAGTGTGGGCAGTATCGGACTCTGCCTCTCTTTCTCACCTCATCCCCCAATTTTGTTGTGGTCGAACAGCTGGCATGTGCTAGCTGCAGTAACCCTATGAGATAATCCCAGGGGATCTGGCCAACATCCCACCACTGTGGGGCTCATCTTCTTGTGGCCTCTGTGCTCTACATGGATTTTTAAAAAAAGTCTTAACATTGAAATTAACTTTCAAGAAAGAGGAAAATGAACAAGGTTTACATGGGGAGGGATGGATGGGCAGTGCTCCTATCCATACTACCCCCACCCACCCACTCCCCCGAAGAAAAGTAGTGCCCAATTAATTCTTCTCCCCCCACCCCCCACAACAAGACTGACTTTAAATGTCTTTGCTCCACACAGAGTGCCTCAGCCTACCTCGAAGTGGGGAACCACGGGAAAAGTGGCAGCCCAACCGTTCAGAAGGCCAAACAAATGGTAAGGAAGGAGCACAAATGACTGCGCTTAAATAATATATTAAAGCAAAACATTGAATGTGCAGTGATTATATTAAACAAATCAAAGTGACCTTAGGATAAGACTTTATTTTAAAAAATGTATCTTGGGTATTTCTTTAATCTACAATGTGCGAGGGATTTGGATAACTTAATATGTACTGCCTCTTCTACTGAGTTTACTTTTAATGGAGGCCTGGTCTGTTGCCTTATAATAATATTCACATTATCTTAAGTATGTGACACCTCCATTCTCATTACTCTAAACCTTTTTGATGAATTCCTCTTTAATTTACCCGTCTGGCCAACATAGATATTAATCTCTAGGCTCCTTTACATTTACAAATATACGCCACTGTCATTTTTCTAAGCGTTGAAACTCTTTATTCACAGAATCTTTCATATCTCCCATCTCTATATGGCTCTAAAGAGTAATTATAATTTGTAGATTATCTGCCCTATGCTTAACAAGAGGGCAGTGGCTTTTTGATTTTGTAGCTGTCGGCATTTTATTATAGAGTGGCTTTTTTTTGCTTCCATAAATATTGTGATTAAGAGCCAGGCCCAATGACAGATTGCTCAGTGAGGGCTGTGAGGATTTCTCTGTGCTCAGTCACTTAACAACCAAGATGTTTAAGATAATGCCTTTGGAAGCTGGGATAATGTTAAGCACTCGTCAGACTCCTGTTTCTATGGTCAAGGGATGATAATCACCCTGGAAAAGAATGTTGGTTCATATTGTCTGACATGGGCGAATTCACTACACAAATGATTCTCAACCTGGTGAGATTTTACTCTGTAAATCCACTTTTTGGTGGTTTCTGCATCCACGCCAAACCCCTAACAATGGGAATTGGCGGTTACAAACTAACTAACTTGCTGTTGGCTGGTTTTGGTGTTTGCTGACTAATGCTTGCTGGCAGGTGGCAATCTCTCCAGCTGGACTGGAAATGTATTGACCAATTTCTGGAATTGAATGGTTGAGATTTGCTGACAAGTTGACAATGCCCAATACTTGACCAGTCATGCTTCATAGTGGTTACAAAATGACAGTTTGAATAACGACCGTCCGGTTAGTTCCAACGATTCAACTCATTTACACAATCTGTTGCAAACATAGCTTCGCATTTTAAACCCACCCCCCCTTGAACAGTTTTGATCCAGTTGGCAAAGTGCATTGGCTTCACATCAGAAGAGCAATGAAACTTATTTCCTTTCTCCTGGGCCAAAAATACCAAACAGGCCTGCAAAATGGGAATAGAGCTTCAGCAAACTGGAGTGTGGTAACATCTGTCTGTCGATACTACAGTATCTTCAAGGGTGAACCAGTGGTTAACTCCTGGTAACAGGATCATTGCAGCTGCATTTCCTAGTTTTTTTTATTGCTGTTTTATTCTGTACTTGTTTGTCGAATGGGCTACTTTGGTTTTGAGTGTAGGTGGCCTTTTATTTCATCTGTTCCTCTGAACAGAACACAGAATCAGTCACAAACCGCTGCATTCTTTATTTTAGTATCAAATGTGATACAACAGATTCGGTGTGATTTGTACAGAGAACCAGAGGCATTCCCCGCCTACAGCAACTGCGCTGTTTAGACCTGGTTGTGGCTTTTGTAACAGCAGGTCAACCCTTCACATACTACGCTTTCCCCTGCATTCAAATCATAAGCAAAGCCTCTGCCTCCTCCTATGTGCTCGAATGAGACCAGCCAAGCTTCTTAATAACAGAAATTGTGAGAGGGGATGAGTAGCCACGAGAGGAGAATGTCAAAGAAATCCCACGTTGGGGTCAAAGCAGCATTTAATAAAAGGGGGATTTTAAGAGGTGACTCCGACTGATAGAAAAGTGAGGAGGAGGAGGAAGGTGTAAAACTGATCATTGCTCAGTGGGCCTGAAATTCCACCTAGTCTTAGCTTGGCAGACCATCTTGTCTTGAACTTAAAGACAGAATTGTGTGGAAATTTAACTTTTAATATAAATTTGGAACCTGTTTTCTTTTTAAGAACTGTGGAAAACCAGCATTCAAATTAACGCTGAATTTAAGGATATTTCACAATTCTGTGTGATCTTGAATCTTAACACAGAATGGTCTGACAAGCTAAGACCAGGTGGAATTTCAAATCTTGCATATCCCCAACCTGTTCAGTCTCCAAATCCCTCATGGCCTTTGTCTTAAATCAATTTTTAAAATGTAAGATTGTGCAGAATTTTGGAAACGTCTTAATTTAAAACTTTTTTTAAATGCATTTAGTTTGGACAATTATTTTTCTAATTTTTCTCCCCACTGGCACTAGGCTCTGTGCTCCTGGCCTACACCCTCTCTGGTTTTGTTTCAGTTCCTCTGGTGCTGATTGCCCTCTGCTACCTTGTCCAAGTGACCATCGTTTGTGTATGAGCACAGTTCAGTTCACTCAACTGTAGAGATCATAAGACAAACATACACACACATGTGCAACCCGTAGAGGGAAGAGGAGCAGGAACCCTGGATGATTTTCTCAGCATTCGTCCAGGAAAGATTAGGATAAATTAAGCCTCCCATGCAGCCCAGGCTGATACCAGCAAACTCAGCACAAGCCGGGATTTGAACCAGTAATAGCTTCTGGTCTAAAAGCTGCAGACCTACAACAACAACTTGTATTTATATAGCACCCTTCTATCCACTACACCAGCAGCACTGCCACCTGAAAGCTAGATTTAAGGTTTGTGCAAAACCAGCTTTCCCATTAATACTGAATTTCAGAATTTTCCAAAACTGCACGATACTGCAATTTATTACTGCAACTTGTGGCAAACACTAGTCAGAATTTAGGCTTCTGACTGCCTAAGGTAGTAGGTTGATCTGACGCTCCCAACATGTATTTTGATTATCAAAGTCAAACGGGTTTTCATATTTTCAAAGAAAAAAACAATGTATTGAAAGGAAGAGCGGATTAATATTTTCACCAGCGTGATCTGTTTGTAATTAAAAGCAACCCACTGCACTTTAAGAATAAAGAGTCATTCAAAGTGCTGCATGTCAACTATGGTAATTCAGATTAATAGGTCGGTAAGATGGCAAGCAGCATGCTGTGGTACTGCCTCACATGCCCCCAAGCAATGCTAATTGTCACCTCTTCCTCAACCTTCAGCGTGGCCACTGAGGGGTTCACTGGTTGCTTTTATTTCCTTGGTACTTTTACTGTGAAATAATTCACCAGTGACTACTTGAACTTCCTGCCTGCCAAGTTCCAGTTGAGAGATTGATATCTCCCTGATAACCTCATATTTATTTTCATCTCGTGGCCCAAGGAAGCCAAATCCTGCTATCAGCCTTTGCTATCAGCACCTTGCCTACAACATCCACTCACTCTTGTTTGTTTAACCGTGCCAATGCACAAAACCCTTGATGACTATAGCTCAGCAGCTCTGAGCCCTGAAATCCAAGCAAACTCAGTCTTGGCTTCTAAAGAGCACTTTGTTTGACAGCTCCAGGATGTCAGGTTAAATGGCAGTCAGGACAGGTCACACGCCTTTTACTGTGGTGACTGTGACAGCCTCGATATTGACGTCCTCCTGACGTGAAAGGCGCTATACAAATGTAATCTTCTTGTTGTTATTGATGTAAGTAAAACACAAGGACTGTAAAGAACGGATTCACGTTCACACATTTTTTTAAAAAAATCAGAAACCTGGGTCCCTGCTTTACAGTTGTCATTTATCTCAGAAATAAATTTCTTGAGTATACCTTGGTGAGGTGGACCTGGTCAAACAGTTAGTGAAGAACCATGAGGTGTACATTTGCTGTGCCTATAGACTCTTCCTGTAGTGTTGAGACCTCCTTGTAGAGTGCGCAGCCTCAAGCTACTCTCAAGGAGGCCGAATACACTTTGTGGTCTGGGTGTCTGACCAGAGAAGTTCATAGTTGAAGCTCTTCGGAGAGTGGCATCTCCTCAATATAGTTGTTATGGGTGACTTGTTTCCCCTTGTATTGCTCGATTGCTACTCTGGCACAACGTTTTTAACAAATAGTTTTTCTTGTGGACTTGCAGAGAGTTGGTCAAGTAGCGTTGACTGTAAAGATTGAGTCTAGTGGTTTCGGACACCAGATAATCAAGCTTACAGAGACCAACTCAGTTTATTATCAGCACGGCAAAGGTACAGAAAAGCCCTAGTTATCTAATCTGGACAACACCAACTTTTATACCACGCCCCTCACACAGGGTAGCATCCCAGAACACTTATCTAGATCCATCCTCCTTGCGTTCAGCCTCTTTGGAGTAGCCTGAGGTTGTGCACTCTACACAAAGAGGTCTTAACGCTGCAGGATGAGTCTCCTGTTCGGCTCCCGTCAGGGCCTCTGCACCTCAGACACTGGCAGCATCAGCATTCACGGATACACACTCCACCTCACCAAGCCAGTCAGGAACCTAGGCATCTTGTTTGACCTTCAACTGTCCTTTCTCCCTCACACCCATGCCATGACCCGCGCTGCCTTCCCCACCTCCGCAACATCAACCGACTCCGCCACTTCCGCACCCCTCAGTTCGCCAAAACCCTCATACCTGCTTTCATTACATCCAGGCTCGACTATGCCAACCCCCTGCTTGTCGGCCTTCCCAACTCCTCCCTCCATAGGCTGCAGATCATCCAGAACTCTGCAGCCCGTGTCCTCCCCCACACCAGGCTCCGTGACCCCACCACCCTCGCCCGGCTCCACTGGTCCCTCACAGGAGAGAATTCAAAATCCTCGTCCTCACTTTCAAGGCTCTCCATGGCCTTGCTCCCTCCTACCTCTCTGACCTGCTGACCCCCTATCAACCTGTCCACTCCCTCCGCTCAGCAGGCGGTTGGGCCCTCAGCCTCTCTGCCCCCACCCTCAGAGTTACAGTGACTTTAGTGCACTATCTTTTTAAGCATTTTCCATAAAAACAGCAGTGATTCTGTGCTATATTTATGCCCAGCTGGTTTACTGCGTTCGTAACTTGGCTTTCTTTCAATCATGGCTGCAAGGCCACCTCGTTATCACACACAGACACCGTTTCTTTGTCTTATTTCTCACATAGCACAGACCATCTGTTTGCACATCCCTTGTCCTTCCAATAAAGAGCATTTATTAAAGACATGAGCAAGAACATTAGATAAGGAAAATACAGTATCTAGCAAGGTTATAAGAGTACAATTATCAACACAATTCCCCTTAAACGTACATCAGTACACCTGTTCAGTAATTTTCATTATAGGCAAAATCTATAGCAGTACAACAGCAATCCCCTAACAGAGTTTCATCAGCCTACAATGATTTAGTTGCTTCTTTGGAATAGGAGAGAAATAAGACATCACACTCCAAAGGGTAAGGGAAGATGAACATGTCTTCTAAACAGCATACTGGGGTTCTTCATGATTTAATTTATTTTAATCTAATTTGGCCAATATTTTTGATTCAAAAGTACTGTCTCACAACCAGTGAAAATCATCTATCAGAATTTAGCGTATTTTCAGAGACCTTCATAATTAATCTTTCGTAAAGCATACACCAAAAACTATATTAATGTATGGTGCAATTTATTCCGATAAAAGCAAAAATGAACCTAAACTTGGGTGTGTGTGTGTATTTTTAAATAAACTAGACAGAATTTGTTTTATCACTAAATAAAAAAAAATACCCTGTAGTGAATTTGAAGCCTAAATGGTAAGCTCAGGTCTCGGATGTCGGTTCCCGACTTATTGAGCTTGGCAGGTTCAGCGTTATTTGATCCCTCTGATTAAGTTGCTGCCTTGCAATCCCTCCCAGGTATCGGTTACCTCTATGTAATGGCAGCAAGGCCTGCACTAACAATACAATAGTCTCTTTTGTATTTTACTTGTGGAAAGTGGCTCGGCCAGAAAGTGAGCTGGTATTTGTGGTTTGGCATAGGTTTACCTGTCATGTTGTATTGCCACTGCGCTAATCTGTGTACACGGTTATCACATGTGAGTGCTGCATTCTGAGGCAAATGGCACAGTGAAAGTTTATGTATTGTGCAATGTTGGTAAAGAGCGCGACCACTTCCTCATAATGCAAAATTTGCTGAGTCAGAGTGCAGCCTGGCTCCCAATTCCTGTAATAAACTCACAGCGCTGTTCTCTCTGAAATGAAACTGAGAAGGAAATGCTTTGCAATGGTGTTCTTAAGTGACTCATTTCCTGATGGTATTTTGTTTGTTCCTCCTCCTCCTCCCTTCTAAACAGAACAAAATTGTAAGGAAACGCACTATGGGACCGACCTGGTTGAAGTGAAGGGAGCTGAGAGCAGGAACGTGGTTCGCAGCTTTGATAAGAAGCAAATGAAGGAAAGGAATTCAGTGCAAACAATTCAATCCCAAATGGCACCCAGAAAGGAAATTGAGGAGCTCAGAAAAAGACACAGCCCAGAACGGACCTTCCTTCCCCGTGTTGTGTACCCGCTCAGATCTCACAATCCAGATGACTACTTGAAAACCAATCCTTACAGGACCGGGAGCTACAGTTACAACAAGCAGTTACATTCCCCCATACAGTCCTCATTTACCCCCAACCTGTCAGTTAGAAGCAGCCCAGAGCAAAGCTTGAAAAGCTCAACGCCGTACAGCAGTCCCGAGACTCATGTTTCTCCTCCAACTCCTTCATCTCAGGAACATAAAGAAGGCTTCCCTTACTTAAGTGGACCCTACAACAGAGAAGGATTGGGGTGCCTCCCAGCCTATCCCTCTCCCAGCCAGCTATCTCCAGCTCTCTTACAATCCTATGGTTCAGTTAATGCCCAGTACTCCAGGTTCTTCTTACCTCATTACTCGGTCAGCAATGGCTTCAGTGCTCTCAGTGGTATAAACGGCATGAACAACTTCAATCTCTTTCCCAGGATGTATCCGATTTACAGCAGCCTCCTGGGAAACGGCAGCATCTCCCAGCCCATATTCAGTCAGATGGTCCTGCCCAGCAAGTTGCCCCTGGAGAGAGGCCCTAGTCTGCTGTTCCCCGAGCAGCCAAGGGACTTTCGCATTCCAGCATCCAACAGTGCCTTCTCCATCATAGGCTCTGCGGCCAGTTTGAAGGACAGGACTTCCAGCCCCACCAACGGGTCGTCTCCGACTGCAGGCACAGCTGCATTATATTCTGAACATTTAATGCAACCCAAACCTACCTCAGCAGGGCTGGTCAACAGCATTGAAGAAGCTGGTAACCTCAGCAAGCCAAAGAGAAATCTCACCGGTTACAAGACACTTCCTTACCCCTTAAAGAAACAGAATGGGAAGATCAAGTATGAGTGCAACATCTGCTTCAAGACCTTTGGACAATTGTCAAACCTCAAGGTAAATTTTAGTTTTCCCCACAGGGTCATTTTCCTTTTTGGTCAGAACAGTGTCTGATGTGCGCTCAAATGCATCACTATCCTTAAAACTATCCAAATTAAACTACTTAGAGTTCAAATTGTATGGAAATGTCCCCTCTGTTTGGAATTGACTGTGTGCACTTTTTTTTCACCCCCCACCCGAGGGATGCACCCTGCTCATCTAATCCCAGAACAATTAGCAGGAGGACCCCAGAGCGTGTTTTGGGTACTGCTGGAGTTCAACCAGCTAGACCGTGCAGCTTGCCATTGCAAACGTTAGATGATGATAATTGCCCTGAATTATTATTCAAACTTCAAGACCTCCCTCACCCCTTGTGCTGGGTTTAATTAATTTCAGAAGGGAAAAGTATGGGATTGTAATCGGTCTCAGAAATGTAATTGGTCCCACTGCTTTGGATCGGAGGAGGAATAAAATCAGCCAGGGGTCCTTCGCTCCTGATTACAACTAGAAGCCCTACTGGGAAATGCACATGTGTGATGTCTTAAGGATTGCACACGTGTATATTTTTTTCACTCCCCACCCCACCCATAACTCGCTGAATGCTTTAAAAAAAAAGCAATCTTCTCATTATGAAAACTTGTTGGGAAACCTTTGAATGATGAGGTTATATTAAGACTCCATTGTCTGGGCTCATGTGGTAAGAGAGACCACAGTGAGGTTACAGGTGGAATGCTTGGGTCTGTGAAATCTAGAGTAGAGGTCAACGAGAGAAGTGAAGAGAATTGGAAAGGGATGGGGAGTAACTTCCAAAGATTCATTTTGAAGCTTTAGTAAGGAATAAAACATAAATTTCTGAGTAGAGAAAGCTATGGAAAGTGAGTTATGTAAATTCACATTGTAGCTATTACACACATTTGATATTGTATTTCATAAGTTAAATTGATGACTGCATTATTTTCTACACTGGAAGGCTTTATGGTAATCTATGAAATCTCATAATAAAATTAGTGTTGTATCTAAACTGAGCTCTAACAGGCTCAAAATTCCACTAAGTCTTAACTTGTAAAATTTAAGATTATTTGGAATTGTGAAAAATTCAGTCTTAATTCAGAAGCCTGTTCTTTTTAACAACTGCGGAAAAATAGCTTCCTAGTTAAGACTGATTGAATAGTTTTCACACAATTCTGTGCGATCTTAAATTTTAAAAACAGTTCAATCTAAGACTAGTGGAATTTGTTTCATGTGTTTGTGTTGTAAAAACTATTAATCTTCTCATAGGTTCACCTGAGGGTACACAGTGGAGAAAGACCCTTCAAGTGTCAAACCTGCAATAAAGGCTTTACACAGCTCGCACACCTACAGAAGCACTTTCTGGTTCATACTGGGGAAAAGCCACATGAATGTCAGGTAAGCCAAAGTCTATACGAACACTTCAATGGGGGAGCGCTGTGATTTCGGAGGTGCCGTCCTCCAGACAAGATGTTAAACTGAGGTCTCAACTACCTGTTCAGGTAGATGCGAATGATTCTGTGGCACTACTTGAAAAGAGAGGGGAGTTTCTCCTGGTGTACTGGACAACAATCTCCCAAATAAAATTGATCATTTACTTCATGGCTATATGCAAATTGGCAGCCATATTCACCTACAAAGTACACAGATTTACACAGTAAATCCTGTGAAGCACATTATAACCAATGGAAGAATTATCATATTATTAATTTTAATTTTTTTTGACCTGAGCACACACAAACTAAGTTTTTTTTAATTTAAATAACACATCTGAATAACTTAAGGTCTAAAATATAACTTCTTTGTGTGTAATACATTGTTACATATTCCTCTCCAACATGGACAAAAATGATTACAATAAATTAAATTTAATACCGCACATAATTCTGGAAAATTGATAGATTTAATTTGGAAGCCGGATCTGTTTTAAGAACTGCTGAAAACTGGCTTTCAAATGAAGGCCTGAATTTTAAGAATTTTCCATATCTATATATATATCTACAACAATAAAGTTTCATGTCAGAATGGTCTTACCAGCTAAAAGCAGGTGGGCTGAGCTCTTTAATAAGCAATTCGGTAAAAGCAGTGCTAAATTGTTACATGGGAACTTCTCATGATTTATTTTAAGCTACCTATGGTTTATTGCAAGCTAATAGTGTGAGAAAGGGGGATGTCTTACACGCTTGTGGCCTGCTATAAAAGGTGAAGCTTTACAAATGCCTTTCAAAGTGCAATAACATTTGTTCCAGTTTCTGGTAATGCGATCCACAAGTCTGTCAGAGCATCAGAGGTCTCCCACTCAATGGTTGCTGCACTCTTGTTCTTAGTAATTTGACTGTGATTCACCCACAAAAGGTCGTTCCATAGTGTTAGATACAGGCCTTGATAGATTACAGGTGAATTAACTCGAGGCCTCCTTTCAGTATAGAATTGAATCACTGAACCCAATGTTCAGTGCTGATCTACTTTGTGACATGTTTGCCAGAGGAGTGATCAGGCAATAGTAGACACCTAGTAATACTGAGATGCAGTCTTACCCAAACACTTGCCTTCTTCAAATAAGGCATATTAGGTATGATAGCAGTGGTGACCTTTCAGAATCTAACTGTATTGCTGAGAAACTGCTCTTCTAAGTAAAACTGAAATACTACAGCAGCCTTGTTAGTCCAGCTGAAACTGTGACTAAAGTGGTTGGAATATCCCCCTTCTCTCCTCCTCCCCAGCACCATAAGCACCATTGGTGATTTAGGCTTCACTGATCTTGTAGGTAAGCAAGTTTGCCAACACAAAATAAAGTCATATTTGATAATTCCACAACAACGCAAATACATTTAAGTGCTCCAAGACGCTACCCCATGTGAAGGGCACTACATAAATGCAAGCTGTTGTTGACAATAATGACCCTAAAACCTTGTTACAGTTCAGTGTATAAAATTCAATACTTTTTTTAAAATCTCATAAAACTATCAAATATTCTTGCAGTAAAATGAATACAATACTAGTCTCCTAATAACTCTTCTTTTCCTCTGAGCAGGTTTGCCACAAAAGGTTCAGCAGCACAAGCAATCTAAAGACCCACCTACGGCTGCACTCAGGAGAAAAGCCTTATCAGTGTAAGCTCTGCCCAGCTAAATTCACGCAGTTTGTCCACCTCAAGCTCCACAAGCGCCTGCATACCAGGGAGCGCCCTCACAAGTGCCTCCAGTGCCACAAGACCTACATTCATCTTTGCAGCCTGAAGGTGCACCTTAAGGGAAACTGCCCGATTGCCCCGAGCGCTGGCAAGTCCCTGGAAGATTTGCACCACTTCAATGAGGAAATCAATAAGTTCGACATCAGTGACAGTGCGGACAAGCTGGATGATATGGAGCACGGCAGTGATGTGGAGTCGGTGGTCGAGAAGCAGATCTTTACCATGCTAAGGAGAGAGGCGGAAGAATCCAGCTTAAAAAACACTTTTCAAAGGAACCTGGGGAGTGGTCTACTCTCTTCCGGGTGCAATCTGTACGAAAACGTGGAAGCTTCAGTCCTTAAAATGCCTCGCGGTAGTCCTCTACCTCTCATACCTATAAAAGTCAAGCAAGAAGCAATTGAACCTATTGACCCTTGAGATGAGGTGTGATGTGTTTATGACTTCAGCAGCCAGGGTGCCTGTAGCATTCGAATGTACATAGGATTTCTGCAGTGCTAGATAAGCCTGGCCTACATAATGAGAGCTTCCCTTCGCTGGGCACCTCTTCATTCGACTCAGGGCATCTCCGAAACATTTGACAGGACTTTATAACAAGCCTTGACAAAGACAATCATTTAAACATAATTATTTTTCCAAGAATAATACTCAATAATTTATTATGCAATTTAGATTGTTAAAGCAATATTCAGACATAATGTTTACAATGACCCAATCTGTCATTGTAATCAAATATCAAAATGTTTTATTTTTATCTTCTCTGTTGCCATTCTTTGTAGATACTTAAAACTGTCTTTTTTTAGTAAGTTAATATTGGGGGGAGGAGGGAGGGAGGAAGAGAAGGGAACAACTTAATGAAATTAGAAATGTTTTTGTAAAGTACTATTGCGATATGGTGGTGTTTTGCCAAAGCGGGAAGTTTTTAATCGTTGGATCGTTTATCCTATTGTAGTCTTTCTTTCTCTCTTTCTTTCTCATTCTCTTTTTATCATCCTCTTTTTCTTTCTCTCTTTTCTTTCTATGTTGAGACCATCATATTTTCAGTATTGTGTTATTTACTGAATTGCGGATGAGGTGGGAAGAAGATTGTAAAGCTGAACAACAGTTACCTCATTGCTTGTCCAGTGGCGCAGGGACGTTATGAATGATTGTTTTGCTGCTTCACAGTAGGATCCGATTAGAAATAAACACCATTCAGGAATTCTGCTGGCTTGTGCTTCAAGAATATGTCATGGATATGTAGCAGCAATTGATTTTATTTAATAATAAAAGAGTAAAGAAAACAACCTGCTAAGTTGTGAACTACAGAGTAAAACAAAGACGGACTTGTAATCGACTTTTTTAAGTAACATTTGGACCATCGGATGCTCTGTTAAAGCCGGAAACAGTGCAGAGAGGTTGATTTAATAGGAAGTTAGACTTGTTTCTGATCGGTTTAATGCAAACCAAAGCATCACTACTCTTATCACTGAACACACTTTATTTCTTTGCTCTGTAATGTTTCTGTGTTGCTGTTTTTAACCCTGCGTCGGCTACATGAACTTAGTGGCACCCCCGTCCAAACTGGACTCTGCTTGCAGACTCCGTTCCAGTGAATGTAGCTGAAGCCAGTCTGGAAACTTTGCCGATGGTTGGATCTTTCCATTCTATTTTTCATTAATTTAAATTTCCTCTTTGACCAAAGCAACCAGGCATTTTGCAGCATCCGGACTTTTGCTTTTCAATCATTAGGAAACCTGCATCTTTTGTTTACATACTGGTTTACATTGTTATTTATGTGCAACATGTCCAAAAAATGTAAATTAAAATATAAATGTCCACTGAAATGATCTTACTGCTATGCTTTAAATTTTATTTGTATGTATGAATTACATTGAAAAATGAATTATTCACTACTGCACCAACCAGGAAAGTGCTTTCACTATGGAGCCAGAAGCTTTGAGCAGTAAAATGATTGAGAGAGAGAAGAAAAAAGTCCTTACATTTGATATACTGTACTTGGGAGATGTCAAAGCACCTCAAAGTACTTCACAGGATTTACTATAAACTATTAGCCTATGTATTTTATAAATGAACATGGCAGGCAATTTATGCAATTTAGGCATTGCCTTCTGGCTTGGAAGCAAAAGTGCTACCAATTGGGTCAGGCTGATACCAGCCTTAGATGTTGGGAAGCAGCTGGGAAGTAGCTTAACAGTGACAACAACAACTTGCATTTATATAGTACCCTTCACTCGGGGTAGCATCCCAGGGAGCTTCACAGTGGCAGAGTCTGACAACGAGCCGGGGGAGATGACCTTAAGCACGATCAAAAAAGGTCTTCAGGCAGGATTTGAAGGTGGGGAGGGAGGGAGTGAGTTGAAGTCTGGCAAGGGCTGGTGTGTTGGTGGCAAGGTGTTTTTTGCAGGTGAGTAACCAAACGGCAGAGTTTTGAATTCATTTGATGTTGTGGAGCTGGGGAGACCAGAGAGGAAGGCATTGGAATAGGCAAAAATAACGAAGGCATGGTCGAGGGTTTCAGCTGCATTGGTTGTGAGGTATGGACAGAGACAAGCAATGTGGCAGAGGTGGAAAGAAGCAGTCCTGGTTAGGGAATGGATGTATTGTAGAAAGGAAAGCTGGGGATCGAAGTTGCACACAGATTTGGAGAGTCTGCGGGAGAGTCCAGGAGGTTGAGGAGTTCAGACCCACAGGAGAGAAGATGTTGACGGGAACCAAAGAATATGGCTTCTGTCTTGCCAACATTCAGCTGCAGGAAATTTGCACTCATCCAGGTCTTGATGTCTCAAACAATATGGCAGGACATCAGCAGACTGGGAGTAGCAGCTGAAGGAGGAGAAGTAGATTTGGGTATCATCCGCGTACATGTGAAAGTTGACCCCATGTTTGCTGATGACATCGCTGAGAGGGAGTATGTAAATGATGAAAAGAAGGGGGCCAAGGATGGAGCCTTGGGATACCCCGCAGGTGACCGGGTTGGGGGCGGGAGGAGAAATCATTTGCCGAAATATATTGTTGGCAGTTAGTCCACTACAGTGGATAAGGGAGGAGAGACGGTGGAGGAGTGTGGAGTGGAAGACTGTGTGGAACACGGCAGAGAGATTCAGGAGGACGAGGAAGCAGAGGAAGCCCTGGTCACAAAGAGAGAAGGCGTCATATACTTGTGATGAGACATTGACCGAGTTTCCAGTTACCTGTTCTTCAGGTGGACAGTAAAAAGCCTGTAGCATTATTCAAACAAAGAGATTTTCTTATGTTCTAGCCACCAATCCTCCAGATTAGTTAATCATTCTCCTCACGGTTTTTGATGGGAACTTGTACAAAATGACTGGCATTTTTTTCTATACATACGAAGAACAGTCACCATATATTACTGTAATTATCGTAAAGTGCCTTGAGATGCTTTGAAGTGATAAGACACTGTACAAATACAAGTTAGTTTTCTTTCCTTCCTGAGGCTGAGACTTCCCTTCCCCACTCTATTACTCGTCTTTCCTGATAGAACACAGTTTGTGAGTGTTCCAGTGGTAGAATCCATAACAGTGTTCAAGTGAGAATTGGATAAATATTCACGGAAATAATACGGAATATGGGGAAAGACGGAGAGAATGAGATTAGATATCTCCAGTGGGGGAGCTAGACAACTATATACACAATCTGTATTAAGAGATTGCTGCTCTTAGTTGCACACAAAAAGCTGCGACAAGAACTCTGCAATTTGCATCCAGCACAGACAAACAGGATAATGAAACAGTCATCTAAAATAATACTTGTCTGAATAATCGAAGAAAATGAGTACACTCAATTGGTGAATTTTTTTTAGTGACAATATAATGACATAGATTTGTATATTAAGTACACAATTCACACAAACTGTTTTCCATGTATTCAAATGAATGTAACTTGCACCTCAGGATGTCTCTATTCTCTTTGTATGGAAATATGTGTCAATTAAATACTAGCAACTTAACTGTACAAGCTTCAATAGCTTGTTTGCAAAGTTACATTTGAAAATTAATGAATTATTGTGTAATTGCTGCAAGTTTGAATTGAATGTGGAATATTCAAAAATACCCAATGTTTTCCACATACATATACAAATACTTTTCCACAGTTCGTACAAAAATGGCTTTGGAATTTAAGAATTTCCCACAATTCTGGTGATCTTAAATAATAATTAATTAATAATAATAATTATTTATTAATAATAACAATAATTTGGTCACTCACTCCTCGACTGTTTGTGGGACACTGCTGTGTGCGAGTGGCTGCCACGTTTCGCCTGCTTTATAGTATATTCAATCAATCAATCCACTTTACAGTATATTCTGTAAAGTGCTTTGAATGTCTCAAAAGGGCACTGTATAAAATGCAAGGATTATTATTATTATTAAACGTATGCAATGTCTTTGTTGTAGTAATTCCACTACAACTACACTGTTGCTGCGAATGGCTTTGATTCACGTTGTACTTAATTGAATACTCCCTGGTGTAACAGTTGCGAGCAGCACCCACATATACATCTGCAAACTAGGGATTATTTTTTGTTGTTGGCTGATGCATCATTTTTGATGCATGTCAAAGGTTCGTCGGTTATGAGCTCTCCTGTGAAAGATAGGCCGATTCTGGCCACAATGCCTTAACACACACTGCTAAAACTGGGGATCATAATCTTTATATGGTGTACCCGTAAAGAACATTGTTGCTTAATGTACTGGAAGCAATGGATAAGTGTGTTGTTAGAACTCGTGAAAATTCCAAAGAAACAGCTGCTTCTGCAGAAATCATTGAACTTCCTGCAAAGAAGTGAAATTGGTCAGAAACGGAAATATAGCATTGTTTTTAAGTGTCCTGGGAGAATCGATTTGCAGTCATTGACAAACCACGGAAAAACATTTTGCCTTCTTTGCAGAAAAGAAGAGGACTATAGAGGATTTAACATCAAATGTTAAATTTCAATTTGATGTATTTGGAATTTGATAAGAAATTTCCGTTGAATTCTGCTAAGCGTTGCAAAGAAATTCCAAGAGTTAAAACAGAGTTTGATTCGCAGCAACAAGTGCTGGCAAAGTTTCTGGCTGTGTTGGAACTCATAACTCAGGCCAACCACAAAGTTTCTTGGATCCTGGCTCGTCTAAAAATGCCATTTTCCAATGGGGAAATGATCAAGAAAATTCTGCTCACTGCGATGAACACTCTTCTCAAGAATTTTGATGATATCATGCAAAAGTTGCAGTTGAGTCACCAGACTCTGCCTGACAGAATTAAGGAGTTATTATCTGATTTTGAGTCGCAACTGGTGGCTGAATTCAATGACTGTTTGATATTTTCTTATCACTGGATGAAAGTTGTGATATCCAAGATGTCCTCAGCTGGTGATGTGGATTCAATTTGTGGCGCCAGATTTTCAATATTCACAAGATGCTTCAAGGGCTGGATGAACTAAGAGTTCAAACATGAGGTGTCGATATTTTTCAAGCATTACAGAAAATCTGCAAATAGTTTGGCTTTAACTTCCAAAAGCTAACATCTGTGACAACTGATGGAGCTGCTGCAATGATCAGTATGCAACTTGGATTTGTCACTGAATTGAAGAAACATCGATTGCAATTGGTTGTAACCAGAATGCATTGTTGACATTGCATTACATCATACATCAGGAGACTCAGCGCTCAGGTGTCCAAAAACGACAAACTGAAATTAGTGTTGGAGTCCAAATTGTGAACCAAATTCGCCCAAAGCCATTTTCCAAAGACAATTCGTGGAACTTCTCAAGGAGGCCAGTTAGCCTTATGTTGGTTATGGGTAAACCTTTGGAGAAAATAATAAGGAACTAGGTTAGCTATTACATAGATAGGCAGGTGTTAAACAGGGACAGTCAGCACAGAGTTGTGAAGGGCATGTTTGAACAAGTTAATAGAGTTCTTCGAAGAAGTAACTGCAAATGTAGATCAAGGCAATGTTATGGATGTTGTATGTTTGGATTTCCAAAAGACATTTGATAAGGAGCTGCACAGAAGACTGGTGGAGAATCTTAGGGCACATGGAATGCAACAAGCTGAGGAACAAAGAGATTTGGGAATCAGGTATATAAGTCATTTGAAAATGGTTTACGAGAATGATTCTGGGGATGAAGGGCTACAGTTATGAGGAGAGATTGGTGATGCTGGGTTTGTTTTCATTGTAGCAGAGAGGGTTGAGGGGGGACCTATAGAGGTGTACAAAATTATGAGAGGTTTTGTTAGGGTAAATAGGGAGAAGTTGATACCATTGATAGGGGTCAGTAACTAGGGGATGTATAGTCATAAGATAACTTGGAGTCCTGTAGCTCAGTGGTTAGAGCACTCGCTTTGCAAGTGAGAGACCTGAGTTCAATTCCAGGCAGGGCGAAACCTTGGGCAAGTTTCCTTACTCCACACGCCTAATAATAATCCCTCCAAAACCAAAAACAATAATAAAATTTGTCATTTTCAATCTACGACCTTTTGTGGGACATTGCTGTGCGCAATTGGCTGCCGCGTTCGCCCACAAATATACAATCAATTCACTTTACAGTGTGTTCTGTGAAGCGCTTTGGGACGTCCTTCCGACGTGAAAAGCGCTATATCAAATGCAAGGATTATTATTATTATTATTATTATTATTATACCTTAGGAGGAAACTTTTGACCCAGAGAGTTATCGGAATATGAGCAATGGAGACAAAGATCATCGTAGCTTTCAAGAGGGAAGTTGACGGGCATATGAAAAATAGGGGCTTGAAGGGGTTTGGGGATAAGGTGGAGCAGTGGGATTGAGGCCATTTTCTTGTTCTGTGAGCCAGTGCAGACTCAATGGGCCTAATGGCCTCCTTCTGCAGCGCAGATTTCTATTTTTCTATGTTTCTATGACGTACTGAGAGTCTCCTCTCTCTGCTGACTGTAATGGTCCTATATGAAGTAAGTTTGGCTAAATTTAACTCAGTTCCTATTGTGATTGAGTCCAAATTACCATAGGGATGCCTGACATAGGAAGAGAAAACATTCAAAAGATGCTTTTCTGAAATTGACTGAAAGGAAGAGTAGAGAGAGCTTCATTTTCCTATTGATTCACTGACTTGAAAGCGGTTAATGGTGACATTGTGGTCCAAAGAGCAACATTAAGAACCAGAGACACTTTGTGTTAGTTGCAACTTCTTGTTTGCAAGGATTGTGAGATTGTCAAATGGCCAATCACGAATCCCAAGCCAGCAAAGATCAGAAAAATGGCCATTGATCAAAATAGTTGCATATTTACTGCTGGTGTCTGGCTTTGCCAATTTAAAATTTGCAGGGGATGAATTTTGCAAACCAGAAATCACAAACAGGAAGTTGCAGTTAATGCACAAAATTTTACTTTTTGAATATCCCAAATCGGGCCTCTGTTTGTGATCAGATCAGTTACATAATAATAATCTCCCTTGATTTGACACAATAGTAATAATCCTTGCATTTGATATAATGCCATATCATGTCTTCGAGACGTCTCAAAGCGCTTCACTGAATACAACAACAACAACAAAATTACATTTGTATAGCACCTTTCACGTCGGGAGGTTGTCCCAAGGCGCTGGATAGACAGAATTATGGACCCGATCTGAGGGTCGGGGTGGTGGAGAGTGAAGGGCAGGGAGTGAAGCAGGGAGATTGAAAGCGCTGTTGAAGAGGGTTTTGAGGTGGATCTTGAAGGTGGCAAGGGAGGGGGTGAAACGGAGGGACTGCGGGATGAAGTTCCAGAGGGTGGGTGAAGAGTGGCAGAAGGCCTGCCCGCCGATAGTGGGGCGAATAAGGCGGGGGATGTGAAGCTGGCCGGAGCCTGCTGAGCGGAGGGCGCGAACAGGGTGGTAGGGGGTTAGGAGGTCGGAGAGGTAGTGGGGAGCAAGACCGTGTAGGGCTTTGAAGTTGAGGACCAGGATCTTGAACTGTATCCTCTGTGTGATGGGAAGCCAGTGGAGTTGGGCAAGGATGGGGGTGATAGGGTCGCGGAGTCTAGTGCGGGAAAGGACACGGGGTGCAGAGTTCTGGATGATCTGCAGCCTATGGAGTTGGTCAATATACTGTAAAGTGAATTGATGTATATTTGTGGGCGAAACACGGCAGCCAATTGTGCACAGCAGTGTCCCACAAATAGTTGTGAATTGAAGTGACCAATTTATTATTTTTTTGTTGTAAGGAATTATTATCCCTGAAAAAGCGATCTGCCAATTGACTAACAACCGGGCTCCTACTTACTACTCGGTAAATAGAGGTGTGTGGAGGAAGGAAACTTGCCCAACATTTCGCCCGCCAGGAATCGAACCCAGGTCTGTCGCTTGCAAGGTGTATGTTCTAACCACTGAGCTACAGGAATCCACCTTCTCATATCATCAGGACATCTCAACTCACTTCACAGAATATTACTGCATGTATTTATAAGCAAATTTGGCAAATTTCGCCACTGTTGATGGGACACTGCTATGCACAATTGACTGCCGTGTTTCACTCACAAAATATAGTCAATTCACTTTACAGTATATTCTGTGAAGTGCTTTGAGACTTCTCAAAGACATGATAAGGCACTATATCAAATGCAAGGATTATTGTTATAATATCAAATGTAAGGATTATTATTATATAACCAGAATCTAGCCACTATGGCACCAATACCCAGAAAAATAGTTCAATAAGCTGCGATGAAAATCTTCTGATCAATGTTCCATTGATTAAAATACCAATTGAGAATTATTACAAGTCAGATCTGATTTGAATTAGCCAGACTGATCGCTTTCTATAACTTGAGAATGTAAACTGTAAACTACACTATTCAGGCAGACTTTAATGATCACGCTGCGTTAAAGTATGCTGTTTGAAAAGAGAAGGGAGTTTCTCCCGGTATCCTGGCTTATAATCCTCGGATGAAATTGATCATTTACTTTATGGCTGTGTCTGAGACATTGCTGTGTGTACATTTGCCTCCCATGTTTGCCTACAATGACACAGTTACTACATTTCACAGCATTGCCTATGAAGTGTTTTGAGATGTTTAAACATCGTAAGTGCTTTATCAAATACGGCATGTGCACGCATCTCACAGGATCTAAAAATCAGCCCCTCTGCTAAACACTGCAACACTTTAAATAAAGCTTTAACCCAAAGGAAAAATAAAAAGATCCTCTGCCTCAGGGATTTGCTGACTAGTAATACATTTCAGACATTAACTATGTATTTTGTATAGTGTAATCTGATTCCTTTCAATGTTTCCAGGCAGCAGCTGAAACATATTTGGGGTAAACTGTTGTGCTCATAAAGGAGAGGCCTACTTGTGCTGGTAAATCGAACATTTTTCCCACTTTGGTAAAATACCTAGTGCCAACTTAAAGCACTCACAGGTTAGGTATAGTACTGCTACACTGACGTGCCTTAATCACCTATGTATAATTCCCACACGTAAAAGAACCTTGAGCAGCTGGGTGTCTGACACATGTGGAAACCCATCACCATGTTTAGGAGCAGCTAAACTAGACAGAGTTCCATGCATCACATCTACAATAACAACAACAACAAATTTCACTTGCATAGCGCCCTTCATGTCGGAAGACATTCAAGGGCACTAGACAATCAGGGGTTTGGACCGAGGGGAGTGGGGTCAGGAGGGGGAGGAGGGGGGGATGGGAGGGGGGAAGGCACGATCGAAGAGGAAGGTCTTCAGACGAGACTTGAAGGAGGCAAGAGAGGGGGTGAGGTAGACGGATTGTGGGATAGAGTTCCAGGATGTGGAGGCAGAGATGCTGAATGCCCGACTGCCAATGGTGGGGCGGGAAGTCCGAGGGACCTGAAGCAGACCGGTACCGCCGAGCGGAGGGAGCGGACAGGCTGATATGGAGTTATGAGGTTGGAGAGGTAAGGGGCAGCAAGACTGTGGAGGGCCTTGAAGGTAAGAGGGTTTGTACTCGATTCCCTGAGGAATGGGGAGCCAGTGAAGCCAGGCAAGAACAGATAGGTTCCCGGAGCCTGAAATAGAAATTCCAGTGTCTGGTTGGTGTTTAGGAAGAAGCAGCACACTTCATAGCACACTGACAGTTACTGATACTGATGCTGTTAGGGAACTCTGTTAGGGATATTTTAGTTGTAACTTAATTTTGAATTAATCACTCACTTCATTTCTGTTTACGAGACATTGCTGTGCCAAATTGGCTACCAAGTTCACTTACAAAATACATAATACTATACTGCACTTTATAGTATATCCTGTGAAATGCTATGAGATTCCTCCTGACATGAAAGGTGTTATATCAAATACAAAGCCTATCATTATTATTCTTAATGGAAAATGTAATATTTTTCATGTTTCATTTAAGCAGGTTGATAATTAAATTTTTTATATATATTATTATATAAAAATTTTGGTTAATAAATTATTGATATTTACTCAGGTATTCTATGTGTTTTTTTACATACAAAGAAAGATCAGGTAAGTATAAGCACAAAAAACTCAATCCTCCACGCCATTCCCCTTCAGGGTTCTAGAAGACAGAGGTACCATTAAATCATAAGTGCCATATAATATTCTGCAGATGGAAAACTACATACATTTCTGCTCCCTAAAGCATTTAGTAATCCTTAATTGTTTGACTTTTAATGTTCCCATTTATTCCCCATTGAAACTTTTGGTATTAGCTGCCTGTTTTGACTAGCTGTATTTATAAGTTATTGGAGCGTGAGGGAAAGATGTGCAAAATGCACATGACTTTGCAAGTCCTTTGAAACCTTTTCTTATTCCCCTGTTCATATAATCATAGAAATATATAGCACAGAAGGAGGCCTTTCGGCCCATCGTGCCTGTGCTGGCTCTTTGAAAAGAGCTACCCAAATCAATCCCACTCCCCCACGCTCTCTCCATAGCCCTGCAAACTTGTCCTCCTCAAATAATTATCTGTTATTATGTTGCTGGGCAGTGAAGCTGTTATTTGTGCCTTTGGTGTGTTGTCTATTTCACACTAATTTCCAGGCTTGAGTCAGTTTTGCTGAAAAGTTACTTCATTGTATCAGCTATAATCAGACAACAAGACACAGCTATAGTTGCCACTGTCTTACACAATCTGCTCTGCAGCGTAAAAGGGCGGATTGCACAATGTTTACAGAGTCATTTCTAGCCAAACCAGTTCTGCAATGTAAATGCAGCAAAGGATAGGCTTCTGATGAATTGCCACAGTTGGAATCACTTTCTATTTAGCAATCCCGAACCAGGAATCGCCACTGCAGTAACGCACTGCAGGACAAACACTACACTTTCCAACACGAGACTAAAACTAATATATTGAATCGCTCTTTAATTTACTCTTTAATTTGTGGAGTCCTGTAGCTTAGTGGTTAAAGCATTCGCCTCGCAAGTGAGAGACCTGGGTTTGATTCCCAGCAGGGCAAAACCTTGGGCAAGTTTCCTTACTCCACATGTCTGATAATAATCCCTCAAGAAAAAAAACAATAATAAATTAATCACTTCAATCCATGACTGTTTGTGAGACACTGCTGTGCGCAATTGGCTGCTGCATTTCGCCCACAAATATACAGTCAATTCACTTTACAGTATATTCAGTGATGCACTTTGAGACGTCTAGAGGATGTGAAAAACGCTATATTAAACGCAAGGATTATTATTTTTATTTGACTATTGTGCCTTTTTTGGTCAGTCAAAGGATCTGACACATGCAGAAACCGATCAACATACCCAACCAAACTAATCAGAGTTCCTCATATGTATGTTTTAGGTTGTATGGTATGGAATGTGCAATCTCTGCCAAGAAAGGCACACTATGCTTACCTAACATCAGAGAGTTTGGATGCACGTTGGCAAGATGCAATGCTCGGGAACCCAAGAGTGTGTGTTAGATGTAGTGCTGGCAGTTAATCAGCTAAAACTGCACAGTTTGCCAGTGTATCACTGACTGGTAAGGTTTCCACTGCTTGCCCGAGGTGGGTTGTACGGTTATGACAAGCTAAGTGGGAAGAATCCCTGCCCTCAGTCTATCCCTTCAAATTCCTGACAATTCCAGCCTGTCCATCATCAAAAATGCCTTTGGAATACTACAGATGTGCCAGGCAAAGGATCTGGACTACCACAATCACCATAGAGGACTGACTTATTTCCAATATTTCTTCACCAGTTCAGCCCCATGCAGACCCTGCTCACCTTCTCTCCAGGAAGACAGTCACTAACTAGTTAGTCATTAGATCTGACAAGTGCAGGTTTGAACCCTCACTAGATGACTGGAGGTATCAGGAAATTTAGTGAGCCACACCGCTGACTTGCTACATGCAGTGCAAGAGTCGCATGAAAATCATTGAGGGACTTATGTGGAAAAATGAAAATGTGGTGAGTGTGCTGGGACGAGCTGTCATGAAGAAGCGGGAAGGACATAGTTTGAAAGTACGTTGCAAAATTAATTAGATTTATAAAGGTCACGCCATTCAACCATCAATGTTGAACGGTGTGATTTATAATTACAGGCACTTTTGCATCAAGGGAAGGATAAGGAAACAAAACATTTAGGTGTGGCTACATTGTGAAATTCAGTTATAACAAGTTGTTCTGGCCTTGAGCAAAAAAGTATAATGTGTTCAATATCTCCACCATTCTTGGTATTCCTGACCACAGATATGTGTTCTATGCTGGAGATGAATGAGCACCCTCTTTTTCTATGGAGAAATGTCTGGCTTCAACTTGCCTCCTAGTTCAGCCAGCGCAGCCAACATAAGGGAGCTCTCTGTCATAAACAGTTGGACCGAACTCTACTGCTCTTTGGCTCAGACGCATTGCATGTTTCTCTTTCAAGGCAAAAAACAGGTGCTCAGGAAAGTTGCATTGCCGGAGGTGCTGTCATTCAAATGAGATGTCCCGTCTGACTGTTCAGATGAACGTTAAAGATCCCATGGCACAATTCAAAAAGGGAGTTTCTCCCAATGTCCTGGTCAACAATCTCCTTAATAAAATTGGTCATTCTCTTTCGAGTTGTTTGCGGGACAGTGAATACAGAAATTAGCTGCTGTGTTTCCCATTGTTGTAGATCTTCTTTCTTTCATTATTTACTCCTGTCTCTGTTTTCCTTTCTCTCTTTTTGATTCTCACTCCTTCTCTATTTGATTTTTCATTTTTCATCCTGTTTATCTCTCAGTATTCCCTTTTGGTTTCACTATCACTGCCTGTCTCTGCCTCATTTTTTCTCTGTCTACTCTTTTTCACTCTGTACTTTTTTTCTTACATAACAACATACGGAAAAGGGAGGAAATGGGGGAAAAAGGGCTCATCATTCCACTACATTAGCTCTGCCATCTATATACAGGTAGCATTTAACTGTGCTTATCCCAATAACTAATTAATAACCAAATAATGTTATCCAGGTAACTCACTTCATGACTGTTTGTGAGACATTTTAGTACATAAATTGGCTGCCATGTTCACCTACAAATACAGTCACTACACCTTACAGTGAATCCTGTGAAGTACTTTGAGATGTCTTGTGATAATGCGCTACATCAAATGTGCGGTTAATTATTATACTTTGAATAGTCCCAGTAATTTTATCTCTATTATCTTGCTTGCTAGATTATTCCAAACAGTCACCATTCTATTGGTAGCTACATTTCACTTATAATTTATATCTTTGCTGTCCTACTTCCTTAATTTACTTTGAAGTAATAATCTGGGTTCTTTTTATCTATAACATATAACATTTTATATGGTTCAGTGAAGTCAGGCAGACTCTGCTGTTTTGTAGAATATCAAGCCTACATTTCTCCCTTCTTTCATTACACCGTATCCCTTTGACACTTGGGATCAGCTTTTTATTGCTCTTTTCTGTACCTTTTCTGTTGGAAGTATGCACTTCTTGGAGCGTGGTGAAAATCCAAGAGCGTAGAACCTTTCAACCACTGTCAGAAACAGTTTGGCTAAACACTGCTAGGCAGATTCAACTCAGTTCCTTTTATTAACCATTTGCTGTTTATTACAGCTTGTCTTTCAATGCCTCAGTTAAAAAAGCCATGTCTAATCTGAAAATGACCTGTTCAAACCAGAGAGATCTCAGGTCTATTGTCTGTGCTGAGTTAGCTGATCTCATCTGGGAAGAACAATAAGGTACTACAATTGCCCCAGTGGCCTTGGGCTGATAATTATGGAGTGATGCCTGCCTGCTGAAAGGTGTATAAGTGTGTGTATGGGTGGATATCAAGTTAAGATAGGATAGGATTCATCTATGACCTCCCTTCTTCCCCTACAAGTGTCTCATTTTCTCCCTATACTTACTGTTCACACATAAAGAAAGGCCACTTGGTTGAGATCCTGGAGGGTCTTTACAACAACTTTACATAGGATCACATCTATCTCAGAGCACATCATAGAGTCTGTGTTGGATGCAGCTGACAGAACTTGCTGTTAGCAATACCAGATGGAGCTTCAGTCACAGACACTCAGCGGACTTTAACCCACAGGTATGTGGTGGGCAGCTGCCATTCCATTACTTGCTCTGATAAAAGTGCATAAGCCAAAGCAAATCAATCTTAATTTTAATGAGGGACTTCCTATGGCGTCAATAGCTTTAAAAGAACATTTTTGCAATTCAATGCAAGTGAGTGAACATTGTTGGTTTGTTACAACACTAACTTTACGACAGCAGTCAGCAGCACAACTTTTACCAGATTTCTTCATGGTTCTTGACAAATCAATTCCTTTTGTCCAGCAATGTTTAACTGGAATGCTTTTGGGGGTGTCTTGCAGTCTCTGGTTAATGATTACATGTAACAGTAAAACTATTTCTTGTTAGGACATTACGTTTGAATGTGTTCATCCTCTTACGTGACTGCCTCCATTTGTAGGAAGTACTGCAGATCCGAAAATGTACTTAAAGTGGACGTCACTCTGGGAGGAGGAGAACTTTTATAGACTGTTACAAAATCTCTTCTTTGTCTCTGTACCGCAACAAGATATGTGTATTACTACAGCTGAGAGAGTAAACTCCCAGCTGTGGCAACCCTTTGATATACATTTTGGGACCGAGATTAGCAGTCTAAAATGACATTTTGTGCAATGCTGGGGAGGGCTGCCCTTTGGAAGAGACATTAAACCGAGGTCTCGTCTGCCGGTTCAGGCTGACTTTAACTATCCCATAGCACTATTTGAAAAGAGAAGTTTCTCCCAGTGTTCTGGCCAAAAATCTCCCAAATAAAATTGGTCACTTACTCCACAGTTGTTTGTGGGACATTGCTCTGCTCAAACTGTCTGCTGCATTTGCCCACACACACAGACACAGAACATCCTGTGAAGCGCTTTGTGATGTCTCAACAAACTGATAAGGCACTATATCAAATACAATGACAATATAATTATTTTAAAAGCTATTATACAGTCTGCTTCAACTGTTTTTTGGCTGCGTAATCCATGTCCTCATAATTCTCTGTGTAAAGAAATTTTCCCAATCTCTCCTTATGTATTTCTTTGATAAAGATAAAGTTGATGTCATTTCACCATTCTGGTACTGCAGAGAATTATTTAATGGTTTCAAGGACCACAACTACAGTAAATAAAGGAATTGTGATCCTGTGATAAGTGTTACTCACGCATAATCACAGGAAAGGTAAATTTGGATGTATGTCTCAATTTTGGGAAAACAGAACGAGAGAGATCATGTGTTTTTCAGTCACTTCCTTGGCATGTGACATGAGTCATTTTATTAAGTAAGTCGCTTCCTAAGGGATTATACTATTACAATTGGGGTCTATTATGCATCATCTATAAACTATGGTAAACTTTTGACACCCAAAATAACCACCATTTTGTATTTAAATTTTATTTCTATCATGTCACTACTCACTACTGGAATACTCCCTTACAATTATTTAGAGAATTTAACAAGATTATTGCACAACCATGATTCATTAATCATTAATACAACACCTTTTTTTCAATGTCCATAATTGAAACTGAGACAAAGCTCTGTATTTTTTATCTCTAAATTTCTCCTCGTTTTTCCGCCTCACTTACAGGGGTGGCTCTCGCTCCAGTACGGATCCTTGGGCGTGGAGGATTTTAGCATCCTCACCAGCACCCTCCCAGGTATCAGCTGACTCAATGCCTGCTGCTAACTTTCAAACCTGTGACCTGTCTAATAATAATAACAATAATAATAATAACAATCCTTGCATTTCATATAGCGCCTTTTCATATCTTTGAGATGTCTCAAAGTGCTTAATAATAATAATAATAATAATCCTTGCATTTGATATAGGGCTTTTCACGTCGGGAGGACGTCCCAAAGCGCTTCACAGAATAGACTGTAAAGTGAATTGACTGTATATTTGTGGGAGAACGCGGCAGCCAATTGCGCACAGCAGTGTCCCACAAACAGTCGTGGATTGAAAATGACCGATTTATTATTGTTTTTGTTTTTTGGAGGGATTATTATTAGGCATGTGGAGTAAGGAAACTTGCCCAAGGTTTCGCCCTGCCTGGAATTGAACTCAGGTCTCTCGCTTGCAAACCGAGTGCTTTAACCACTGAGCTACAGGACTCGTTCACAAAATATACTGCAAAGTGAATTGACTGTATATTTTGTGGGCGAAACGCGGCAGCCAATTGCACACAGCAGTGTCCCACAAACAGTCGTGGATTGAGTGACCAATTTATTATTATTTTGTTGAAGGAATTATTACCCCAAAAAAGTGATCTGTCATTCGATTAACAACTGTGTTCCTACTTACTGCTAGGTAAACAGAGGTGTTTGGAGTAAGGAAACTTGCCCAACATTTTGCCCTATCGGGAATCAAACCCAGGTCTCTCGCTTGTGAGGTGAGTGCTCTAACCACTGAGCTACAGGACTCCACCACTGTATGACCCACACCAATGAAAGGGACGTGCTGACCTTCTTGCCTGTTGGGAGCCCGGACTGCCTTCGTACATCTCTCCCAACCTGCTGAGCGTATGTTCCTAGCTGGAGAATAATAATTCTTGTATTTGATATAGTGCCCTATCAGGTCATTTACACATCTCAAAGCACTTCACAGAAATGACTATAAAGTGCAGAGATTGTGCACTTGTAAGCAAACATTGCAACCAATGTCCTATGAACAGCTGCAAAGTGCATGACCAATTTTATTTTGGTCACTTTTGGGCACATTTCGCCCACAAAGTATACAGTTAATCCTCACATTTTATGAATCGCTTTTAGATGTCTCAACGACATGATAAGGCACTATATTAAATGCAAGGATTAATATTATTCTTATTTATTTCGGGGATTGTTGGTTCTCCCCAGCATTGCTTTTTGAGTGTCAGCCTTGACTAGAAGACAGCCCAGCAAATGACACTCTATTGCATGTGCAGGCATTTTATTATAATAATAATAATAGTCCTTGCATTTGATATAGTGGTTGTAATATTCAATTACTGTCAAATGACTGTGTATTTGTTGGCAGCAGCCAATTTATGCACAGCAAGGTCCCAGAAACAGCCATTAAGTGAATAATCAATTTATCCGGAGAATTGTTGGGCAGGACATTGGAAGAAACTATTTTCGAATAACGCTATCCACCCACCTGAATAGGCAGACAGGGCCTTGGCTAAGTGTCTCATCCAAAGAATGGTACTGCTGGCAATAATGCATTGCCCCAGTATTGCACTTGAGTGTCAGCTGCTCAAAGTTTCCCAATGTGAGGCTATGTCAGCATCCTGACATAAAGTCGAGGGTGCTACCAACTGAGCTAAACGTTTGACATCATCACATAGGTCAGATATTAGCAGGCCAGATATAAAGTGGGCAGAAGGGTATGGAGGTACCAGAGAATGAAGCAGAGGCCAGGTGAAAAGAGGTGGTCAATGTGGTGAAGGTGAAGAAAAGCAGTCTTGGTCAGGGAACCATTTGGGAGGGAGAAAGGAGAGCTGAGGATCAAACTGGATCCCAACGTTGTGCAGAGAAATCATGATAATAATAATAATAGGAGACAAACAATTGATGTAAAATCTATATCAATTTTAAAACTGTGTTAATTGTAAAGCTATCTATCATCGGGCTCAGCAGGATGTCAATGGTCAGCATGTGGTGAAAATTGTGATATGTATGGGCTGAAACGGTAGTTTGTGTTACTCAGAGCACCTTTGACAATGCATGGTTATAATGGGGAAATTGCCAAAAGTGCTATACATAACACCAACCAAAATTTCAGACCACTTATATGTTAATTATTAAATCATCACTAAGAAATGTACAGAATTGGAGGAGATATGGTCAGATCTGCAGAGCTGTGTTTGAACATTGACTGGCTCAACTAGATTGATCAACAAGGTGAAAATTATCACCGGTGCTAATGGTAATAAATCAAATTGCCACACTTGAACAATTTTCACCCTGATATGAGGAAAGAAAGAGAACAAGGGGGAATAGAAGAAATGTAGGAAAAGACCTATTATTAGAGACAGGACATCAAGTCAGTTCGACCTTATTGCTCTCTGACATTGGGCGAAATTAGTCTTTGAGTTATTTTATCTTCAAAATTTCTCCTCTGCATTCACCAAGGTTCTGACTCATGCTGGGCTCCAGTCGCGTGGGTTTCATTTTGCTCAAGTTGCCATTTGTCATGTACAGGAGGTAATACAGGAGGTAGCAGCGGCCTACTCTAACGTGGAAACATTACAGCTAGCCTGATCCTGACTACCGACACATAGTTTCCATCAGGGTCAATGGACATGCACCAGTAACAGACAATCCCTGGTGTAATTAAATCATTTCTTTATTCTCAGCTCCCAATACTCCAACCATCAAAATAAAGAAATAACTCAAAGACTCCCTTTCCAGGATCATTTTATACTTTCTGCTTCTATTTTATTGGCTTCCATTTTGAAGCGCTCCAAGGCGCTGCCCTATGTGAAGCTATATAAATGCAAGTTGTTGTTGGCTCTTTCTTGATTCCCTTTTACTTCTTAAAGAGATATCCTATAGTAACTGGAGGAGCTGTGGCTGATCTTTTTGTCTCTCTGGCCTAGGAGTGCTAGAACCAATTGCAGCACCTCAATTCTGGAGATTGAAATAAATACAATCTACAGTTTAGGTCAACAGTTCAGTCAAACTTGTGGTCAACTAGTCAGTGTGAGCAAAAGTGTCATTTGTCTCAACACCAGTTGTGCCTTTATCCCAAATGAGAGCATCTGAGCTGCAGAAGTTTAGAATTTCTTTTAAAAAATACAGTAGATTCAATTAATCCAATTCTGAGAGGATGTTTTCTTACAGTGATAATTAGACACTTTGATGCATCCAGTATTGTTGATCAATAGGAATGTCATGTGTGGAATGCAATCTATCTGGATTGAATATCTTAAACAGTAATACTTTGATATTTGAAATTCCAGTTACATTCATGAGTATAGCAATTATGAATCATTTTCTGTACCTATTGCTTTTTGGTGTTTGACCTGCCCGTGGTGCCATAGAACCATAGAGATTTATAACACAGAAAACAACCATTCAGCTCATCATGTCTGTGCTGGATCCCTCAAGCATAATCCTTTTAATGCCATTTACCTGACCTTTCCCTGTAGCTGACTCTATTTTAAATATTTGGCTGGTTCCTGCTTGAAGAGCAAGATGGATTCAACCTTAACTAAAATAATAATAATATAATAACGATAATACGCGCTTCACAGGATTTGCAGTAAAGTGTAGTGATTGTGTATTTTGTGGACGAAATGTGGCAGTCAGTTTTGTGCACAGCAATGTTCAACAAACAGCCATAAAGTGAGTGTCCAATTTTGCCTGAAGGATTGTTGGCCAGAATACTGGGAGAAACTCCCTTCTCTTTTCAATAGTGCCCTGGGATGTTTAACTTCCTCGGTTTAATGTCTCATCCGAAAAACGATACATCCGACAATGTAAACTCCCAGCGCTGCTTTAGAGTGTCAGCATAGACTATGTGATTCCAAGTCCCGAAATGGGGCTTGAACCCATGATCTTCTGACTCAGACTACCGTTCCCAGCAGGGCATTCCCTATTCTAACTAGTCAGTGTGAAAGAAAAAAACAATTCCTAACTTTTCCATTTGCTCTTTTACTAACTATCTTAAGTTAGTAAAACTGAGACGCTACCCTGAGTGGAGGGCGCTATATAAGTGCACGTTGTTGTTGTTATCTTAAAAATTGATGCTCTCTAGTTACTGATTCACCAACCAATAGAAATAATTTCCTCCTATTGACTCGAACAAAACCTCTCATAATTTTAAAGGCCTCCATCAACACACCCCTCAACCTTCTTTATTCCAGCAGAAAAAGTTCCAGTTCCTCCAGTCTCCATTCAAAGACCAAACTATTCATCCCAGTAAAGCGCTCTGAGACACCATCCGGCATGGAGGGCGCTATATAAATCCAAGTTGTTGTTGTTGTTGTAAAGCTCCTCTGCACTCACTCGATTGCCTTTATGTCTTTCCTAAAGTGGGATGACGCATACTGGAAACAATACTCTAACTAAGGTCTAACTAATGATTTATATAATCATTATATAGCACTACCTCTTTATACTCTATACGCTTGTTTATAAAACCTAAGATTCCATTAGCTTTTTTGACAGCTTTGTCCACCTGCGTTCCCACCTTTAAGGATGCACCTTTCATGGCGTTCCAAAGGGTACGGGAAGAGAGGCTGAAAGCCCGGCCGCCAATGGTCGGGCGGGAGACCTGGAGTAGGTTGGAGCCTGCTGAGCGGAGGGAGCGGACAGGTTGATAAGGGATCATCAGATCAGAGATGTAGGAGGGAGCAAAGCCGTGGAAAGCCTTGAAAGTGCAGATGAGGATTTTGAATACTATCCTCTGAGGGATGGGGAGCCAGTGGAGCCGGGTGAGGATGGGGGTGATGGGGTCACGGAGCCTGGTATGGGAGAGAACACGAGTTGCAGAGTTTTGGATGATCTGCAGCTTGTGGAGGGAAAAGTTGGGGAGGCCAACAAGGAGGGGGTTTCCGTAGTTGAGGCTTGAGGTGATGAATACATGTATGAGGGTTTCAGCAGCCTGAGGGATGAGTCAGTGGTGGAGTCGGGCAATGTTGCAGAGGTGGGGAAAGGCAGAGTGGGTCATAATAATAATAATCCTTGCATTTGATATAGCGCTTTTCACGTCGGGCGGACATCCCAAAGCGCTTCACAGAATAAACTGTAAAGTGAATTGGCTGTATATTTGTGGGCAAACGTGGCAGCCAATTGCGCACAGCAATGTCCCACAAACAGGGTTTTTGGAGGGATTATTATTAGGTGTGTGGAGTAAGGAAACTTGCCCAAAGTTTCGCCCTGCCGGAATTGAACTCAGGTCTCTCACTTGTAAAGCAAGTGCTCTAACCACTGAGCTACAGGACTCCACAAATGATATGGATATGGGGGAGAAAGAACAGTTGAGGGTCGAACAAGATGCCCAGGTTCCTGACTGGCTTGGTGAGGTGGAGTGTGCATCCCTAGATGGTGCCTGAGGTGCGGAGGTGCTGGCGCTTCCACTCCTTTCAACATTTTACCACCCAACATATATATGTTCTCCTTACTGTTCCTCCCAAAATGTTTAACCACAAAATTTTGAGTGCATTAAATTTCATTTGCCTAAAAGGGAATCTCTACTATCATCAGACCATGCAAAATTACAGGGATAATTAAATACACTATGAATATTGTTGTAATAGTATCCAACAAAGAAAGAAAAAGTGACTCGATTTCATATAACATTCCCTGCAGATGTTCCTGTTTGGAGCTCATAGAGGATCAATTGTTTGAGGTCCAACAAGGTAGTAACAAGCAAATCATGTGGTTAGAAAACCCTACAAGCTGAGCCACATCTATGCATGTTGTCAGATTGTCACACACAAGCAGTTCTGTACAGTGATTGCTCTCTCTGATGCGGTTGCTGAGTGAACCTCATTTGCTGCCTTTACAGAAAAGCCGTAAACAGCCAACTATGTGAAAGCAAAAACAAGTCACTCCTTTTGCTACTCTTAGAGCCAATATAATTTAAAATCTTTAGTCAACCTGTTGAAAGGTTAGAGGAACCCCCCTTATTTCTCTTCTATGGTTGTAGTCTTGAATAGCATTTTTAAAATGTGTATGGTTTGGTCAACAAAGGAATGGGATGCTTCTCCTCCCTGCCACTAACTGAATCCTGATCTCAGCTTCCTGGGGATACTGAATTGTGTGAATTGCCGAATTTTCAGTTTCCTCCCTCCGCCTCCTCCTCCTCCTTCTTTCCAGGAAACAGCTCCCACTGGCCTCAAGCTGCACGATCTCACGCATGCCCATTCTTCACGGGTGAAGTGACAAATTGGATGGTGCCAGACTATTTGAATGTGGGAAACGTCACAGCCAAGCCCCATCCTGTCTGCATATGATAGTCAGACATGCCAGCCAGTGATCAGCGAACAGTGATCGAGAGCAAGAACCATGTCTGACTTTCTTCTCCTTGTCCAGAGAAAATGGGGGGTTTTCGGAAAAAGCGGTGGGAAGTGTTAATCTCATTTTCTTTGGGTTGACCTGAGTGGTCAGATTGGGAATTTACAATCTAATTGCATTGTGATGCCAAGCAGACTGATGTGTGGGTGTAAACAAACCTAGTTATCACATCAAATCTGTTGTGAAATGTTATGAATTTCACCCTTTAATGACTATCCTGTGCATGCATTTGCAATGCAATATGAATTTAGTAAGTCTTGCGAGTGTTCAACTCCACTACTGTTCAATGCTCTGTGATGCTATCCTGCATGTTATTGTTGTTGTTCAGTAGATTAGTATGTTGTCAGGAGCTGGAAACTATAAAAAAGAAAATATTGTACAATGAACTGGGTAAAAATCTCAGGTCACAAAGATTTACAGTGATGCAGTAGTAGGAAAGATCAAGAAAAAAGAGGAAAATGTGAAATAGAAAGGAAGAGAACAGAAAAATAGGCCACAGAATTGGACTATATGCCTTTTATCCATGTTTTCTTTTCTGCACATAAAACAGCAAATATACTCCACTGTTGCAAAAAAATATGAATTGCTTCTTTAACAAAAACTGTGTGGCCTTTTTTTTGGGGGGGTGGGGAAGGAGGGGCACCACCGAGGCTACAGGAGGAGTGTTGCTCTCTGTCTGTGAGTGTGTATCTCTCTCTGTTTTTTTCCTATTTCATACACACACCAGAGGTTGTGTAGGCTGTACTTGTTTGATGAATTTCTGACATATCATTGATTAGAGGAATGAGGTATGAGCTGGGCCAATAAAAAAGTGCAGCAGCACTTTTTCCGCAGAATCCACTGGACACCTTCACCCGCTATAAACCCCCTGTAAATGCAGTTTCTGGCCCGCAGGCCTCCCAGCTGTTTACCTGACGTCACTGTGATTGGGGGGGGGGGGGAACTCCGAACGCACAAGCGTGGTGCAACGCTAGCGGCAAATGGGCTTCACACAGAGGCCCCGCTGTTGTGATTGTGAGTGTGTATGATTGCCTGTGTGTATGTCTCTCTACATGCAGTTGTCAGTGTCCGTGTGTGTCGGTGTGTAACTCTCTCTGTTTGTGAGTATGTCTGTGTCTGCCTCTCTGTGTGTTTGTGCCTGTGTGTGTCTCTCTATGTTTCTCTCCACCTCACCCCCTCCCTTGCCTCCTTCAAGACCCATCTCAAGACCCTCCTCTTCGACCGTGCCTTCGATCACCCTCCTTCCCTCCAACCCTCAGCTCGGGTCCGAAACACTGATTGCCCAGCACCTTGGGACATCCTCCCAACGTGAAAGGCGCTATACAAATGTAATTTTGTTGTTGTTGTTTGTGAGTGTCTCTATATGAGTGTGCATCTCTCTCTGTATCTGTGAGTGTGTATCTTTCTCTGTATGCTTGTGTCTCTCTCTGTGTCTCTGAATGTGTGTTTCTCTCTCACTGTGTCTTTTGGTGTGTGTGTCTCTCTCTGTGTCTGTGAGTGTGTGTCTCGCTCTGTGTCTATGAGTATCTCTGTCTGTGTGAGTGTGTGTCTTTCTGGGTCTGCATGTGTGTGTCTCTCTCTGTGTCTGTTTGCGGCGCTCGGCGCTGAGAGCTCCCTTAGCCTCATTGGTGGCCCTCCTTCACCTCCCCCCACCCCCCAAAAAAAGACCACAGTTTTTGTTAAAGAAGCAATTAATATTTTTTTTGCAACAATCTAATATGTGACATTTCCTCATGCTTAGTTGTTATCATTACAGTGAAAAAATGTAGGTTGGCAGTAAAATGTATCTCAATAACACCAACCAACTCCCCAACATTTTCTGCAAAATTTGTCAAAAATTTCCCCGCAATTTTGGCCAAAGATTCACATACTTTTCTATTGGTCCTGGTTTTGAGCAATGATTAGCAAGCTAGGGCTCTTCAGTGGGAAGGTCCCTTCTTGGATGGGAAGACTGTAGGGTGAATATTTTGGAAGTATCAGATCAAATGGACTGAAGAACCTTCTTGATCCAAAGCAATCTTGTGATTGTTTGATCTACATGAGTCCTGTAGCTCAGTGGTTAGAGCACTCGCCTCGCAAGCAAGAGGACCTGGGTTTGATTCCCGGCAGGGCAAAACGTTGGGCAAGTTTCCTTACTCCACACTCCTCTGTTTACCCAGCAGTAAGTAGGAACCCGGTTGTTAGTTGATTGGCGGAGTAAAAGAGAATCTCTCTTCTCTTTTCAAATAGTGCCAATGAATTTTTAACCTCCACTTTAACAGGCAAGATGGGGCCCTGATTTAACATCGCATCCAAAAGACGAAACCTCCAACACAACACCCCTCCAGCACTGTATACGAGTGTCAACCTAGACTTTCTGAGCTCAAAATCCCATCATGCGGCTTAGAACCTACAATGTTCTGTTCTGACTCAGAGGTGAGAGTGCCACACTGATCTAATTGACATGTATTTAGGCATGCTGGGCGCCATTCCCTTACTTAATAAGCCGACAAATGACAGCCTACGCTATTTTCACACTAAACTGATTGCATGGAGTTAGTCAAGAGTGCTGCATGTTGATTGCTCTCTGGTTTTCCTTCCCTCCCAAAAGGGAAGTTCTGCACCTCACCTTTCAACAAAGCTGAGATTGGGCATTCATTACATGGGGAATCGGTAGAGGAGAAATTGTAGACAAGGTGGTGTCCAAGTGAAGAACTGCATCAGTCTCTGATATATTGCACCACCCAGTGGCATACAATGGTCTCTTCTCCAAAATGCTGTTGACCCTCCCCCCTTATCAATTACTGATATTCTCCCCTCTTTATTTTCCTCTCTGAAATCCCATCCCCGAGTCCCTCTGACTTGTTCCCTCCGTCTCCTCTTTTAAGGAACGACAAACATACCGCTTTGACTGTGACTTCAGTCATCTTTCCCACCCTTCTCAGCTCCCTCCCCATCTGTGAAGTGGTTTGAGAAGTTCTCCCAGTGTGAAAAGCACTATATATTTGTAAATTGTACTATATGTGAACTCAGGCTAATACTGAAATATACTGAAATCTATTACTTATCACTGATATTCCAGCCTGACACAGTGGTAGCACTCTTGACTCTGAGTCAGGTTCAAGTCCCACATCGGGACTTAGAATCACATAGACTAAAAACTAACACACCAGTGCAGTGCCACATTGTCAGAAATGCTGTCCTTTAGATGAGACGTTAAACCGAGGTCCATCTGCCTGTTCAAGTGGATATTAAAGACCCCCATGGCATTATTCAAAAAAAGGGAGGTTTTCACGGTATCCTGACCAACAATCCACAAATAAAATTGATCATTCATTCCATGGGTGTTTGTGCGACATTGCTGTGCGACATTGCTGTGCGAATTGCCACAAAAAATTTTTTTTTTTAAAATAATAAATTGGTCACTTCAATCCACGAATGCTTGTGGGTCTCTGCTGTGTGCAATTGGCTGCCACGTTTTGCCCAAATAATATAATGTTAATTCACTTTACTGTATATCCTGTGAAGCTCTTTGAGACGTCTTGAAGACATGACAAAGCGCTATATCAAATGCAAAGATTATTATTATTATATCCTATGAAGGTCTTTGAGATATCTTAACAACGTGAAAGGCACAAAATCAAATGCAAGGATAATAAGGTAGATCTCCATATTTAGGTCAATGACACAAGAGCTGGTGTAGATGGACCCTATCATCTTATATCAATCCAAATGGAGATGTTCTAGGATGATACCAAGGATGATTTGATTATGAGCTGAGACTGGAGGGACTAGACATATTTTCAGTGAATCGGTTGAGAGGAGACCTGGTACAAGTTTTGATAAAGTAGATAGGTAAAAACATTTAATCTGGTCAGTGAATCAGTGACTATAGGGAGTCTGAAGGAGCAAAAGGGAGAATAGGAGGATTTTTTTTAAAAGGGGAGGGTTTCTAAGATATGGTAAGTTCTACCAGCTGCAGTGGTAGAGGTAGAATCCAGATTAGCTTTCAAGAGGGAAAGTTGGTTATGCAAAATTAGTAATTTACAGGGCTATGGGGAAAAAGCAAATGGGATTGAAATGATTGATGTCTCAAAGTGGCAGCACATATATTACGGGCTGTAAAGTTTATGGTTCTATGGTGAGGCATTGGGTATAAATTCTGATCAAATCTAATAAAAAGATGAAATAGGCTCAATGGGCTGAATGGCCTCCTTGTGTTCTATGGATACACATCCTACCATGGTCGTCCAGTTCATAATTCTTTTCCAGACATCGGAGTTATCTGGACTTCTTTGATTGCAAAGCTATGAGCGCAGAGTAAAGCATCAATTGTTGAACCAGTTGTTAAAGCATTCATTTGGCCTTGGAAAATCTCTCAGCACCCATCAGGGCTAGATGAGTGAGATGTTTGTCATTGCTGAAGCATCCCCAGCTGATTCCAAAAACAACTACAACAAATTGCATTTGTATAGTGCCTTTCATGTCGGGAGGATTTATGTCACTTTTGCACACAAAAAAGACCCTTCAGTGTAAATCTTAGCCACAATTTGCTGTGTATTTGTTTGTGACTGTTTCTAAAACAAGGTGTTTCCACAGAGCTAATCTGTGCTACTATTGCTTTTAAGTAGTTTTTAAATTATAGTTTAAACATCTTGCAGCTATTCAGGGGCCTTTGACTCTTCCGACAAAGCACTCATTCTAGGCAGTGAAACTGCTGACATCCACTATTAGTTGAAATTACAATCGTGTAACAATTTCCAGCTGTCTTTCTAAATGGAAGACTCATTGTCATTCTCGCCATTAGAGGGTGAAAAGGAGAAGGTGCGGTGGGAAGTAGGTGACCAGTGCAGCAGTATTAGTCATCTTTCTCCATGACTGATCACAATACATCTAAGATATTTGCAAATGCAACTTGCAATTTAGGGCCCAGTCTAATAACAGGTTCAGCTTACCTTGCTGGTCTGCAGAATTCATTGATAATTAAAAGGCAGCGTGAAAAGAAAGGGAAGACAGTGCATGTGTCTCTCAAACGAGTATTGCCAGCTGTACACTCTGTAAGCAATATATTATTTTATTTGTTATAAAACTAGTAGAGTAATATTGTACTTCTAGACCGAGTTTCAGAAAAATAAAAGATGCCAAAAAACCAGAGATCTTGTGAAGCAAGTTGAGTAATATGCTAAAGGTTACCCTATCTTATCCCTTCTAAAACATTTCTTGTAGAGTACAAAAGGTAGGAGAGCTATTGAGAGCAATCATTCTGTTGCCAAGCAAAAAGACACACAGTTGAGTGAGTAAAGGTATATAATAATCCTTCCATTTGATATAGCGCTTTTCACGTCTTCTAGACTTCTCAACGGGCTTCACAGAATATTGAATTGACCGTATATTTGTGGGCAAAACGTGGCAGCCAATTGCGCAAAGCAGTTATCTTGATTCTACACTCTAACAGCTACACTGTGAAACTGAAATGAACTGCCAACCTTAGCAAGCAATGAACTGGATCAACAGGCAGTTTGAGGTTGACCAGTTTTGCTAAAAAGTGTACAACTTCTGCCCCAAAGTCTTTCATCTCTGGGCACACCCCAGTGATATGGTTGATAGATCTGCTTCCCGCCAACAATACACATAGCTTCCAGCAATCAGAGACACAATTCTATATATTCAGTTAAGAAAGATGAGAGTTCTGCAAGATCTATGATAAATTTCCATCGGTGTACTTTTGCTTATTTGGGCGTCGTCTCAAATTTTCCAACTTCCCACACTCTCCTTCAGTGTCAAGATTTGAAACCTATTTCTTGTTTGTTTTGTGAGTCAATAGATTTACTAGTAAAGACATTGTACAGAAGAAACCAGTTTTGTCTGTTTCAATGTTCATATTGATAGTGCAGTTCACAGTATATGAATCATGACAACTTACCTGTCTTCGTACTCTATGAGAGAACCTTATATTATTTAGATCTTAGCTTGGCTCAGTAGGTAGCACTCTCAGCTCTTTAAGCACTCTGAGATGCTACCCTGGCTGAAGACTCTATAGAAATGCAAGTTGTTGCAGATCAAAAGGTTACAAACTCAAGCCTCACACTGGGACTTTAACGCATAATCCAGGACCGAAACTCTGGCTGACCAGCGCTGTGGAGCACTTAATTTTGTACTCTACTGTACTACTATTACTCTTCTTCAGATGAGACATTAAATTATGATCCTGTCTGCATGTTATTGAGGCAGATGTTGAAGATACCATGACAATTGTCCTGTCTGGCTCAGGAACCCAACTACCACCACAGAGGGTTGGCTTGATTCCAACATACTGTTGTCAAGGCATTTTACTGTGAAGCCAGCTCAGCTCCAAAGAGACTCATTTACTCCCCCCCCCCCCAACTGTGAATAAAGATATAGCATTTGATTTAGTATCTTTCGTGTCAGGAGGACATTGCAAAGTGTTTCACAGGATCTACTGTAATGTGTTGTGACTTTGTATGTTGGAGGCTTCTAATTTAACCTAACATATTTTACTTGCCTGAATATCTTTTAAGAAATTCAAGTTACTGTGTTAGTTCTCTTGAATTTCTTTATTTTACATTAAATCTTGTGTCTTGTGAAGTGTTTTAAGATGAGCAGTCTGGTCCTCTCCTGTCCCTTTACAACACTGATGAAGATTATTGTGACTGTAGAGCCACATGGTAGGAAGAGGGGATCTTACTGGAAAAATATACTGCACTGAGACAATTGGCTATATTTGCCAGATGAGCTGCACGTTAATCACGTCCTGAAAGACTACCTTGTCTTGTACTTTTAAAACTTGAATGTTACATGTGAAAGGTATTACTCCATTCAAACATGTATTTCTCAGAGATCAGATTTTACCAGAGAGGAAATCAGAAGGTAAGTCACCTCGCACTCCTCTCACGTATCCTCTAGGAATTGTATTGACAAAGGCTGAATGTCCTTGGAAGTGTGTGCAATATTGGGATCTGAGAAGTGGGACACAGACAGTTTCTATAATAATAAGGAAAACAACTAACTTATCAAACATAATTGGGATGGGTGAACTGGCGAAATAGGCAAAACTGTTTTTCAAGAAAAATACAGGTACATCACTGACATTTGACTGCAATAATTATCCTTTGAATATCTACTGACACTTTCCGACTGACTACAAATGTGTCCTGTAATAGACCCATAAGGCTAAAGTGGAAATCAGTGCTCGGAAGATATTAAGAGATGCTTTTCATTAACAGTGGTTAAGCAATTCTCCAGGGAATCACAGTAGAGACTTGATAGCATCAGAGTTCACTAAGGATTGGGGTGGGGGGGGTGGGGAGGGGGATAGAAGGAGGAGAATTTACTCTGAACAGTACAAATAAAGTGACTAACTGCAAGTAACATACATACACAATTCCCCTTGGCCTGTCACCAGAGAGTATCATTTTGACTTTCTCTACAAGGAAGTTCAAATGGGATTTCTAACTACGTAGAACAGAAAAATAAAACAATGACGACATGGAATATATCTATGAGGTAAATACCTGACACTCAAAAGTGCTCACTACTAGAGCATGTTTTGTCCTTCAGCCAATGTGTAAAAGCACTCTGATCTAGAGAGGATTTTCGAAACCACTTCTGTTTATTTAAATAGGTTGCATTAAATTGAAGATTGGAACTTTTGATCGGAACAAATTTCATTTATTTTTAATTAACTCTGTGCAGGACAGCTAGAGAGATTAGACGTAATGCTGTTGAAATGTTTTTTTAAAAAAATGACATGAACATTGAAAAATTTAAGTAAAAGGCCAGGCTTGAGTCTTTTTTTATTATCAAAATAACTAGTTTTGCAGCATAATTAAAAGTTAACAATACCAAAGTATCACAAGAACTGCACATTATCTTCCACGCATGTATTAGACAATTAGGTTCACTGATAAGCATTTGTACAACATTTGGACAAGCTTCTACTTATTGTACCTTGACCAGTGCCACAAAGGAAACACAATATTGCTTTAACTAATTTCCTCATGTAAACCACAAATGGATAGTGGTAGGAATAGCTAAGATACAACCAACCCAAATTATACAGGAATCTTTTCCTGTATCAAAAATTCAGGGAAAGTGTATTCCTGACTTTTTTGACTAATTTCATTCAGCATGTTATATAACTATTAAACCAAAAGTTAAAATTCTATGAGTGTCAATCCCTTTTCAAATATAAAGCAAACAGCTTTAAGATCTCAAGGGGTAAAATGGTATTTAAGATCTCAAGCAGGTGTTTTAGTACAGAGCGGCTTCCTCTGAATGTTGCGGCAAACATACAGTACATTAAATGAGTCCTGCAAACATCCATTTGAAATGGTGAATTGGTTGACAAGTTTACAGCCCTCCTTAAAAAGACCAGATTTTCACTGGCCAGTGGAGTAATAAATCACACAACTGGAAAATAAAAACATGATGAATTAATATGTAATTGTTAGGCACGTGGAACACTCCAAATTTAGGATTTATATTCATATTTCAGGAACTATTCGATCCCATAAATGGCTAGCTCTCCAGTGACAGCAAGTCCAGTTGTTCTTTCGCTTCTACAAAAGACAATTATAACTTACCTTTCTCTGTGAGTTATGAATCTCCCATAGGAGATGGTTAACTTACTGCTGAGCTTTCAATTTATCTTTTCTATAACTGTCCTTTAATATTTCTCTTAGGAGTTTGGCTTGCTCTTCTTCTCTGAACATCTCTTTTCTTCTCTGAACATCTGCACAAATAGTATTACAATCGTGTTGAAGTTTAACGCACCATTTTGATGTGTTGGAAGTCCAAAATGCATTTTTGAACTTCTATAATAGGTTTTCCTACAGCCAGTACTGCTACAATATCCTACATACCTCTGGTATGCACACTGTAACTAAATTAGGATTAAAGGCTAACAATCTGATTTATAGCAAAAACAAAATACAGTGGATATTTTTCATGACGAGCTTTATTTAATAATTGGTTTTGTGAAAGCGTTTCTGAGTCTTTGATGTGTAATCTCAGTCTGCTATAGTAAATCACCCCTTGCCATTTTCCCCGCTGAAACTACTCTTTAGCCACAATGTTTGGGTGCAGCCACGGGAAAGATATTTGGTTCACTTTTGGTTCCACTGTAATCATGTACAGCAATTTCCTAGTCGATCTTATCAGCACTCAGAGCCATTAACTACAAACTGAAGCTACACTGTCCCATAAAATCTCCTTAAAAGGGGGCATTTAGCAAACAACGATTCCACCTGTACTTAATCCACAAGTCATTTCAGCCATCTGCACATGTAAATATGCAAATCAGAAACACTGCATTGTTTACTGCAAGGATGCAAAAAGATGCCTAAAATGCATGATTATGATAAAACCTGATTGGTGTATACCCATAGAAATGTAAAACAGTGAAACAGCATGCTTTGAAAATGGTGTGCAATCTGATAATCACAGTTATGGAATTTTTATTCACATCTAGAAATAGAAAACAAATGCTTCAACTAACGTTTTTAAAATTCAGAATTTATGTCTGGTACATAACCATAATTTTCCATGTTTACATATTCATCAACAAGTAAAATGTTTGATTTCCTGTTTGTGCATCCTTTGATGAATATAATTTTGGGTTTGCTTTGTAATCTCAAACAACAGAACATATACACAGCATGCTGGAGTTTACAGCCTTCTAACTAGAACATATGGCTGAGGAAGATGTGTAAATTCCAAGGAAAGAGAGTAGCAAAACAAAGACAGATATTTCTATAGAATTCTTGCTAGCATCTTCACATGCTACTTGATTTCCTGCAAGACAGGATAGTCCTTTGCTAAGCATAAACCTATTTTTTCCATTCTCTCATTCTCTAATTAAGTCATGGTCACTTTTGGAAATACCCTCGTTTATTTGTTAATCAGGAGGACAAATCAAACATTGCATGTTTCCACTGCCTGTCGTCTTAGAAAATAACACATTCACTGTTTTACAAGAAACATGAGACAAAGTGGTCTTGAGAAGTCTTTCATGTCGCAAGTGAGGTTTTATGACGACAGCAGAATTGTAGCAGTGATGCAAACTAGGACCAGCCCCATATCTGATTTTAGGATCTTTCTTTCTGTTTGGCTTGCAGCAGCGAGTTTTTTTCTGGTCGGGTTGCTTCCGGCAGGTTCAATGGAAGTAGATATAACTGCTCTGGCAAGTCCAGTGAGGGGGCGGTTTGCTTTTTACTATCTGTGAGTTCCCTGCTTTCTCAGTCTCTAGACAGGTGATTGATACTAATATGCAGGAAATTGTCTGGGTAGCTCAGATGCTCGCTGAGCCACTGTAATGGTGTCTCCAGCATTGGCTCAATCCCATGAATCAGAACTTGATATGGTTTCTCCTCATCTATTGAAAGCACAAACAAAATAAAAACACATAGGGTTAAATATAAATATCCACTTAAAATACAGAAAAATGCAACACATGCCATCCAGAATGCACAAGCTAAGCTCTATTTTCCACCTAGTCTTTGACCTAAAAAGTACGCTCATGCAGGATTGAAGAAACATTTTAATTTCAGGTTTAATTTGGACCCTGTCTATTTTTCAGAACTGCAGAAAACTGACTTCCAAATTAAGACTGAATTTAAGAATTCTGTGCAATCTTAAATTTAAAGTCAAAATGGTTTACCAGGTGAAATATTAGACCTAAGATTTTCCTAATATTTGCATTACCTAGTCATCAAGACAGTAGATTTGGATACTAGGGCACTCAGACTAAGTGTGTTTTGACATTATATTCTCCAGGATTAAGCATCATTATACATTATTAATTGAAAATGTGACCTTTACTCCTAATTATACATAATATACATATAAATATAATCCTTACATTTAAAAGGCGTCACAGGATTTACTATAAGTGAACTGCAGTGACTGACTGTATTTGTAAGAACAATATAGCAAGATGTGGGAAACATCACATGCAAAACACATTACAGAAATGAAAAATATGTGCACTACTCCTTCATAGAAACTAAGTCATGCCCCATCTACACTTGCATTGAACCATGTTAAACTGCATAATGAAACATTGCACAATACTGCTGTATACTGCTTAACCTAATAGCAAGAAAATATAATTTTGCAATTAACCTGAGCTTCATAGTAATTTTAGAAATTATAATCCTTGCATTTTTTGTGGTGCTTGAAATGCTTGCAATACAATGTTATCTTAGGTCAGCAGTTATTGTGCTCCTGTGTATAGGTACCACATGTACCAACTCATAATATCAACTTTCGCACAAAAAAAAAATCAGTAAATACAAATACTATGGCAGAGGAAGATCTGTCCATGTATGGACTTTTTGGTCAGTGAGGGGCAGAAGGTGCAATTGGAATCTCAAGCTTTCCAATTCTTACTAATGGAAAAGCTGAACTCATAAGAAATGTCACAAATTGAACACAGAAAAATGTTTAGGGCAGGAGTCGAGACTTGCCCAAAATGTTTTCCCTTATATATTCTTCAAAATTACTGGTAAATTGAAAACAGAATACCAGACAATCCATATAGCTGACTTAAAAGTCTGGACAGTTTGTTTAGGTCTGACAAATCCTTAACCTTTATTCTATTCATCAGTAAACATCTATTTAATTGAATCCATCTACACAAAAACCACAGGCTGACGTCTTCAGCGCATACATCAGGGTGAAAGATTTTGCCATAGCAATTGCAGTAATAGCCAGTGGGTCAGGTCAAAAGAGGATTAACCAGTCAGGATACACCAAAGGGAGACATCAAACACTCAATTTAAAAGGGCAATTAATCTTGAAAGAAAACTTGGCCTAATGTTTCCTGGTGAATGAGATCTCAATCTTACGAGCAGTACATGATGTAGCAGTAAAATCTATATACAAAGTTCAAGAGCTTTCATCCTGTGATAACGAACAGAATGGAGTGTTGTTTATCATAAAAATGCAAACCCCCAACAGGGTACACATTAAAGAAATTTGTATCAAATTTTACAAGGATAGCTTTAGTGCAGGTCTGCATACGATGCATTAAAAATAAATACTACTTTCTCTTTTCTTCTTTCAAAAGGTCAACTAGTTAAAGGCCTATGTTATCCTAGATGCCTTTTAGATTTATACTGGATCAGCAAAAAAAATAGTTTTGGTGTCAACTCCACAGCATTGTAAGGCAAGAGGAGAACAATAACCTTTATCATCAATAATGGTACCTTGTTGCACAGTTTGTCAATACTGTTTTTATTGATTGCAAGCAAATAATGAGTACAATTTAACTTAAAAAGTCATGATTTGGTTTTTATAGTTCAAATAAAAATAGATTCGTAAAATTTAGCTTATATGGTCTGATCCACAGCACCGACAAATTACATTTGATTAGAGCCTTTGACGTCAGGAGAACATCCCAAGGTATTCCCAAGCAGCACAAAGGCAACAACTGACTTTTTTTAAAATTTGAAAGACAGTCTTAGGCAATATATTACAATGAATATATATGTTCTTACAAAATGTTTACTACAGTAAGCGCAGTTTTTAAGCACAAGAAAACTACAGGTTCTATAACTCTATAAGATGGGAGCAGTTTTATATAGTTTGTGTACATTATGAAAAATTAAGCACTTTTTTGTGTCAGATATAACAACTTGCATTTATTCAACACTCTTCACGGAAGATTACATCTCGAAGCGCTTCACATGGTGTTAGATGCAGAGCAAGAGAGGAAGGAGGGAGAAGTCACTATAGGCACTATAGGCATCTTCAAAGAGTGTTTCTAAGCCAGATCTAAATAGGAATAAAAATAATAATCCTTGCATTTGGTATAGGGCCTTTCAGAACACAACAACAAGATTACATTTGGATCGAAACCAAGCTAGCGTGTACTGTGGAATCAAAGGAGGCAGCCAAGATATTACAGCAGTCTTGAGATGATCTACACCTACAACAACAACAAAATTACACTTGCAAAGCGCCTTTCACGTCGGGAGGTCGTCCCAGAGAGCTGGAGGGCGGCTGAAGGCACAATTGAAAAAGAGGGTCTTGAATCGAGCTTGAGGGAGGGAGCAAGACAAAAGGATTGTGGGATGGAATTCCAAATGGTGGGGGCAGAGAAGCGGAAAGCCCAGCCGCTGATGGTAGGGCGGGTCAGGCGGGAGACATGGAGCAGGTTGGAGCCTGCTGAACGGAGGGAACGGACAGATTGATAGAGGGTTAGCAGGTCAGAGAGGTAGGAGGAGGCAACGACATGGGGGGCCTTGAAAGTGAGGATGAGGCCCAATGGCCAAATAGTTTACTGAAACTCACCATCACACATAAATAATTGTCATGTGAGCAAAGTCCGAGATGCCAGCTGATGCTCAAGGCCAAGAAATAGTAAGTTTAGAGGAAGTGTTAAAAAAAACTTGAGTGGTGGGAACACTTTAAAAATATTTACGAAAAAAGAATCAACAAATACTATATTTGTCAACTTCATTTTTTGTATCAAAAGTTCTTTAGCGTCCCCCTGAGCAACATCTCATCTGATAAACAGATATTACACTTCAATGTATACTGGGGGGAATGCTCAATTGTCAGAGGTGCCATCCTTCAGACGAGATGTTGCACCAAGGTCCCGTCTGTCTGTTCAATTGGACGATAAAGATCCCATAGCATTATTCAAAAATAAAGGGAGTTTCTCCTGGTATCCTGGTCAACAATCTCTCAAATAAAATTGGTAATTCACTTCATGGCTGTTTACGGGCCACTGCTGTAAATTGGCTGCTGTGTTAGTCTACAAATACATAATCCCAATGATTTACAGCAAAAACTTTGAAGTGCTTTGAGATGTTTTGACACAATAAGATGCTATACCAAATGCAAGAATTATTCATTTGTAATAGGATGGGTGTGGAGTTAGAAGCGAATTTCCAAATTTTTCTCCTTATAAAACAGTTTAAAAATCATTGCATGTTTTAAAAAAATGTAATTGCATTTATATATCACCTTTCATGTTGGGAGGACATCCCAAGGCACTGGACAGTCAAGGGTTTGCACCTGAGTTGGAGGTTGCAGTCAACAACAACAACAACAACAAGATTGCATTTATAGAGCGCCTTTCACGTCGGGAGGACGTCTGAGACCTTCCAGTGTGATGGGGGCCAAGAAGGGTTGGAAGTGGAGGTGGGGTGACCAAAGGCGCGGTCAAAGAGGAAGGTCTTGAGATGAACCTTGAAGGAGGCAAGGAAGGGACGAGGCAGAGGGAACGGGCAGGATGGTAATGTTTTAGTGAGTCACAAAGGTAGGGAGGCGCAAGACTGTGAAGGGCTTTAAAAGTGAAGACGAGGAACTTAAACTCAACTCTCTGGGGGTGTGGAGCCCGTGAAACAGTGAAGCAAATAGGAGATTGATCCAAGTTAACACAGATGCACCACCTTGCAGTTAGACAGACCTTGTGCTGAATCTCAGGAGCATGCGAGAAAAATACGAATCAGACAAAAAAAACTTCATGAAAGTAAGGGTGGCAAGAATTGTTACTTGGTAAGGAAGTGTAAGTGCTGTTATCTTGCAGAACTGTATCCAAATAAAAGAAAAAAAGGAGTCAACTACCATAAAGGGAGATGGACAGAGAAAATTTAGTGTGAAAAAAACAATGGATGAACTACAGGAAAACACAATCGTCTACACCCAATTTCTCACCAGCTGAATTGTAAGCAACGTGTAAAAAATGTTTGTCTCCTGGGTTATTAAATCACCATTCACATCAATGTATGTGCTACTCATTTCCTGCATACTGCACACGGGTACTATGCACAGGAAGCATTGTTGATATCAAGTGAGTTCACTATTTTGTTTTAGCACAGAAAGCCAACTAGATAGCATCGAAAGCTGGTGTATTGTGCTTCCAGCTAGGACAGGTCAACAATAGGTCCCAAATGTAAGTGAGGTAGAGATATAGTTAAGGGCGCTATAACAGGGGTCTCCTGTAGACTATACAACTGAGCACTTTTCTGGCTACGTGATCTGTCAATGGTAATTCATTAGCAGAAACTTCCTCAGACAAGAAACAACCTGAAAAGATTGTATGCTGACATTCTATGTATATTTTAATCCATTTTCATTGTACTAGTATGTCTCATTGTGTTACAAAAGTTTCAGAAGTAATTCAGAAAGAAACATCAGCAAAGAAATATACAAAATTGAAGATTTATAAAACAATTGGCTCTAATTAGATTGCATATGCAAGCACACAAGGATCTGACAGAGAAATTAACAGTGTTCTGACCAAATGCGTCTCCAGTTCCTTCAAAGCAGGAATAATACTATGAGAACGGAAAATAGTTAATGTAACCCCAAAGTTCAAGAAAAGAACAGAGGTATGTATCTATGCATTACAGGCTATGTAGACTGACATCAATACTGGATTCAGTTACGACATTTAATGAGAATTATTCATTGAGACCAAAGGTAAATAAGAACCAGCATGGATTCATGAAAGGGATTAATATCAAACAAATCTAATGGAATTTACTTTTTTGCAGATTTTATCAAGTAGCAGATGACAGAAATTTGGTTGGTTTGCCTTTCGGAAAACAAAATCTGATAAGGTTCAAAATAAGAACATTATACAAAATAGAAAGGGGAGTACAAACAATCATGAATGAGATTATTCAGACTATGATGAATGGGAATGGTCAACTCAGTTAAGAGTAACCACTAATTCCATAAATTCACACCATACCTTTTTTTGTCATCCTAACACATTCAGAAACCCAACAGCTTACTTAAGAATATCCAAACTCCACTTACCTCCCACATCCCAAGGAGGGCTTTTGCTATTCAGATTACCTAACTCAATATAACTCTACATTCTTTGAATGAAGTGCAACTGCAAGATATTAACAAATAGATTTTAAATAAAAACGGATTTGTTAAAGGCAGATCGTGTCTGACAAACCTAATAGAATTTTCTGATGAAGTGACTGAGAGGGTGGATGAAGGCAGTGCAGTAGACGTAGTTTATCTAGATTTTCAAAAGGCATTTGACAAACTGTCACATAAGAGACTCGTAACCAAAACAGAAGCTCACGGTATTAAAGGGACTGTGGCAACATGGATCCAGAATTGGCTGGGAGACAGAAAGCAGAGAGTGGTAGTAAACAGTTGCTTTTCTGACTGGAGGGAGGTGTGTAGTGGTGTCCCTCAGTGGTCAGTATTGGGACCACTACTCTTTCTGATCTATATTAATGATCTGGACCTGGATATAGGGAGCACAATTTCCAAATTTGCAGACAATAGTAAGCTAGGAAAAGTAGTTAATGGTGAGGAGGATAGCACCAGACTCCAAGAGGACTTAGACAAATCGATAAAATGGGCAGAAACGTGGCAGATAAGATTTAATGTGGAGAAATGCAAAGTGTTGCATTTTGGTGGAAGAATGAGGAGAGGCAGTATAAGCTGATGGTACAATCTTAAAGGGGGCAAAGAACAGAGAGACCTGGGGGTCCACATAAGCAAATCTCTGAAGGTGGCAGTACAGGTAGATAAAGTTGTTAAAAAAGCATACGGGATACTGGGTTTTATAAACAGGGGCATAGAATTCAAAAGTCCGGAGGTTATATTGAATATTTATAAAATGCTGGTTAGGCCTCAGTTGGGAGTACTGCTTTTAGTTCTGGGCACCGCACTTTAGGAAATCGTTATAAAACCACATGGTATAAGCACTCCAAGACACTGCTCTGCGTGGCGGGTGCTATATAAGTGCAAGTTGTTGTTGTTGGTTTCCTCAGCCTGGGTTTTATAAGTTTTACCTCGACTTACACCTGGGTTGTATTTCAATTTCTCACCCAAGCTATTCTTGTGGAAAGAATGCCAGTTTAGGACCAAAATATAATTGTTTTGTAGCTCTATCTACAGCAACATGGGTGAAGATTCAGCATTTCTCCTGTAAATGTCTGTTTTTCTATATAAAAAGGGTGATTTAAAAAANGTAGGTGGCAGTGACGCAGACGCAAAGGACTTTTATGTGCTGAAAATTCAAATGTTTCTAAATTCCTAATTGAAGTTATTTCTCAATTATTATACAGCTTCAAAATACTGTTTTAGAAATCCCATTTATTAACAATCTTAGCTTTGTAGATTATTTGCATTTCTCCTAACCAGTAAACCCAACTGAACTTCATTAAACATGTAATTCATTTCCTCAGATTAGATCATTATTACTGAAATGACAAGTGAAGCTCCAAGAACAGACACCTGTGCGCAGCATATACAGCTGCAGTTTGTAACTGTTCTAACAGCTCCACTTTCAGTCACGTAAACAGACCTAAAAAGTATAAAATGCAAATGAAGAATTAGAAGATTGCATACCATGCTCAAAAACACACTGATAAAAACCACACATCTCAATATATACTAAACATATTGAAGACAATTGTGAGGTTACATACATTTTAGGAGGAAGAATAAGAACAAGTAAATGTTAGGTAGTAAAATATTAAAAGCAGTGTAAGAGCAGAGGGACCTGAGGTCAGTGCACATGAATCCTTAAAGAAGGGAAGGCAGAAGGACAAAGCTGTCAAAAAAGCTTTCATAAAAAGTTTCATAAATAGGGGTAGAGAATATAAGACCAAAGAGGTAATGCTAAATTGTGTATAAATCCTTAGTCTGACCTCAGAATATTGTGTTGAGTATTGGTCACCCCACTTTAGGAAGACGTCAAGGCGATAGAGGGGAGTTTGTAGAGGAGCTTTACTAGGATGATACCAGGGATGAGTGGTTTGGCCCATTAATAGACTGGAAGAACTGAGAGTGTTTCTGTTGGAACAAACAAGTTTGTGGGGTGACCTGATGAATGTCTTTAAAATTCTGAAGGGTTCTGATGGGAGTTAATAGGGAGAAATTATTTCTTAGCATTTGAGTTGAGGACCAAGGATGCTTGAAGGGACGCGCAGAAGTGGTGATGATTAATGGAAAACAGGACCTTGGGATTATACTTAGACCTCAGGATGGCCTAGGAGTAGACGGCAGATTCGGCCTGTGTGAGAGAGAGATGGTAGGTTCAAAGATGCTTCAGCAATATCTGGCAGTGAACTATGAGGCCAGTTTTGTGCCATCTGTGCTCGAACTCCTGTGCGATTTTATGTTTCTATTTGTATTGCATGAATTGTGGCCAAACATGCAGTATAAACACAAATAATTGTCTTCAGTCAAAATGATGTAACCCTTCCATAAATCACCATCTTTTGACCAGAAATGGCACTTACAACCTTAAGAAATAAAGATTGTTGAGATTCATACAGGAATTATAACCATGTTTTACGATGAGAATTAAAACTCCACACACCCATTACCCACATCCTTGCCAAGCTCTATTCGTTCTCAAAACCCCAAAGGATTGTGTTTAAGATCTTAGTCTTGAAATTCCTCCCGTCTCTCCCCACCAACTGTGCAATCTTCTACAGTCTTACGTGCAGTTTGTATTCTATGCTTTTCTGACTCCGCTAATTCTCACTCTTACTATAGGCTGCTAAGCCTTTAGCCTCAATGCCACTGTCCTCTGGCACTCTTCCAAAACTACTTACTTTGCTACCTCTCTCCCTGTCTTTACAAACCTTCTCAAAACACCTCTCTTCGAATGTGCCTTTAATTATCAATTTACATTTTTATTTCACTACTTGATGTCCACCACATTGCCAAACACTTTCACAAGATTATAAGAGACATTTGCATGAAGACCCACAAGCAGTGACCAATTTATTATTTTTTTAAATGAAGGAATTATTACCCCTGGAAAAGTGATCCTGATCCACCAATTAACTAACAACCGAGTTCCTACAGACTGCTAGGTAAACAGAGGGTGTGGAATAAGGAAACATGTCCAACATTTTGTTCTGCCGGGAATCAAACCCAGGTATCTCGCTTGCAAGGCGACTGCTCTAACCACTGAGCTACAATACCTGGTGTCTGTACTGAAATTGCTCTTTGCAACCCTAAATCCGTGTTCTCTTATTCTGCTGTATCAGTGCATCCGAAAGTATTGTTCTGAGTTTATTTTCCCAATCCTATTTGCTCCTAGGGCTTTGGCTGCCCATTATGTCAGTCATGGCGACCAGTACTGTATGCAGTATGCTAGGTGCTCATTCAGCTGGGGATCTGAACTCAACTGATTTGGCAATATAGCGCAGTATCAACAACAACAACTTGGATTTTATAGCTTGCGCCACGCCGGACGGCGTCTCAGAGTGCATAACAGTATTTTGTTTGCCTTATTTATTTACTATTATTTATAATAAATTTATTTATTGCTGCCTCAACTGTTTTGACATGGTGAGCAATTAGTCAACTAACACCAATTAGTCACTTTCAGCTTCTCTTTGGCAAGTTCTATCCCATCCATGTGTTTCCTATTCTTACCTACATGCAGTACATTGTATTTATCCATTTTGAGGCAACCTTTTACTTGATATGTTTTATATTAATACAATTTGTTCTAATTAAAGAATGGTCGCTTGCACCAATTATATCATGCATGAATATCTTTAACACCACTATGTGGATTCACTGAAATGCCAATAGAGGATTGGTCCTATGTCCAATCCTCAATTTTTTTTTGGTCAGATGGGTGTCTGACAAACTCCGTAACCCATCACTATGTTTAAGAGTTTCAAAGCCAAACAGAGTTCCATCCATGGAAATTTCTAAGCCATATATCTGACACACATGAAAACCCATCTTAATACTTCATAGTTTCAAACCAAACTGCTCAGAGTTCCAAATATTTATGGTTTCTATTTGGCACTTCTTCTGGAAAGCTTAGCATCCAAAACTTGGGGACCTCAGAGTGTGCATTGGAATACTGTTGAAGCTTAACAAGCCAAAACAAGCTTACCACAGGCTAACTTCCTGCTGTTTGCCTCGCAAGCAGCTTAACCAAAAAAAAACTGTTAAAAGTTTTGGCTGGCAGGATAAACCGTGTAAACGAAGAATCCAATGTCCAGTGACTGTTCTGTTCCTCTAAGTCCTGATGACAAGCCAGGCTAGTTGGTTCATTATCAACAGTGCCTTGAAGCACTACCCAGATGACTTGCATAATAATGACCTGCAATATCCATCTGTACAATATCTATACTACTGAAGCAATATACTGGTCTGAGATCACCAATGTAAGTGAGGTATTGTAGACAGAACATTACAGAATTATTACTAGAATTTTGAATTAAGAATAAAATAATATCTGTGTTAACTAAAAAGTATTCGAGTTTGACATCCATTTTACTATATGTATAAGCTAGTTCAGTCTGCTGATCTTTGAAAATGACATCTGTATAACTATGCTCACAGCTCAAAAACTACAGATTTTTCTTATAAATCCTCCGGCTAAAGATGTTAGCTGTTCTCGTGTAATTATGACATTGCACATCCTTTGTTCTTCATTGACTTTCTCACCACTTACCATTTCTAAAAAGAACCAGGGAGAATGCAACTCATATACAATATAAAAAACACATGGGCAGAGGATCAATTACAGATGTGTTTCTGGTCTCTTGCTAGGTTGGGGCTTGTTTGTACATGCATGGCAATATAGGAACTTTATGAACATCTGCAATTCACCCCAGACTATCTCAAATTCCATATAAAAAATTCAACTTGAGAAATTAATTGAAAATGTTTACGGATTTTAATTGTTAGCAGCTATGATAAGCTTGCCTTCAAAACTGTGGAGCTCAGCAGCCAGAATTCCTACTTTGGATTGCTATTCAGAGTGACAATGGGTAAAAGACAGGATTAAGCCTGCAATGGCTCCAATGGTCGAACAACGGGTTAACATCATTCTGGTCAAAAAAGGTAGCCAGTCTACAAAACACTTTGTGAAGTTTGTAATTATTCTGTATCATCTGTACTGCACCGTATACGCTGTAATGTAATTCTTTCAGCAATACGTTGTGATCAAACAACAACAAGAAGATTACATATGTTTAGCGGCTTTCATGTTGGGAGGATGTCCCAAGACGCTGGACAGTCTACAGCATTTCAGACCCGAGCTGGGGTCAACCAACCAATGCCCGACCACCTCAAATGTACTTTATTTTCTTTCAATTTCTCTGAACTTTTTCTCCCCTATTGAAGAAAGCAGCTTTTTCTAGTGTGTACTGTCCTCTTATAACATGGAGTGAAATGGAGAATTTTTAAATCTATTTTAACAGTGCAGTATAGATAACTAGCCATCCATATTGTGTAAGACTACTGTAAGAGTACTAACAATTTTTTAAATAACATTCTGCAAAATAAGACAAACAGTTATTGCCGAACTATTATGAAACATTTTACAGCCACTTTAGCTTGCTAATATATAATAATATCCTGCTTTGCTTCCATAAAACCATCTGCTTTGCTTTTCATTTTTTTGTTTCACATTTAATCCTCAATCCCAGAGTACCCATTAGTCAAATAATTGGCTGGAAACTGGGTATGACAGTTCACTCTATCATATTAGCTTTCTAGTGTTTGATATCATAAACCTGCTACTGATTCAACACTATTCAACTTACGTGGGAAATCTACTGTATTGAATCCAAGTTATTTAGCACTTTACATCTAACAGCTGTGGCATATTACCTTTCATCTAAATGTGGTTAAAAATTTCAGACTTCCACCATAATATTTTACCACCAAGGGATATTATGTCATGTGGGAACCCGAAATAAATTACAGTATGACGCTACATATCAGCACACACACTATCCTCATGTCCAACATTCGATTAGGCTCTTATTCAAGTCAACTTGGCTGCAATGCTACAATTTATTTACATGTATTTAAGGTATGCATGCGCTCAGGCTATACAAATCATGATTTCAATAAAGTGTGAACAGTCAGTATAAGATAAAGTGTCTGATCTTGTATATACAAAATATAGTGACTATACATTATCTGTGAATCACTTTGAGATGTTTCAATGATGTGTTAAAGCCCTATATCAAATGTAAGAATTATTAGCTAATTTATGTGCAATTGGCACAAAGAACACGGTTAAAAGCTATTTCAGGAATGACAGGACAAGGCAAACAATTAAACTAATCCAGAATTTGATGCAACTCCAACAATATTCATATATGCCAAAGTACTTGACTGGTAACTGCTATCATGCATAGTGACAATCTATAGGCAAATGTGACAGTCAATTTGCTCTACAGGAAAGACCAGAAACAGCCATGAACTAATGTTGTTCACTGAATAAAACAGATAATTTTCTGTTAAGTATATAAAGGTAATGTTCTAAGAAACGCATAATCTAGGTTTGTAGTTCCCATCCCCATAATACACCAGTGGGCATAATAATTTATCAGACAACCTGGTATAAACATCATAAACTACAGCTTTCCAAGCAGTAATAACACCCTGACCAATTGTAAATTCTTCAAAAGTGTTTCCACAACCGTTTTATAGCAGAGCATAATTTATACCTTCTCACCTGCACATCTATGCACAGGCTGAGAAAGGTTGTGGGGGGGAGGTGACTGAAATATGGTCAAAAAGATAGGTCTCGATGGGTTTTGAAAGTGGGGAGATACGGACGAAACAAAGGGACTCTAGGATGGAGTTCCAGGGAGCGGAGACGAATGGGATGGAGACATGAAGCAGGCCAGTGAACAGAAGGACAACCACCAACAACAACAACTTGGATTTATATAGCGCCCTCCATGTCGGACGGCATCTTAGAGCGCTTCACAGTCAGTAACGAATACTGGGGCCGAGCCAGGGGGAGGGGAGGAAGGTGACCAAAGGCGCGGTCGAAAAGAAAGGTCTTCAGTAGGGACCTGAAAGTAGGAAGAGAGGGGGCAAAGCGAAGAGAATTCCAGAGCCTCGGGCATAGTGGCTAAAGGCACGGCCGCCGAGGGTGGAGAGGAGGACTCGGAGGAGGACAGACCCGGAGGAACGAAGGCAACCGGTACTGTTTTGAGGAGAGAGGGGAGGTCAGAGAGGTAGGGGGGGTGCAGAGGAGTGGAGGGATTTAAATACAGGGGTGAGGATCTTGAAATCGATCCTTTCTGGGATAGGCAGCCAGTGCAATCTGGCAAGGACTGGGGTAATCGGGGAACGTAGTTTTGTGCAGGTGAGAATGCGGGCAGCAGAGTTTTGGATGATTTGGATTTTATGGATGGTGGTGGATGGGAGACCTGTGAGGAGGGCGTTAGAGAGGTCCAGCTAGTGGTGACAAAGGCATGGACTAGGGTTTCAGTGGCCTTTGGAAAGAGGTACTTGCGGAGACGGGCGATGCGTCGGAGGTGGAAGAAAGCTGTGCTGGTGAGAGACCGGATGTGGGGGAGGAAGGACAATTGGGGATCGAACCTGATGCCAAGGTTGTGTACCAGGCCTGAAAGGTTGCATGAGGTTGCAGAGGCAGGGAAGGACAAGACTGCGGAGGGATTTCAAAGTGAGGAAGAGGATCTTGAATTCAAAGGACGAGCATTTTGATCTTGATTCTCAAAAGGCGTGGGAAGGCGAGGTAGTGGTGAAGGTGGGCAATGTTAAGGAGATGTAGGAAGCGAACTTGATCACAATTTGATGGATGGTTTAATTAATTTTTTAAAAAATCGATAATAATTTTTTCAAGGCTTTCAAGATTAATCCATGCTTCCTATATTCTTACACAAAGAAATTTCTTCAAAACAATTCTGAAATTTTAACCAATGACAAGCCAAACACACGCACCAAAGATTTCTGTGATAGGTTATTCAGTGCCCGCCAAGATGTTGAAATACTTCTAAAAACAGCAAAAAATATTGGGTCTTCACAAAATCAATTACACTTGGATTTTGGTTATGAATGCAAACCAGATATCGAGGAGTAGGTGAAGAACTGTACATCACAATCTTCGGCTTCAGGTTATAAACGGTCTCTGCTTTATTCAGACATCTTACTTGATTTTGTTGCAGCCAAGCAACCTATTCTCGTCCCTACGCCTCGCTCCCTCCCTTGCCTCCTTCAAGGCACGCCTCAAGACCCTCCTCTTCAACCGTGCCTTCGGCCACCCTCCTATCTTCTCTGCCCTCCACCCTCTCTGATCCCAAACCCCAACCTCCCCCTCCCCCCACTCGGGTCCTAATCCCTGACTGTTCAGCACCTTGGGATGTCCTCCCGACATGAAAGGTGCTTTACAAATGTGATTTTGTATTGTATTTTATTCTCCCTTATTAACTAAATATCCCTGGTTATAAACTGTCATACTTTGAATAAAAAGTTATTTAGGTTAATGAATGCACAAAAACATTTTAGCCTACATCAGCCTGAATCATTTAGTAGCACTCTCGCCTCTGAAGCTTGTGCAACTCATAATCAACTCTGACGTTCCAAATGCAGTGCTGACAGTGTGGTGTCAGTGCCATCCTTTAGAGGAGACATTAAAAATCAAGATCCTGTATTCCTGTTCAAGCGGACGTTAAAGGTTCCACAGTACTATTTGAAAAGATAAGGCAGTTTCTCCTCGAGTCCTAGCCAACAATCCCCCAAACAAAATTGGTTATTCACTTCATGGCTGTTTGTGGAACACTGCTGGGTGCAAATTAGCTGCTGCATTTGCCTACAAAATACAATCACTCCACTTTACAGTTTATGCTGTGAAGCTCTTTGAGATGAGAAAGAAGTATTTCAAATGTAATGATTAAGAATTATTATTATTTCTAAGTTTATAACCATGTGAAAAAATTCATAAACCAAAGCAAGGTGTCAAATGTACAAGAACATATTCATAATTTTACAATTTAAAAAAAATATGAAAAACTAATTAATTTTGAAAGAACACATGGTACTAAAACCTTTTTTCAACTATTAAAACACTGTCCAACATTTCTGAGATAGAAAATAAAAGCCATAACTGTAATGTTAAAAAAAGGAGTTTTCCCTGGACTCTCCTGCTTAAAATTGTGAATCAAACCTATTTTCAATTGTCCTTTTTAAAACAGGTCTGAATTTATCAACTCAGAAGACAGATTAAAAACAGTGGTAGACGCACAGACTTGATGGGCTAAATTACCTATTTCTCTGCTGAAAACATTCTTATGAAACTTTCTAAACAAAGCAAGAGCTAGGCTGACAGTAATATCTGATGTCTTTCATAGTGAATAAAGACAGTAGACAAGAAAAACCTTTATACAATGTCGCCATCAGAAAAGAGTATAGGTGCCGATTGGCTCAGTTAGAAACATTCTCTCCTCTGGATTCGAACTTGAGCTCATAATTTGGGAAACTTCCTTGTATCATCCTAAAGAAGCACCACATTGTTGGAGGTGCTGTCATTCAGATGAGATGTTAATTCTGGTCCCATCTGCCTCTTCAAGTAATAATAATAATAATAAAAGTACATTAAAGACCCCATAACCTACTGAAAAAGAGAATGGAGTTTATCCTGACATGCTGGCCAAAATTCCCCAGTTAATTTGGTAACCTACTATATATAATGTTTTGCATTTCTTGGGACGTCCTCCCGGCGTTAAAGGCGCTATACAAATGTAATTTTGTTGTTGTTTATAGCTATTTGTGGGTCCTTGCTGCACGCAAATTAGTGACTGTATGTGCGTAGAAATACACAGTCACGAATCACAACAGCAGTTATTTATGAAGTGCTTTGAAATATTCTGACATTATAACTGCTATATCAATTGGAAGGAATATTACTATTACGTTTCAAGTAGTATACTCAAAAAGAAAACTGTTACCATATTGCATAAAGTAAATTATTTTAATCTTATTAAATGAACAGGTAGAACTTTGACTAATTTTCATCTGTGCAATGCCTTCCTTTACTGAAAAATTATTAGTCAACATTTTAACAGCAGAGTATCCCTTTTTATATAATTCAAAACTGTATGTTGCCATTTAATTTGTTTAGAAACAAATTTCAAAACATTACATACAACATGCTTCACGTTCAATGATTTATTGCAATATTCTACGCATTATATCACTGCTATGACGAAGAATATGTTTGAATGGCACAAGCCTTTTCATCAAACTAGAGATCAACACCCATGTTAATCACAAGAAATCGTAGTGCGGTATTTAGGGGAGCACAATATAATTAGGCCAAGTCAACATTGCTTTACAAAAGGGAAGTCATGTTTGACAAATCTTATAGAGTTTTTTGAGGACATTTCCACTAAACTAGATAAGGATGAATCAGTGGATGTGGTCTATTTGGACTTCCAGAAGGCATTTGATAAGGTGCCGCATAAAAGGGTAATCCAAAAGATAAGGGCCCATGGAATTGGGGGGAGCATATTAACATGGATTGGGGAATGGTTAACAGGTAGGAAACAAAGAGTAGGGATAAATGGGTCCTTTTCGGATTCGCAGGATGTGACTAGTGGAGTGCCACAGGGATCAGTCCTTCGGGCTCAGCTATTTACCATTTACATCAACGTTCTAGATGAGGACATCGAAGCTAATATATCTAAATTTGCAGATTGTCACAAAACTAGGAGGAAGTGCCAACACAGAGGATGACATTAAAAAAATGCAGCGAGGACATAGATAGGTTAGGTGATTGGGCAGGTAGGTGGCAGATGAAGTATAATGTAGGGAAGTGCTAAGTCATCTACCTAGGTAGCAAAAACAGTAGAGCAGGTTATTTTTTAAGAAGGGGAGAGATTGAAATGTGTTAGCGTCCAGAGGGACTTGGGTGTCCTTGTACACCAATTACAGAAAGTTAGTCTGCAGGCGCAGCAAGGAATTAGGAAGGCGAACGGTAAGTTAGCATTCATTATGAAAGGATTAGAGTGTAAGAGTAGGGAAGTCTTGCTGCAACTGTATAGGGCCCTGGTGAGACCACACCTGGAATACTGCATCCAGTTTTGGTCTCCTTATTTAAGGAAGGATGTACTTGCCTTGGAGGGGGTGCAGCGTAGATTTACTAGGTTAGTACTAAGGATGAAGGGGATGAGTTACGAGGATAGGCTGACCAATTTGGGCCTATATTCTCCAGAATATAGAAGAATTAGAGGGGATCTTATAGAAACCTATAAGATCATCAAAGAGTAGATAGTGGGAGATTGTTTCCCCTGGTTGGAGAAACTAAAACCAGGGGTCCCAACCTTAAAATCAGAGGCCAGCCCTTTCACACTGAGTTGAGGAAGAACTTCTTCACTCAAAGGGTGGTGAATGTATGGAACTCACTACCCCAAAGGGCTGTTGAAGCTCAGTCCTTGAACATATTCAAGACTGAGATAGATAGATTTCTTATTGCAAAAGGGATTAAGGGATATGGGGATAAGGCAGGGTCGGGTTATTATCTGGAGTTAGATTAGAAGATCAGCCATGATTGAATGGCGGGGCAGGCTCGAAGGGCCAAATGGCCTACTCCTGCTCCTACATTTTATGTTATCTTAAATCTAGACCAAATCCAAACATCAGTCAAATAGTCGAAAAATGCAAAATCAATACAAGTTCAGGATTGACCTGTTTTCATTATAAAAGAGATCTTTAATGGGGGACCTAATAGAGATGTTTAAAATTATAAAGGGTTTGATAAGTTTAACATAAATAGACTTTCCCCTGGTTGGGGAGTCCATAACCGGGGAAACAAATATAAGATAGTGACTAGGGGACGCAAAAGATAATTTAAGAAGAACTATTTCACGCAGGGCGTAGGGAGACTGTGAAACTTGCTGCCTGAAGCAATGGTTGACGCAGATGTACTCAATCATCAAGTGAAGGATAGGGGAGTAGAAGAGTATGGGAGGGTGTCAGAAATGGGCGAAGACTCGGTGGAGTATAAACGCCGACATGCACTATTTAGTCCTAGTTGCCTGTTTTCGTGCTGTACATTCTATGTAAAAAATCTTTGTACTGAAACTAAACAGGTCTAGTGTTTAAAATGTATCACAATTTTAAGTGAAACCTACAGAGAGACATGTTGGATATAGAACAGGGCTAAGTACCTGCATGGACCAGGAATATTAGTGCAATGATCAGAGGTTTATCTTAAATAATACTCCCTCTTTGGTACTTACATACCAAAAAGTGCTCTGGGACGCCACCCTACCTGAGGGGCGCTATATAAATGCAAGTCGCTGTTGTTATATTATGTTAATATCCATCTTAATTTGAAACAATTTGAAGATAGCCACTTTTACATGGTTTGTTAGAAATAAACCCATAAAAGTAAAATTACCGCTTTGTAAAGCTTTATAAGTGTAGATTTCAACAGAGTTCAATTGGAAGGACAAAACTTAATGTTAACATTAGAAGTACAGACATGTACAAATATGGGGCCCGACTCAAGAATTATGAAAAGGAACTAAAACTGATGAGGAAATCTATTTATGTCTGGGAAAGATTTAAAGAAATACTTCTTCAAATTATAGAATAAAGCACTCCAGAGGCAAAAAGACTTCAAAAGGGTGGCCGTATTCAAGAAAGTTCAAAGGCTAGAAAATGAAATATAACATCGACACTTCAAGTTTCCTGCTTTCTGTACTTCTCTCCACCCTCTCCATTTAGTTTCAATGAATGGGAAGATTTGCAGCTGAAGCTAAGACATTATGTTTCAGTGATCTCAAAGTTTGAGAAATGGCAGCCCTGATTAGTGAGATAGTTAGTATGCAATAAGCCTTATTTTCATTTTAAGCAATTAGAAACAGGGGTCCTTTGTGCAAATGCTCAAGGTACAAGGCTATTGCAGAGCAGTCATCAAATTCCCTTATTGCATTTGAACAAAAAAATAAGAAAACAGGAAATAAAAATAAATACAAAAACAGATAGAGAAACCAAAAAGTGGCAATAAATTGACTGGATTTTTAAAAAAATGTTTCTCAGCAAAACAGTTATCAATTCTCTGATTAGCAGCAATATTAACGACGTTTCAATATTAATGAAATCTTCAAGATTCTCACCATTTGTACAAACTCAGCTCAAATTAATGACTGTTTGAGCACTATTGCTTAAACGTTAAGCACTGATGACATTACTTGCAATTCCTGGAGGTTGTTTCATGAGCGGGTTTGGAATCAAATCAATGCTCTCAAAGATTCATTTCTATTGCACAAAATTGGCAGCAGTCAACATCAACTGCAATATAAATGAAGCACGACACAAACTGTTTTGACCTGGAGGCTTAATTGTGTTGAGAGAAAATGGTTGGCTCTACAATTTATAAGAGTACTAAAATATAGGTTTTTAATAAGAAAAATCACCTTGCTTTGATAGAAAGCAATAAGAAATCAAATCAAATTTTCTTTAGTGGTAAGAGAACTTGTGTAACGGAATCCTGAATATAACTTTTCACACTGTAGTGATTTGGTTTCATGACTGCAATTGGCAATGAAGATTTTAATTAAGGATTTTCATGTTCCACTTGTAATAATCAATTGTTAGCAAGGGTGAAGAATAAGTTATGTTGCAATTTAAAACTAATAATTCAAAATAAAATCCAAATATCAATAGATCATTGGGACTTCCACCTGATGTGAAAGGCGCAATATAAATGCCATTTTTTGATTTTTATTTTGTAAAATGAGAAACCTATCCAACATGCTGAATTAATTATTTGATTGTTGAAGTTATCACAATCTTACCGTCAGAAGGTACAGCAGCAGGAAACACTTCTTTTAACAAGTCACCAAGGCTGTGTGGTTGTCCATCTGGACTGAGTGGTCGAAACAGCTTCTGAATAAACGGTTTCTCGTTTAAAGGCTGAAATGTGCGAAAACAGAATTAGACACCCAAGACCACGATATCGTATCTTGCACAGCAATTATTAGGTGATAACATACTTTGAAAATCTAGAATAAAATACTCAGTGCTGTACTGAACAATTGTTATACGGATTAGCTCAATAAGAAAAAAGGACTGAGTGAAATCTATCCTTAGGGTCTTTTGTGTGCCCTGTCCCCCGCCCCACCCCCCAATGTTTTAGGTAGTTTTAATAGATAGGGTTGTCTTCTAGCACATCAATTGTAAGGATGACTGGTCCAATAAATAGCACCTGTTCAGTTCTGTACTTTTGTGTCAGTCTAGATTATGAGCTAGTTTTACATTTTAAATTTTGATAAGTTGATCCAATTTGTTTCACTCAAGAAAAATACATTTGATTCTGTGCTATAAAGCAGTTATAATGATTTGAACTATGGCGTCTTATTTGACCCTCAACTATCCTTTCTACCCCACATCCATGTCATGACCCGCTTTGCCTTCCCCCACCTCCGCAACATCGCCAGGTTCTGCTGCTGTCTCACACATCCGGCCGCCGAGACCCTCATACATGCTTTTATAACTTCCAAGCTCAATTACACAAACTCCCTGCTTGTCGGCCTCCCCACCTCCTCCCTCGATAGGCTGCAGATAATCCAGAACTCCGCAGCCCGTGTCCTCTCCCGCACCAGGCTCTGTGACCCTATCATCCCCATCCTCGGCCGACTCCACTGGCTTCCCATCACATGGAGGATACAGCTCAAGTTCTCACCTTCAAGCTCTCCATGGTCTTGCTCCCCCTTACCTCTGCGACCTCCTAACCCCCTACCAACCTGTCCAGTCCTTCCGCTCAGCGGGCTCCAGCCTGCTTCATTTTCCCCACCTCACCCATCCCACCATTGGTGGGCAGACCTTCTGCCACTCTGCCCCCACCATCTGGAATTCCATTCCGCAGTCCCTCTGCCTTGTCCCTCCCTTGCCTCCTTCAAGACCTGTCTAAGACCCTCCTCTTCGACTGTGCCTTCGATCACCCTCCTTCCCCCTCGGCCCTCCATCCTCCCCGATCCTGATCCCCAGCTCGGGTCTGAAACATTGATTGTACAGCGCCTTGGGACGTCCTCCCAATGTGAAAGGCACTATAAAAATTTATTTTGTTGTTGTTGAGAATAACTTATACCATTAACTTTCCACCTTAAAAAGTTATTAATAAATATAATTTTTGCAAGAGCTTTACCTGGTAAGAACAAAACAAAACATTTTTTTCATTGTCACAATGAGAACAGAGTGAGGGCACAGTGAGGTGATTATCTTTCCTCCAAGGCTCCAAGATGCTATCCTGAGTAAAGGGCGCTATATAAATGTTATTGTTCTTTCACAAAATGGAAGATAATTGAGGTTCTATTGTAGCTGTTACTAATATGTATCCATGTCCTAACCTTGGCACTCATTAAGATTACAGAGCAAACCATTATAAGGTCACTTTGGTCCAATATCATAGGTCCAGCAGTATAACAAAGTGCAGAAAAATAGCCGATTTTCAAGTCATACAGATACTGTGAATGCACAACTCGTAATAAGCGACATTATTGTCACTTTCCTCTTCCATCGCACATGCGTACCACATAGGAAGTGAGTCTGTGGTGGTAATTTATTTAACACGCCCTAAAGCTCTGGAACAACCCCCCAACGACCCCCAGCTGGTGTCGTGCCCTGGGAAGCTGCCCTGCATGAGGGACGCTGTATAAATACAAGTTGCTTTTTTGTTGTAATTTGGAAGTTGGCCTTTTTTTAGCATTTGGGATGCTAACTTAAAAAGCTAAAAAGCCCTGTAAGCAAACCTGCCTTATAAGCTGGTGTCTTCTAACAGCATTACCCTGTAACTTCTAAAAAGAGTCACTCATGTGGCACCTTATCAAAAGCTTTTAGAAACCCAGGACATTGGAAGATGAAGTTTCCCTACATCAATTTGCATATTAAACTATATCAAATGTAAGGATTAATATTATTAAATCCTTAAAAAGGTTTAAGAGGTTGTCAAATTTTCTGAAGCTGTATTGACTATCATCAGATTACTTAAAGCTTCTTCTATTTTATTTCTGATTCTAGAGGTCAGGCTCATGAGTCTGTGCTTTGCCGCGTGTCGGCACGCTCAACACCGTCGATCACGCCATCCTCCTACATCGCCTGTTCTCCATTATCCACCTCAGTGGGACCACACTCGCTTAGTTCGAGTCCTACGCCAGTACTACATTTCTGCAAGTGACTTTTCTTCGCACTTCACCCCAAGGATCAATTCTTGGTCCCTTTTTCTTCTTCATCTATATGCGCCCTCTCGATGATGTCATCCGCAGACACGGGGTTAACTGCCACATGTATGCGGATGACACTCAACTCTACTTTTCCACCTCCATTGTTAAGCGCTCTGAGATGCCGCCCAGCGTTGAGGGCGCTATATGTGCAAGTTTTGTATTTGATATTTGTGACCTTCTCAAATATAAAAAATAAATGTTTCCATTTCAAGCCTGTCGGAAGATTCCCAGTATTCATTGAGTTCCGCAAAATGATCACCAGTTCACCTCTTTCTCTCACTCCTTCAGTTTCTCCTTTTAAACTCTTTTCAAATGCCACAGCCCTGGCACTCCTCAAAATCCATCATAACACTTAAGAGTATCCAAACCAGTGATAGTTCCAAATATGTATGCCACCTACACATGGAAATTACCCTGAGCCTGGAAATGGAATGCACCCTCTTCCCCTGCTTAAATAATTTTCGACAATTTTAGGCACAGTTCGGCGAGAGACAAGTCTGCAATTGAGTTGGAATTTAAATCAACTAAAACTGAACATTTCTGTGGCAATTGTGTGTCAGCATTTGTATTACTGTCTCTCTGAGTCAGAAGGTTGTGGATTGAAGCCCCATGTCAGAACTTGGAATCATATAATCTAAGCTGATGCTCTATTGCAGTGTTGGGATTGTGTTGCATTGTCGGAGGTGCCATCCTTTGGATGAGACGTTAAATCGAGGCCCTGTTCAGGTGGAAATTAAAGATCCCAAGGCACTATTTGAAAAGAGAAGCTAGTTTCTCCTGGCGACCCAGCCAACAAACCCCCCCAAACACAAATTGGTCTCTCATGCCATGGCTGTTTGTGGGACACTGCTGTGTGCAAACTAGCTGCCAGAGTTCATCCACAAAATACATAATCAATCCACTTTACAGTATATCCTGTGAAGTGCTTTGAATTGTCTCTAAGGCACTATATCAACTGCAAGTATTGTTGTATTATTAAATAAGAACGAGAAATAAGCTTCATATGTTTTGCAACAATGATATTAAGGATATCTCACTAAGTAATTCAGACTGAACAATCATTCTTTAAGGGACAGGCAGCATTAGGCAAGAAAATGTTAGTGAAATAATTTTAATGGAAGCTACAATCTAATAAATTATCAAAAAGCGATAGGGTTTTACCTAAATAATCCTTTACTCTTTTTGTAAAATTAAATGTTTTAATCAGAAAATGTGTAACATAGCAAAAATTAACCATTAACCAAGCTATATTACCACTTATTGAAATGGATTATGCACATCCCTATCATATATGTAGTGCTGCACTTTGGCTCATACACATATAATGTTTTTAATTCTATGAAAATCATTCCTCACTGTTGTTGTCAGTTCCTCACCTTTCCTACAATAACAAAGCCATTGATCGTCTTTGAAATTACTATAAAAAANGTATTATGTAGTAGTTACAGTTCCAGGTCTCACAGGGACGACTTGTCAAGTAACAGAACCAGACTGCAGCCTTGTTGCCTTATGCAATGATATATTAATACTTAACAAATATGTGCTGTATCATTTTTTTACAAAATCATTCTAAAGCATAATCAGTACAATTTAGAGCAGCAAACATTCACTTGTGTGCACTATAATATAAGTGTCCTGAAGAAAAGGGCTTCCTATCCACACAACTGTTTGGCAGTGTTATTTGTTTTGAAATGAAATGTTTTAAGTAAAGGTGTAGTTTTCTTTGTACATACTGGATTCTTGTCGCACTTCAATTTTGTAAAAAGGTATCAGTTACTAGCTTCTGAAACCAATCCAGATCTTGTTTTATGCTTTATCTACTTTTGAAGCTGTTGCTCAGACAGCCCCCTTCAGTGTAACACCTGAGCTTATCACCTAGAATTATTAATCAGTGGGCTCTGAAAGGCAGCACTTTAGATAAAGAGTTCTGGCACTTGTAACCAAATGCTACTGTTGGGAGTGGGTGAATGAGGTTACTGAAACTTACAGGACTTGTTAACAACAGTATACTTATAGAATTACCAGAAAAACTGAGTCATTGACAGGATGTGAAGACTTTACAGAATTAGCTGTAAAGTCTAGAAGGTGAGAGTACATTGAATTCAATTGAATTACATTTTGATTCATTTTTAATTAGAACCGTTAATAATTGATTATTTCAGTACAAAAGGAAAGTTAATTGCACTGTTCTAATTCAATTCCACAGCTTGTAAATTGAAAATATTTTTACAGTGCTATTATCAATGGTTTTGCTTTTACATTGTAATAATGTAAACTTATTTTGTAATTGAATGAGTTATGCAATGTGCTTATCAAATGATCTTTTGTAACTTTTTTGAACAATACTTTATAACTGTAAGTTTAAATGCACAGCATAAATTCCACAATGGAATATTCTGTTGCTGGGATCTGTCATGTCACTTGTGTGATCGATAAGTCTACCTATGCATGAAAGGACATTGGTGCTATCTAAATTTAGTTCACAGAATACTGGAAAAGGTTTGTGGTTACATTGCCCCCTGAAGATCAATTATAGCACGTGGGCATGAAACTTTTCATTACCTGAAGAAACAAAAACCTTGTCTGGTCTACTAACTTCAAAATTCTATGGTCCTTTAGTGGTTTTCTGACTAACTTTTGCAATTGTAAGTGGGTGACAAACTAAATCACTTTCACAATCTCACAATGGTTAAAGAACTTTAATCCAAGTTATTTTAATCTTCACAGAGTTACTTCATTCGGCAGTTCCCTATATAAAGCTATAATTGTGGTTGTAATTCTGTCAAAGGCATTGTGTGAGGAGGGGGCATGGGTCCTGTGACTTCCTCCAGGGAAAGAACACGAAATAGGCAATACCAACCACTGTGAAGATTTTCCAAGATCACTCTCCTGGGAACCAAAGACATTTTGAAAGGGTGATCAACAAAAGTAGCCTCAGTTTCCTGCTCTTCAGAAATAGAAGAATGCTTCTAACCCATTGCACACCTGAAAAATGCCTTTTAGTGAATTCAGACAAGGGAACTCAAACATTGTTTTGCGCCATTAAATGTAATTTTTTAGACAATTATTGAAAATATTTTTTGCTATGAGCCATTCATGATTTTCTCAAAAAATTACCTGACAAAAATTATAGTAAGCCAAATTTGTTTAAAATTCTACCTCAATTAAAATCACCAATTTTCCAAAGCTATATTTATGTATTTTTCCCCTCAAACACTAGTTCAATGTATTTTAAAACATTTGTACTAGATTTTCATACTGGCATTAATACAGACTCTTTGTTCCACCATCAACCTGCACTTCTGTTTATGGACAATGGAGAATAATAAGTGATTGTTAGAAAAAGAGCAGCATGTTCATCCACAAATACAGTCACTATACAGCACAAATCCTGGAACGAGGTTGAGACTTTTACACTGTGATAAGGCACAATACCAAATGAAAGATTATTATTTTTAAATGGCACCTTGGCATGTAAATTGTATCTCGTCTAGGGAACCTTGTCTCAATTGGTAGCAAGCTTGAATCTGAGTCAATAGACTGTGGTACATCCTATGTGTTGTTTTCCATCATGATGTGTTACTTACAGTGGAGATTTCCCCAAACTTACTCTTATTTGTTCATGCACTCACTGCTTATTTCTTTACAGGACAAAATCCTCCATTATCAACTTAGTAGGAGACCTGTAACTCAGTGGTTAGAGCACTCGCCTCGCAAGCGATAGACCTGGGTTTGAATCCCAGGTAGAGCGAAATGTTGGGCAAGTTTCCTTACGCCACACGCCTCTGTTTACCTAGTAGTAAGTAGGAACCCGGTTGTTAGTCGATTGGTGGATTGCTTTTCCTGTGGTAATAACACCTTCAAAAAAATATTAACGATGAATTGGTCACTTCAATCCATGACTGTTTGTGAGACACTGCTGTGCACAATTGGCTGCCACAGTTCGCCCACAAATACAGAGTCAATTCACTTTACAGTATATTTGAGACGTCTCGAAGACGTGATAAGACGCTATATCAAATGTAAGGATTATTATTATCAGTTCCATTTCCTGTGTTTGTTAAGAAGTACTTTTTGAACACAAGAGCTATTTTAGCTGCTGTTTTGGACTATCAATGATCAATATATGTTGAATAGGGCCATCTTTTCAACCTAGATTAGAAACAGTTGGACCTTTCTGAGGATTCAATCTTTTTCACTGAACGCTCATTGTTGTTAAGAACACAATCCAGTTTATCCCAGTTATGTAAGGTGCTCTGACATTCTATTTGTTCTCAACCAACTTCCTCCAAATTAAACCTATAATTACAAATTCTTCTTACTAGAATTTTAGTATCGCACAAACCTAATTTCTTGGTTCATGCAATGGCATGCTTCCTACATCGGCAAGGCTGTATTTACACCTTAAGTGAACAAAGCCAACCACACTAACCTGTAACATTGTGAAATTATTTTAGTCAAAATAAAATATTGACAGACAAACTTTTGTTTTGGTTAGTCAGGTGTCTGGCACCAACAGAAAACCATCATCGTGCTTATGCATATTAAAACCCGAGTTTAATGAATCACACCTGGAATTTCCCTTGCATTAGAATGGAATACACACTCCCCCCTCTGCAGACACGGGCTCTTCCCCCCCACCGCAGACAGGCGCTCTCCCCCCACCCCACTGCAGACACTCGCTCTCCCCCTCCACTGCAGACACTCGCTCTCTCCCCCCACTGCAGACACTCGCTCTCTCCCCCCACTACAGACACTCGCTCTCTCCCCACTGCAGACACTCGCTCTCTCCCCCCACTGCAGACACTCGCTCTCTCCCCCCACTGCAGACACTCGCTCTCACCCCCCACTACAGACACTCGCTCTCCGCCCCACTGCAGACACTCGCTCTCTCCCCCCACTGCAGACACTCGCTCTCTCCCCCCACTGCAGACACTCGCTCTCACCCCCCACTACAGACACTCGCTCTCCGCCCCCCCCCCCTTCCTCCCCACTGCAGACACTCGCTCTCTCCCCCCACTGCAGACACTCGCTCTCTCCCCCCACAGCAGACACTCGCTCTCTCCCCCCACTGCAGACACTCGCTCTCTCCCCCCACTGCAGACACTCGCTCTCTCCCCCCACTGCAGACACTCGCTCTCTCCCCCCACTGCAGACACTCGCTCTCACCCCCCACTACAGACACTCGCTCTCCGTCCCCCCCCCCACTGCAGACACGTCGCTCCACTGCAGACACTCGCTCTCTCCCCCCACTGCAGACACTCGCTCTCTCCCCCCACTGCAGACACTCGCTCTCTCCCCCCACAGCAGACACTCGCTCTCTCCCCCCACAGCAGACACTCGCTCTCTCCCCCCACTGCAGACACTCGCTCTCTCCCCCCACTGCAGACACTCGCTCTCCCCCCACTATAGACACTCGCTCTCTCCCCCCACTGCAGACACTCGCTCTCTCCCCCCACTACAGACACTCGCTCTCTCCCCCCACAGCAGACACTCGCTCTCTCCCCCCACTGCAGACACTCGCTCTCTCCCCCCACTGCAGACACTCGCTCTCACCCCCCACTACAGACACTCGCTCTCCGCCCCCGTCCCCCCCCCCCACCCACTGCAGACACTCGCTCTCTCCCCCCACAGCAGACACTCGCTCTCTCCCCCCACTGCAGACACTCGCTTCTCACCCCACTACAGACACTCGCTCTCTCCCCCCACTGCAGACACTCGCTCTCACCCCCCACTACAGACACTCGCTCCCCCCACTGCAGACACTCGCTCTCACCCCCACTACAGACACTCGCTCTCTCCCCCCACTGCAGACACTCGCTCTCACCCCCCACTACAGACACTCGCTCTCCCCCCCCGTCCCCCCCCCCCCCACCCACTGCAGACACTCGCTCTCACCCCCACTACAGACACTCGCTCTCTCCCCCCACTGCAGACACTCGCTCTCACCCCCCACTACAGACACTCGCTCTCCGCCCCCGCCCCCCCCCCCACCCACTGCAGACACTCGCTCTCCCCCACTGCAGACACGGGCTCTTTTCATTTTACTTATCAGTAAAATCAAACTTTCACGGTATTTATTTGTGTTGTATTTCATATCTTTGTATTTATGCCATGTAGTATATTTCACAGAATTTGCACTGTTTAAACTGCCAGCTGACACCTCTTCACCCAAGTCATCCTCTTACATCAGGAGGCACTTGAATACCAGTCACAACCTTCAGTGAAACTCACCACTGCTATTTGGCATTATTAACTGCAGAAGGTGAGGTAACACAATACGACACAGACTTAACTAAAGCATGCGTGGACAGTTTGTCATGAGACACTGGAGATGTGTGGATCAGAGGGAAAAACATATTGGGAATTGTAATCCTGATGGTATCTGTCAACCTCTGCGGGCATTGTCTGCAGTGGGCTAAATGGCCTCCTATGTTCTCAGAAGCATATTTATTCTTATACAGAGTATAAGATGGATGAAGACGACTTTATTAGCTAAATAATGATACAAGTTCTTATATCTTAAAATATGGAAGATAAGTTGACAGTTATACAACTTATTATTATTATTTTGTAACACGCTGGAAAAGAATAACCATATTTGTAACTGTACAGGTTTTAAAAAAAACAGGAAGTCCTGCTGTTCAGGACCACTGAAGCATGATAGTTACGCAAGTCCCACAAATCATACATTCTGATATGACCACATATTTGTCAATTGTAACGCTTAGTGCTTTTCATTGTTATTCTTAGAAACTGGAATTAGCAAACAAGAACAATATCTGTGGGTAATGTCAAGCTTTAAGGTACTGGATCTATGTCAGTAAGAAGGAACAAAATATTCACTATAGATTGTTGTATCACATTCAGTGAATAAAGCCAGAATAATGAAATAAAATCAAAATCAGCAATACAGAGATCATAATTTGATAAACACAGCATTTCTTTTGGCAAACAGTTCATGTTAAGTGATTTGTTGTCATATAAAGCGCTATGAAAGTTAGTTAGTTTTTAAGAATGTTTGATTCTGCAGTGACCCTATTTCCACCCTAACTGTTAAACTATCTCTGATATGACTATGAGTAAATAATTTAAGAATGCGATTCAAAGCCATTCTGAGTTGTAATAATGCAGAAACCCATCACCATGATTAAGACTGTCCAAACCAAGGTGAGATTTTTTNGTATCCCACCTACACATGGAAATCCCAGAGATAGATTGTTGTAATTGTATGCACACTCTCTCCCTGGAGGGACACATCCTGCTTACCTAATTCCGGAAACTATAAGGTGCAGGTTGGCAACAGCCAAGGCTTGAGGACCCCACGGTGTGCGTTGTGGTACTGCTGGAGTCTAACCAGCTAAAACCGCATAGCTTGCTTTGATATTGCTGTCCAGCAAGCTTTCCCACTGCTTGTCCAGCGAGGACCACCCTTCTCATGAGGGGCTTGGCTTCCAGAAACCAAGACTCTCCTGATTGGCTCCCGTCAGAGCCTCCTCACCTCAGGTACTGAGAGCAACACCATCCATGGTTGCACACTCCACCTTACTAAGCCAGTCCGGATTCTTGGGGTCTCGTTTGACCCTCAATTATCCTTTCTACCCAACATCTGCGCCATGACCCGCTCTGCCTTTCCCCATCTCCGCAAAATCGCCCGGCTCCGACACTGTCTCACACCACAGGCCACCGAAACACTCATACATGCTTTCATTACTCCTTGCTTGTCGGCCTCCCCAACTCCTCCCTCCATAGCCTGCAGATCATCCAGAACTCTGCAGCCTATGTCCTCTCCCGCACTAGGCTCCGCGACCTATCACCCACATCCTCACCAACTCCACTGGCCTCCATCACACAGAGGATACAGTTCAATATCCTAGACCTCACCTTCAAAGCCCTCCATGGTCTTCCTCCCCCCTACCTCTGTGACCTCCTAACACCCTACCATCCTGCTCGCTCCCCCCAGCGGACACCGGCCTGATTCACGTCCCCAGCCTCGCTCACCCCACTACTGGCAGGTGGGCCTTCTGCCACTCTGCCCCGTCCTCTCCATCCTGCAGTCTCTCCGCCTTGACCCTCCCTTGACTCCTTCAAGACCCATCTCAAGACCCTACTCTTTGACCATGCTTTTGATCTCCCTGCTTCCCTCCCTGCTCTCCACCCTCCCCAGTCCGCAGCTCAGGTCCGAAATTCTGTTTGTCCAGCGCCTTGGGATGTTGTCCAGACATGAAAGGCACTATACAAATGTAATTTTGTTGTTGCCAGGTTAAAGGTTGCTGAGTGAGATGACTCCCTGCCCCCTGTGACTGGTCTGCCCTTCCAGGTCCTGCCGATGAGCCAGGCTGGCTGTACTGTCATCAGCAGTGCCTTGGAATACTGTGGACCCACCTGGCTCAGAAACCGGCCTACTAAGACTGCTGGAGAGGGCTGGCTCAATTCTGATTCATTGCCAGGCATGTCACCTTGCAGCCCGTTCAGCTTATATAGCGCCCTCCACACAGGGTAGCATCTCAGAGCGCTTTGATAGGGAATGGTGCCAGTTGACAGTGAGAGGCTGACGAGGTCTGAGAGTAAAGGGGCGAGGAGGTGAAGTTGGGAGGTAAGGAGCAGGGTAGAGACAGGGTCAAGGGAGCAGGTGGTGGGCCTCATGCAGGTTATAGTGGTGGTGAGAGAGGAAGGGTTCGAAAGTGTGGAGGGAGGGATGGGTAGGGGCTGGAGTGTGAGGGAGAGATGGGGAGGAGTGGCAGTTTGGAGGGCGGAGGGAGTTGAACGGATCTCCTCGAGTGAGCGAAGGTGGCTGGTGTACCAGGGTGAGTTGCGCGAGTAGGAGGTGGTTCAAGAGGTGAGGGGGGCAAGGGCATCGAGAATGGTGAAGTGGAAGTTGTGGAGGAGAGTGACCAAGGAAGTCGGTGTGGGAGGTAGGCCAGACGGAGAGGAGTTCAGGCGACTCCAGTGCAGCGGAAAGGGAAGGAGTTGAAGTGCAGGTTGAAGTCGCCTAGGATGAGGAGGCATTCAGAACAGAGAAGCTAGGAGGGCGCAGATGAACGTGGGGAGGGTTTGGGGACGACAAATCAGAGAATTCTGAGGGAAAGATTGGAGGGGTGGTAGAGAGTAAGGTGCTTGAATGCATGTAGATTTAACAGGTACGGAGTGAGACAAATCCCTCCCCACTCCCCACCCTGTGAATGGTATGACTCTCCAAATAGACCATACACTCTTTGACTTTTGCTACTTTCCATTTCAGATCTTGAACTGACCATTTGAACTAGATCTTTGCTTTCCAGTGATGAGCAAAGTAATGTTTTCTGTGGTAGAGAAAAAGAAAGAGAACTACCATCCACAAATTATATCTGTAGCTTTATCAGAATATTCTATTGAATAATTACAAATAAAAACTGCCTATTTGTCTCTATGCTTTATAATTTAAGTTTTTCTTACTGATCTTCTTCATGCTGGTATGGTTACGTGAGAATTCATGCTGGTATATCTGGCACTCTCCAGTCAGAAAGGCGATAAGCCAATCGACTAACAAGCGGGTTCCTACTTACTGCTAGGTAAACAGAGGGGTGTAGGGTAAGGAAACTTGCCCAACGTTTCACCCTGTCCGGGAATCGAACCCAGGTCTCTCGCTTGCGAGGTAAGTGCTCTAACCACTGAGCTAGAGGACTACACTAATATGACAATAGGAAGAATTCTTCTCCTTTCAATTTATGTCATGGGATGTTTAATGACCAAGAAGATGGGACCTTGGTTTAATGTCCCATCCGAACGTTAGCATCTCCAACAACATAATGCTCAACCATTACATTGGAGTATCAGCGGAGGCTCAAGTCTGTGAGTCGAATTGAACCTATAACCTTTCAACCCAGAGGCGAGATTAGTATTAACTAGAAAAAGTTTAGTTCTAACCAGCACAATTACCATTATGAGAAACTGTCAATTGAAAAAATGTATCCATAAACACTGCACAAGCTAAAGCTCATAGAAAATTTACACTACCCCAAAATTATTTCACTACCAAGAATTTCACGGAAACAGTTGCGCAAGACACCAATTTGCTGTCTCATACTTGATACAGCACTTCCCCTTTGTTTGTAAGCTTTCATCAGATGAGTCGGAGATGAGTCAGCAATGCTTAGCTAAAAACGCAACTCCTGAGCGGCTTGTGATTAATTTGAGATTAAAATGAGACAGAAAGTGCATGTTCAAAATAGATTGCCGAAAAGGACATTTTGCACATTAGTCTTTCAGTTATGTGAAGAATGGAATTTAGGAACCATTCAATACTGTTGTTATTTATTAATTTTAAAACATCAATATTTCACCTGCTTTGGAGAGGAATGCAGTGGTCTTTTGAAGGAAGGCTTCTTCGCAAGCAATTTACCACTTGTCAGAAGGAAAAGTCACTAAAGTATGAAGTCAATCAGTGCATTTATTTTGTCAGGTGAAAAATATTCCTTTTATTTTTTTTTAAATGAGAATAAAATATTACAATTCCTAGGATATTCTTGGTTTACAACTGTACCCCAAGTAAAATGCATCCTGAGTAAAATACATCACAACATTATCAAAACCGTCTTCAAATGCACCTATGACTAGCGAATAAACTATGGCTTTCAAAGTTGATGTAGGTATGCTAAAGGTTCTCACCTGATATATCCTGAAAGGAATATACCGGAAACCTCCTTCATCTCCTGGACACTCCATTAGTTTTCGATTGATGGCCCAGAATTGGTCAAATTTGTCTAAATTGAAAAAAACACATTTCAAAACTTTGTTTTATTCAATGTAATTGAACAATACATCTAATTTAGACTGAGCCACAAGTTTTTGACATCACCCAAATTACATTACACAGAACCACCACAAGTTATAAATTCCAGAAAAACACATAATTGGTCATTCCCACGACTGTTCCTGGGACATTGTTATGTGCAAATTTGTTGCCTCGTTCATCTACAAATGCAATCACTGCACTTTACAGTGAATCATTTAAAGGGTTTTGAGACGTTTTGACAACATAATAAGATGCTATACCAAATACAAGGAGTATGTGTATATACAGTAAAGTCCGGATAACTCGACCTTGGCTTAACTTGTCACAATCACTTAAGTCATCATGATGTCAATAACCCAGCCACATATGCCTAATACGCCACTCCAGGTAACTCATCATTGTTCCTTTCCCTTGGAGTGATGAGTTATATATTATAATTGATGTATATATACACACACACATAAAAATTATAATTGATCAAAGTACATCAAGCCAGTTAACACTTATTGTGTATAATTGCCTTTGATGAAGCATTAATATTTGGAATAAAATGTACCCTGAACTAAAATGGTTACCGAATACAGTGTCTGGTTTCTAATAGTCAGTATTTTACTCAAAAAATTCCCTATATGGTAGCAGCACATTTAGAATGCGTTAAGAGCTTTAAACAGAGCTTAAAAAGGCAATTTTAAATGTACCTTTTGACCTCAAAATTGTATACCTTTTAAGCATTTTGATATTTAAGGAATGTATTGGGAAACTCTAAGCAGGATGTAATAAAGGCATGGGTGAGTGTTTCAGTGGGAAAATCATGACACTATAGTTATTGATAGAAGCTGGTTTGGGTACAAATGGCTTCACATCCGCATTGTTATCACAGCCACAGTGGAAATCAGTCCAAATTAGTGCAGACATTGGGTTCTGTACTGTATATCATCTTTTTACCCTTCTATTTTTCTACTGTCAGTTCCTTGCAATTCAAAAAAACACCAATCTTTTTGCAATAATGAACATAAAATGCAAGAAGTTTCAGAAGAAAACAGCAGGCTTAGGTCTTTTGGTTGTCTTGAATATTACACAGTAGACTGTAACAGAAGATGCTGTACGACAACTTTGAATGTGCCTAAACTACTCAGTAGGGGAATAAAGCAACACCTTTACAAATAGCTTTGAGTCAAGCATCCTGTTTAAAAATAATTCAGAGATAAAAGGGAATTCAATATTCTATTGGTAATGTTATTTCTCTTCTTCTACCATAAAAGAGCCCAAGCCCTGAAGACAAACAATTAATTCCCAAAAGAATAACAGACAAAGAAGTACAACTTTGTAGAAAGAGGAAAGTAAAGCTGGTGCTTTAGATTTCCCATGGGAAAACTGAAATGAAAATTTCAGTCCAGAACATTTTAAGTGTCTGAGGAAACAATGGTTAAAGTGCAGGAACATAAAACCAATAGCGGGTGTTTTATAAAGAAAAACGTGGCGTCATTAGAACCACATACATCCTGCCAAAAAACAAAAAGGAGAAAAAGGTCTGTTAAATATTGCATTGTTCCGTATATTCGTTAAGTACAACTAGGATGTTTCAGTTGAGTGTTGAAACGTACAATATCACAACTTGAAACTGTACATTATCTGCATGTGAAGTCAGCTAAGACTTAGGTACACAGCCTGGTAAACAAACCCTCAAATAAAATTAGTCACTCACACCATGGCTGTTTGTGAGACATTGCTGTGCGCAACTGGCTGTCGCGTCTCGCCCACAGAAAATACAGTCACTCCACATTATAGTATATCCTGTGAAGTGCTTTGAAATGTCTCGATGACTTGAAAAGGCTCTATATCAAATGCAAGGATTATAATAATTATTATAATGCATCGTGTTTATAGCAAGATTGCACTTTATAAACCCAAATATCACACTGCAATGAAACTGCACAATATAACTCCCAATTCTCCCAATTTTGCATTTCCAGACTTTTCAGGTTGTATCGTAGTGTGCAATTGGCTGCTGCGTTCGCCCACAAATATACAGTCAATTCACTTTACAGTATATTCTGTGAAGCGCTTTGAGACTCTAGAAGACGTGAAAAGCACTATATCAAATGCAAGGATTATTATTATTATTGAAGTTTGGGAGAGATTGTGGGGAAAAATAAGGACCAACCAGAATCACTCATATCACTGCTTTTTTTTTCTTTCTTTCTCTACCTCAATATTAGCAATTAACATTTAGTTTTTCTACATGTTTCATCAGTGTTATAAAACAGGAGGCGGCAAACTTGCCACAAAGTCTTCACTTAGTTGACCACCAAGAAGCATACAAATAAACTTCCACCTTATTCTTGCAGCCCTTCCAAGACTTTGATCGCTAATATGAGCATCAAATAGGATAATATCAAATACAGCTAATATGAGCACTCCTTTGCACCCCCCTACCTCTCTGACCTCCTCTCTCCTCAAAACAGCACCTGTTGTCTTCGTTCCTCCAGGTCTGGCTTCCTCCTTGTCCCCCGCGTCCTCCGCTCCACCCTCGGCGGTCGTACCTTCAGCCATTACGCCCCGAGGCTCTGGAACTGCCTTCCTCACTCCCTTCGTCTCGCTCCCTCCCTTCCCATTTTTAGGTCTCTGCTGAAGACCTTTGTTTTCGACCGCGCCTTTGGTCACCTTCCCCCCCCCCACCCCCTCCCCCTGGCTTGGTCCTGGGTTCTGAAACTGTAAAGCGCTCTGAGATGCCATCCAGCGTGGAGGGCGCTATATAAATCCAAGTTGTTGTTGTTATCCAGTAATTGGAAATTTAAAAATGTGGGGATGAAAGAGTTATTTTAATTGGCACTCTGCCCCCAACTCTTGTGGTAACATAAACTGCTCCAACATAACGTATATTGCCACAATTATGTAATCACTTTTTATTAAAAGTAAGTAGTGAGCATGAACATTTAAAAATTATTTAAAAGGAGGATTTAATTACAAACAGAACGGGGCAGTTCTCTTAAATCAAAGTATTCAAATGCTGAGCCCAGACTGCAGAACCAGTTATAAATATAAATACGTGTTTCAGGAATTTCCTGCCTCGAGGAATTTCATACTAAATTTGTAGGAGCACCAGCTGAAATACAACCTCAAAATGCATTGGAGAACTGACATTTTAACAATTTTATGTTGTTTTCAAATAGAACAACATTAAAATTACATTTAGAAAACATCTTTCACATTAGAAGGACAAAGTGGATTGGCTAAACCTTGTCCTGAGATTTCTATCAAATTTATGTTATGCTACATGAAGGGTACTATGTAAATGCAAGTTGTTGTTGTTCGGGATTTATGGGAGGCAAATCTTACAGAAATAGCAACAAAACAGAATCTGTGCATGCATGCTCCGCAGTACAAACCTGGGCTCTTAAATGTTTATCACATATCTTTCCCACTGTGGTGGGGGGGAAAAAAAGACCTTGTAAGTGAAGTGAATGGCATGGAAGAAATCATCACCGGCCTGTATGGATTATATTACACTTTACATTGTTGTTTCAGCCATAAATGGAGTACACATACATAAAATTTGCTATCGAAAGTGAATTATTAAAACCATTTCTGATGCAAAAAGATTAGAAAAACAACTCTAAATCAGCATTAAAAGTACCTTAAAGGAGAGTAAAATTTCCTTGACAATTTGTCATCATCTCTCTTAGCCATTCAGCCATCAATCAAAGTGCACTCAAAACCTAGAGTGCTCTCTAGTTATCCAGCTCTCTGCTAGGACTTTTCTTTGCAGCTTTCTTTGCTGTGTGTGTGTGTTTGTGAGGGGGGGGGGGCAAGAGAGAAAGAAGTGCAATTCAAGATTTGCCATATGTGGGATTTTTGATCAATAAAGCCTGCCGTTGAGCAACAGTTCTGAGATCATAGTTTTTCTTTGTTCTCTTTTGCATATTGGAACAATTTAGTCCTCCAGTGAATGAGTAAGATTCTTCCCCAAAAAAGTGTCAGTACACAGGCAAACAATATAAAATTAAATTGACACTTCATAAGAATGTGGATATTAATAAGTGTTAAATGATGCAAATGCAATTGCTTTATTCTGTTGAAAATAATAATAGCCGAGGTGGAAATACTTTATATACAAATGTTTTTTTCATCTTAACATCAAGAGTCAGACATTATTAATCCTTATCCAAACATGTTTTAGTTTAGGCAAATAAAAACCTTGCCTTGACGAATAAAAACATGTTTGATTGATCTGCTTGGATAAGAAAGCAACTAAAATCCATCAACACATTTTGGTTGTTTGCTTAAAAAAAATGGGCTTTTTCAGCCAATCAAAACCTTCCATTCTCCAACACAAATGTAGGGAAAAAACAGGCTGAAAAGGAACAGATTGATTGAATGTTCTTTTTAAGAGAAATAAAATATAGAAAAGAAGTACTGATAGTCTAAAGATTAAGACAACCAGTGACTCAAGAGAAAAGAAAAATACCTATTTAAGTGACGCTTTACCAGTTCCAGTCATAAAATGTGATCAAAAGATTTGTAGCTACATAAAACAACAATGCTTATCTCATTGTCCAACCTTTAATAGATATCAGCTTTACTCAGGTGATGGAACTCTCACCTCAGAATGAGAAGGTTGTGGGTTGATGCCCCCAAGTAGGACTCTGAGCTCATAGTCTAAGCTGACACTCCAGTGCTTTGAGATGTTTTGATGTAAATAATATATACTATATTAAGCACACATTTTAAAACATATATATATATATATAAATATACTTAGAATACAGGTAGAACTTCCTGCTTATTCATCTGTATATAAATTTTCCAGGGCCAGGCAGCACTTGATCAACCATCAGGTTAATGCACAGCAGTTACCCTGTTAAAAGCTGATTAATCTGCTCCACACCTCTCAGCAACATATGTCACTTAAAGCAATTGAGTACAGAAGGAGTGACCCAGGTAATGTAGAACATATTTCCATTTAACATTGTGCCTTTAATGATGTCTCAAAGCACCTTACTTAATAAATTTTAAACGGTGACCTGTTATAAATAGAAACCTAACTAATCTTCAGCAGAAATATCCCATAACCAGCAATGAAGATTATCCAAGTGTCTGCTATACAGTATTTGGATGAGGGGAAGGTTGATAAAGATGCAGGGAGAACTTCTCGGCTCTTCAAAATAGTATCATAGGATCTTTATCGCCCACCACCAAAATATGCAGTTCTCTGTTTTACATTTCATCTGAAGAACATCACCACCAACATTGCAATGCTCCCTCATTGCTGCATTGGAGAATTAAGAGCTTGTTCAAATGAGAACATTTGAAAGAAAGAAAACTGCACTTTTATAAATATTGTTTTATTCTATCTGGGGTGTGCTTACGCAACTGTTTTTCCCCTTTAAACACTTTAATTTAGAATGAAATTTTTCTAATAACATCCCTTACAGCACCAACCACTGACAATTGTATCTGCCTTGCTACAAATATCCCAGAAAGTTCACGATATCTACGTACGAGCGTGAAAAACAAATCATGAAGCTTTCACACTGAGAACCAACTCCACAAGTGTAGTTGTCTAAGTCAATGTATCCTCTTCCAATTTGTGTAAAAAAGCTCAAGCTTGCGTGCCTCAAAAGAAATTACAACTCCACATTGCTTCTTTCTATGTAGTGTCTTCAATCTTTGCCTGTGGTTACCCAATATATTTGCATATCAAGCTTCTTCATTCATATTTAAATGAATCAAATCTTCAAAATCTATTCCTTTTTAGACAAGTAATGCTATCAGTACTAACTGAGAGATGTTTATTTTTCTCTCTTTTAAGGCTCAACAAAATGATGAAGTACTCATTTCACAAAGTTTGGTTTTTAGTCATTTCAATTTGCCCTCCACGTTTGTGATGAGTTTAATCAGAGCAAAAAATCAATGTTAACGCAAAGTAAACAGGATTAAATAATACTGCATTTTTTTTAATAAAAGAAACGTAGAATTCACAAGAGGTCACAAAACTACATGATGAAAGTCCTTAAACATAACTGTTGAATGCAATTTATTTATTGGCCTTATGTTCTCCAGTCATTCATCATAGCTCATCCCTTTTAAGCCTATGCCTTGTTAAAGAGATTAGTTACATTGGGAGCACTGCCCTAAAATCAATACTAAGACAGTTAGAACCAAGGTTAGGAAGCAGTTTGTTGAACTATTTTTGGCCAGGCTCGTCTCAAATGCCAAATGCGGAAACCCATCATTATGCTTAAAAGAATCCAAACCAGACATTGTTCCATGTATGCCACCTATACATGGACATTCCCATATGTAGGTGGCATACAGTGGGCTGGAAATATATGGAAAGATTGGCTCACAATTCTTTAAAGTCTGAATCAATAGGGACTTTTAAAAAAAAAGATACACAGGCACTTGGGCAGTACAGGAATTAAGGGATATGGCATTTTGATTAAATGATTTGCCAAGATTGAATAAAGTGGTGGAACATGCTCAATGGCCTCCCCCTTTTCCCTATTATCTTATGCTCCTTCTGAAGTACGTTTTTCTTCTATGCTGCTTCTATAGTCTGGACAGCTTCTCATGTTGTGAAGACCTGAACTGCACATGGTACGGTGCAGTACCCTGTATGTAGAGGCAACGGCTAAGTCAGGTGTGAACAAATCCAGAAAAATGGCCATTGTACAATACCAGCTGCCTCTGAAGGCTCATCTCCAAACTAATAGTATAACAGTGATATTGCTTATTTACTTTTGAAATTTAATGATCCAAAAGAGAATGTGAATTGGGGCAATAAATCTGCTCACACACCTTTGACACAGTGAAGATTTAATATTAAAGGGACTGAGGTAATGAGTGGGAACGTTCTTGCATTGCTTGCACATTACTAACTATTTTTACATGCAATAAAAAGCATCCAATTCTACATTATTTTTCTGTATGTAATGGTTATTAGCTTTTTTAAAATGTGTACTCATTAAGTTGTAAAATATTTTAAAATTAGTATACTATACAAATAGTATAACACTTTATTGAATCTTGGCAAATCATTGAATCAAAATGCCATATCCCTTAATTCCTGTACGGGGAAATCTCCTTATATACACAGGTACTTGTGTGGAAATCTGTTTGGTTTAGATTCTCTTAATTATGGTAATTGTTTTCTGCATGTGCTCGACTCCCAGCTGACCAAAATAACACATTATTCAGGATGGCAGCGCACGTTTCCATTTAAATCATATTTCGTATCTTATTAATTTGTCAGAGAGGCTAAACACTTCATGAAGAGGGAATTAAAGGGAAAACCCATTAACTAATTTTGTGCTACTCATTCAACTCCTTGTGGGCTAGTTACAAAGCACAATAACAATCAGCAGGTTATTTTAGATCAATTTTGCGGTCAGGGAAGAACATATAGTTTTACAGAGATAAAAGGGAGGGTGTGGGAAACTATATATTTCTTTCATAAATTTCACGCTAAAAGTGCTACTTTTGATTATAATAATCCTTGTATTTGATCTAGCGATTTTCACATCTTCTAGACGTCTCAAAGTATGTACTGTAAAGTGTCCCACAAACAGTCGTGGATTGAAGTGACCAATTTTATTATTTTGTTCTTGAGGGATTATTATCAGGCGGATGGAGTAAGGAAACTGGTTTTGCCCTGCTGAGAATCAAACCTAGGTCTCTCGCTTTCAAGGGAAGTGCTCTAACTACTGAGTTACAGGACAACACAAAATGATAATAATGGGGTGAAATACTATCACAGCCCATTCTCCAGACAAGATTTTGCCACATAAAATTTATTGTTAATTTGTAATTCTTTGGTGACCTCCGAATGATACAGAAACTTCATAAGAAAAACACAGTACATTTATCTGATTCACAAAATAGAGAGCATGCATATCCCATTTATTACCTCCTCTTATCACATGGTACATGATCAATCTTAACAGTCTTGGACAACCATCTCCTCCATGACTTAAAATCAGGAGTATGATGAATATAGGTCTGATCAAAAAGAAAAAAATGTATAATAGGGAAGAAGGGGCAATAAATGGGAGAATAATAAAAGGGGATATGAAAAAGACTGGAGGTCAAAATAAAAAGCAATAACAACGACGACAACAAATTACGTTTGTAGCGGCTTTCAAGTCAGGACGATGTCCCAAGGCGCTGGACAACCAAGGATTTGGATCCGAGAGCAGGGTAGGGGTCAGGAGAGGTGGAGGGTAAGGAAGTTAGGGGTAAGAGGGTGTCTGAAGGCTCGGTCGAAGAGGAGAGTGTAGAGATAGGCCTTGAAGGAGGCAAGAGAGGGAGCAAGCGAAGGGACTATAGAATAGAGTTCCAAAGAGTGGGGCAGAGATGCTGAGGCCTCGACTGCCGAAGGTGGGGTGGGGACATGGAGAAGGCTGGAGCCCGCTGAGCCGAGGGAGTGAACAGGTTGATATGCAGTTAGCAGGTCGAGAGGAGCAAGGCTGTGAAGGGCTTTGAAGGTGAAGATTTTGGATTCTAGCTTTGGGTGATGGGGAGCTAGTGGAGCCAGGCAAGGATGGGGGTGATAGAATCACGGAGCCTGGTGTGGGAGAGGACATGAGCTGCAGAGTTCTACATGATCTGCAGCTTGTGGAGAGAAGAGGTGGGAAAGTCGACAAGCAGGGAGTTTAGGATATTCAACACTGGATAGGATAAGAAAACACATTTACATGGACATAAAAACTAAGAGGATACTCAAAGAAATCGTGAAACCACTTGGAGCTGAAGGGGGCAATTATGTAATTCAGAAAGAAGAAATGGTGAATACAATAGTTTGCTCCTGTTTTTACAGAGGGAGATGAAATTGGGATTGCAAGAATTGAGCACTATTCTCGGTTTCGGCATCCACCAATTATATTTTACTAAAGACACAGTTCTCTATGGAGTCCAGAGTAGACATGACATACTGGTGCTGTCATTGTGGATTATAAGAGATAATATCAGTCTCTATATATAAATATAGTATGGCCAGCACAGAAGTCAATCCAGACTGGCATTCCATTAAAGTAAGAAGAGTGCCACCCCATTGACAGCACCCACAACATAATACAACTACTGACGGTAGCGCTGTTCGCAGCTGCTCTGGATTAATTTATAGAGGCCAATCACGTAATTGAGCATCATAGTCACATCAAAAACAACTTGGATTTATATAGCACCCTTCACGTAGGGCAGCCTGTGACAGTGGCGGAGTCTGACTCCGAGCCAGGGGGAGTGGGAGGGTGGAGGTGATCGTAAGCACAATCAAAAAGGAAGGTTTTTAGGCGGGATTTGAAACTGAGGAGGGAGGGGGCTTTTATGAATGTATGAATAACTAAACTAGCTGTATTAGAGAGTGACCCAGTCAATACAAATAGTCTCAAATACAAATTTAATGTACATGTATCATGTAGTACTTTTAGCGTGACATTTATAAAAAATATATATAGTTTCCCACACGCTCCCTTTTATCTCTGTAGAACTACGTGCTCTTCCCTGACCGCAAAGTTGATCTAATATAACCTGCTGATTGTTATTGTGCTTTGTAACTAGCCCACAAGGAGTTGAATGAGTAGTACAAAATTAGTTCATAGGTTTTCTCTTTAATTCTCTCTTCATGAAATGCTTAGCCTCTCTGACAAATGGATAAGATCAGAAATATGATTTAAATGGACTCTCGAGGGAAACGTGTGCTGCCATCCTGAATAATGTGTTATTTTGGTCAGCTGGGAGTCGAGCACATGCAGAAAACAATTACCATAATTAAGAGAATCTAAACCAAACAGATTTCCACACAAGTGGAGTCCTGTAGCTCAGTGGTTAGAGCACTCGCTTTGCAAGCGAGAGACCTGAGTTCAATTCCAGGCAGGGCGAAACCTTGGGCAAGTATCCTTACTCCACACAGAGCCTAATAATAATCCCTCCAAAACCAAAAACAATAAAAAAAATTGGTCATTTTCAATCTACGACTGTTTGTGGGACATTGCTGTGCGCAATTGGCTGCCGCGTTCGCCCACAAATGTACAGTCAATTCACTTTACAGTGTGTTCTGTGAAGCGCTTTGGGACATCCTCCCGACGTGAAAAGCGCTATATCAAATGCAAGGATTATTATTATTATTAAGTACCTGTGTATACAAGGAGATTTCCCCGTGTCTGGAATGGAACTTGGCAATTCCATGTATTGAACTTGTTTCTTGCAATTATGGAATGCTAAAGGATAATATTATCCTCACATATTCATCTGCAGAATACAATGTGTTTTTTAAACAAAAGACTCTACATTCTGGTAGCGGGATTCCCAATTTGGGAGCCATCTTCTTGTTTATACGACTGGGTACTGAAAGATGGTGATTCAATACCCAGGCATTTAAAAACTCAGAATGAGGAACAGGGCACTAACCAATGCAATTTTTAAATATGTAATGTATACTATTTTTAAAAGATATTTTACAACTTAATGAGTTCACATTTTTAAAACCTAATAAACGTGATTACATACAGAAAAATAACGTAGAATTGGATGCTTTTTATTGCATGTAAAAATAGTTAGTCATGTGCAAGCAATGCAAGGACTTTCCCACTGGTTACCCTCTGTTCAATTTTGAGTACGTCTGGGAAATTGTAATATACTATTTCTGTTCTGAAATATAATTTTGTAACAAAACATGAGAGATGCAACAATATACAGAAATGCAACAATCTATTGCTGCAAAACTCAATACGCCGTGACAGTGAATAAACAGGTTCTGACTTCCAAATCGCTGAGTTATTGACCTTGGCCACATTGTTGTGGTAAAGTTAATGCTGAGCTACTGTCAGATACTTGGCAGCTGACACCAAGTAGTACTGGCTCAGATCTGTAAATGAGTTGCTCACCATCCCTCTCACCAGTAGATAGTGAAATGTTCCCACAGAGGACAGAAAAGAGCTATTTGATACTTACTAAATGTTAAAACTTTCATTCTCACTTTCATCACATTCAGGCATGACTATTCCAACACACTGTTCAACAGCTCCTCCATATAAAAACTGAAAACTACCCAGATCTCTGCAGGGCATACCCGCTCGCTCCCACACCAAGCTCTGCAACCCTACTATCCCCATCTTTACTCAGCTCCACTGGCTCCTCATTCCCCAGCGGATCAAATTCAAGATCCTCGTCCTCTCATTCAAATCCTCACATGCCCTCTACCTACCCTACCTCTGCAACCTCCTAAAACCCTATCGACCTGACCACATCTTTCACTCAGCCAGCTTCAGGCTACTTGATGTCCCCTGTCCTATCTGCCCCCCATTGGTTGGGAGAATTTTCTGCTGGAAATCCATCTTGAAATATCTCCAACTTTCCCCATCCCTCCTCTTTGACTGCATTCGGGGTTATGTCCAGAGGAGTAGAGTAATAAAGTATAAAAGTAGGGAAGTAATGTTAAATTTATATAAACCCTTATTAGAAAGATTGGGAGGGCTCAATGTCATAGAATCATACAGCACAGAAGGAGGCCATTCGGTCCATTGTGTCTATGTTGACTCTTTGAAAAGAGCTACCCAAATCAATTCCATTCCCCCACACTCTCCCCATAGCCCTGCAAACTTGTCCTCCCCAAATAATTATCTACTTCTCTCTTAAAAGTTATCAACTTGTTATCAGCTTCCACCAGCAAAGTTCATACTCCACTATCAATCCAACATTACAATCTGACATTTTCCGTCACATGCAGGAGCAAAAGCTGCAGTGTAAGACACCACATAGTGTGTTACACTACAGCAATGGGGATTATCATCTTCCAATTTTGACAGAGAGTATGCAGTCTCCATGTCAATTACATCTCACACCCCAGAGAGATCAGCATCAAAGTGCGGAAAAGAGAAAACTCTTTACATTCTTTGTTTTAGCCACTGTGGTGGTAAAGTTGTTTGGTTGATGAATTATTCTCTACTACTATTTACAGGTCCAAGATGAATATTAACAGGTCAATGATTCTCGATCTGAAACTGAAGATATCTTGATTCCTCCTGGAGGATTTACAGAGAAATTCTTATTGAATAACTGATTAGTGAGTGTTCCCTCAGGAAAAGAACAGTCCTAAAGGACTATGTTTACCATGAGTATCTAATAATAATAATAAGCTTTGCATTTGATATAGCGTCTTATCCCGCCGTTGAGACGTCTCAAAGTGCTTCACCGGATATATTGCAAAGTGACTGCACATTTTGTGGGTGAAACGCATCAGTCAAATGTGTACAGCAGTGTCCCACAAAACGGCATGGATTGAGTGACCATATTACTATTTTTTTAAGGGATTATTATCCCGAAAAAGTGATCCGCCAATCGACTAACAACTGGGTTCCTACTTACTGCTAGGTAAACAAAGGCATGCATGTGTGTAGATTAAGGAAACTTGCCTAAGATTTTGCTCTGCCGGGAATCGAACCCGGGTCATCTTGCTCTCGCGAGATAAGTGTCTAGAGTGGAGTCACATATACCTTTCCAAGCGCAAATTAGAAACGAGAATTACAAACCTCCATTTTTAGAATATGACTAAAGAGGCCAACATGATCAATATATTATTACTCCCTCATGTGAAAGCAACATACCAAGCTGACAACTGGTTTAGTTGTATATATACACTGCACTATACTTGGAATATTTCCCAATACACTGATCATGATCAGGTGTTCAAGAAATATTTGTTTGGAAGAAAATATGCCAGAGTTAAATAATGTTGATCTGATATATGTATGAGCAGAATATGGAACTAGTGACCTCAACCAGTCCCAACTGTAACTGTAACCAGCTTTCACAACGTTCCACAAATCAATAAAAAAAATCAAAATATAAATAGAGCTAAATTTATCAAAAAATAAATTTGTTGGCGTAAAATTTGATCAGTTTTGTTTCCAAAGGGAACTTGTTGACAGTTATAAAATATCATCTCTCATTAACAGTTTTTACTATTATAAACCATCCTTTAATTTAACAAGTCAATTGACAGCTGGAAATCGTTGAATTTTTCTATGTACTTACCTCTGATAAATGCCCTTATGTTCTCAGTAAAAAAATACTAAGGTGGGGAAGCCACTTTGGAAATTTGGTTAAAAGTTTATAAAATCTTTTTAAAGCTGTTTTCCGTTTTTAGATACAACTATGATATAATTTTGCCATTTCAGAAGGAACCACAAGTCTCAAAGGACATCTTTTACTGAGTGTGGTGCAATCTGATCAAAAGATTTTAGTTCACGTAACAAAATTAATGTTCAAAGCAGCTTTTTTTGCTGTGTAGACAAACATTATGGTTATTGAAAGCATTTATTTTCAAAGGGAAACGATCTCTAATTTTGAGTTAAGTTCAAAACTGATTTAGCAGGGTTGACTACCGCCACAAAGTATTGAACATATTAAACAGCCATCCCTACAGCAAATGAATACTGACTTAGGCCTTGCCCACACACTTCCTAAGCACCATAGAAAGCCAAAAGCAACGTCATTCATTAAATGGAGCAACTCTAGAAGGCAGTTCAAAAATCAATCCATTTATCAAAAGTACATAGAAACATTCAACAGGTCGTCTTCATAAACTACATTAACATGGTTTGGGAATCAAGCAGATAGCTGAACTAGCAGATCTCCATGAGCAGAAACAAAAGTACATAAAAGAGCTCTTAATAGGTAGATAGAAGTGAACCATGCCACAATGCGGTTGTTTCGATCCAGAAAATTTCAACCCATGTTATATGCAAGGACTCAAAACATCCACCGCTGGTCAGCACTTCGGCATTTGTGATGCAAACCAGGGATGTCATTGACCTAACTTACTCGTGCTATTCTCACGATGCACTCCCAAACCAAATTTCCACACAAAATGCCACGGTCCATTACCCCATTACCTAGCTGCCTTATCAATCCTCGATATTTAAGTACATTCCGCTATATTCCCTGATCCACAACACTATATACCATGTGAAGGGCTCTATATAAATGCAAGTTGTATTTACAAAGAGGGAGGCAGAAGGAGCATTTTGTGCACAATATACTTCGCATCCGTTTGTGAGACAATGTGGTGCATAAACTGAATATCACATTTAACTATATTTGGAGGCTTTTACCTTAAAAGTACAGTCCACTCTGTACAATTGCATGGAGTCAGGATCAGATAGAAACCATGCAATTATATAGAGTATGCAATTACCTGAAGTTCATTGGTGGCGCCACCTGCCTGTCACTCTCCGCGCTGCCTCTCTTTATAATTCCCGCTCCGGCTTTCTTCCGCGCTGCCTCTCATCACATAATACGCTTGAAAAGGTACCACACATAACAATAATAACCTTTGCATTTGATATAGTGCCTGATCACATCGTTGAGATGTCTCAAATTGCTTCACAGGATATACTGTAAAATGGATTGACCGTGTATTTTGTTGGCAAAATGCGGCAGCCAGTTGGCACAGCAGTATCCCACAAGCAGTCATGGATTAAAGTGGCCAATTTATTCTTTTTTTTTGAATTAATTATTACCCCCAGAAAAGCGATCCACTAATCGACTAAGAACCGAGTTGTTACTTACTGCTAGGTAAACAGAGGCATGTGGAGTAAGGAAATTTGCCCATTATTTTTCGCCCTGTTGGGAATCAAACCCAAGTCTCCCACTCGCTAAGCAAGGCTCTGAGCTACAGCACTCCACATATGACTTATATAAAGTTATGTATAAATCAGATTTTATACAACATACACATAACAAATACAATAAATGTTATTTTTCTTGTAATGAAATAACTTGAACTGGCTGGTGACAGTAAGACAAGGTTTGTGTACCATGTTTACATACAGGGGTGCAGGTAAATGAATCCTTGAAGGTGGCAGGACAGGTAGAAAAGGCTGTAAAGCGAGCAAATGGGATTCTAGGCTTTGTAAATAGGTGCATAGAGTACAAGAGTCAGGAAGTTATGATTAACCTACATAAAACACTGGTTAGGCCCCAGTTAGAATACTGCACCCAGTTCTGGGTACCACACTATAGGAAGGATGTTAAGGCATTGGAAAGGGTGCAGAGGAGATTTACGAGGATGGTACCAGGAATGAGGGACCTTGATTATGAGGAAAGGCTGGAGAGGCTGGGATTATTCTCATTGGAGCAGAGAAGATTATGAGGAGACCTGATAGAGGTCTTCAAAATCATGAGGGGATTTGATAGGTTGGAAAGGGAAAAACTGTTTCCACTGGTGGGTGTGTTGGTGACTCAAGGTCACAGATTCAAAATAGTCTCTAAAAGAAGCAGAGGAGAGGTGAGAACAATTTTTTTCACGCAGCGAGTTGTTCGAATCTGGAACGCATTGCCTGAAAGGGTAGTCGAGGCCGATTCGATAACTACTTTTACAAACGCGGTAGATGGGTATTTGAGGAGGACGGCTTTGCAGGGTTATGGGGAAAGGGCTGGGAAGTGGGATTGACATTAATTGCTCTATTCAAAGAGCCGGCACAGACTCGCTGGGCCGAATGGCCTCTTTTTGTGCTGTACAATTCTATGATTCTATGAAAATATGGTAGCCCATTCTTTCCATATTCCCAGAACCACAAGGTCATTCAAAGTCTGTAGCTTCAAATCAAATTATACAGGTAGGAATATATCTTTTATGCAATTAAACAAATTATGCAATTATCTGATTTGCATTTGAGTGGTGTGCAATACCATGCAAATAAATAGCAAATTTTTGGTGCCTAGAAATTGCTGTTATTATCTGATATTAACAATTTAGTGGAGTGCACTTACTATAAAATTGCAAGTACTTTTTTTAAATAATCTTCAATAGTTTCAAGACTTTATATTTTCTTTCTTAACTGATGTGAGTATATGTCAGGCATGTTATTTCTCCAACAATTCTACTCTTTGATTAATTATTTAGTAGCTCCAGTACATTGATTGCTACTAAGAGTGTTGAATTAATGTTTTACTTGTAGACTTATAGCTCCTGTGTAAACTGTATAACATCAATCACATTTAAATATAAAATGGAGCACGTGAAGGTAGGATTTATAATAGGATTCATGAGTCATTACATTTCATGATTATTTAGTCACATGCAGGATACAAGAGTTCTTGGCAATTGAAAGTGTCTAAATGCGCAAGAGCATTATGACCAAAAGAGAAACATATACATCAATTAGAAGATGAGCTACTGAGGGCAGAATAGAAGCTGTCCCATGTTCTTGGTACTTGCTGAAATCCTAAAGATTATGCTGCAATTCTTGGGATTCTTAATTTGGGGTCATGTTCAATTATGACAACATTGCCCTTTCTCCTGTAATACTAAATGCAGTAGGAAAATCCAGGATATTACACCAATGTCAGCACAGTGCATTCCCAGATTTGGTATAGCACAGATTAAATGGCTCCTGTCCCAACAATATGCTCCTGTCCGAACAATATGCTTCAACTCCAATCTTGAGACTTCTCTTTTACTTCATCTGTCCAATCCTTGTACATACCACATTTTAGCAATACAACAACAAGATTACATTTGTATAGTGCCTTTCACGTCGGGAGGATGTCCCAAGGAGCTGGACAGTGTACAGCATTTCAGACCCGAACAGAGGTCGGGGTGGGGGGGGGTTCTTGAGGCAATACTGGCAGTTTAGAGGCAATCAATGCCAATTTATAGATATGTTTGTCTCTGGACCCATACCCACTCAGAACTGAGTTGAAATTATACAAACTGATTTTATGTAGGTATCTGGTAGCTACCAGAAAGGGGGAGTTATTTTATCAACCCCATGCCCTAGATCAAAAGGATCATGTTCTCCATGATTCTCCAGTTCTCCACTGGAAATTCTTGATAAAGTATACAGTGGCACCCAGTTACCCACGATTATGCAACTAGTATTCTTGCATCTTGGTTAATCCTCCACAGGACAGCTTGTTACAAATGGTATTAGTTCACTCAGTATTGATTTACCATTGGCCACATACCACCAAACAAACATACCCTCATACTTTTAAAATACAATTGTGAATGAAGAAATCAATTTCTTCCTCCATCTCCAGGTCAGTTCAACTGAAGAATGGATACGTCTATATTAAAAATGTCAAGACATATTTTACAATGGTATTCCAAGGAAGTAACCACTAGATTGAAGAAAAACATCTTGAACTTTTTCAAACAAGGTAATCATGCAGAAATGTCAGGTAACACTGAGACAGAAGGACAGTTGAAAGCACTACTACCAATGAAAATATACCGATTCCTATCCACAACAATCACATTGACTGTATGTTCCACAATTTATGAAAATGGAGTTTATGTTCATTTATGCTGAATAGTTCCATTCTGGGTTATTCATATGATCTTGGTAAAGATTTATGCAGTAATTTATGGATTGTGCTAGTTTTAATTACAATAACAATCTTCGAAGTCACTATTATTCAGCTTTTAACTAACAATTGCTTCATGCCAGCATGAGAGAGATTGCTCATTTGCTCATTTTCAAGCAACAAAAACATATTGTAATTTATGTTCTTTGGAAACCTTGGAAGTATAACTCTGAAATATAAAAAACTATGCAACTAAACAATTTCTGTGCTCATGAATCTTTTCAATTCTCACTGTAAGTTTTAAAAGTTTTGAAGAATTCTAACACAAAACAGTATTTTCTAAATTTCTACTATCTAATACAGATTATGAACTACAATGCCACCTATTGGGTAAATATCAGATTAAAAATCTCAATTGGAGCTAGTAATGTTGACATTACATTCAGTATTACTAGAACGAGCAACCTGTATGTTCTACGCATTCTAATTAAGGATGGAGTATGAGGATTGAGGAGGATTACAGCAGACTACAGGAGGACATAGACAGGCTGGTGAAATGGGCAGATACATGGCAGATGGAATTTAATTCGAGAAGTGTGACGCGATGCATTTTTGGAGGAGGATTGAAGAGAGGCAATATAGGATAAATGGTACAATTTTAAGGGGGGGGTTCAGAATCAGAGAGACCTGGGAATTTGCATATACAAATCTTTGAAGGTGGCAGGACAAGTTGACAAAGCTGTTAAAAACACATATGGGATCCTTGGCTTTATAAATAGAGGCATTGAGTATAAAGGCAAGCAAGTCATATTGAACCTTTAAAAATCGCTGGTTAGGCCTCAGTTGGACCACACTTTAAAAAGGATGCCAGGCCCTTGGAGAGGGTGCAGACTAGGTTTACAAGAATGACACTAGGGATGAGTGAATTCACAAATGTGGAGAGACAAGAGAGTCTGGGATTATTCTCCTTAGAACAGAGAAAGTTGAGGAGAGATTTAATAAAGGTGTTCAAAATTATGAAGTGTTTTGTTAGAGTAGATAGGGAGAAACTGTTTCCTCTGGTGGGTGGATTGACAACCAGAAGACACATTTTTAAGTTAATTGGCAAAAGAACCAGTATGGAGATGAGAAGAATTTTGTTTTACCCAGAGAATTGTTGGAGTCTGGAATGCACTGCCTGAAAGGGTAGTGGAAGTAGATTCGATAGTAGCTTTCAAAAGGGAAATGGATAGGTACTTAAAAAGCAAAACATTGCAGAGGTATGGGAAAAGAGCTAGGGAGGGGAACTAGTTGGATTGCTCTTTCAAAGAGCCGATACAGGCACGATGGGCCAAATAGCCTCCTGTATTGTAAGATTCTATGATTCTATGGAGGTGACAAAATAGATTACTGAGGTGGATAATATTTAGACAATATTAAACCTCACCTACAGAGATTTTCATTTTAAAGTTCTGAAGTATTATGCAGTAAAGCTAAATTAAGGCAAGAGTAATGTAAGCTACAGTTATAATATAAAATAAGATTGAGGCACACAAACATACACAAAACAAGTAGGATTGCATTGTGAAAAGTGTAAAGTCATCATGTATTCATTGTAGGTCCTCATACAATTTTACACTAGGAAAACAAAAGTGAAATCCCTATTAGCCTAAGTGAGATACTGAAGAGTAGGCCTTAATTAGATCGTCACGAAACAAGACTGCCTCACACACAGTACGCAAATGCCAGGAAAGGATAATATTTTGAAGTGGTTATCGAATGACAAATGATTAGCTTGAACCACGATTGTGAAAAGAAGCAGAATTACACAACATGGAACTACATTATCTTTGGGAGGGAACAAGGAGAGAAACATCAAATAGGGTTCCTGATCAGTATCCTGGCAAGCTCTGCTGCTAAGTTTGCATTGATTGAAGTTAGATGAGATCACCATATCAAGCTCACTGTGATGCTCCACTCAAGTAACTTGGCAAAACTTAGAATAACATACTGCGGTCACCAAACATAATCTTTTCTACTCAAGCTTTTCTCATGGGATAACCCATTTAGCTCAAGTGGCAGCATTCTCATCTTTGGGTCAGAAGGTCGTGGCTTCATGCCCCACATCAGGAGTTAAATTCAGTCAAGGCTAATACTTTTTTTTGGTTAGTCGGATGTTTGACACATACAGAAACCGATCATCTGATAACCTGATAATGCCAGGATGTAAACAATCCTTTTTACTTTTAAACAAAGGACTGTTTGTGGGACATTGCTGTGCGCAATTGGCTGCTGCGTTTCGCCCACAAATATCCAGTCAATTCACTTTACAGTATATTCTGTGAAGTGCTTTGAGACGTCTAGAAGACGCGATAAAGTGCTATATCAAATGCAAGGATTATTATTATCATGCTAACAAGTATCCAAGCCAAACAGAGAGTCGCATGCAGCTCACCTATACATGAAAATTCCAGGGATAATTATTGGAATGGAATGTGCACTCTCTTCCTGGAGGGTCCCTTCCTGCTTACCTAATGCCAGTGAATATTAGGCGTAGGTTGCCAAGGTTTGGGGACCCCAGAGTGTGCATTGGGGGGGTACTGCTGGAGTTTATCCAGCTAAAACTGTAGTTTCCCATTGAAAGAATTGTATGGCAAGTAAGGGCTTTGGCTTGTAGGGTTAACAGGAGCTGAGTGCGAAGTGTCCCTGCCCCATTGACTGGTCTGCCTTTCAAAGTCCTGCCTTTGAGCGAGGTTGTCATCAGCAGTACCCTGGAGTACTACGGACCCGACTAGCTCAGGAACTGGATTAGCGGAACCGCCACAGAGAGTTGGCTCAATTCTGACCCCCGCTTACCTCCTCCAAGGTTAGTAAACTAATATTTCAGCGCAGTACTGGGGGAATGCTACATTATCAAAGGTGCCATCTTTTGAATGAGACATTAAATTGAAGTCCCATCAGTCCGTTCGGATGGAAAATTTAAAATTTAAATATCTCTCCTGGTGTTCAGGCTAAAACTATCCAGATAAAGTGGTAGTTCATTACAGCTATTTGCAGAATCTGCTGTGTGCAACTGTCTACTACATTTGCCTACAAATATAGTCACTATACTTTAACCTGTAAAGTACTTTAATGAAGTTTAATTTTGAACTTAAGCCCTACATCAAATGTACAAAAGTTATTATTTGTGAAGATTTTACAGAAAAAAAAGCAACTTTTAATAAATCAGTGTACATTAAACTAGATTGTCTTGGCTCAGAAATTGAGATTAGTTAGGTGCCAGAAGCCTACCTTCAAACATACAGCCACACTTAAGTATAAGCAGGAGGGTAGAAGAGGGGGGAAAAATGTTTTTCCTCTCCACAGTGCACATTTTCATAATCAACCTGTTGACGCAGCTGGTAGCATGTTTTACTATTTTATCTTGGGAAGCCAACAGAATAAAATATTTTGTCTCACATATAACATTAAACATATACTTAATTCTTTTCGCCAACTGTAAAAAAAACAGTTTTGCTTCTCTTTTAAAGCCCAGAAAACATTTACAGATGTATCGCATTCTCAGATTCAGTTGACCCAAATGGTACTTTCTTTTCTTCTGTGGTCGTTTGCAGTGTTTCATAAGTAACAAAAAAACTATATCAGAACCCTATAAAAAGTACTGAAAGATGCTGCATGTTCTAAAAGAGTTGTCTCAGTTTCAGAAGCAGCTTTTATTTCTAATATTAAAAAACCTGCCCGATTTTTCTTTAATTCTAGGCAACATTCATATCTGTAGAGAGCTGCAGCCACATTCGCTTATTTTGCTTTTGAAATTTGCATATTAGCTTTGGTTATCATCAACTCAATAATGACGGTCAAAGAAAACAAATTTGATTAGACCATTTCATGTAGTGTTTAAAGCACAACAATGACAATTGCAAAACCATTTATATAAACAACATTTTTGCAAACAATGTCCAATAAAATACCTTGCTCTTAATAATCACCTTAGATAAGCTTAAATTTCCAATACGAGAGTCACACCATTGTGAAAGTACGAGTTGGATCTAATACAGCACTTTATAATATTGAAACGTCTCAAAACATTTCCCAGAATTAGTTAATTTTGAGATACTGCTAGTAGTGCCAGTAACATCTCAAAACTAATTAAATGGATTATCTTTTATTTGATAATAAACAACTTGCATTTATATAGTGCCCTTCATGTGAGGTAACATCTTAGAGTGGATAAATTTAGAGAGGGAAGAATATGTTTGAGGGCATCGAGAACTCTTCCTGGAAATAGTAAATTAGGATCATTAATATCCATCTTAAACACCCAAACAGTTAGATGAAGAAAAAGATTTCCAACAATACAGTACTTCCTTAATACTGCACCAACATGTCAGCCTCATGAGATTATCAGCTTCAACTAGTTGTTTGGGGAATCAACCCCCCAAACTTCTAGCTCAGAAGCAATAGTGCTAACAACTGAACCAAATATCATCATTAGACTATCCTTAAGACTATATAGAATATAGCATAATGCAATTGCTTTAACAATAAAACACATGAAATGTTAGTTAGCTATATTCTTGAATAATGTACTGCACATTACCTAGATGTATTGCAGTAAACAAAACATAAAGCTGAACAACTTGTTTTCATCAGGAATCTAGGGCCACAGAAAAATTTAATAGATGTACACAATAGAGCAAATGTGTGATTAAATAGACTGATATGTACCCCACAATTATATTGGCTCTCTGTATAATTAATTAATTAATTAGTAACATCAGTGGCAGGAACAAACTATGTGTTGTAAATACTTTAACAAGCACAATGCAGTGTTGAGTGATCCTACAAAATTCACTTTTGATATGCATTTAAAGAAAACAAACAGAACAGGGAACGCAACAACAACTTGCATTTATATAGCACCATTCACGCGGGGCAGAGTTTGGAGTGCTTAACAGTGGCGGAGCCTGACGCCAAGCCGTGGAAAGAAGGAGGTGACTGTAAGCACGGTCGAAGGTCTTCAGTCTCACCACAGCTTTCCAAATATAGAAATAAATTTAATAAATACAGAAATAAATTTAAAGTTTAGCAGTTAGGCACATCAGTTAATGTTTAAACTCTTCCAAGTGCATTAGGACATCCACCTGACGTGAAAGGTACTAATGCAAATTTGTAATTTGTATCATTTCTCACAAATGTTCTGTTATAATTGCTATGATCAGCTGATAATCATATTAATTAACCATATATAAAATAATGTTTTTTTGTTGTTTCTCATCTTTAATACAGTACTAGATTCACCACAACCAACCACACTGGCATAAAGCAGCCAACCAGCTACAAGGGTGGGTTCTTCCTTTTGTCTGACCAATTTGACTTACTAAATTGACACCTGTTGTAAAGGCCACCAAAGCCGAGTATACTTGCATCAAATCTTTCACTGAAAGTAAATTTTGTGCTGCGTAACAGAAACTATAACTGACTCATTTCAGCACTGCACCATGTGATAAAAAGATAAGTTTATAAAATTGTCTTCTTTTACCACTATTTATAAAAGCTGTGTCTACAATCAAATACACACAATGTTCAAAGTAGACCTGAATTTGTGCAAATACGTTTGTTCATTCACTAGTTTGATTCTGAGGATGAAGGGAATTGAAGATTCCTGAACAACTTGGCTGATTTATAAATCTTTACAAATTCAAACCATGCAGATACTTGACTCCACTGAACTGCACTGTACTCCCTAGTTTTGAACAAGTGAGCCGATCTTTTTATTGCTGTACATATTTTGCTGTTTGATTAAAGGTAATGAATAGCTTTACATTGTATTTTACTTCACATTTTAATTACAGTGGCGTCAGATGTTATGCCCAAATCCTCTTACCTTGTGCCTCCTTCTTAGCTTTCAAAACTCATCTAAGAACCTCTCTATTTGACTGTACTTTCAGCCCCCTCTCCTCCCTCCACCCTCAACTCAATTCTAGGTTGAGCTGCTGTTCAGTCTTTGTAAAATACTCCAAAACATTCTCTTTGGGTGAAAGGTGCTCTATAACTGACCATTGTTGCTGTCATTGTCTAAGAAGGGGACAAACCGTACTGAAACATAATAATCCTTGCATTTGATATAGTGCCTTATCATGTCTTCGAGAAATCTCAAAGCGCTTCATAGAATACACTGTAAAGTGACCTGACTTTATATTTTATTTGCAAAACGTGTTATTTTTCAACAACAACTTGCATTTATACTGTGCCCCTCACGCAGGCTAGCGTCTCAGATCCATAGCATCAGAGAAAGTGATAATGAATGAATGCAATAGTTAAGACAACAGAAGGCAACAGAAGGCAACCCAGTTGAATTCATTAATATAAAACCATCAATGAAAATAATAAGCAAACTGAGTTAAAGAACTGAAACTTTTTGCAAAACTCTGGCTCCTATAAGATTATTCTTTGATTGCCTTAAATATATAAAACAATAACAATTTGACAAACCTATATTTTTCGAGGAGAATCTCTTAGAATACAAGTGTCACTGTAAATGAACTAGTGGATCTGAATGGTAGTATTTGTCCTCAATATCCTGTATAAATTTCCACATCATATGTGGAAACTCTTTGCTATTGTTTAGAGACCTTGGTTAAAAATAGTAAACAATCATTCAGGAAAACATCGAATTTGGAAGTGAGAAATGGTAATTACAGTGCAATTTTCCAACTTTAAGAAAAACAAAAACATCTGCAACACAATGCAGAAAATAAGCCCTTCTTAAAAGAATGAAGCGAGAGTAACTTACCATTTTGTAAGCCCATCCAGAGCTGCTTATGGTCTTTTTTCTGCATCTCATTGATTACTTGACTTTTGTGTTTTAAGGCATCAGCTTCTTTAATGCAGGACATGAAATGAGCTTCAACGGCATCCTTGGTGGTACAGTGAAGTAGTTCCTTCTCGGGAAAATTCTGGGGAAAAAAAAGCAATAGTTATACACAAATCATACAATTTTTATATTTCACCAACACAAGGCAAAAAGTGTGAAACAAGAAATCCTCTCCAAATATCCAGTTTGTGTATGTGCAATTTTGAGTACATACTTGAGGTTACCTCAGGTGTGATTTACCGACACAGCAAGAGTAAATCACATCCTTAGCAACTCTGCACGTATACACACAACATATTGTGTTCACACCTAACTTTTTTTTTGCTCAGAGATAAAGGCACAGTGAGAAAACAAAGTTGGAAAGAGCGCCAGAAAAAAAAGAAAAAATGAGAGAGAGAGGCTGGCACAGATTGCTATTATAGTGGAGCCTTGTTATAACACTAAGAGTGGAGTCCCATAGCGCAGTGGTTATCATGCTCGCCTCGTAGGTGAGATGACACAGGTTCAATTGCTTGCACAATGTGTGCTATGTGGGAACTCCAGGATGCTTTGTGTGCCCTGGACAAACATGTGTGTGGGGAGTGCCTCCGGTTGCTTGAACTTAGAGTTTCTGAGCTTGAAGAGAGGCTTGTGTCACTACAAAGCATATGGGAGGCTCAAAAGTTCATGGGTGGAATGTTTCAGGAGGTGATCACCCCACAGCCACACAGTGTTCATGAGGAGAGTGAGTGGGTGACCACCCAGCAAGGTAGGAAGAGGTAACAGTGCAGAAATCCCCTGAAAGTGTGGCACTTACAAATTGGTTCTCTGTACTGAATACCGGTCAGGGTGATGACACCTCTGGGGAGAGGAAACAAAAGCAGATGGATGCATAGGGTGACACCGGGAAGAGTGTCAATACAATTGTCATTGGGGACACAAGGTTGAAAGGAGTAGACAGACGTTTCCGCAACCAAAAACGTGACTCTGACATGGTATGTTGCCTTCCTGGTGCCAGGATTGAAGACATTACAGAACAGGTGCAAAACATTCTACAGAGGGAAGGGAAACATCCAGAAACCATAGTCCATATTGGGATCTATGACGTAGGGAAAAAAAAGGGCTGAGATCCTACAGGGAAAGTATCAGACACAAGGGAAAAAGCTAAAGATTAGGACCTCAAAGGTGGTGATCTCTGGATTACTCCCAGTGACTCGTGCAAGTGAGTATCAAAACAGCAGGATCAAACACAGGAATTCACGGCTGGAGAAATGGTGTGGAAAGGAGGGCTTCAGTGTCCTGGAACACTGGGACCAGTTCTGGGGCTGGTGGGACCTGTACAAGGTGGATGGGTTACACCTGAACAGGGCTGGGACCAATAACCTCGCAGGCAGGTTAACTAGTGCTGTGGGAAAAAGTTTAAACTAGTTTCGAGGGGGCAAGGGAATCGGGATGCAACATCAGAGAGGACAAACAAGTTACACAGAGGGCTGGGAGAGACGAATAGCAAAGTAATAAAGAATAATCTAGAAAAAGGGATTAGATGGGGGGAAATGCAGAGCAGACTCAGTCAGTCTTGGAGTGCATGTGCATAAATGTACAGAGTGGGACAAATAAGATTGGTGAGCTGCAGGCTCAAGTTGCCACATGGACATGGGACTATGATGTAATACTATGATAAAGTGCCACATAAGAGACTTGTAAGCAAAATAAAAGTCCACGGTATTAAAGAGACAGTGGCAGCATGGATACAGAACTGGCTGGGTGACCGAAAGCAGAGTGACCTGGACATGGGTAAAGGGAGTATAATTTCCAAGTTTGCAGATGATACTAAACTAGGAAAAGTAGTAAACAGTGAGGAGGATAGACAGACTGGTAAAATGGACAGACACCTACGTGACAGATGAAGTTTAATGCAGAGAAATGCGAAGTGATGCACTTTGGGAAGAAGAATGAGGAGAGCAATATAAGCTGATGGTACAATCTTAAAGGGGGTGAAGGAACAGAGAGACCTGGGGGTCCATATAGGTAAATCTTTGAAGGTGACAGGACAGGTAGATAAAGCTATTAAAGCATACGGGTTCCTATTTATAAATAGGGGCACAGAATACAAAAGTCAGTAAGTTATTTTATGATGAACCTTTATAAAACACTGGTTAGGCCTCAGTTAGAATACTGTGTTCAGTTCTGGGCACCACATTTTAAAAGGCATTGGAGAGGGTGCAAAGGAGATTTACCAGGATGGTACCAGGAATGAGGGACTTCAGTTATCAGGAGAGGTTAGAGAAGCTAGGATTATTCTCCTTGGAGCAGAGAAGGTTAAGAGGAGATTTAATAGCAGCTATCAAAATTGTGAGGGTATTGAATAAGGTGAACAAGGAGAAACTATGTCCATGGCAGGTGAGTCGGTAACCCGAGGGCACCGATTTAAAATAGTTGTTAAAAGAAACAGAGGGGAGGTGAGGAGAAATTTTTTCACACAGCGAGTTGTTCAGATTTGGAATACATTGCCTGAAAGGGTGGTGGAAACCAATTTGATAACAACTTTTAAGAGAAAAGTAGATAATTATTTGGGGAGGACAAGTTTGCAGGGCTATAGGGAGAGAGCGGGGCAGTGAGATTGATTTGGATAGCTCTTTTCAAAGAGCCGGCCCAGACACGATGGGCCAAATGGCCTCCTTCTATGCTGTATAATTCTATGATTCTGTGTCAGATACCTGACTGACCTACAAAAAAATCTGCCAATTATACCAGCTATAATGCTAATATTGTCATGACTGTCATACATGTCTACAAAAACCTACAGCGTATCAGAAAATGTCCTGCGATTCCAGATTCCATTATGAACTAACTCCAAAACTGACAGGATGCAACTTGCAGTTTTAAATAAATTCTTTGCATTTTACCACAGCTACAAATCAGTAGAACAGTAAAAATGAAAAATGTAAAATTACCTTGAAATGTACTAGAATGTTCCATGGAAGTGCAGTGTTCGATGCATGAAGGTCAAAAAGTAAACCAATTGGATAATGCCTAATGACAAACGAGAGAAAGGTTGATACTGAGAACAACAACATTGACAACTAAAATACCACATTTACGCATCTTTGAAAAGTTTTCAGACATTGAATATTTTATTTCCTTGCAACAAATGATGTAAATTAAATGGCCTTCTATATAAAAGTTTTGTACCAACAAAATCTATCAACTAAGCTAACTTTATAAAGCATCAAGAGGAAGCTAAAAGATTAACATTAGAAACTGATCAGTTTCATGCTTGTAATAAAATTAGCTAAAAAGTGTCATGATATTTCTGCCTGAAATCAAGTAAGTACAAGATCCAGGTGAATACAGATTAGAGAGAGAAACACATTTAAGAAAGACAAAGGATTAGAGTGAAATACACACACAATAGTTAGAAAGAGTGAAAGATACACACAGAAATATACAAGCACACTGAGACCCATGGTGTGCAGTTTTCATATCTGCCCTGCTGATTTTACAGTCCTGTGAATCTGAAACTCTAGATACATCCTTTTGTTCCTTTACTCCTCTTAAGTTACTACCATCCAAGGTACCAGCCAACTTCTTTAGTCTTTCTAGCAAAGTGAATCACTATACATTTTCCTATATGAAATTTCCTATAATAAACTTTGATGTAGATAAAAGAAAATGAACCTTGAATCTTCGAAATAGTGAATGCTGAAATACAAAGAAAATGCTGAAAAATATGCAAGTTAAACATCTGAAAGAATAGTGGGTAAACATCCCAACCAAGACCTTCCTCAATATAGGCTTTGTCTTTCAGAAGATAATCAACATGCTGATTTGGAAAAATTAAAAAGTTTTACTTTCCACACAAATAATACATCAGGCCTTTATGATCAATCATGATCATCCCTTACTTTGTATCAAAAATTGATAGATTGCCGTAGTTGTGCATCTGATGAAGGAATATAGTTGAACAAGTATTCTTAACTATGTTAGTTATAAAACGCTTCAAAACAAAAATCTTTAAGAAGAACCAGATAGAAAACTGGAATCTATTATTCACCATATGTAAACAACATGGAAACTCAGGTGTACATGTGCCATGTGTAAAACGTGTTTATAGAAGGAATTACAAATGCTCTAAATTATGGAAATGGTTCATGAAAATCCATGAAAATTTGGCATAACAACGTTCCGCAAACAGCCATGAAGTGAGTAACCATTTTATCTGGGGGATTATTGGCCAGGAAACTGGTTACCTATTCAGGAGGACATAAAAGATCTCAAGATACTATTCATAAAGACATCCTGTATAGCCAACAAATTTCCCCAGTTCCTAGCCAATAATCTTCCAGATAAATTCAGCATTCAGTCATTCCTGTTTGTGGGTCATTGCTGTAAACAAATTGGCTGCTGCATGAGTTTACAAATAGCTTGAGAGCAATACCAAATGCAAGGATTATTGCTCATGAAGTACTTTGCAACAATGACAGTATAAGCGTTATAGAAAATGGCAGGATTATTATTAGACTAATCATACAGATCTAAATACAATTGTTTAGCATAACTAAGCTCCAAAACTGGAATAATATCTATTTACTAAAAAGTGTCCATATCTGTATAAACCAGTGGCGGTTGGCCAATGAAATAAATATTTCTTGATTGAATATTTCTAGATTTATGGCATAAATTTATGTTATTCTGTTATTACTATGTTTATTTTGTTGGCCAAAAAGGTTGGCCACCACTGGTATAAACAAATCTTTACTAATTATTTCAAATTCATATATGTAGTTAATTATCTTTATAAACACAATTATAAGTATAATCATATGCCTAACAAATGTTCTAGTACAGTATCAGTAAAGCTAACTGAAAAACAAATATTATTAAACAGTTAATTCTGAAGCAAATCAGTATGTAACTTCCTTTGTTAATGAAAAACATCCTGTACAGCCAACAACAGGCTTAAGCTTGTTCTTTGTACTCCCACGTTTGAGACGTTACATACTGCATCACTGAAGGCTCAGTCTGGCTAAGACAATGCCTCAATAAGCTGTATTATATGCGTGCACATTGAAAGTATTCTTATGTCCTGAAATTAAATTAGTTTGTGGTTGATTATGATTCCAGTTGCTCTTATGAAGATATGCTTCCAACATGCTTTCAATCATTAGTCTAAGTTTTTAAGTTTTGGTTTTCATATGAAATTCCTTCAATAGTAACCAACATATATACAGAGCGAGTGCAGTCAGCTGGGTCCAATCTTGCAGCGACTGCATTAAAGCAAAGTGTGGGGAAAAAATGGCTTACATCTGGGTCATTGCTATGCGTAAGAAGTACCACTGTCATAATTTCCTTTAGGAAATGACAATAGCGACAACAAAATTGACCATTTTTTAAAAACAGGACGTTGGCCAGTCAGTACTGGAAGCTGCGTGTTTCCGAACTTCCAGGAGTGCACAGTACACCAGCACAATACGTGGTGTTTACTGGGGACATTATTACAGGGTTCCCTGTACAGCACTGCGATGCTATGGGTCAGCATGAGAAATACAAAACCACAATTGTGAATGGCAACATGTTGTGGAAGTTTAAATGGTTACTTTCACCAGACAGTGTTATTGAAACAATAACTTGCATTGCATATAGCTTGTGCTCTTCACATGGGGTAGCACCGTGGAGTGCTAAAACACAATCAGTCTGAAGAATAACCTGAAAAAGTAAAATCCAAATATCCTTTAAGAAGTTAGTCAGTATTTCATTCCAAAGGCAGGAGTTTTACATCTAGTTTTGAGCACCCCATTGTGGAAAAGATACCAAAGCTATGGAGAGGTGCAGTGAAGATTCATTTTGACAATACTAGGGCTGAGTATGTATTGGTATGTTGTGTAACTTGAAAATGTATTGCTTTTGCTGGAGAAGAGAAAGGTAGAGGGAATTCTAATAGAGATTTTCACAATTATGAATGGTTCTGATAAGGTAAATAGAGAAAGAATATTCCACTGATTGAGCAATTCATTAACTCAAGGACATAACTGAGGATCAGAAGAAAGATGAGCAGTCAGCTTCTTCGGGGAGGGTTGTCTTTAACTTGAAAATAACAAAATCACTCTGCTACTTTATTGTTGCATTGCTAGCTGGTTGCCAACTATCTAATACAGTTTATTTCCACTAATACTGGTTCATTTTGGAAGCTCTGACATGTGTGTAAAAAAACTTGAATGAACTACTTTTACACTAGTAATACTCTAGCACCATCTGCCGGCAAAATACATTGCTTCACTGATTTCAACAAGTGGCTGACCATCATTTTCCAAAGAACAAAGTAACATTCAGAAACCATACTTTCAGAATTTGATGTTTCAAAATGGATTTTTACTGAGTGAAAATGGATTGGAGCTTCAGTTGAGAGGAGTTTTTGTTGCTCATTTTGCTGATGATAATCTTTAAACAGGAACAATTATTCCTTACTGTGGCAGTAACACCGCATTCTTTCAATCTAATCTAAGAAAACGATGCTGTACCATGGTTCCTCCAATTACAACTTCAAAATCACCAACAGCTGTGGGGAAAATAGTGGATCATGAGATAAAATAAATAAGTTGGAACAACAGGTTTACACACTGGCCTTTTAAATCTGAGACCTGGGTTGAAATCACCTTTGTCTTGCCTACAATAATACTGCATGAAATGAGTTTGGGATTGGGCTCACAGTACAATACTGTGTATTCACATTAAATTTTCCATCACACGCGTGAACAATTGACATGGAAAACTGACGTTGTTCAGTAGCAGTTGCTCCTTCAAGACGGGAGGGGGGGGGCGGGAAGGAACTCTACAATACAACAACTTGCACTTATATAGTGCCTGTCTTCCATGCAGGGTAGCGTCTCAGAGTGCTTAACGGTGGTGGGGCCTCACTCCAAGCCAAGGGGAGATGGCTGTAAGCACTGGCGAAGAGTAAGGTTTTCAGGTGGGACTTGAAAAAGGGGAGAGAAGGGGCAAGGCGGAGGGATTGAGGGAGAGCGTTCCACAGTTTTGGGGCGCACTGGCTAAAAGCACAACCTCCGATGGTGGGGGGGGGGGGGGGGGGTGCGAGTTTGAGTGGAGGCGCCGGGTAGTGGATTGGGGAGTGAGGAGGCCGGAGATAGGGAGGGGCCAGAGAGTGAAGGGATTTGAACACGAGTGTGAGGATCTTGAAGTTGATCTGTTCAGTGATGGGGAGCCAGTAGTCTGGCCAGAACTGGTGAGATGTGGGTACGCAGTTTGTTCCGGGTCAGTATGTGGGCAACAGAGTTCTGAATGAGCTGGATCTTTTGAACAGTGGAGCTGGGGAGACCGGCGAGGAGTGTGTTTGAGTAATCCAGGTGGGAGGTGCTACACGCATGAACGAGGGTATCTGCTGCATTTGGGGTAAGGTACGGTCGGAGACGGGCAATGTGGCAGAGGTGGAGGAAGGTGGGCCTGGTCAGGGATCGGATGTGGGGGAGGAAGGACAGCTGAGGGTCAAAGTGGGAGAGGGGGGGAAGACAATGGAGCCGAGCAAGGATAGAGGACACTGGGAGAAACTCTATTCTCTTTTTGAACAGCCTGCGGGATCTTTAATTTCCATCCGAAGGACAACGCCTCCAACAATACAAAGCAAAGAACAAATTACAATACAAAACCCCCAACGCTGCACTAGAGTGTCAGCCTAGACCATGTGTGTTCAAAGTCCCAACTTGGGGCTGGAACCCACAACCTTCTGATTCAGAGGCAAGAGTGATACAAACTGTGTTAGGTTAGGTCAAAACACTGGGGGAAATTTATCAGTGAGCAATCCACATTTATACAGTCAGTTGTAAACTAGGCACACTGAATATGAAAAGGTGTATGACATATCATTTATGTTAAAAATAAACATAAATTACATAAGTAAAGTTTACCTCGCCTTTGGCCACAAGAGGGACCTCCAGCTTAGCCAATGCTCACAAGTGACTTTTTGGGTGAGAATTTCAATCGGTCACAAACACTTCTCAACATTTAACCTTTGACAAAACTGCTGATTTGCTGCACTTAATGACGTGAGAAATTAATTGCTATTTGTACTTTTTGAAACAAAGCTATCAAGGAACACTGCGATTGTAATTCAGGCTTTTGAGGTGCAATAGAATTAATTAATTAATTTAATTAAACCTTATGGACTTTTGCTGGGGTACAGTTTGCCAAATCCACTACAATTGGATCCACAACTGATAATAATAATTATATCAGATCTACCAGCAGAGGAAAAGAATATAAAATGGGTTTACCAGACATTATAAATGTCAAAGTTTGAATGACAAGATCACAGCTGTCTCTACTTTTCGATTCTAAACACAGGGGCGTGATGACCAAGAGACCCACAAGGGACAGCTCTGGAAGGGCCATGTTAATAAGAGGAGATATTCTGGTCAGAATGTATCTGAAATATCAGACTAAGGAAGCCAACACAGAACTGACAACTATTAGGGTAAGGAAGGACATCTGTGGATTGTTTGAATGTTCCAGTCAGAAACGGGCGCTCATTTCAGCAGTTTAAATTGGATGACCCATGAGAACAAAGATATTGTACTTTCCTCTGATTAGATCTTTCAAACAACATGCAAGCACTTTTCCAGTGCTTTCAGAAAGAGTCAGAAAAGGCCCAGAAGCCCATATAATCCACACCAGGATAATTCTCTATTTCACCTCCAACCGCGTGCAGCGTAGGTTCACCAGAATGTTACCAGGCCTAAAAGGGTTAAGTTCAAGGAAAGGCTGCATAAACTTAGATTGTATTCCCTTGAGTTTAGATGGTTGAGGGGTGATTTGATTGAGGTGTTTAAGATGATAAAAGGATTTGATAGGGTAGATACAGAGAAGCTATTTCCTCTGGTGGGGGAATCCAAAACAAGGGGACATACAACAACAACAACAAGATTCCATTTATAGAGCGCCTTTCACGTCGGGAGGACGTCCCAAGGCGCTGGACAGTTGGGTTAAGGACCTGAGCCTTGGGGGAAAATGGTCAGGGTGAGAGGAGGGAAGGGAGGGAGCGAGGAGGGGGGAAATGGTCAAGGTGAGGGGAGGGAAGGGAGGGAGCAAGGAGGGGGTAGAGAGTCAAGAGGGGAGCTGAAGGCTCGGTCAAAGTCATAGTCTTAACCTTAGAACCAGGCCATAAAAGGGTGAAATTAAGGAAGCATTTTTTCGCTTAAAGGGTGGCAGAAATCTGGAATTCTCTCCCCCAAAAGGTCGAGGATGCTGGATCCATCCACACCTTCAAGAATGAGGTTGATAGATTTTTTGGTAGGTCAGGGTATTAAGGAATATGGGGAGAAAGCGGCAAATTGGAATTGAAAGGATTAGTTGAGGTACAGATCAGCCATGATCTAATTAAATTGCAGAACAGGCTCGAAGGGCTGAATGGCCTACTCCTGTTCCTATGTAACTCAACACTCAGTAACTTCTCTCCTGTTGTCACACACATTCCCCCTCCAGGAAAGGTGATGAACCAGACAGAAAATAAAAGGCCAATTTGAGAGGAAAAAAAAATCTGTGCCTCCATATCGTTTACCAGAACTGGACATATCACCCAATGTGGGGTCCCACCATTGCATCAGAATAGGTTCTGTAGATTTGCAGTCTGTTGCCTTATGTATGGATCCCAACACTCAAATGTGTCTGTTAATGGCCACCTCACACAATTTTTGAGCCTTCAGAGTATAATCGATGTTCACCCTCAAGCTCCTTATCTTGGACCAACCACTTTGAGGGGAATCCCACCCAAAAGGTAGTCAAACTAAAGATTTTGATGCCGAGGTACATTATGTTGCAATACTCTGCATTAAAGGCTATCTGTTTTTTTACCCAATCAAACATCCTGTGCAGATCAGCTTGCAGTGCATGCACCTCTTTCTCTTCTCTGTCCTACTTTCGCACCAATTTTAGAGCCAACAGTAAACATTGCTATAGTGCTGTTAAAGCTTACATAAAGTTGTTATAAATAGTAGGGAACCCCACTCGAGACAGCATCTTCCAATCTATTTCCATTAATGAGTACCCTCTGCTTTTTGTTGCAAAGTCAACTCTCTATCCAACATAGTACTTATCTAAGTCACCATCAGAAATAAGATGCTTTTAGAAATTTGGTTGAGGAAGAAAGATTGGCCAGGACACCAAAACAATTTCCACTTTCAACACTTCATCAAAGTTAGTGCCATCTTTAATGTTCAACTGAACTACCAGACCACGTAGATAAAGCCTTGGTTTAACATTGTATCCAACACAAAAGAATTGATGCAAACAATCTGGCAACAATCTCCTGTGACAAGTCTTATGGAAATATAAATAACAACATCAACAAATTACAATTTTATAGTACCCTTCACATTACAACTACAATAGGTTTACTCTGCACTACCTCAACCCAACTGATCATTGGTAGAATTGAGAGAGAAATCCACAACTATAACTGATCATTTCAGAAAATTATATTCAGGTAGAAACTATATTCTTTAACATTAGTAAATTTGAATCCTGCAAGCTTAATTTATGGAACATAAAAAGATTTTTAAAAAAATATATCACAAGGAAGAACACAGCCATTCAAAATGTTCTGAGCAAAATCCAAATTAAAGACAGGCGAGGACACCCACCAACCCAATGGGACCACTGGTTAGTCTAGGCAATCCCCCAGTTTCCCCTATCCCAGCCCACCTACCTCACTCCTCAGATATTGAAAACAAAACAAAAAACGTCTCCACATACTCACTTGCAGTGTCCCGAGTTGACATGTATAACACAATTTCAATCTAATGGAAGCATGCTTGACCAAGCTGTATTTAAACCAGCTGATTTTTTTATATAGATTTCTGTAATCATTCTGATGCTTTGGCAGAAATGAAGGATATATCTAAAATTAAATAACTGCTGATATTATAGTCACTACACTTTAAAATCTATAATGACAAAGTCACTAGGAGTGTCAATGGGAACTCACCACTTCAGAGGTAGCCCTTCGTATTCAAACCACATCTCTCCCACATCTTCTTGTCTCATAACTTTCTGGAAATGCTTTTTAGCTTTGTCAGTGACGAGCATGAAATAGCTGACTCTTGGCAAAAGCAGCTGAAAGAAATTGCACATGTTGTTGAGGGTCAAATGTTTCACCGCTATGGCATTTGCAAATAGAGGAAGGTACGATGTCAAATGGAAAATCAATATTGCAAAATGTATACAATTTAATCCATGGTATGGGTCCTCATTCACTAGTTGCCCTACAGCATCACGTAAAAAGTTGTTATTTCACAAAATCCCTCAGGTTCTATACATGTCAACTTATTACTTGTGACTTGTTGCATTCCTATCCTTTGGCAATTCTCCACAATATGCCTAAATTATTGGACTTTGGAACATAGTGAAGCTAAATCTGACATGACTATATAATCTCCATAGCATTCTTAGACTAAACAGCTGCTGTTTGATTTGCATTTTTATAGAATCTTGAATTTTCTGTTTTTGGAGACGTGGGCTAGTTTTCGCTTTTATCAACTCTGTTATTCCTGCTGGTCTGACTGGGATCCTGGACAGGCCGGATTTAATCAAAGGATGATACTTCTCATTTTTAATTTTGGTAAGTTAACTTCTCCTCATTCCAGTCTGAATTTCACTGAGCTGAAGCCTGATGGTTTCCAGCCAGATGACTTCTTTGCTTTTCACAAAGTCCTCTGCTCTCAAATTTTATTTAATCAGAACCTTAACTGCCTGATACAGCAGTTTTAAATCTTGTACTGCAATCAGTTTCATGCTCTGGTTAGTTTTCAGAAATCATTAGGATTGCACTGTTTAAGCACCTTGGAACGTCCTGCCGACATGAAAGGCCTTATATGAATGTAAAGTTGCAGTGTATTTTATTCTGTGTTGTTATTTGTTTAAATGCTTTTGATGCTGTTTGTTTTTACATTCATGCTTTTCATATCTAAAAATCAACAGTCTGAAAACAATGCTTTTGAATCTTTAGATTCAAAAATTATATATCCTCATACATTTGTGTCAATGACTAACTCATTTTTGCATTATTATTCTAGTTATCCATTAAAAGCAGAAAGAACAAGCTTGACCCTTCACAGTTTAGATGTATGTCTGTTCTCAACAACAGAAGCTCACTATTACAAAATCAGTTGTTTTCAACTATTATGAATGAGCAGATTGAAGCATCCTTTCACCTCTAAGACCGGGATCTGAAAGGTCAGATAAAACTATTGTCTCAAGTAAGGACAGAGTGAAATAAATTTGCATAGTTTCAACTCAGTCTCTCTCTCATGGCCACAGGCCCATAGCAAGAACAGCCTATGTGTTCCTCAGACAGGTAATAAATAACATGAGATGCTCCAATAAGGTTTGAGATGAGCTTCACTCTACTCACATTTGAGTCGAGCTTCACGCTACTTCTAGATTTTGCTGTATTTTACTCTTATATTCCCTCGTTCTCCATCAATTTGACAAGCACAGCATTTCACCTTTAAATATCAGTGGCTATCAAGTCACCGGATTAAGTCTCCTGAGCAGACAATTCTTTAGGAAACAGTTGATAGATTTACTACAAATAAGGGAGTGTAATACAAGATGACTGTTTCTAAGGTTGCAAACATCACTTTTTTTAAAAAAAACTATAATATAAATAAGAAAACTCGAATAATAATAGTGAATGGAAAAAATTAGAAGTGAACAACTCTAGCTGCACACTTTTGGATGAGATGGGGTTTACAGAGAGTGCAGCTAGGGAGGAAAAGGGGCGGGGAAATATAGAGGTGTGGGCCAATTGGAAGAAAGCTGGAGGAAAAGAGAATTATAAAATAAATTACAAACAAATCAGAAAAAATGAACACCTCCCCATAATGGGGTAAAAGAAATGCAACATTGTTTCTTGTACTTACATAATAAGGTTCAGCCTCTCGTTCTGTTATTTCATCCTGAGATAAGGTGAAACAGGTTGGTATTCTTCCAAACCAAACATCACGCAGTACATCCCTGTCATCTGTCATTCTTCCAACATTCGATGAAGCACATATAGACTGATCGTGTATCTTTGAGCAGCTTTGGAAATAAAAATATGATGAATTTAGTCAACAGAGAATAATGGTCAACTTTTTTTTCTGCCCATTCCCCTACCACCAAGAATTATTTCTAAAAATGGCACTTTAACACCAAAAGTCACACATATCCTTATTACGATGGATGTGCATTCGGTAGGATGACAGCCCTACATACTTACATTGCATTTTGTTCAAGTTATAATTATTTAAACCAAAAAGTAAGTTCAAAGGGAGCATGTTTTGTTAAAAATACTCATCCTTGGGAACAGTTGGTAGTACTCAGTTAGTAGTACTTTCGCCTCTCAGTCAGAAGGTTATGGGTTCAAGACCCATTTTGGGACTTTGAACTCACATAGTCAAGGATGATACTCCAGTGCAATGCTCCGGGGAGCATTCCGAGATGCTACCCTACAGGAAGGCCGTTATATAAATGCAAGCTATTGCTGGATATTTATGCTCTATTTTTGGATGTACAATCCTTTGGAAAAAATATTACACCAAGGTCAGGACTCAGAGATCAGGTGGACATTAAAGATCCTATCGCACTACTTAAAAAAGAGAAAGGAGTTTGTCTCTATGCTCATTTAAAATATAGCTTGATGTTGTGATGGGAAGATAATAGGGTGGATATTCTGGGGGATGAGATCAGATGGTCAAAGGGCCTTCTTCATCCAAACCAATCTTGTGAAAGATAAAATTGGTCATTCACTTCATGACTGTTTGTGGAATAATGTTCTGTGCAAATTGGCTGCCAAGTTTACCTACAAAATACAGTATAAATACAAAATAAATTCACTTTATGGAAAATCCCGATAAGTGTTTCAGATGTCCTTCCAACATGAAAAGAACCATATCATCTGCAATATTTAATTACATTTCAATAATTATATTTATTCTTTGTGCAAGAATATCTCTGTCATTATTTCGTCTTTAACTTTTGTTGTGTCACTTTCTTGACAAATGATTTAAAATTGAATATTGAGTAATTTCAACTCAAGAATAAAAATAACCACCCTCCTTCCACAATGAACTCACCAGTTACCATCTGACTGCCACAGTGCAGTATGCAGCATTGTACCTCAAAACAATGCTTTATGCCATAAGTCTACAAGTTCACAAAAACAGTCAACAAGTGGTACAAACGGGATTCAAAACCAGATTAATTGAGAATTACACACTCGTCAATCAATTTTATTTTCCAGAAAGCAACGGGTTAATTTTCTATAAATAGCCCTGAATCACAATAATATTTATTGTGTAAAAACACGATTGTGACACATTACTACATTTATAAATTGTGTAAAACTTTCAAGCCACATTGTTGCATTTGTAACTTGTATATAGACAACTATCACATATTGTAATTATATAGAGACAACTTTGTGTACATAATATTTGTTTATTATGTAGACAGCATGTCATTATATTTGTTTATGGTGTGCAGACAGCCCATGTTATATATTAATGTCTGTGTGCAGCCATTGCAGCCCGCCTTGTGTCACATTATTATATTTGTTTTCTGTTTGTGTCACATTATATCGGTTTAATGTGTACGGATAGGCCTTCACATTCACGATTATTGTGTAGTAATCTTTACATTTCATGTATGCATGTATGTAGAAAACAACAACTTGTGTTTATATAGTGTTCTTCACAAGGGGCAGCGTCTCGGAGCGCTTAATGACAGCCTCATGGCAAATTATTACATGCATGTTGTGCAGATAGCAACATACAAAATACAACAACAATCCGAGAAATGCAGTACACTTCTACCACTGACTGGCACCACGTCATATTATTACATGTATATTATGTAGACAGCAGATTCTATTTGTGTGTATGGTGTGCAGACAGCCGGTCACATTATTACAAATAGAATGAAACTCTTATTTAGTGTTACTGGGGTCTGTCTGTAGACAGCATAATCATTACATTTGTTTATACTGTGGACCCACAGAATCCCAGAAATCCCAGTACACGTCTACCACTGTCTGGCCAGCTATCTGTGTTTGGCACCGAGGTGCAAAGCTCTCCAGATTTCAATGACGTTCCAGCAAACACTGGCTTTGTGAGCTCTGCCATGTGCACCGCAGGAAAGTCATCAACAACCCAAACGCACTGACCAGTAACTGCACTATATAATACAACCCATAATACAGGGTTTCATTTTATGGGCTCAAACCACCATGTAACTGGATCAAATTATGACATGTCTGATACAAGACAGAAAGGCCGTGCAAATCATAGGCATGTCGTGCAGACAGACAGGCTGACACTTTAAAAGCAGCTGCACTGACCACTCGTCATATCACATACACATACACAGGCACCTTGTCATATAGGTACCATGTCATATCACACGTATGTTGTACAGGTACCATGTCATATCACACACATGTTGTCCAGCTCAGCTGTGAGCTGCCGCCGGGCCCTCGCCTTTCCCAGGCAGCGGGGGCCGTGACCTCGTCCCCGGAGCCGTTTTACCTGAGCTGCCGAGCAGTGAGGAGGAGGAGGAGACTCCCCGGGGGGGGGGGGGGGGGGGGCGCTGCGGTGCTGTCTCTCAGGCCGCGCGGCTGTGCCGCTGGAGCTGCTGCTGACCCTCGGGCTCCAGCTGTGCGACCAAGGAAGAGGCTCTCCTCCGACACCGACCTTCTCCCCAGCAGCCCCCGCGTCAGCGCCGCTCCCCTCGACACCGACCTTCTCCCCAGCAGCCCCCGCGTCAGCGCCGCTCCCCTCGACACCGACCTTCTCCCCAGCAGCCCCCGCGTCAGCGCCGCTCCCCTCGACACCGACCTTCTCCCCAGCAGCCCCGCGTCAGCTCCGCACCCTCGACACCGACCTTCTCCCCAGCAGCCCCGCGTTAGCCCGCACCCTCCGACACCGACCTTCTCCCCAGCAGCCCCCGCGTCAGCCCCGCACCTCCGACACGACCTTCTCCCAGCAGCCCCGCGTCAGCCCGCACCCCTCCGACACCGACCTTCCCCCAGCCCGCGATAGTCGTGGTCGAAGGAGAGAGCAACTGCAGCGCCACCTGGGGACAGGTGGGCACGAGTTGGGCGGGTTGTGGGCGGGTTGGCGCCCAGTGTGGGCGGGTTGACGCCCAGTTGGGCGGGTTTTCTTATCCTGCGCGTGGGGAAAAAAAATCGTTGGGGGCCCAATTTTTAAAATCTTAATTTAAATCTGCGAAACCGTTTTGTTTCCCCTTTTGAAGACCTTTACTTACAGTTTTTTTTAAAAAAAAACACTGACCTGAGTTGGCAACTCTGCTACAAACAGCAGCCAACATGGTACTGCAGATCCCGGGAACCTTAAACAAAAACAGGGAACACTCAGAAGGTCAGACAGCATCTACCGAGAGAGGAAAGGTTCGGGTCAATAACCCACAAGATATATGAATGAATGTGAAGCCATTCACGCGTACTCTGGGTCTCGGACGCACCTTTTTATAATTTTCCCCCCTATTGCCCTATTTTGTCTTGCGCCACACCAACCCCTCTGATCTCATCATCGTCTGAGCAGAGAGCCCAGCAGCCTGAGGTGGGAACTGAGTGAGAGTTCTGTTAAGGAATTTGGTGAGAGTGGGAATTCGGTGAAGAAGGGGCAAGAGGTGCATAGTTATAAAACATATTAGAACAGCAGGATCAAACACATGAGTGCACGGCTGGAGAAATGGTGCATAAAGGAGGGCTTCAGGTTCCTGGATCATTGGGACCAGTTCTGGGGCAGATAAGGTGGATGGTTTACACCTGAACAGGGCTGGGACCAATGTCCTCCCTGGGAGGTTAACTAGTGGTGTGGGGAAGGGTTTAAACTAATTTCAAGGGGGCAAGGAAATCAGAATGTAGCTTCAGAGAGGACAAACAAGTTACATAGAGAGCTGGGAGAGACGAATAGCAATGTCATAAGGAATAGTCCAGAAAAGGGAGTGATTAGACGGGGGAGAAATGCAGAGCAGACTCAGTTGGTCTTGGAGTGCATGTGTGTAAATGCATGGAGTGTGACAAATAAGATGGTGAGTTGCGGCTCAAGTTACCATATGGGCTTATGATGTAGTAGCAATAACAAAGACCTGACTCAAACAAGGGCAGGAATGGAAGCTGAATATTCCTGGCTACAATGTATTCAGAAGGAATGGGGAAGAAAAAAAGGAGTGGCAATATTGATTAAAGACACAGTTCAAGTCGTGGAAAGAGACAATGTGCCAGAGGATCCCAAAACAGTATCTATTTGGTTAGAGTTAAGGAGCAGAAAAGGAGCTGTTACTCTATTAGGTGTATACCATAGACCATCAAATAGTGGGAAGGAGATAGATAAGCAAATCTGCAAGCAGATTTCAGAACAAGGCAAAACCAACAGAGAAGTGATAATGGGTACTTCAACTATCCTAACACAGATTGGCAAAATAACAGTGTAAAAGCCAAGGAGGGGGGAGGATTCCGAAATGTGTGCAGGATAACTTTTCTGGGTTAGTATGTTTCCAGGCCAACAAGGAAGGAAGCAGTGCTTATCTTGTTCTAGGGAATGAAATAGGGTAAGTGGAGCAGCTTTCAGCAGGAGAACATCGAGATAACAGTGATCACAACATCATTAGGTTTAGAGTACGTATGGAAAAGGACAAGGAACAATCAAAGGTGAAGATACTCAACTGGAAGAGGGCTAATTTTAGCGAATTAAAAAGGGACTTAGCCAAGGTGGACTGGGAAGAAATATTGGCAGGTAAAACAGCTAAGGAGCAATGGGAAGCTTTCGAGGAGATAGTTCGGGGACAGAACAAATACATTCCCACAAAGGGGAAAGGTAGGGCATCCAAACCTCCCTGGATGAATAAGGAAATTGGGATTAAAATAAAACAGAAAAAGATGAGTGTTAGGTCCAAACACAGAAGATAATTAAGTAGAATATAGAAAGTACAAGGGAGAACTGAAAAAGGAAACAAGAGGGGCAAAGAGATTGTATGAGAAAAGATTAGCGGGTAACATAAAAAGGAACTCAAAGGTATTTTATAAGCATATAAAGAATAAAAGGTTAGTCAAAGGTAGGGTGGGTTCAATTAAGAGTTCAAAGAGGAAATCTTGTGGAGGCAGAGGGCATTGCTGATGTGCTGAATGAGTACTTTGCATCTGTCTTCACAAAAGAAGAGGATGCAGCCAATGTCACAGTGTCTGAGGAGAAGGTAGACAAATTGGATAAGATAAGAATAAATTGAGAGGAGGTACTAAAGAGGTTATCTGTGCTCAAGGTAGATAAGTCACCCGGTCGGACAGGATGCATCCTAGGTTACTGAGGGAAGTAAGGATGGAAATAATGGAGGCTCTGGCAACAATCTTTCAATCCTCCTTGGACACTGGGATGGTGCCAGAGGACTGGAGGGTTGCAAATGTTACTCCCCTGTACAAAAAGGGGCAGAAGGATAAACGTGGAACTAAAGGCCAGTCAGCCTAACGTCAGTAGCGGGTAAACTTCTAAAGACTATAAGCCGGGACAAATACATTTTCGCTGAGAAAAATATGGGTTAGCAAAGAACAGCCAACACAGATTTGTTCAAATTAAATCGTTTGTAACAAACCGGATAAAGTTTTTTGATGAAGTATTGGAGAGGGTGGATGAAAGTAGTGCAGTTGATGTAGTTCATGGATTTTCAAAAGGTGTTTGATAAAGTGCCACATAAGAGACTTGTAAGCAAAATATAAGCCCATGGTATTAAAGGAACAGTGGCAGCCTGGATACAGAACTGGCTGGGAGACTGAAAGCAGAGAGTGGTGGTGAATGGTTGTTTTTCTAACTGGAGGAAGTGTGCAGTGGTGACCCCCAGCAGTCGGTATTGGGGCCACTGCTGTTTTTGATCTATATAAATGACCTGGACTTGGGTATAGGGAGTACAATTTCCAAGTTTGCAGATGATACTAAACTAGGAAAAGTAGTAAACAGTGAGGAGGATAGTAGCAGACTGCAAATGGACATAGACAGACTGGTAAAATGGGCAGACACGTGGCAGATGAAATTTAATATGGAGAAACTAGAAGTGATACATTTTGGGAGGAAGAATGAGGAGAGGCAATATAAGCTGATGGTACAATCTTAAAAGGGGTGAAGGAACGGAGAGACCTGGGTTTCATATAGGTAAATCTTTGAAGGTGGCAGGACAGGTAGATAAAGCTGTTAAAAAACATGTAGGATATTAGGCTTTATAAATAGGGGTGTAGAATACAAAAGTCATGAAGTTATGATGAATCTTTATCAAACACTGGTTAGGCCTCAGCTAGAATATTGTGTTCAGTTCTGGGCACCACACTTTAGGAAGGATGTCAAGGCTTTGGAGAGGGTGCAAAGGAAATTTACCAGGATGGTACCAGGAATGAGGGACTTCAGTTATCAGGAGAGGTTAGAGAAGCTAGGATTATTCTCTTTGGATCAGAGAAGGTTAAGAGGAGATTTAATAGCAGCTATCAAAATTGTGAGGGTATTCAATAAGGTGAACAAGGAGAAACTATTTCCACTGGCGGGTGGGTCGGTAACTTGAGGGCACCAATTTAAAATAGTTATTAAAAGAAACAGAGAGGTGAGGAGAAATGTTTTAACACAGTGAGTTGTTCGGATCTAGAATGCATTGCCTGAAAAGGTGGTGAAAGCCGATTCAATAACAACTTTTAAGTAGATAATTATTTGAAGAGGACAAGTTTGCAGGGCTATGGGGAGAGAGCGGGGGAGTGGGATTGATTTGGATAGCTCTTTTTAAAGAGCCGGGACAGACACAATGGGCCGAATAGCCTCCTTCTGTGCTGTATAATTCTGTGAGTCTATGATTTCTGTTCTCCACCAAAATGTTTCCTTTTTCTTTATCCGCCCCCTTCTCTGCTTGTCCTTATAATCTGCTCCCAACGTCTCCCAGTTCTGATCATAGGTCATTACCTGAAATGTTAACTCACTTCACACTAACAATAAATTAGACTTCAATCTTTCAATTTGAGCACCTATAATATCCAGCAGAACAGGACCTCAGTTTAATATCATATGCAAAGAACAGCACCTTTCACAATGGAGCCCTACCACAGCATTGTATTAAAGCGTCAACATAAACTATGAGCTCAAATATTTACTTGGGGTTGACATCAAACCACAAACATAATAATAATCCTTGCATTTGATATAGCGCCTTATCACGTTGTCGAGACGTCTCAAAGCGCTTCACATGATACACTGTGAATTGACTGTATATTTTGTGGGCGAAACATGGCAGCCAATTGCGCACAGCAATGTCCCACAACAGTCATGGATTAAATGACCAAATTATTTTTTGTTGAAGGGATTATTAACTCCGGTAAAGTAATCCACCAATTAACTAATAACCAGGTTCCTACTTACTGCTAGGTAAACAGAGGCGTGTGGAGTAAGCAAACTTGACTAACATTTCGGCCTGCCCGTAATCCAACCCATGTCCTATCTCTTGCAAGGTGAGCACTCTAACAACTGAGCTACAGGATTCCATATACTTCTGACTACTCAATTAGTATCATTCTTCCATGTTTCAGTTGTTTGGTCAGTGCAGTGTGTGTGTGTGTATATATATATATAGAGAGAGAGAGAGAGAGTAAAGGCGGGGTGGGGAAGGTGTAACAGGACTTTGTGGACACCCTGTATAGAGGGTGTTGACTGTGTGTTTTGTGAGTGAAACTTCTTAGCTAGAGGTGAAATGCTGTACACTGTCCAGCACCTTGGGACGTCCTCCCGATGTGAAAGGTGCTATACAAATATAATCTTGTTGTTGTTATAAAGTGGGAAAACTCCACAGCTTTAACCTCAAATCCTGCTCCAGTTGCAGGAGACACAACAGAGCCCCAGTCAGTTGCATGGCTCTGTGAGTATCTCTCTATTTCCTTTTTGGTCTGTTCTGTGATTGCCTCACTCCTTTGCGGGGGCGGTAGGAGGTGGGGGCGGGTTTGCTCGGTCGCTCACTCATTCACTCTGAGACAGGGGAAAGTGGTGGAGGAGGAAAGAGAGAGGGGGAGGCGTGCGGTGGTCTTTCAGCAGGGCTGGTGTACTCTCACTGGCAGAGAAGGCGGTGAGGGGAGTGGAGGGCAGAAGGCAGGGCTCAGGGATGGCGGGATGAATGTCAGGGGGCAGGGCTGGGGTGCTCTACCTCGCTTTTTCTTGCTGTTGGGAGGGGCCAGGTTTGGGGTTCAGGGGCAGGTTTGGGGGTCAGGGGCAGGTTTGGGGTCAGGGGGCAGGGTTGAGGGCAGGGCTGGGTGTGGTTGGTGAGGAGTGAGGAGGTGCTCAGGGGCAAGGCTGAGTGGGTGAGGGTGATGGGGAGGGGTTTCAGGGCAGGGCTGTAAAGTGAATTGACTGTGTGTTTTGTGAGTGTAACTTCTTAGTTAGAGGTGAGAGTGCTACCAACTAAGCCAAGCTGAACTGAGGATGAGGGCATTGGCTGCATTGGGAATGAGACAGGGTGGTGATGGGCAATGTCCCAGAGTTGGAGAAAGGTGGTCTTAATCAGGAGCTGAGAATCAAACACAGATATAAAATGATATGCAAATAGGTTCCAGACTGTAAACAAAATAATGTTTGTAATAATACACAATATTAATCGGTTAGGAACCCGGTTGTTAGTTGATTGGCGGAGTGCTTTTCCGGGGGTAATAATTCACTCAATCCATGACTGTTTGTGGGACACTGCTGTGCGCAATTGGCTGCCGCGTTTCGCCCACAAAATATACAGTCAATTCACTTGACAGTATATTCTGTGAAGCGTGTTTAGACGTCTCAAAGATGTGATAAGACGCTATATCAAATGCAAGGATTATTATTAGAAATATATACATTGCATTTGATATACAACCTTATAATAGTACTAATCCTTGTATTTGATACAGCACCTGATCACATTGTCAAGATGTCTGAAATAAAGGGAAATGAGGTGAAATATCTGGAGCATGTATAGGAATATAACTTCATGAAATCGCTGTATCATGTATTGAAATTGCTATTTCATGTGACACTCAAATGTCAGCACCACTACTTGATTGTTACTCTTTGTACATCAGACTCATAACTCTGGCAGGAAAGTCTTGAATATGTCAACAATGCCCTTTCAACAATCTGATCTGTTTCACACTTCAACGTGCTACTTATTTCACTTCACATTAACAACTAAATGTACTGAAATTGGCAGCTGCCTTACCACAAAAATCTGTGTTACAGACAAACCTTATTTCTAAGCACACGTTCATAATATTTTTATCTCATCACTTTTTTAGAAGAATGTAAACTGTAATCTACTCATTTGTATGGATTTTTCCAGCCACAGCATAATAAGGTTTCAAAAAAATTCTTTGTCATACAATGCCGAAACATATTACAGCAATTATGCATTTCACTGAAATGATTTTAACCCTATGAGCAAGGATGATTATGACATTCACAAAGATGAGAATAGCTAACAGTTCAATTGTTTTTCAGGGTCAAACTACAATATGTTGACATTAGATTGCCTTAAAAGGTAGTCTTTTGACTTGGGTTTCAGCTGATTTGAGGCTAATATTTCATGTATGAGTCCAACTGCAGAATGGACATTGAAACACTGAAAACACACAGAAGACATATGCAGTAAAGAAAAGATTTCCTCGAACAATTTGGCGATGTTATCTTGTGTTGAGCTGAGCCTTAAAAAGCTTGAATGTGAAAGATTCAATCGATCAGTCTCTGCCGAGTTTGTTGATTTGAGGCAAAGCTACAATAAGGGTATTTCCAGTGTGTGGCCCACCTACACAAACCTTTGGTTTGATATCCCACCAGAAGTTTATTTTTTGCAGCTAGCATTAAAATTAAGCCATAAAATCACATACAGTGCTTTTACACCTTAACGCTGACCTCTTGCACCTTGCACTTGAGCGCTGCCTCAAGAGTAACAGAAAGTTTAGGATGAAGGGAGGAGATTGGCACCTAAGCATGTACAACAACAGCAACCATTCCATAACATTGGATTTACATACCTCCCTCCATGCTAGATAGGGTCTTGGAACACTGCACAGTGGTGGTGGTGATGGGGGGGGGGGGACACAAAGCAAGGGAGAAGGATGTGTGGGGGTGGGAGTGACCATAGGTGCAGTTGAAGAGATCTCAGGTGGAAATTAATGATAAAAGGGTGCGGGGCTAGGAGGCAGGATTCAGACCAAGATTTCCCGAGATTAGAGGCAAGATGGCACATCCACCGATGGTGGTGGGGAGGAGTCAGTGAAATTGACAGGTATTCATTTTCAACTGCAATTAACTTAAATCCTGCAAGGATTTCAAAATTGATTCCAAGCCAATTGTATGTGCCTTCGAGCATCTAATAGGAATGTTAATGCTTGACTGTTAAATATGCCTATTGTGTCTGGACTTGTTAAGAAACTGACAGTAACTTTTGACTTGAATACTATATGTTGTTGGTATGGCTACCACTTGACAAAACTGCCTTGCTATTGTTACTGTTGCCAAAGTTACTATCTGCTATGGGGACCAAAGAAACCCCTCTTCTCATTGCATAGCATACTAATAAATGCTATTTTGTACCATTATTTTAGATATAGTATGTTCGTACACCTAATACTGTATCTTCGAATTCATCACTCAAGTCCTGCAAAGTTATTCTTAACTCTTCTCAAATGGCCTTCTGTTCTCATGGATAAGATGAATGCCCCTTCAGTGTCACCTCTGTTAGCAGCTTCAGATCAGGGTCCTATCCCGGCCGACAAACCCCCGGATAAAATTGGTGATTCACATTGTAGCTGTTTGTGAGATGTTGCTGAGTGCAAATTGGCTACAGTGTTCACCTGCAAAATACACAATCACACACTTTACAGTAATAATAATCTTTGCATTCGATATAACGCCTTATCACGTCTTCGAGACGTCTCAAAACGCTTCACATAATATACTGCAAAGTGAATTGACTATGTTTTGATGGGCGATTTTCTTACCTGGAGGCGAGGATGCTACCAACTAAGCCAAGCTGACATATTTTATGGGCGAAATGCGGCAGCCAATTGCGCACAGCAGTGTCCCACAAACAGTCGTAGATTAAGTTACCAAATTATTATTTATTATTATTTTTTGGAAGGGATTATTACCCCCGGGTAAGCGATTCACCAATCGACTAACAACCGGGTTCCTACTTACTGCTAGGTGAACAGTGGGAAGGAAACTTTCCCAATGTTTCGCCCTGCCGAGAAGCGAACTCAAGTCTCTTGCTTGCCAGGTAAGTGCTCTAATCATGTATATCCTGTGAAACACTTTGAGACCTCCCAATTTGAAAGACACTGCATCATATATAAGGATTATTTTTACAATTCCCACAAGAACCTGATAAAACTTAAACTCTAAAAACTGTAATCAGCATACAGCAGGATCTTTTAACTAAAGAGGCAGAACCAAGCCTCTTTATAGATGAAGTCAAATCAAGTATTTTGTAACAGAATGTGAAAACAGGTCAAGTCATCTGTATGTTAAATCATTTGTAGGTTGCATAGTTTTGTACTTGAATGGCAAAAGACTATTTGTACCCCTGCAGCCACTGTCATTGGTTTGCACTGATGAACCTATGTTCAGGTGTGAGTTACACATCGGGAGTTTACAGTAAACTCTCCAAGGTTTGAGGAAACTGATTCAGAGGAGGCAAGGTGGAGAGCAATACAAAGTGTGGTTTCAATGTATGCAAAAGAGAGACCATAAGAAGAGAAGCTGGGATAATGGTAAACAACTATTCTGTGAGCAATGACCAGAAAAGCTGAGGGAGTTATAACACAGAAACACTGAAGGGGAGATGAAGCAGTATTCTACTGAAAATGTCTAACCAGAAGATTCTAGACATTAGTCACAGCTACAGAGATTCAGGTAAAGCAACAATTTGGACTTAACATAAAAGAATATCTCAAAGTGCTTGACAAATAATGACAAGTGGTGGACAGCAAGCTGGGAAATTAGAGATTTATAGTTAATGATCAAAGGCACAGGAGGTGCTTGCAGGAGTCTTTTGAAATCAATGAGACAGGTAGCAAGGAAAAGTGTTTTCTGGAAGGGAGTTGCAGAGGACAGTGACATGGTGGCTGAAGGCACAGTCATTGATGGTGGAATGAAATAAGTGAAGAGAAGCAATAGACCAGGGTTGGAGGAGTGGAAGGAGTGAGCTAGAATGATAAAGAAAATTGAATAAATAGGATGGGGGAGTTCTTTGGAGGGATTTGAAGAGCAGGACTAGGAACTTAAATTTGATACTCTGAGGTACTGGGAGCCATTGGAGCTTAGCAAGGATGTGGGTAATGAATGTGTGTGGTAGCCCACTCGCTGCAAAGGTCAGAATCAGGTGATGCTTCTGTAGAGAGCAGCTAGGGAGGACAGCAAGCGTAACATTGGAAAAATAGTCTATTCTTGAGGTGAAAAAAACATACACAGGTGAGTTATGTTCTGGACGTGGAATAAAGAGGTCAGTGGTGGACTATATGTGGGGTTTGAAACTCAATGCATACTCAAATAAAAGGTCGAGGATGCTCACAGTCTGATTCCACATTACACTGCAAGTTTGTCAGAGTGGAGCTCAGAATAGGTTTTTAATGGGTTCTGCTCCACATTTGCTTATTTAATTATAGAATGAAGAAGTATCATGTTGTAAGTATATTCAACCAACATACTTGGTACCCGGCCCATTTCTTTCCCTTCCTAGCTCTGGTAATAGATTCCTACTACTGGTTGACGGGGAGTACGGGAGGGGAGCAGAAAACATCTGTACCAGGAAACGAAGATCAGCAAAGGGGAATTGATGGCAGAATTTGGAATAAAAAAATAGTAAGTTGTTGTAATGTCTTCAAGTCACGTTGGGCTCTCCAGTGAGCATTGGAGTTAAAATCTCAGTAGTCAATATGAAGGCGTAATCATTGCTGTGCGCAATTGGCTGCTGTGTTTTGCCCACAAATATACAGTCAATTCACTTTACAGTATATTCTGTGGAGCGCTTTGAGACGTCTAGAAGATGTGAAAAGCGCTATAATAATAATAATAATCCTTGCATTTGATATAGCGCTTTTCACGTCGGGAGGACGTCCCAAAGCGCTTCACAGAACACACTGTAAAGTGAATTGACTGTATATTTGTGGGCGAACGCGGCAGCCAATTGCGCACAGCAATGTCCCACAAACAGTCGTAGATTAAAAATGACCAATTTTATTGTTGTTTTTGGTTTTGGAGGGATTATTATTAGGCGTGTGGAGTAAGGAAACTTGCCCAAGGTTTCGCCCTGTCTGGAATTGAACTCAGGTCTCTCGCTTGCAAAGCGAGTGCTCTAACCACTGAGCTACAGGACTCCGCTATATCAAATGCAAGGATTATTATACATAATTACACATAGTCAAGTTGCGTAACTCTTGTTTGCCTTTGAGAAATATTGTCCTTGGACTTTTAAGATTTTTTAAACCACAGGATTTGGCAAACCCACAGAAATGTTACTGTATTTCCACAGGTGGAGGGAGGCAGCCTCATGGGTATTTGAGCCAAGCCTGGTGTAAAAATACATGTCCAATTCCGGGCTTGAGCCTCAGGAAGCCTGGGACACTGCACATAATTTTTTGAAAAGATATTAACACTCACCTGCATCTCCAATTTACTACAGGCTTCTGTGAGAACATTTTCACTATGTAACTCTGCTGAGTAACAACACAACAAGATTACATTTGTATAGTGTCTTTCACGTCAGGTGGACGTCCCAAAGTGCTGGACAGTGTACAGCATTTCAGACCCGAGCTGAGGTCGGGGGAGTAGAAGGGAGGAGAGGAGAAGGGGGGTGACCGATGACATGATCGAAGAGGAGCGTTTTGAGGTGGGACTTGAAGGAGGCTAAGGAGGGGGCGAGGCGGAGTGATTGGGGATGGAATTCCAGAGGTTGGGGGCAGAGTGGCTGAAAGCTCTCACGCCAATGTGGGGCGGATGGGTCGGGGGACGTGGAGCAGGTCAGAGCCTGCTGAGCGGAAGGAACGGGCGCGTTGGTAGGGGGTTAGGAGGTCGCAGGGGTGGGGCGAGGCCATGGAGGGCTTTGTAGGTGAGGATCAGGATCTTGAACTGGATCCTCTGAAGGATATGGAGCCAATGGGCGAGAAGGTGGGACATGGGGTCACAGAGTTTGGTATGGAAGAGGACACAGGCTGCAGAGTTCTGGATTATCTGCAGCCTGTGGAGGGAGGAGTTGAGTAACAATTTGATCAAGAACAACATAAATTAATATCTCTTCAAAAATCTGTTTAGTGCTCACAGAATCTGGGCCATGTGCTCTCATTGATTTATAGGTAAACGTGACAGCCAATTTTGCTCATAGCATGATCCTACAAAATAATCACGACGTGAATGATCCAATTTATCTGGAGGTTTCTTCACCAGGGTCCTGGAAGAATTCCCTACCTTTTCCAAACAAAATCGTAGGATCTTTCAGCATTTACATAACAGGAAGACGGGACTTTGGTTTCATGTTTCATCCAAAGTAGGGACATCTTCTGCAATGTAGCTCCCAGCTCCCCTATAGTAACAGCCTGGACTATGATCACAAGTCCCAGGGGCTTGAACCCCAAACTTTCAGATCCAGAAGCAATTGTTACCAATTGAGACAAGCTAAAACTTGAACTATGAATTTATAAAGAGAAATATTATTTAGACAAGTATGTATGGGTTTCCTCATGGCAATTATAATGATAATTCTAAATAATTCAGTTACCAATTTAATTATTAATTAATTAATTAATTACCATATCCTTCAAATGTATATGGCAAATAAATAAAAGCCCTTTAAACTTACCTCAACCATTTGAAAGACTTATTTAACGTGATAGATCAGACTTAGAGCTGATTCACTAACCACTTAATTATGTGGATGTCCTTCGTCAACTCTTGATTGACATATGTGGAAAAAGGGCATCTTGAGAAGTGACAAATGTGAAGTTTTACAACAGAGTCAATGTGATAATCATCACATAAGATTCAAATTGCCCAAAAATATACAGTAACTACATTTAACAATAAAATAATTTGAGACGCTTGAGATGTCTCGATGATATGATAAGGTGCTACATCAAATGCAGAGATTATATTCATTTTATAAATCTGTTACTGAATTACAGAATGTTACATCCCAGAAGCGACCCATGATGTTTTTGCTGTGCGATATTTCAATGTCATAATGAATACATAAAATGCACATCTGTTATGAGACTACACATTATTAAACTCTGTGTCTCTCATTACTATGATAACCATTTCAACTTGTGGAAAATACCTCCCACAGAAACCTCAAAAGAAGTATTACAAATTATTAATATATTATTATATTAAGCTACAGGAGTCCTGTAGTTTAGTGGTTAGATGGATTCGATTCCTGGGCAGGGCAAAACAATGGGCAAGTTTCCTTACTCCACAAGCCTCTGTTGACCGAGCAGTAAATAGGAACCTGTTTGTTAGTTGATTGGCGGATCGTTTTTCTGGGGGTATTATTCCCTTCAAAAAATAATAATAATAATTTGGTCACTCAATCCACGACTGTTTGTGGGACAGCGCTGTGTGCAATTTACTGCTGTGTTTCGCCCACAAAATACACAGTCAATCACTTCACAGTATATTCTGTGAAGCGCTTTGAGATGTCTCAAAGACGTGATAAGGCACTATATCAAATGCAATAATTATGCTTATTATTTACATCATGACTATGCACAGTTAAAAAGCAGCAGACAATATTTAGGTAGTGTGTCAATCAGTACAATTTACTATTTCGCCATAAGCTTTATTGAGTCACACTCATCTGTACAGAGGCAGACTATTCATCATCAGGGATAGGTTCCCAGTTGCAGACAGATTCCAACTCACCACTCCCTCCCATCGATATCCGACCCCGTCTTTGGGAAGGGTGCTATGTAATGCAATTTATTTCCCCATGTGAAATACTGCTGTTTACCTAGCAGTATGCAGGAACCCGGTTGTTAGTCGATTGGCGGATTGCTTTCTGGGGTAATAATCCTGCCCCCCACCCCCCCTTCCCAAAATAATCACTCAATCCATCACTGTTGTGCGCAATTGTTTGCCACCTTCTGCCACAAAATACAGTTAATTCATTTTATGACATATTCTGTGAAGCGCTTTGAGACATCCCAAGGACATGTTAACAACACATGATTACATTTGTATAGCACCTTTCACGTCGGGAGGACGTCCCAAGGCCCTAGACAGAGAACAGCATTTCAGACCCGAGCTGGGATCGGGGTTGGGGGGGAGGGGAAGGGGGTGGCCGAAGAGGAGGGTCTTGAGGCGGGACTTGAAGGAGGCTAAGGCGGGGGTGAGGCGGAGTGACTGGGGGATGGAATTCCAGAGGTTGGGGGCAGAGTGGCTGAAGGCTCTCCCGCCAATGGTGGGCGGGTGGGTCCCGTTAAAGCACTATATCAAATGTAAGGATTATTATTATTTAATATAGTTAACATTTTTCACAGCATGGCTCCAAATAGCTCCTTCACTTCACATCGCTAGTAGCAATTCTGGTGCTAAGTAACTTGGGTGCCAAGAAGCATATTATGTCTCAAAGAATGTTATGTACATACAGTGCAGTCCTGAGGGTTCAGAGATCTTCTGTGAGCACCTGATTTCCACTTCAGGACTGCGCTGGGTGTTTGCTTCTAGAAGCAAAAAAGAGATGAAAAAACACTTTGTTTGGAGAAAATTGTTTTTTACCAACAAATATCACCAAAAAATCCTCAGGGAAAGGAATTCCCATGTAGATACAGAGACCTGATGAGAATTTAAGTGAGGCCTTGAGTGCATAAACAATTGTTACGAGTAGGGCTGGATTAACCAATAAAACAAGTAAGCTATGGCTTAGGCCCCGAGGTCTGAGAGGCCCTGGATATGATTGACGCCTTTACCTCCTGGCTGCTCCTCTCTTCCTGTCACTTTCTGCTACAAGGCAGTGCGGAGAGTGATGGCAAGAGGGGCAGAACTGGAGGTATGCGTCACATCTCCAGGAGGGAAGACGAGATCAGAGACAGTGTGGAGAGCAGAAGTCATGCCTGGCAACAATAGAGTTTATTTTAGTGGCGCTGAAAAAAGATTTTGAGTGTTGATGAATTTGTGCACTTTCTGAATTTCATATCACAACAACAACAACCTCAACAAACCACAACAAATTACACTTGTGTAGCGCCCTTCACATCGGAAAGACATCCCAGGGAGCTGGACAATCAGGGGTTTTGGACCTGAGCTGGGAGTTGAGGTCAGGAGGGTTGGCGGGCAGGAGGGTGGGGATGAGAACGTGGCTGAAGGCACGGTCGAAGAGAAATCATATTAAGTGTGAGAAAATTCCCCAAGAAATGCTAAAGTATATGAAACATAATCACTTGGTGGAATCAACATGTCCAAACATGTCAGTTGCTCTTGGTATGTTCTTAACATTGCCAGTAACTGTAAGGTGAATACTCTTTCTCAAAGATGAGCCTCATCAAAAACTCACTTAGATCTACAATGGTCCAGGATAGTTTGAATTCACTCGCAATCGTGTCTATTGACCATGTTTTAACATGTACAATACGTTTTGATCATGTAGTTGTCATGTTTGCAACTATGAAATTATGCCAGAAAGTATTTTAAAAAGATATTGTTGCATATTTTGTGTGCATAGTTCAAAGAGACCATAAATGTGATTTGGTTTAGAATCCCCTGAACCCTCAATCTGATCCTTGTTATCCTTTGAACCCTGGAGAAACTTTGACAAATAAAGTGTGAGCACTTAAGAAAATTGATTTGTTCTCCTTTTTTTGCCAACATATTCAAACAAGTGCCAAATGCCCAATTGCCTAGTGCCATGAGGAATGTATAAATGTATAACTCTTATAACTATAATTTAATCATAATAACAATCCTTTCATTTGATATAATGCCTTACACTTTGGGATGAAGTTTCAAAGCGCTTCACATGATTCACTGTAAACTGCATTTTGCACTTGATAACACACAATAGGTGATAATACACAAGAGTGCTGCCACCAATGAGTTATTGCAACATATAAATATATTATTTGTCATGCAGCCAATATAAAATTACTTGAAAAACAAACCACCAAAGTCAAAAAATATGTTGGGCACATATATTCATTCAGTAATACAGTGCAATGAAGAGTGATAGCACGTATTACTGTGCATGCATGTAGCTGACTGACTCTTCCTACAAACTAGCTGGTTTCCATGCTAAAAGAAAAGATACTCCCTCCACAAGCACTTTGTGGGAGAAACAATTTCCAACATATTCCTTCTGTGCATGGCGACAATATTGCGCATTCCACAGCTGAACAAATGCCGGGTTGTCAAGGAGTAAACCAAGAAATCAAAGATTTTCGTCCTTAATCAGTCTGTTGTTCCAAAAGTGATTAATTGAAGTTATATTCTGATAGGGTGCTGCTCAGGTATTAACCTTAACACCATTGCACTAGGCATGTTAACTCCCTGCTGTATTTCAGGTTGAAAATATATTGTTAACATTCTGATAAAGAGAAGCATTTTTTTTTGTCAGCCAGGTGTCTGAAACCTGTGGAAACCCATTACTGTGCTTAAGAGTACCCAAACCAGACTGAGAGTTCCATGCATCCCACTTACACATGGACATTCCTGTGTCTGGAATGCTCTCCCCTCAGATGGATGCATCCTGCTTACCTGATTCCAGAAAGTTTATGTACAGGTTTTATGCAAGAGCCAAGACTTGCAGACCCCAAAGTGTATGTTGAGGTACTGCTGGAGTTTAATCAGCTAAATCAGCATAGTTTACAATTGAGGGCATTAGCTGGAAAGATTCCCACTGCTTGTCTACCTCGGGCAACCCTAGCTGGACAGCAGTGGGAACAGCTAGGAGAACCCTAGCTGGTATGACTTTAGCTTGCATGTTTAACAGGAGTTGAGTGGGAAGAATCCCAACACCCAGTGAACCCCTCAAAAACCTACCAATGAGCGAGACGAGCTGATCTGAACTGTGAACCTTCTTGGCTCAGGTACTGGACTGTCAAGATCGCCACAGAGGATTGACCCAATCCAACATTCCATAGTGAAGCATGTCACCTTGGAACCAGTTCAGCTCACTCTTTCAAGAATTTTATTCCTAGATTTTCCTTTCCAAAATAGAACTTGGAATAAAGGTCTTTCTCTTTCTCTCCTTTTTTCCCCACTCGTTTCAGTGTGACTGATTCAGGTGCAACAACAGCAACAACTTGTATTGATATTGGACCTTTCACACGGGTAGTGTTTCAGAGCGCTTGACAGCGGTGTGGCATTTATTGATAAGCATAGGGTAAAATCCAGATAAAACAAAAAACAATTCACATCATTCCTCATACATTCAACAGCCTAAGAAGAGTTCCATTGGGATTTGTTCACAGATAGATCACAAGAAAACATCCCTTTTGATAAGACATATGGAAGACAGTTCCCAACGTCTCCATATCAAATCCTCAATCTTTATTTGTCAGTCGATGATAAAGCTCACCGATGTCACAATTAGTGAAAAGTTGCTGAAGCAGCTTTTTTGTAACCTGTTGCCCCACCACCAATCTTCCTTCTGAACAAACCAGTGACTGTGCTCTCTGTGTTATGAATCATCAATGGAGTGATTCTCTCAATATCTGGAAACAAATGTGACCCGTAACTCTCCCATCACCCCACCCCCAGTTAGATTAACACGTAGCATTTTTCCAGTTGGAATTAAGTGTTGATAGTCCAACTACATTGTCTTAATGTACAGATAGTTGGCTGTGGCGTGAACGATACTCATAGAAAATTTATTTGCATGGATTTGGATGGCACTCCTACTTACAAAAAAGTTTGGCTTCACTACAACCTTTGGCAACATTAGTGTTTTTCAAAGCCTGTATGTCAACTGTTGATCAACATTTCAGCACTGGATTTCTGCTGGATTTCTGCTGATAACTATAATGTTGCCAATGGTGGTAGTGAAGCCACATTTTTTGTAAATAGGCTGGGACTTTCACTTGTGTTAGAAATACTTCATTCCATGATTGTATGTTTCACTGCACACAGAATTATGATTTTGCATAAATGAAATGATCCAAAGTGGTTGGCAATAGCCTGTGTTGTTTTAAAATTCAACAAACATGCACTTCTTTATTTTATTTGCATTTCCCTTAAACAGTTGAGAATTCTGCCACAAGCCCTGTTTCCAAGGAATAAACAAGTTCCAGGGAACACTCATTTCGGGCATGTTTTAACATATCCAAAAGGCCACCATAACTTATGAATGGTTTCTAGCTACTCATCCTGTTAATTCTAAGTATTTCACATTTACAAAAGAGATGTTGTATCTTACCACTACTCCTGAAGTCAGTCACCACCATTTAAGAACTGCACATAGACCTCCCCTGCTTGCTGATTTGTTAGCTGTACTACCACCTACTTCCTCTTTATCTATGATTATTATTATAATAAATTATTATTTATTTTGATTAAATCTCACCTAAAAACCTACTTCTTCGACTGCGCTATGATCATCTCCCCCTCTTTTTTTCCTTCGTCAGCATCAATCCCACCACTGCAGCACTCTGAGAAGTTATCGTACATGAAAGGTGCTATTTAAATACACATTGTTGTTGTTGTTCTCCCCAACAACAACTTTCACGTGTACAGCCCCTTTCACGTAAGTTAAGCACTTGACACTGCTTATAAACCCACAATTATAAACCTTATAAATGTTTTCACCCTCCTTACCTATTCCATGTTTTTAAAACATTTCCTTGTTATGTTACGCAATTCTCTCCACTTCTATCTTGTGGTTTTTTATTTCTCAGATCTCTTCCTCCTCCTCCTTGCAAACAAGAATGATTGTCCTTCGTTGCATCTTTGAAATGCTACCTAACTGCTCTGCTGCTGCAACTGTTTTGCATTCTTTATGGAGAATATCTTGGAGAGGAGATCTCTTCTTCTGCTCTCTGTACCTCAGATTTCTCTCCGATTAACTGTCTGTCTTTAATGCTGATCATTTTAGTTAATAATAATTTTATGACACACCCTTGATGCAAAGCGATGCAAATAAATACATTTTCAGCGTATTTTTTGTTCGTAATTCGTGAACCTTTGGACGTCCTCTCAATATGAAAGACACTATATAAATGCAACTTGTTGTTGTTGTAATTATGTATAATGATTATAATTATATATAACGGAGGCAGTTCATATCTTCCATTCAAAAGAACAGGAGTGAGTGCGTCCATGGGAACATCCTCGTAAACCCAGTTTCACTGTCCCCACCTGCTCCCACTGGATCTGTTGCATCTTGTTCTCTATACTATGTACTGTGCTGCAAGGTAAAAAAAACCCTAGGGTGAAAGCTGAAATTAAAATTAGTCCATGGTCCACATGCAGCAATAACGATCAAATCGCAATGTTCTTAAAAAACAGTCAAGCACTTGATCATAAATATCTGATGTTTGCGCAACACTTGATTAAATAATAGCAAGAATAATGCAAGAATAGGTTTATAACAGTGCCAAAAGGATATTTCAAAACAAATTTCTAGTTAATCTACAAAGAAAGGGAGCTTGCTGTGAATGACAATACAGAAAAGATTGCCATTTATTATCAGAATATAACTATTGTAAGGGAGAGGATTAGAACTAATGTAAGTGCAATATTTTGCAATAAGCATTTTGCCTTTGGACCTCTTTGGTTGAGGAAAGGAAAATCAGACTGGGCTGCTAATGATTATCTAGAGACCCGTGCTGGAAATTGCAAGTGTGTAGGACATGGTGAAGCTCAACTGAGAAAGTCTGTGCTGTCAATGGCTGCCAACATTCAATGCCAGGGCTTACACATGAATAATGGTCATGGGATGAGGCACCACAGGACAACTGGCCTGTTTGGAAATATACCCAAAAGTAGAAGACAACAGGAATTGAATATTTTTAGAAGGAATACGGGGAGGGAATAGTGAAAAAAATCCAAATCATTCAGTCAAACTGGATAATGGTAATTTATACAATAATAATAATAATCCTTGATTTAATGTAGGGCTTTATCGTGTTTTCAAGACATCTTAAAGTGCTTCACAGATACACTAAAGTGAATTGACATGAGCTGCAGAGTTCTGGATGATTCGCAGCTTGTGGAAGGAAGAGTTGGGAAGTCTGGCGAGCAGTGTGTTAGCGACATCGAGCTGTTGTCTAGGTGTGATGAATGCATGAATGAGGGTCTCAATGACCTGAGGGGTGAGGCAGTGGTGGAGCCAGGCGATGTTGCAGAGATGGGGAAAGGCAGAATGGGTCATAGCCTGAATGTACAGTTTAAAGAATAATTGAGCATTGAACAGGACAACAAGGTTTCTTACTGGCTCGGGTGTAGAGTGCATCCATAAATGGTGATGGCATCAGTAACTCAGATGTGGAGGTGCTGATGGGAGCCAGGCAGGAGGGCTGCCAATGTTCAACTGGAGAAAATTTGTTCTTATCCAGAACGTCAGCCAACAAGGATGGAGGCTGTGACAGTGTTGGGTGTCATCCACATACATATGGAAATTACCCCATGCCTGCGGATGACATCGCCAAGCTGGAGTATGTAAATATTAAAGAGGAGAGGACCAAGGACAGAACCGGATGACGGACATGACAGTATGAGAGCAGGAGAAGTTATTGGTGGATACAAAGTGCGAAATTGAAGACAGCAGAGCGATCGAGAAAGAGAGAGCGTTAGTCATAGAAGGACAAAATATCATCTGTAACATTGACCAAGGCGTTTCTGTGCTGTGGGCAGCATGGAAGTAAGATTGTAGGGGTTTACACAAGAAGTGGCTGGAGAGGAAAGAGCGAAGCTGGGAAGCAATGACATGTTCCAGGATCTTGGAGAGAAAGGAAAGGTTGGAGATGGGATGGTAGTTGGAGGAGAAGGAGGGGTCGAGGGAAAGTTTTCCGAGAATGGAGTGATGATGGCAAAAGATTTAA